>NC_080765.1:6606146-7208195 GCF_020826845.1 Diceros bicornis minor | reverse complement strand
AATACTGTGAAGCTGATTCACAATTCATGTTGAGGATGAGGTCCTTGAACTCTCTGCGAGTGGAAAATTATCTTGGCATTTACCACCCTTTTACTTAGGATTCATCTAAATGCGGCTCTCCGATAGGGCTATGAAACCACCAAGTTCCAGATACGAGCCAGTTGTCGTGACCTGAGAGCAAGGCAAAACCGACATTAGCGGAAATGGAGATCATTGCGGATTCATCAGGATTAAGCTTTCACTGCGCCAGCCCCACTCCCTCTTCAGTTTTCAGTCTGTCCTTTGCTGAGCCGAAAGAAATAATAAAAAGCCTCCTCTAGGTACGGTTTTTAAAGGGCTGTGATTGATGAAATCTTCAAATTGATAGTGTAGCACTTGCTTTGACGTCCAAGTGATTTGAACACCCAACCTTCTGATCCAAAGTCAGACGTGCTACCAGTTATGCCACGAAGTCACAAACACCAACCCTTTTTGTGTATGTAACGTGCTGATTTCCTCATTTCTCAGTTGCCAAAGTTCAGTATTTGCTATCCGTGAGTCCAGACAGTTTGGGATTCCCTCTAGGCTTCTTGTCCTTTCATTAACAGGAAGTACAAAGCAAGATGAAAAGGTGGGTAAAGTAGACATGAACAGGGTTGTGGGGTGGGGGTTCGGGGGGGGGGGGGTTCTACCCCGGGGTGGGTAGAATTTCCCTCTGGCGCCTGCTGGTCCTTAGGACGCTCCCATGTCAAAGGGAACTCGCCTCGTCCCCCCTCACATTCCTTTTTAGTAAAGCTCTGGCTTAGTGGCTGCAGGAAGCTGAAGTCCTGGAGACGGGGCGGGACCAGCGCGCAGGATAGCCGCAGCCTCAAAACCCCCAGAGGGGGCGGGTCGTTAGTGGATGGCAGGGTAGGTATTCCCCGAACCCCCACCCCACAACCCTGTTCATGTCTACTTTACCCACCTTTTCATCTTGCTTTGTACTTCCTGTTAATGAAAGGACAAGAAGCCTAGAGGGAATCCCAAACTGTCTGGACTCACGGATAGCAAATACTGAACTTTGGCAACTGAGAAATGAGGAAATCAGCACGTTACATACACAAAAAGGGTTGGTGTTTGTGACTTCGTGGCATAACTGGTAGCACGTCTGACTTTGGATCAGAAGGTTGGGTGTTCAAATCACTTGGACGTCAAAGCAAGTGCTACACTATCAATTTGAAGATTTCATCAATCACAGCCCTTTAAAAACCGTACCTAGAGGAGGCTTTTTATTATTTCTTTCGGCTCAGCAAAGGACAGACTGAAAACTGAAGAGGGAGTGGGGCTGGCGCAGTGAAAGCTTAATCCTGATGAATCCGCAATGATCTCCATTTCCGCTAATGTCGGTTTTGCCTTGCTCTCAGGTCACGACAACTGGCTCGTATCTGGAACTTGGTGGTTTCATAGCCCTATCGGAGAGCCGCATTTAGATGAATCCTAAGTAAAAGGGTGGTAAATGCCAAGATAATTTTCCACTCGCAGAGAGTTCAAGGACCTCATCCTCAACATGAATTGTGAATCAGCTTCACAGTATTTTCCCCTTAACCACAATGTTCAGGGGCTTTTGACAAAGGAAGCTCAAACCATGAAAAATATGTTTGTGTATTTGTGTGTGTGTGTGTGTGTGTGTGAGAGAGAGAGAGAGAGAGAGAGACAGACAGACAGACAGACAGACAGACAGACAGAGAGGGGTGGGAGGAGGGGGAAAGAATTGGGAAATTGACTTTTTCATCAAGGTGACACAAATATCAACCCAGGGAGACTGTGCCAGACCCGTCTGGGGACCCAATAAAACCGCTTTGACACAGAGTGAATTCGTTCACAAAGTCTCCTCATGCCCTGTTTTAATGTCCTATCTGAAGCATGGTCTTGATAAGGAAACGAACAGAAGGACCTAAATTTCGGCTCATGTGGGCTTTTCTTCCCTTCTCTGTCATCCTTACCCTTCAGCTTAAGTGCCTGTCCGTTATTGAGTTGTTCACAAGTCCCTTTGGACGAAAGAAAAGGTCAGAGAAAGTCCGAGGTTGGGAGCTGGGGGAAAAAATTTATGCTGGTTGCTAAAGATGGAAGCCACGACCTTGACCCCGACGTGATTTGAACACGCAACCTTCTGATCTGGAGTCAGACGCGCTACCGTTGCGCCACGAGGTCCTGAAAGCCGGTGCCTTTTTTGTGCTTTAGAAGGGGAGTTTCAGCGGTTGTCGGGTGCAGCGTCCAGTATTTGTTTCTTACCCTGCCCTTATTTTGGCCTGGGACTGACTGTGAGCTCTTGGTCCCTTTTATAACGGGGGCTATTCACAGTGGGATGTAAATGTCAATGAAGCAGGTGAGAAGCTGAGGGCGCAGGGAATACTCGCCCCCGGGAAAGCCACCTCCCTGAGGAGGCCTTAGGGAGCAAGGTTTGGGGAGCGACTGTGGCAAATGCGAGGCACGGCTCACAGGGAAAGCTGGGGTGGGGTCGTCAGGGATCTGGGTTCTCTTCTCCCCAGTCCTTCTGCACACGGAGCAGCACGAGGATTTGTACGTGGGTCATACCTACAGAGGAAAGCTATTTCCACCTTTAAAAGGGTACTTAGAAGTTTTTGTTTTGTTTTTGGTTTTGTTTTGCTTTAAAAAATAACACTCATTGTAGAAATCTCATCGGATACAAAAAAACAAAGACAAAACAATGGCAACAAAAACACTACAATGAGTGTTGAGAGCCTGCAAACACTGGGCTCTGTATGTCTTGCCACCTGATGTGATCTTTCAGGTTAAAGAAAGGGGTCAGGGAGGGGAGATTAATGCTTTGTGGTTGGAAGGTCCAGCGTGACCGTGGACAACGGGATTTCAGTACTGGAAATTGGAAATTGGATTGTAAATTGGATAATAGGATTCAGCGCTCTGTTCACTGCGCTGAGCAGAATGCGGAGGAGCTGGCATCAGGGAGATTCTGGACGCAGGAGTCACCTAACTGGCGGGTTGTCCCGGACTTGGGCACCATACACACCTCCTGAGGTGCCAAGGCCTCTCTCTATCTTTGCTGGGGTGACTGGAAACCTTCCATTTTGGAGTTTTAGGACATGCAGAACAGAACGATGGTTTTGAGTTGGGAACAAAGACTAGTTGAGACATTTCCTTGTGTGTCACAGCCCCACGCTGACAGGCAGACTAGCCCGGTTGGGAACGCTTTAGACTGAAGGCTTGAAGGTCTCTGGTTCTAGGCTGGTTTTTGGCACAGGCATTAGCCGCCCCCCCGCCCCCGCTGCCCCCCATATCCAGGCCTCCCGGAAGACATTTAGGAGGTCCCACGTCATTTATACAAGAGCACCCGCAGCAAAGCTTCCACCGCAGACGCTGCAGGGAATTTGCTGCAGCGGCTGAAGAACCAGCCTTCGCCCTCCCAGCATTTCTCGGAGCTTGGACGGCGCCACGTCAAGTTGCAACGGGATGAAGTGTGCTTTGTTGTTTCAATAACGTATTTCATTTTTCAAATATAGCAAGTGATACGAGTTTCCCTTTATGTTGGAGATATAGAGTTACGGGATGTAAAGGATCTATAGATATATCCCCTAGTAGAATATATAAATACATATTCTTTTTAATGAGAGGGGATTTTAAAATATTAGAACAGTCAAGTGAGCGCCTTCTGGACACAGACCTGGAGATCGTTTCCGTGCCTGAAACGAGGAATTCTCCCGAAGCTCGAACCGAGGCGTGTGGAGAGGGCTGAAGAGAAGGGCCGTTGTCTGTTCCCCCAGGAAGACCCCTAACGCAGACGCCCTCGCAGGGTGGGATCAGCTGGGGGCGTTTGTGTCGGGATTGGGGTCCGGGCTCCTCCCACGCGGACCGCTCTTCGCGGGCGCTGAAGGTTCGCGGGTCTAGGTCGTAGAGACGCGCTTTTCTTTTGTTCTCAAATAGTCTCACACTAACAGGGGGAAAAGAAAGGTGAATGTGTTGAAACAAGAAACTTTCTGTCACCAATCCCAAAAGAAAACTGCTACACTTGATGTCTCAAAAACTGCGGTTTTAGGGGCCAGCCTGGTGGCGTAGTGGTCAAGGTCGCGCGCTCCCCTTCAGCAGCGGCCGGGGGTTCCCAGGGTCGCATCCCGGGCGCGGACATGCGCACCACTTATCAAGCCACCCTGGGGCGGGCATCCTACGTATAAAGTAGAGGAAGATGGGAACTGATGTTAGCCCAGCGCCAATCTTCCCCAACAAGAGGAGGATTGGCAACAGACATTAGCTCAGGGCTAATCCTTCTCTCACACACACACACACAAAAACCCTGCATTTTTAGTCAAACAAAATCACAATACTTCCCTGGGCGCGTCCCTCTGGAGAGGCCGGGCTGTCATTCGCGAAGCAGCTTCGCACCTGCACCCGTGGGGACACTGTTGGAAGGTTTATTAGGATGGAAATGAAGAAAGCTGAATATCGCTCAGATTTAAAACATACACCCTGACCCAAAATGTCCTTGAAGCAGAGACCTCCAGATCCACAGCCCAACCCTTGTCCGACCCCAAGAGCTCAGACTCGACCTTGATGCCCAGGTGGCAGCGAGCAGACATCCTTGCCCTTTCCTGATTGTAGGGAGAACGCATCCAGTCTTTCACCATAATGTATGATGTGGGCTATAGGTTTTTCATAGCTCACATGAAAAACTGCACATTTTCCCTCAGGTTGGCAGTTCCTATGGGCCTTGAAGACTTTGCGATCATTTTTTAGGGGTTTTCTGGGAACTTATTACATGTTTACTTTAAAAAACAAGATGCGATTCCTCCAGGAGGTTCTGCTGGATGCTCCCCTAGGCCGTGAGTCAGGGGCAGTGGGAACCAGTGGGGCTCCATGAGCCACTCACTGCAGGACCTTCTCCCCCACTGGAGGAGATTCTGATCATTGAGGGGAAGTTTGTTCTCCTAATATAGGAACAAGACAAGGACGTCTGCTTTCACCCCGCACATGCCCAATCTCTGCTTAACAGGCACCCATCACTGACCCCACAAAGGCACACAAACAGCTGACCCCACTCAACCACAATCACTGACCCTGGAAAAACACCAAAATCACAGACTGCGTTGATCTCCACTCCCCAAGTGGATCAGACACCCGTGCCAGAGCCCTGTAACGCAACCTCCCATCCCCCATTTAATCTCTTGACCAAACCCCTCAATCATTCTCCCATACAGACCTGTAATCACCGAGGCCTGCAGGTCCCCCAGCCTTCAGACCCTGAATTCCTGTTTCTCTCACTGGTCGGGATCCAGGTCTCTCCCATCTCCCGAGCCCTAGCAGATCCTGCAGCTCTGACCTCCCTGCTCCTTCCTCAGGACCCTGAGATCCCCTTCGTGCCTTTACTGGACTCAGTGGTGCACCAGAGGTGAGGAGTGTTGAACAGGTAGCAGCCGGACAATGCTCTCTCCGCCCTCACCCTCTGAACATATCCTGACCACACACACGTAGCTCGCAGTGACCACACACCCTTGAACACAAGCAAACGCTGACAACACCTACACTCACCCGATTCCTCCCGATATCGCAAGATCTGAAACATCCTCTGACTACACACACACACATCCTGACTATCCATCCTCAGCACAGAACCTCAAACATCCCACAATGACCATACGCCCTGTGATCACACACACACACGCTCTCCACAAACACTCTGACACACAAAGAGGAACCTGGTTGTGCATATGTGGGCTTTGATCATGGGGAATTTCTCTCCTCAGCATCAACCTGGAGGTCCAGACCTGGGAGGGGAGAGGCATGTAGCACAGGACAAAATGAGGGGTGCTCTTGGACTGCAACTGCGTAATGTGCGTGACAGCTCTGCAGAGCTAGTTGCTATAGTGAAGTGTGCAACCAGAGAGACGGGAAGCCAAGAGAATCTGAAGTGGTGCATAAGATGTGCCTGATACAAACTCAGCAGCAAAAGTTAAAATTAAATGCATGTTTTAACTAGGATCTGAGTAGAACACATCAAGGGTTTTATGTGACTTCTAATAGTAAATTATGGAGAGTGCTTGCTGGAAGAATTATTATTGCCGTTGAAATTCCTGTTTAAGTGTTTCTCTACATAAAAATGAAGAAAAAGAAAAATTCTTTGGTTTAAAACATTTCGGGGCAAAAGAATTTCACGTTCCAATTGTCTTGAGCAGCTTGAGTTGGCCCGACCCACCAAAATCAGCTATAAAGCTCAACAAAGCACACAAAACACTGTTTTAAGACACTGGGCAGAAGCCAGTGCAGATAGGACTTGGGGAGCTACGATCCCTGAAAAAAGGGAATTGCGCGGACGTGAGTGCCTGGCTCACACTGGCTTCTCCCTGGGGCATTTGCCAATTTCCAGGGTGGGAGAAGAGTCCAAACAGAAAGAAGAGGCTTTCTGCGCTGAGGAGAAAGAGGCTGGCACTTGGTGCTAGCAAAATTGCTGGATGATGGAGGTGTTAACTAACCCTATTGCGGTGATCATGTCACAATACACATGTGTATCAAATCATCACGTTGTACACCTTAAACTTACACAGTGTTATATGTCAATCGTATCTCAATAAAGCCGGAAGAAATTGCTGGTACTTCTGCTTCCAGGTAAGGTTATTAAGTAAAGGCATGACAACGACTAGAGAAAAAGGACACATTAAGAAATTGCATGCTTTAAAAGACCAAAAGCTTGTGGAAGTGAAGAGGACCGGATGCACTAAGATTCCAGAAAGCGAAGAGCCTTTATTAGGTGAGGTGAGATCGCCAGACATTTCCACATCTGGGTATTTGCTTAATCTGGACACTGATCCTTAGATTCATCACAATGGGGTAAATTCAAGGATTTGGAGGCTGATCAAGGAAAAAGACATGACCACAAGCTGGCAACAGCACACACTGAACTTTGTATGGGCAGTGATTTGATAGCTCGCAAGAGAAGGGGAAATCCCTCACAGCAGGAGACCCTCTGGTGACAGCAGTGTATAGTCATAACATCACTTATGTGGTTGAGATATCACTATAAACCTATCAGAATGGCTAAAAAGAAAGTGACAGCTCCAAATGCTGGCAGGGATGCAGAGCAACTGGATCACTCACAGATTGCTGATAGGAAGGTAAAATGGTACAGCCACTCTGGGGAACAGTTTGGTAGTTTCTTCAAAGGAAAAAAAAAAATTAAAACATGTAACTACCATAGAATCCAGCAATTTTATTCCAGAGAAATGAAAACTTACTTTCACACAAAAACCTGTACACAATTGTTTACAGCAGTTTTATTCGTAATAACCCAAACCGGGAAACGACTCAGCTATCTTTCAATGGGTGATGGTCAAACAAACTGTGGTGCATCCATACCACGGAATACTACTCAACAATGGGGGAAAAAATGAACTATTGATACACCGCGACAACTTGGAAGACTCTCCAGAGAATTATGGTGAACGAAAAATAAAAAGCCAATCTCGAATTGGTTACATAGTGTATTACTCCCTTTATACAACATTCTTGAAATAATAAAAATTATGGCAAAGAAGAACAGATTAGTGGTTGCCAGGGGCAGTGTGGATGGCGGCAGGAGGGAAATGGGTATGGCTACCAAAAACAGATCGACACGAGGGATCCTTGTGATGATGAAATGTTCTGTATCTCAATATTACCAATGTCAATATACTGGTTGTGGTATGCTATCACAGTTTTTCAAGATGTTGCTCCAGGGGGAAATGAGTAAAGGATACATGGGACCTCTCTGTATTATGTCTTACAACTGCATGTGAATCTACTATTAGTAGATCTAATCTACTATTAGTCTGGCTTGACCAGACTAGTCAGGCTTCTCTCCTCCCCACATGCCCCTAAACTATGGCTTGCACACGCCCTACAAGCGCCAAAGCCGTAAAGTGCTGAGCCTCCCCCTGGACAAGCTCATTCAGAGAAACGTTTCCTGTCAGTACTCCCCGGCCATGCAGTCTCTTCACCCCTACCCATTGCCCGCCTCCCTCGAAGAGCTCCTATTAGCCCTGCTCACCCCTCCCTATAAAAGAAAACCCTTTGTCTGATTGATTTTGAGGTGCTTGCAGGTCCCAAGGTCAGAATGTTTTTCCTATTGCAATGGTCTTTTCCAGTAAAGTCTCTCCTTACAAAGTCCAGATTTCCTTTTGACAGTGGTCAGTGTTGATGGCCCATTTGGTGTGTGGATAATTTTGAATTCATGGTGATACACAGGGGCCCAAAGCGAGTCATCTAAGAAGGGACAGCCCCGGGAGAGCCCTCCCTGCTTTTCCTTTATTGTCCGGTTATGAAGACTCTCCAGTGAACAAGCTCCCTCACATCTTGGGTTGGCCGGTTATCCTGGGTCACCCTCGGAGGTGAAAATTTCAGACCCCTCCATTACATCAGTGGAGATTCTCTCTTTTAAAACTGTTCCTCCTCTTGAAGCTGGGGTATTTGTACAAGTAGTATGGCAGAACAGGGGACTCACTCTGCTATAGATAGAAATTTTCATCAATTTCCCACATCTCGCTGCTCAGTGCCAACTCTGCCCGACGGTTCGTAAAGGAGCTATGAAGTGACATTGTCGGGAACAGTCCCGAGACATCCCACCAGGAAGAGCGCAGAGCTTTGAGGTACAAATACAGTTCTTACCTCATGGTTAGTTTCCCATTACGGTCGCTCGGTTCTGAAAATGCATTGACAGTGCTCACGCGGGAACGCACGTGCAGCTGATGCTGTCGTGGGAAATACAAGCATCTCTGGAATAATCTGGCCTCCCCTCCCCCATCTTGGCATTTGCACGGATAAAGTCATAGCTTGTACCCCCTCAGCCCTTCCCTCCGCCTGAGGGGGGGTCATCTCGGCACTCCCCTCGGCCTCTCTCTGGGCCCTTCCAGGCTCCGGATGTGGGCGCGCTGGGCTCGGGCGGCGGCGGCGTCTCCGGCCCGTGCCCCGGGACGGACGTGGGGGAGGGGAGAAGGAGGAGGGGACGCAGTGTGTCCTCGGCCGCTCCTTCCCGCGCGCTGCGTGCTGGTGTGCGGCCCTGCGGCGGCGATCCCCGCGGGTCCCCAGCCCCTGACCGACAGCGCCGGCAGCCCCGGGAGCCCGGACACGTGCGCTCTTGCCACTCGCCTCCCAGGAGCCGCCCGCCCAGCTGGCTCTCCCCTCCTGGATGCGAACTTAGATCAGGCCCTCGGACCGGACTTGCCACCCGCTGAGTTCAAGCAAATCAGCCCAGTGAAACTTACAGATTGCCGGGTGAAGTCAGCGGGTGACTAAGGGCCCCGCGCCCGATCCTCGCCCCGCGGAGGGCCGGACACGTCGGGCCCGGAAGACCTGATCCCTGCGCCGCCGCTGGGGGCTCAGATCCCACCGATGAAGGTCATCCCCGGAGGGTGGGAGTTACAGACCCTGGCTCAAGGGCTGGTCTCCTGACTCCAATTGCTCGGGAGCAGCAGCCCAAGCGGGTGGTCAACTCCATCTCAGGCTCAGCTCTACGCGCAGACACCGCCCGCGGTCATTACAAACACCGTAAGGAAAAACTGAAATGAACTTTTTGAAGGGAGCGTTCAGGGGCGCGTGAAGCCGTTTCGATGTGAAAAGGGAGTCGGCCTGGAGGGCTCACTGCGCAGGGGTCCTGTCCCGGGAAGAGGCCTCCCTGTTCCCAGGTGTGGAGGGAGTCGGGGAGGGGGTTGGGAAGCATTACCACCCCGCGGTGCACGGGGACCTGCTCCGGGGAGGCTGGAAGCGGGGTTGGGGGGAGAGGAGGGTGGAAGAAAAGTTAGCTGCCCCCTCCGCCTGGAGGAGGGTGTTACAGCCCCCACAGCGGTGATCACCACATCAGCAAGACTATCGAGGAGCTCTCCCCCCACTTTCCGCGTCTACTCCGCCTCTCATCCCAGAAGCCGGCGCCCCAAGTCCGGGCGGGGCGGCGGCCCCTCCCACGGCGCAGCCGCTCCCCTACCCCCATCCCGAGACGCGGGCCGAGGAGGGGAGGAGACTGCCACCTGCCGGCCGCAGCGGCGGTGTGGAGGATGGAGACCAGGCGCTGTGGCCAAGCGAGCGCACCAGGTCGGCAGCGTTGTCGCCTCGCCACCCAGATGATCATGCAACCCTGACACGTGCACGAGGGGGAGCAATGAGGGTGAAGGCCAGTGCGCTGGCGGCCGCGGCTGGGGTCGCGAGGCCGCTCCGGGCCGCAACACTGCCCGCACTGCCCGCCGCGCGCGCGGGAAGCCGGGAGCAGGAGCCGGGTCAGCACTGGCAAGACGGTCAAGTCCGGCGGAGGTCGCCAGTGGTGCCGACGTGCACATCGGCCGGCACAACTTGATACACCCGCAAAGGAGACACGGAACCGTCTAGTAGCTGTCTCTCTAGCAGGAAATACGCAGCTTTCTCCGATGAAGCGAACGATTGGAGCTCTTGGGGCCCAAAAGAGCTCAACTTATTCTCCGACTTGAAATGGCCAAGAAGCCCTGCCGGCCACAGAACTGTGCGGGGGAGCGAACGCAAGGCCGGGTTAAGGCGCGGAATCCCGACGCTCATCAGCCCGCAGAAAGCGTGCTGGTTTAGACACAGGACGGTGGGCCGTGGAAGTCAAATAGCTGCGGGGGTGGGTGAGGAGAGAGTTCAGAAGACGGATGGTGCAGGCCCGTCGGTCTGACATGCCGACCGTGGTTGGCCCAGACAGGAGCGGGCAGCCGGGTCACAGGGCCGGGCAGCCTGGTCTGCAGGGCAGGCCACTCCGGACACTAGCCTGGCCCTGGGTGACTCTCCCCAGCTACAGCAAAAGCACAGCCAAGGGATCGGGCGGCATCAGCGAGAAAGAAGGACGAGTTGAGCTTGGTTCTGGTCTGGCCAGATGAGGAGATGTGAGAGGTGTCCCTCGCGGCTATCCTTTGTTCACTGACTCCGTGAGGGCATGCGAGCCTCGAGGGACTTTCCCTTCTTGCCCAGCTCTGGTGGCCCAGATCCACCGGTGGGGCGGGGGGGGGGGCACAGTGCCAGATGGGGTGTTTGGCTGGGGAGGAGGGACACCTGTCAGTGGGCAACGCAGGTGTCCTATGATGGCTCAGGGAGGATTGAAACTTCCCCGGATGCACAAGGTACAAGTTTGCTTGATCTTGATTTTCAGCATGAAAGAAGATGGTGAACACAGAGCCCCATGATCCTTCTGATTTGGGAGTTTGAGGTGTCATCAAAATTACCACTGGATAACTGGCTAGTCACCACTCTTTGATCCTGGACCACAACTCTCACTATCATTGTGAGGCAGGGTTCACCAAGCCTTGGATGATCCACCCAATAGCAATAGGGAGCTTGAATCCAGAGAGGTGAAGTCCAAGCCCTTGATTCATGTCGGAACAGATGCCTGGAGTCCAGCTACCCTGGCCCAGGACAGCACTCCCAGTGTTTCAAAACAAAGTGAAATTTGCAGCCAGCAAACAGCTGTGGTACCGGAGCCTCTCGTTGGTGTTAAGCAACCTGGAAAACAGGACTGTGCTCAGCTTCCGGGGAGCCCTTGAACTTCCCTCAGTCAGAGACAAGCAGCCCAAGTGGAAAGACCCATAAGTAGAGGTGGACGGGGAGGCAGTTCCAGCATGAGTCCCATCCTGAAATCTCTCTGAACCCTGACCGCTGTGTCTGAAATACCAACTACAACTCATTCCTGAAAAGTTTTCAGCTTTAATAGGTCTCTATAAGCATGCGCAGGGTAGAGGCGCGCGTGTCCCCCGCCCCCGGCCCCGTGCCCTCCAATGTATCAAAGAAAAAATGAGACCCTTCCATCCCCCTCCCAGGGCTGAGACTGAGGTGGAGGCAGGTGTCCACATCCACACCCACCTGGTAGAAGGAACCCACCTGTGGAGGTAGATGCAGCTGTAGCCATTAAACGGATGTCGCATGGTTAACAGGTTGCCTTTGCTATTCCGTAGGAAGCCTCTGAGCCAGGGTGAAAGGTCGTAGAGGAGCTTTATTGTGGATTCCCAGAACATCCCTGTTCTGATAGTTTTCTGTGGACGATTTACTGTGGCCTAGGTGCCTAGGTAACTACTGAAGATGAAACCTCTGGCCTTTGTTCCCAAATCCACTTGTTGATTTTAATCCCTTAACTCAAATGCAGAAATTCTGATAGAGCTTCTGATATAGCTTCAGGCTTCTCTCCATCAAAGGACTGTCTTCAACTACCCCATCCCTCAGCTGCAGGTTTAAAACCGCGGAGTATCTGAGAAAACTCGGCCAGTCTGGGGCAAACCCAGTCCCTGACTTTTCCTAACAGAGAAAACACCTCTGAGTGGAAACCACGTGGGAGTCATTGAGGTGGAGGCAGACATTGTACTTGAGGGTGGCCAAGTCAAAGGAATGCTCAACAGATTATTCTGGTATTTCAGAGTTCACAGTTCAAACACTGGAGTGGAAAGATAAGGACCAAGGCCTAGTGGGGGAGGGTCTTGACCCATCAAACTCTGAGTCAGGGGCGCAGAAGACTCCTAGTGCACCGCTCCACTGTATGTGCCGGTTTTTATAATTAGTCTTCTATGTCTATATGCTCTATAGTGAGGCACGCCCACCCTCCCAGCTGTTTCCCGTTGGGATGCTCAGGATAACATCACACACCTACAGGAGTCTTACGGTCAAGTGATTTCATTTGCCTCCTCACCACTAAGGAGGGAACACACATGAACCAACTCCGGGAACGGCACCTCTGAATTACAAAATGCGACACTGCCCTTAGCTTTTGGAGGGGAAGAAGTTGGGTGCATCCTGGATGGATCCTTTATGGAGAGGGACTTGCAGAGAGAAAAAGGTAAACGTTTTGGCTAACATTTTTAAATTGGCTTGACCTCTTGATGGAAAGCCCCTGGAGAACAAAGAGAGGGTTCAGAGCTCTAGGGTAAACCTGGTTTGCCATTTTCATTCATTTGTTAATTATTCACTCCCCGGGAGCTGTGTTCACTTATTGCAGTAACAGCTACCTAGCAACTTTCAAGAGCAAAACCCACAGCATGCCATACCATCTCAGGAAGTAGAGTCTTCTCTGAGTTTCAGTGCCTCATTTTCTGCGTTCTCAGATCTTCTTAGCGTTATTCCTAAATCAACTCATCCCCAACACCATGGACAACAGGCATGAAAGGGCATTGTTCAAGGAAGTCTTCTCCCCATCAATCTTTATTTTTTGACACAGCACACCCTCTAAAACTTCTGTCCTCACCTGCTATTTTTCGTTACTAAACACCACCCCAAGTGTCACTAAAATATAATTACCCCTGTTGCCAGAATAAAGGTTAAGTACAAAGAATAGAAACACTAACAAAGCAGGAAAAACAGCTCCGTGATTCAGGCCGACAAATGACACACGGCGGGAACTACACACTGATGAACAAATTAAGAAATTAAGACCGGGCTTGTTGAGGCTGCTTTACCGTCACCTAGGAAAATGCGCACGGGGCGGGGCTTCTGAGGGCGGTGGGCTCGCGGGCCCACCCACCACCAGTACTTAAGCAGCCTTAGTATTGGGCTTCTGTGATCCCTGCTGCTGTCTGCGCCCTGGAGCTGGGGGGACTCTGTTCCATGGCCTGTCGGCTTCCAGCTGGCAGTGTGATCCTGGAACAGGTCACCATCTCTGAGCTCCAATAAACTCACCAATAAGCTGTGGGACGTCTCCTGACTAGAAAGTGGGCGGAGAGTAGGTGGGTTGGGGAAAGGACTCTGGGATGACAGCTCCAAAGAGTCAGGTGGGGGTAGGGACTAGCACCACGCCCCATTCTGACGCACTAGGATCCTCAGCCTGGGATTGGCCGGTCGGCCGTGGGGTGGGGATAAAAGCCCAGGTCGCCAGGGCCTGTGCTGGACACAGAGTCTTAGCACCCGAAGGAGACCTTCTAGCTCCTGCTCCTTCTGCTGGTCCCTTCCTTCCAGGAGCCCTTTAAAGCAGACTCTACTCAGGTGACCGCTCTGGCCCGCAGCTCCTCTTCTGAGCTCAGGCGTAGACTTGTCTCCCACTTCTCATCCCTATCTACCTTCTCTGCCCTTGGGGAAGCTAAAGAAAAAGAGAAACACCAAGCTGAGCCCCACTGGGTGTGGAAGGAAATACCAAGGTTCCGGTGCTGGTGGAGCGGTGACCACAGGAAGTGCATCACCAGAATGAAGAGCATCGTGAGCTCAGCGACTCCGGTGTGATGGGAAATCTCAGAAAGCTTCGAGAACTCTGGCTGACAAAGGAAATGGAAGTGAGGGTGTGCAAGTGCTGTCGGCAGTAAAATCTGTTTGCAGAACAGCGGGGTGAAGAAGGGAGCCTCAGAAGGGGCGGGTGCCAAGTATTTCTCATAGTAGGTCTTCCCAGTGTTGAAAAAGATGCAGACCTCTTCCCAGCCCAAAGGAGAATGGAGGGGTCAGGTGGGCAGGGGCCGCGTGAAGCTTGAGGGGGCTGAATCATGACAGGTGCTCACTGCAGGTGGCACAAGCCAGGGAGGAAATGTAGGTAGAATCCTGGAACAAAAAAATCAGAGCCCTGACGAGCGCCATCGTCAGACGTTCTGAGTCTACGAGAGGAGGAGGAGAGGAAAGGATGCTGCCCACGCAGCCTCACTTAGTGCATTTTCTTCTCCCTCAAAGTGGATGAACGAACACGTGAGTCCACACTAGTGATTTCTTTATGGGGGAGTTGCCAGCACAAAGGGTGTCTCACATTAACACTTACCCGACCAGGCACACTCAGGGAGCAGTGCCCCCTTCCTGGGGCCCTATCCATGCTCCTTGAACTCCACGGCTCCCCTCTGAGCTGTGCAGGCCTCCCTCCACATGTCCAGTTACCTGGAGGGAAGTGAACACTGAGGGAGGGAGGTCTCTGAAAGTCCCTAAAGGAATCCGCATGATGGCTTAGTATCCTATTCTTGCTTTGAACAGGCTACTTCCTCCATTGTCTTGGCATCCCGACAGATCCAGCTACCCTAAAACATCACGCTCCTCTGAATGGGGCACCTCCACAAAAGATGAAAGTAGGAAAGGTCTCCTAAAGATTGTTCCCAGCATTTAATTATGAAAATTTTGAAAGTTAATGGATGACTGAAAACACTTGTATCCCTGCAACATTAATTCTATCATTAACGTTTAAATATACTTTATCACGTATCTATCCAGCCCCCATCCAACCATCAACCCATCTTATTTTATCCATTTCAAAGAAAATTGCAGACGTAAGTACACTTTTCCTTAGATAATTCAGAATGTGTGTTAACTAGAGTTCCACATTTTTACAGTATTCATTTTAGTTAGAATTTGCTTACAGTGAAATGAACATATCTTAAGTGATGAGTTTTAACAAGTGCATATACCTGTGTAACACAAACCTCTGAGGAGTTATAGAACATTTACCTTAGCGCCACAAAATTCTCATGTCCCTTCCCAGTCAATCCTCACCTCTATTCCCACAAACACAACACTGCTCTGGTTTTTTTTCCTACTGTGGCTAAGTTTTGCCTTATGAATGTCATGTTAATTGAGTTTAATCACCAATGACCACTGATTTAATCAATCATGCCTATGTAATGAAGCTTCCATAAAAATCCAAAAGGATGGGGTCTGGAGAGCTTCCAGGTTGGTGAACGCGTGGAGGTGCTGGGCGAGTGGTGCTCAGAGAGAGCATGGAAGCTCCGTGCCCTTCCCCATACACTGCCCTATGCATCTCTTCCATCTGGCTGTTCCTAAGTTATGTCGTCTTATAATAAAGCAATAATCTAGTAAGTCAAACGTTCTCTGAGTTCTGTGAGCTGCTCTAGCAAATTAATCAAACCCGAGGAGGGGGTCATTAGAACCCCCTATCTCTAGCCAGTTGGTCAGAAGCCCAGGTGACAACCTGGACTTGCAACTGGTGTCTGAAGTTGGGGGAAGGCAGTCTTGTAGAGCTGAGCCCTTCACCTGCGGGATCCGACGCTGTCTCCTGGTAGATAGTGTCAGAGTTGAGTTGAATTGTAGGACGCTCAGCTGGGCGTCAGAGAATTGCTTGGTGCTGTGGGGGAAAATACCCACATATTGGAACTGGTGTCAGAATCAGAATCATGTGTTGGGAACCTGAGACCAGCGAGGGAACTTGCCCTTGGCCACACACTCCCCGCATATCCAGGACAGCAGCCCACCATCAGTGATTCGTGCCCCTGCTGGGCCCTACTCCTGACCACAGCTCAGAGGGAGCTAGGGCTGCTGGATTTTCTTTTTTTTGGCAGTTATAAAAGCTAATGTTGTTGTAACAATCATTCGCAACATCACCTTTTGTTATCTACATGATTTGAGACTAGCACATTTGTTTTTAATTATTAGTCTAAAAGCTAGTATAACTGTAATCTTTGGTTTGTAATTTTTCCTTTTTTTTGGACTTGCTTACTCCACCTTCTCCGGGTCCGTGCATCCATCTGACAGCACAGAGGTTAGTACTCAAGCTTCTCCGGGGGGCGGAGGTGGAGAAAGAGGACTGATTTTCCTCTTTCCCCCTTAGCCTGGGCTTAGGCTATGAGCAGGCCTGGGAAGGAAACCAGATCAAATTTCTGACTCCCAGGATGATCATGGTACAGCTTTCACTTTTCCCATGTGTAAATGAAGGGATTAACTCCACCGCCTAGGACTCCCCAGTGACTCAGAGTTGTAGTGGCTAAAGGGAAGATGGGGCGGCCCCTCCTCCCTCTGCTCTTTCCATTTCCGGTGTAGATTCTTGGAGCCCCAGAGTCATGCTCTGTGCAAGCTCTGGACAGGATCCTGCACACTCTTTCCTCCCAGAATCCAGCTCCAAAGAAGGCGATTGAGGGCAGGATGCCTCAGCAGGAAGGTCTCTTGCATGATGGCCTCTTGGGGATACTCCTCTGGTGTCCTGCTCCATCTCACCAGCCTTTGGACAGAAATGGCTCTGGGACATATTCAGTGCTGGGTTCCTGCACCAGGGTTATCCCTTGGGCTTCAGAGAGACAGAAGTTGTTTGTGTGTGTCTGTATGTATAAGTGGCTCTGTGTGTACTCTCAGCCAATAGCTTTCACTTGTTAAGTGCCTACAGTGTTTAGGCTTCCTGATGCGCCTCTTCATGCAGCATGACTTTCAGAATGACAATGTCATGTCGGTGTCGGTAGGTACTTCTGATTAGACCCAGGGAGCCCCTGCCGTCTGGCTTCCTCTGTCCGGTTCCTCACCTGCATGGAGAAGGTGAGGGAAGCTCCCAGGTTAAGGAGACCCAGAGCAGCCAACTTCAGGCAGGTCATATTGCTGGGACACCAAGAAAAAAATCTTTCTTGGATTAACTGTCCCCACAGGGAGGGGCGCAGAGAGCTAGGAGGACTTCACTTCCAATTATGAGACAACTCAATGCTTTTGAGAGAGAATCTGCAGAGACCAGTCTTGAACTGTTTGCAACTTTCTAGAAAACAATCACTTGATGAGACTGCATTGGAGGGGGGGAGGGCTTGGTGGGGCTGGAGAACAAGAGGATGACACATTTCTTCTGCCCAAAGAAGCATTTCTCAGTGTCTCAGTTCTTAAAAACAAAAGCCAACATCTCCCAGTGGGTCAGTCTCTGAACCTCTCCTCTAACGCTCAGGGCTTGGGCCGTGATCGATGCCTTGGGCGGGAGGGACCCGTCAGGGTGGGCACCACGCAGGATACAGGGCAGAGCTGCTTAACCAAGGACCATGGGTGGCCTCAGGATACAGTGAACACCCTGAAGTGGTTACAGATCATGAACTTGGCAATGCATGGGGAGAGGCTCATTGCTTTTATCTGATTCCCCAAATCATCAAGACCCAATGACAGAGGCTCCCTGCACCAAGAAAAACCACGACCCCCCAGAAATTCTGACCCAGATGTGACCTTGCACACCACCCATTCCAAAATTTCCATCTGGAAATGGAGAACCTGTGACCAAATGAAGAAATGGTTCTCTAAGATCACACTGCAGTTCAAGATTTGGGAATAGACACAAAAGCATGGATGTAAGTTGGGTGCCTATCACCTATTACAAATCCAGCAGCACATAATCTTTCTCCCTCTTGTTTCACAAAAAGCAGATATGTTGTTTGGTGGTTTCCTTGCTTGTGCTCCCCCTAAAGGAAATGCGGGCAGCTGCAGACTGTCCCTGTCTGAGGGTCTGAATGTTGTAATCAAATTCCGATGGGGGGGGGGGATCAGCCACAGGACTTTTTTCCTGTGCCTAGAGTGCCCCCTGGTGGCTAATTGGATAACAACCCACCTCTACTGTTTGAATGTAAGATGTGATGTGAGGATTTAGGGCCACACAAGGTTCCTCATGGGGAACTTCTCCATTAGAGCACACCTGGGGAACTCCCCAAGAGCACGCAGTCAGAAAACTAACACATAACTTCCGTGTCAGTTCCCTGAGGATGAATGTTTTTGTCTCTTTTGTTCAGGGTTCCGGTGCCAGTGCCTACGCCAGTACATAACAGATGATCAATAAATACTTATTGAGCGGCTCAATAATTCAAGTACCCACTCTGCACATGGCACTGTTTCTCCTAATGAATTCTTGTGGTCATTCAATCAATGAACATTTATTAATAACTGTCTGTGTGCAATACACCACGCTGAGAGTCATGGGGATTAAAATATTTTAAAAGATACTGTTCTTGTCCTAATGGAGTTGTTATTTATCACATGAGACGGACCACAAGCGATTGCCTATAACTGAGACAGAGTATGGCAAGGACAAGAGAGAGGTGTTAGCAAAGACGTGGCAGGGGGAGGGCAAGGTAGGGGGACTGGATACCAAACATGCAACTAGGGGAGCCTTCCTGGGGAGATGGCATTTGAGCTGAGGTTGAAAGAGGAATAGAATTTCAGAAACGTAGGAGAGAGGAAAGGGGATTGCAGGGGAAGGGGATGCGTGAGGCCAATAGCCTTCCTCGCTATTCTTTCTCGTCCTTGCTGATGTCCATGTTCCTGCTCCCTTTTTGCTCACCACATGGTGGCTCTCTAATTTACCAACCTAACAGGCACTTCTCCTGGAGAACTCATCAGCTGGTCCTGCCTGCCTCTCTGGCCATATCCATGTCTTAGACGTTTCTTCCCACACAGATAACCCTCATCTCCCCAGCCCTGCTACTGAGCACTGACTGGTGTTCCTGAATCCTGCAGTAACGCGCCCAAAAGTTTGGCTCGATAAGCTGAAACTATACTGGGACATCAGCAGAAGGAGATCCAAAGGAATGCAGCCCTGCCAGTGACTCTGAGAAATGAAACTCATATCGAGGAGAGGGAAATAAGATTTATTTAAGGACCAGACAGACATTCCTACAAAGTTATTCTAAGATCAGAGGAGGGAATGAGTCAAATCTGGGCTGCTGAAACAAGAAGGAGGCAAAGGAGGCTCAAGGGATAAAAAAAAAAATACAGATATAGTTTGGTGATTTTAAAATATGATAAACATCTAAAGGCGAGAAAGCAATTGATGGTCACAAAATTAAGAACATTGATCATGTCTAGGGGTGAGGGAAGACTTGTAACGAGTGAGGGCACAGAGAAAGCATCAAAGATAATGATATGGTTCTACTTAAGATGAGTTGGTTTACAAATTGTTTTTATTATTATATATAAATGATATAAAAGTTATGACTTCTATGTATTGTCCTGAAATGTAGCTAATGCAGATGAGGTACTACACTTTACATATTACTTAATTCATATTTAAACTTAAATAGCCACAAAAAGTAACTCTGGTTACCATATTGAACGACAGTGTTAGTGTCAGATAATTCATTTTTTTCTCCAGATAGAGATAATATAACTATCTCCTGCAAAAAAAAAAAAATCTGTTTCAAGAGAACTCACCTAATATAATGAGGAATTTATTTAAAAAGAAAGCAACAAGATCTAGCAAACTATGATTTAAAAAAAAGAAAGGAAAAACAAAAGTTTCCCTAAGAACACTCCCAGAACACAGTACACCAGAAGGATTGAAAACTATGATTAAAGATGGACAACACTTACCAAAGCCGTCCTTACTACAACAGGAGACCAATGCACAGGTCCCAGGGCCCCAGAGACGGCAGGGTGACAGGAGATGAAATATAGGTAGCAGTGCTCAGATGGGAAAAATTCAAATAAAAAACAAGTGGCGGGTTGGAAAAGGGTGTTCTGCAGGAAAAGAAATGGGACGAAGGGGATAAAAGTGCTGTGTCTTAAAAAAAAACTAAAGGATTTAATGCTTTAAACGACGTGAATGTATAATTTGATTTCAAAGTAAACATTTAACAATGAAGCAGCTCTTTCTGACGACCCTCCAGTGCTTGAGTCCCGCTGACCCTCTTGCTCTCAATTCTCCGGCCTCTGCTCACACTCCTCCTGTCCCAGAGCGCCCTTCCTGGGCAGGCCCCTGCTCCTTTCTAGGAAAATGTTATGACCAGGAGTCGTGCTCGGCGTGAGGCCCTCGCACCTTCCCCAGCTCTGCCGTGTGGGGCCACGTGCACATCTGGGCTCCGTCTGCCCTTGTCCTCTCTCGGAGCCCGATTCCTGGTTTCCCGAGGAGCTGCTGCCCATTCCCGGTGTCTGTAGCCCGTCCCAACGGAGCCCCAGGTCTGGGTGTCCTGAACCCCAGGCCACCCATGCCAGGGCCTCGCCCCCACCTGGGCTCCCTTTCTCGGTGGTCCAGTTCTTCCCATCTGGGCATCTACGTTGTTATTCTGGGTGTCCTCACTTGCTCGAGTGAGGGTGGGGCACAGGGCCGCACCGAGGCTTGTTTCATGGTGACGCACCGTCACCATGACAACCGTGCGCCCCTTGGGCGGAGCTTCGGAAGGGGCGGGGTCAGAGTCCTGGGACCGCGAGGGGGCAGGTGGTCTCCCAGCCCTCAGGGCGGTTTCAGGAAGCGCTTCTGCTTGGCTTCTCTCTCAGGCCCGACCTTGCGCCCGAGGGCTTGTCTCGAGATCAGCCGGCCCCAGGAGGAAGCGCGCCTTGGGCACTCCGGATCTGGGGGTTTCCTCTCTTCCACCTGACGTCGTGATCGTTGCCATCCTTGTCTCCGAGCCGCTGCGATTTTTCTGGGAATCTCCTGATTCTGCACGGGAGAGAGAGCAGGCAGGACGGGGAGACGGAGGCAGGAGCTGGAAGGGCAAGGATGTGGCAGAACAGGTCGCTCAGGGCAGGGAGAGGGACGAGGCACTTCTAGAGGGTCTTCAACGGATGGAGTCACGATGGGGGACGAGGACCAGAGGGTCCCACTGTGACGCGCCCTCGACTGGCCAGGTTTGTGAACGGCAACGTTAAAAGCCCAGGCGCCAGGCCAGACCCTGGACAGATGGGGTCTGGGCGCCGAGAGAGGGGGCTCCAGCTCTGGGCCTCCTGCTGATCCCTTTCTTCCAGAAGCCCTTTAGAGCTGACTCTGCTGAGGAATCTCCCGTACCCTCGCCCCGTAGCGCATTTCACAGGCACAGACTCGGGTCTTGAGTTTCCCGCGCCCACCGTCCTCTCGGTCGTGTCCCCCGTCTCTGTCCAGGGTTGGGGCTGCTGCGTCCCACATTCGCATCTCCCGGGTCCAGCTCATGATACCAGGCTTCCCACCCCGCTAACACCTGCAGCTCCCGGCCTCCTGTGCATATCCGTCTGAGGCCACCAGGGGAGCTGCTGAGTCCTGGAAACCAGGTTGGGAATGGGGGATTCAGGGAGCCGAACCGCTGTAGAGATGAGAAATTAGGTGTCAGTGCTTCAGTGGGAAGCTCCGCAGGTAAGGGACAAACAGTTCCCCTTTTCAGGACAGGAAGATGGCCCAGCGGCGAATTCCGAGCCACTGGAGAATACTCAGTGTTTGGGATTAAATGAACAACAAAAACACCTGAGCTCAAAAGCCATCCAGTATTGACAATCATTCTTTGTTTCTATAGTTTTTGCAAATATGTATTGTTTCATGCAATCATTTTTTTCAATTGGTGTCATAATAGTTTATAACATTGTGAAATTTCACTTGTATGTTATTATTTGTCAGTCACCAGATAAATGTGCCCGTTTACCTCTTATATGTGTCTGTATGTGTATGAATTTATATACTTATAAAGCAAACGTAGCAAAATGTTAAAAACTAGTAAATCCAAGTGGGGGAGAATATGGGAATTCATTTACTATTCTTTCAACTTTTCTCTAGGCTTGAATTACATTTTTAAAAAGTAAAACATTAGAAATTCTGACTCTAGTATATTCCTATAATTATAGAGTAAAATAAAACTTCTACACTCAGGCTGATCAAGAATTTCTCTTGCCTTCTGTGAATGGGCCATCTTTCTTACTTCTTTGCATGCTTCACAACATTTTGTTGAAAATGAACATTTTGAATATTAGAATGTGGTAACTCTGAAAATCTGATTTTTTCCCCTCTTCAGGGTTTTTTGTTGTTGTTGCTTGCTTTAGGCTGCAGCTCATTGTTTAGTGTCTTTTCTAAACAATTTTTGTGAAGTCTGTGTTTTTTGTCCTATGGGGTCTCTGAAGTCTCTGTTCCGTGAGCTTGCATTCAGCTCATGTTTTGACAGACATTTTCCTTAATGCCATGATCCAAAAAGAGAGAGAGAGGGAGAGAAACTCTCTCATGCTTTGCAGATTAGCTCTGTGCTTGGGCCCTTATTCAATACACAGCCAGGCCATTTACAACCCTGCCTTAGCCTCCACTTCCTGCTTGCACTGAGCCTGGAGATCAGCCAGAGGTGAAAGCTTAGGGCCTTCTCAGGACTTTTGTGAGCGTGTGTTTAAAGTAGTACCTAGAGTAGTCAAATAGAGACAGAAAGTAGAATGGTGGTTACTGGGGGCTGGGGGAGAGAGGAATGGGGAGTGAGTGTTTGGTACAGTGTTTCAGTTTTGCAAAATGCAGAGTTCTGTGCATGGATGGTAGTGATGGTTGCACAACAACATGAATGTACTTTATGCCACTGAACTGTACACCTAAAAATGGTTCCGATGATAAATTTTATGTTGTGTGTACTTTGCTACAATTAAAATGTTACGATGTTGATTATGGAGGTTTTGGACACCCCCTTAAATTTTGTTCAGCAGCTTCTTTGGGCTGGAGGGACAAAAATCAGAGTCCAGAGCTCACCATGGAGGAGCATCCCTGGTGAAAACTGCAGGCTTTCACCAGGAGCACCGGGGGTGGGGAGTGGGGTGGGGAGTGGGGGGCTGGAGTGTTAACAGTGTGAACCAGAAATAGACCAGACCTCTCCAGGATAGAAATCCAGCTCAAACCTCGATTGTCTATTTCTCATTACTTCATTTTCACCATTTCATTTTCACCTTCCAATTTATTGAATATCACTGAATTTGGTGTTCTCAGTGATGTTTTAATTTTTCCACATGTTTCATGTTTTCTCATATATAATTTCACTTACTATTTGTTGTTTTTTTTTGTGAGGAAGATCAGCCCTGAGCTAACATCCATGCCAATCCTCCTCTTTTTGCCGAGGAAGACTGGCCCTGAGCTAACATCCGTGCCCATTTTCCTCCACTTTATGTGGGACGCCGCCACAGGATGGCCTGACAAGCAGTGTGTTGGTGCGGGCTCGGGATCCGAACCTGGGCCGCCAGCAGCGGAGCAGAAGCGCTTAACCGCTATGCCACAGTGCCGGCCCCCATAAACGCTCTTTTTAACCCACGCAGTTACTCATTCTGGAGTTCAAAGCAACAAGTTGAACAGTGAAATTTAACAGGGATGAAGAATTTCTGTGCTAGATGCTCTCAATGATCACCTCACCTGCCCTTTCCAACTTTGGACCTTCCATCTTTGAATTTGCACTTTCTTGCTTTGGGTTAATAGATACAAAACATTCAGGGAGAGGGAATATAAGAGCACAGCGTCACTTTTCCATTTGGAGAGAAGCTGAGGCAGAGAATCAGAGCAGAACTGCTAATGATTTTTACAGAACTTGTTTGTGGAGATGAGGCAGAGGTCATCATTGAAGTGTCCTCCGCCACTTATGTCTTTACAGAGAGTCCATCCTCCTGGATGAGCTCCTTGGAGAATAGGGGAACACACCTGAGGACATCAATTTTATTTTGATGGATCCTCTGCAGCTCATAGTGTAACCCAACCCAATGTGTTCGCCTCTTGGTGAGTGCAGAGCTGCAAAGCACAAACAAGGCTGAAGTGGGTGAAGAAAAAGGTTTATTGCTTGCACAAGCAATGGAGAACACTGGGTATAGCTCCCAAAGCAGTCTCTCTTAGCTTAGTGCTGGTGGAGACTTTATACATCAGAGTGCAGAGGATATGTTACAACTGTGTAACAACTGGGACCAATCAGGGCCCATTACATAACGAGTTCAAGGCACCATTACATAACGAGTTCAATGCGACATGCCATTACATAACAAGTTCAAGGAACATATCATTATGTAATGGGTCCGTGGTAACTTTTGGACACTTAGAGCTGGAGCAATTTGCAGGGGGTCTTGCTGCAATCATGTAAGTTTCACTGTAGGATGGCAACATCTGCAAAGGGGACATCAACCTCTGAAGAACTGCACATTTAGTTTTCTCCTGGTCTGGAAAACATTTGATAGACCACGTTAGTTATGGATCAGATTCTCAGTAACCCTTTCCTTTCCTGGTTTCTGGTCACGGTAGGAGGCATAGAAAGGTCTTAGGAGTCCAGACAGTGGGACTGAGTTGGAAATGGTTTGGGGCTGGAAGTCATTGGGCCCATCTGTTCCTGAAACATTAAAAGATCCAATTCTCCTGGCCTTCCCCTTAGATACCTACTATACACTTTCCAAATATCTATGTGAATAGCCCTGAAAATAGTCCTGCTTACTTCTTGGTTCCTCTGAGAATCTTAAGGGAGCTCTGTATCTGGAGCAATCTGACCTCAAGAGAATTCCCACTTGCGTTCCTGTACTTTTGTCAAGTCCCCTGGCTTAGGACTTCAGGATTCCTTAAGAGCCCTCATTAGGTTAATTGGAGCTAATTCTGGACATTTCAAGGATCGAGGCAAACAAACTCCTTCCCAGAGCAGCATAGTGTTTGCACGTGAATGAAACTCCTGGGGAAAGAGAGAAAAACATAGCCCCTTACCCACAGCTGGAGAGGAACATGAGGGAATCCCTAAGATGCTCCAGAACGTTCTTTCCTGTGCTCTAGGCCCTTGTTGCCTCTAAGTCTGTTTTTCAAGTAGTTACCTCATTTATTCTGTGTGCATAGTACTTACTCTACTCAGTCAACTGGGATCTGAAGGTTCAAATTACATCATTACCTTGAGCAGCAAAGCAGAATAATGGCCCTTAATAAGTGGACCTGAGTCCCCTGACACTGCCCTTCACTAGTGCTGAGATCCAGGCCTCAACACAGAGAAGCACTGAGCTATAGAACAAGAAGACGTATTAGAGATGATTTATTTTAGAATTTTTCATTTCACAGCTCATGAAGTAAGTAGTAAAGAACATGGAGTATTCCATAGATTCTAAGGCACCATGGAGTTACAAGATGCACCATTATCTTCTGTGCCACCAATAAAGGAAAAACACTGCCAACTAATTTATGACATAACACTTTCTTATCACTTTGACCTTTTATTTCACATTATTAATAGATCCCTTTTAGACTTATTTAGGCATATTTTTAATCATACATTTTAAAATGATATGTGACTCTTGTACTCACATAAAAAAGAAAATACAATGGTTAAAGCATTGCTAAACCTTTCACGTTCAGAATCCTATTCTTCTGAATCATTTTTCCATTCAGTGTTGTCTGTGCCCATGTATTTCCACTCAGTATCGTTCTCCTTGCTACAAGAGTATTAGTAATACAGCAAGTCTTAAGTATGCTCCACTATTGTGTCTGAGATTATTACTGAGCAAGGGCTCGGTGCTTGATTTGCATGGACGCCAATACTACAGCACTGGCTTTTGAGAGAATGAGCTTTATTGCAAGGTCGACCAGCAAGGAGATAGGAGGCAATGCTCAAATCTGTCTCCCTGAGCTGAAATGGGGACAGACTTTTAAGGAGTTGGGAGTGGGAGTGGTTATGCAAAACACTAGCTTGTTGGATCTGACTGGAGGGTGGGAGTGTAACAGTCTCGTAAGTCCAGTGTGCTACACATCAAGGGACCCCTCGCTTCTTATTAGGTTCCCCGCATCACTTTCTTTTCACATTGAGTTCCACAGTTGGGGAGCTGGTATTTATATTTTATATTTTTAACTTTAACTTATAGGACCTAAAGCTGGCTGCTGTGATTATGTTGGGGAACATGTTGATACTGTTGCTGGGAAAAATATATTTCTTTGTTATTTAAAATAAAACCAAGTAAAACAAACATACGTGCATTTGAAAAGTATTATCCTAAAAGTGCTCAGAAAGCATCTTGATTGCTGACTCTGTCAGGATAGTCTAGGTTATGCTGTAGAATCAAACAACCTGAAAACTCTCAGAGACAACAACCAAGGTGTCTATCTTACTCATGCTACATGTGCATGTCTTCACTCCTGAACACAGACTGATAGAACAGCTTATATGAGACATTCTGAGTCTCATGGCAGAAGGAAAAGAAATGGCAGATGAGAAGCTGACTCTTCAACAGGACAAAAATGCATATTTCTCTCAAGGAAAAGGTTATTGCAAGTCACAGGTCCCAGCCTGAGTTTAACCGGGCAGGGAAGTATGATCCACTTGCAAGGAGGGACAGCAAAGACTTTGAAGAATAATATAATCTACCATGGGTGCATAGATAAGTTACACCTATGGAGAGACAACCTTGAAGTAATCTGTGCTTCCTTCCACCCCATGCCTTCAGAATTGAGTACAGGGAAGTTGTGTATTAGGGTTCTCCAGAGAAACAGAACCAATAGGATATATATAGATAGACGGAGATTTATTGTGAGGAATTGGCTCATGCGATTGTGGAGCTAAGAAGTCCCATGATCTGCCCTCTCCAAGCTGGAGGCCCGGGAAAGCCAGTGGCATAGTTCCAGCCCAAGCCTAAAGGCCTGAGAACCAGAGGAGTCAATGGCAAGTCCCGCTCCAAGTCAGAAGACCAAAGAAAGGAGCGCCAATGTCCGTGGGCAGAAGATAGGTGTCTTAGTTCAAGCAGAGTAAATATACCCTTCCTCCACCCTTTTAGTTTATTCAGGCCCTCAATGGATTGGACGATGCCCACCGGCATTGGCGAGGACAATCTTCTTTGTCTATCTACCAATTCAAATGCTAATCTCTTCCAGAGACACTCTCACAGACACACCCAGAAACGTTTTACCAACTATCAGGACATCCCTTACCCCAGTCAAGTAAACACAGAAAATTAACCTTCCCAGAAGTTGCATATATTCCCACTTGAAAACCTCTCATTTTTCTGTGAAATAGATGGTGGTGAATTCATCGACTAAGAAAGAGGGGCTCGGTGATGAGGTAGAGAGCTTACGAGAGCAGTATCTGGAAAGGCTGTTGAATGGAGTCAGAAAAAAAGACAACCACAGATAAAAGGAGAGAACCAGGGATAAATAAAGGACTGCTAAATTATGCTAGGGCCTAGCTGAGGTTGGGAATAATAAGTGTGGAATAGCACCTTCTCAACACTCAACTTTGTCAGGCTCTGTGCTTAGCACTTGGTGCAGTGATGCACAAAACATGCATGGTCTCTGTTCTCATGGAACTTAGTCAAGTGGGGAAGACATACATTAAATAGCAGCCAAAATAAATGTATAATTACAAATTGTGGCAAGTCTATGGAGAGAAAGAACAGGGTTCTGTGAGAGACTTAGTTTGAATTAAGGAGGTCAGGGAAGGCTTCTCTGAAGTGACATTTGAACTGAAATCTGAAGGATGACTAGAGGGAGATGTTCTAAGCAGAGGGAATGTGTAGGTTAACAGACAGCGAAGAGTTTGGGATGCGGGAAATACTAAAAAGCCCATGTGATGAGTATAGAGAATGATAGGAAGATAGCAGCAGATAATTCAGAATTGGCTGAGCCAGATTATGCAGAATTTTATAGACTTCGTTAAGGAGTTTACATCTTACTCCAGGGCAGAGGGAAGCCACTGAAGCGTTCTGAGAAGAGTGACATACATAGATTAATTTTTAAATGTTCATCTTGGCTGCTTTGAATAGCATGGATTGAGGAAAGGCAAGATTAGATGTCGAGAGACCATTCAGATGACTATAGTAATCTGGACTAGAATGACACTTGTGATACAATTGGTCTCTCCGGATTTCCGATTTCCGTGAAGAACTGGAGCTACAGCCCGACACTGAGTAAAGTATCTTTCGTCTCGGTTGACTTTGGGCTCAGCAGGAGTGGCTCTTCCCATACTAGTGCTCCTAAACTCCAGGTCCGCACAATTCTCCACTTCAAAGCCAACCTCGCTACTGGCTTCTTTCTCACATCTAACTTTTCCTTGTGAACTCATTCCTAATCATGTTTATTCTTTTACATCTCTTCAATCAACCCTGCTTCTGCTTTTTTTTTTTTTTTTTTTTTTTTTTTTTTTTTACATTTTTATTGATATTTTAATGGTTTCTAACATTGTGAGATTTTGGGTTGTACATTTTTGTTTGTCCTTCACCCCATATATGACTCCCTTCACCCCTTGTGCCCACCCCCCACCCCCACTTCCCGGGTAACCACAGTCCAGTTTTCTCTGTCCATGTGTTTGTTTATATTCCACATATGAGTGAGATCATACAGTGTTTGTCTTTCTCTTTCTGGCTTATTTCACTTAACATAATACGCTCCAGGCCCATCCATGTTGTTGCAAATGGGACGATTTTGTCTTTTTTTATGGCTGAGTAGTATTCCATTGTATATATATACCACATTTTCTTAATCCAATCGTCAGTCGAGGGACACTTAGGTTGCTTCCACTTCTTGGCTATGGTGAATAATGCTGCAATGAACATAGGGGTGCATAAGCCTCTTTGGATTGTTGATTTCAGGTGCGTTGGATAGATTCCCAGTAGTGGGATGGCTGGATCATAGGGCATCTCTATTTTTAATTCTTTGAGGAATCTCCATACCGTTTTCCATAGAGGCTGCACCAATTTGCATTCCCACCAGCTGTGTATGAGGGTTCCTGTTTCTCCACATCCTCTCCAACATTTGTTGTTTTTTGTCTTGGTGATTATAGCCATTCTAACAGGCGTGAGGTGGTATCTTAGTGTTGTTTTGATTTGCATTTCCCTGATGATTAGTGATGTTGAGCATCTTTTCATGTGCCTATTGGCCATCTGTATATCTTCCTTGGAGAAGTGTCTGTTCATTTCCTCTGCCCATTTTTTGATCGGGTTGTTTGTTTTTTTGTTGTTCAATTGTGTGAGTTCTTTATATATTATGGAGATCAACCCCTTGTCAGATGTATGTTTTGCAAATATTCTCTCCCAGCTGGTTGGTTGTTTGTTCATCTTGATTCTGATTTCATTTGTCTTATAAAAGCTCTTTAGTCTGATAAAGTCCCACTTGTTTATTTTTTCTTTAGTTTCCCTAGTCTGGGTAGGCATGTCATCCGAAAAGATTCCTTTAAACCCAATGTCAAATAGTGTGTTGCCTATATTTTCTTCTATGAGTTTTATAGTTTCAGGTCTCACCTTCAGGTCTTTGATCCATTTTGAGTTAATTTTTGTGTATGGCGATAGCACATGGTCCACTTTCATTCTTTTGCATGTGGATGTCCAGTTTTCCCAACACCATTTATTGAAGAGACTTTCCTTTCTCCATTGCATGTCCTTAGCACCTTTGTCGAAAATTAGCTGTCCGTATATGTGTGGTTTTATTTCTGGGCTTTCAATTCTGTTCCATTGATCTGTGTGTCTGTTTTTGTACCAGTACCATGCTGTTTTGATTACTATTGCTTTGTAGTATGTTTTGAAGTCAGGAATTGTGATGCCTCCTGCTTTGTTCTTTTTCTTTAGGATTTCTTTAGCTATTCGGGGTCTTTTGTTGCCCCATATAAATTTTAGTATTCTTTTTTCTATTTCTGTGAAGAATGTCATTGGGATTCTGATTGGGATTGCATTGAATCTGTAGATTGCTTTAGGTAATATAGACATTTTAACTATGTTTATTCTTCCAATCCACGTGCATGGGATATCTTTCCATTTCTTTATGTCATCGTTGATTTCCCTCAATAATGTCTTGTAGTTCTCATTGTATAGGTCCTTCACCTCCTTGGTAAGATTTATTCCTAGGTATTTTATTCTTTTTGATGCAATTGTAAATGGTATTATCTTTTTGAGCTCTCTTTCTGTTAGTTCATTATTAGCATATAGAAATGCAACTGATTTTTGTAGATTGATTTTGTACCCTGCAACTTTGCTGTAGTTGTTGATTGTTTCTAACAGTTTTCCAACAGATTCTTTAGGGTTTTCTATATATACAATCATGTCATCTGCAAATAGTGAGAGTTTCACTTCTTCGTTACCTATTTGGATTCCTTTTATTCCTTTTTCTTGCCTAATTGCTCTGGCCAAAACCTCCAGTACTATGTTGAACAGGAGTGGTGAGAGTGGGCAGCCCTGCCTCGTTCCTGTTCTCAGAGGAATGGCTTTCAGTCTTTCCCCGTTGAGTATGATGTTAGCTGTGGGTTTGTCATATATGGCCTTTATTATGTTGAGGTACTTTCCTTCTATTCCCAATTTATTGAGAGTTTTTATCATAAATGGATGTTGTATCTTGTCAAATGCCTTCTCTGCGTCTATTGAGATGATCATGTGGTTTTTATTCTTTGTTTTGTTGATGTGATGTATCACGTTGATTGATTTGCGGATGTTGAACCATCCCTGCGTCTCTGGTATAAATCCCACTTGATCATGGTGTATAATCTTTTTAATATATTGTTGTATTCGGTTTGCCAATATTTTGTTGAGGATTTTTGCATCAATGTTCATCAGCGATATTGGCCTGTAATTTTCTTTCTTTGTATTGTCTTTGTCTGGTTTCGGTATCAGGGTGATGTTGGCCTCGTAGAATGATTCAGGAAGTGTTCCATCTTCCTCTATTTTTTGGAATAGTTTGAGGAGGATGGGTATTAAATCTTCTTTGAATGTTTGGTAAAATTCACTGGAGAAGCCATCTGGTCCTGGACTTTTATTTTTTGGGAGGTTTTTGATTACTATTTCAATCTCTTTACTTGTGATTGGTCTATTCAGATTCTCCATTTCTTCTTGGTTCAATTTTGGGAGGTTGTATAAGTCTAAGAATTTATCCATTTCTTCTAGATTGTCCGATTTGTTGGCATATAATTTCTCATAGTATTCTCTTATAATCCTCTGTATTTCCATGGTATCCGTTGTAATTTCTCCTCTTTCATTTCTAATTTTATTTACTTGAGCCTTTTCTCTTTTTTTCTTAGTTAGCCTGGCTAAGGGTTTGTCTATTTTGTTTATCTTCTCGAAGAACCAACTCTTTGTTTCATTAATCCTTTCTACTGTTTTTTTGGTCTCAATATCATTTATTTCTGCTCTGATTTTTATTATTTCTCTCCTTCTGCTGGCTTTGGGCTTTGTTTGTTCTTCTTTTTCTAGTTCTGTTAGGTGTAATTTAAGGTTGCCTATTAGGGCTTTTTCTTGTTTGTTAAGGTGGGCTTATATCGCTATGAGTTTCCCTCTCAGGACCGCTTTTGCTGCATCCCATATGGTTTGATATGGCATGTTATCATTTTCGTTTGTTTCCAGATAGTTTTTGATTTCTCCTTTAATTTCATCAATGATCCATTGGTTGTTCAGTAGCATGTTGTTTAATCTCCACATTTTTGTCACTTTCCCAGTTTTTTTTTCCTGGTTCATTTCCAGTTTCATAGCCTTATGGTCTGAAAAGATGCTTGTTATGATTTCAATCCTCTTAAATTTATTGAGGCTTGCTTTGTTTCCCAACATATGGTCTATCCTAGAGAATGTTCCATGCGCGCTTGAGAAGAATGTGTAGTCAGCTGTTTTTGGGTGGAGTGCTCTGTATATGTCTACTAGGTCCATCTCGTCCAGTTTTTCATTTAAGTCTAATATTTCTTTATTAACTTTTTGTCTGGATGATCTATCCATTGCTGTAAGTGGGGTGTTAAGATCCCCTACTATTATTGTGTTGTTGTTGATTTCTCCTTTTAGGTTTGTTAATAGTTGTTTTATGTACATTGGTGCTCCTATGTTGGGTGCATATATATTTATAAGTGATATGTCTTCTTGATGGAGTGTCCCTTTTATCATTATATATTTCCCTTCTTTGTCTTTCTTAACCTGTTTTATCTTGAAGTCTACTTTGTCTGATATGAGTATGGCAACACCTGCTTTCTTTTGTTTGCCATTAGCTTGGAGTATTGTCTTCCATCCTTTCACTCTGAGCCTGTGCTTGTCTTTAGTGCTAAGATGTGTTTCCTGAAGGCAGCATATTGTTGGGTCTTGCTTTTTAATCCATCCTGCCACTCTGTATCTTTTGATTGGAGAGTTCAATCCATTTACATTTAGGGTAATTATTGAAATATGAGGGTTGAATGTTGCTGTTTTGTCACTTATTTTCTGGTTCTTTTGCATTTCCTTTGTTTCTTGTCCCATTTGTTTTGGACTGCCAATTCAGTTTGGTTGTTCTGTCTTATGATTCTTCTAGTTTTCTCTTTGTTTATCATATGTGGTTTTAATTTGATTATTTGTTTAGTGGTTACCTTGAGGTTTGGGCAAAAAATCTTCTGTATGAGATAGTCCATTATCTGATAGCCTCCTATTTCCTTATACTAAGTCAATTCAGTCACTTTCCTCTTCCCCTTCTAAGTTGCTCTTGTTATACCTTATTCTATCTTGTGTTGTGGCTGTGTGTTTACAGTGATGAGGTTAAATTTATTTTTGGTGAATTTCTTCCTTTGATCTTTGAGTTTAGTATTTAAGTGGTTGCTAACCTATTCCGGTAAAGATCTACTATTTCTCTGATTTTGTCTGCCTACTTTTCTCCTTACTCCAAGCTTTGTGTTCCCTTTCTCTTCTTGTTTTCGGGCCTGAGGGCCTTCTTGAGTATTTCTTGTAGTGGCGGTCTCGTGGCCATGAACTCCCTTAGCTTTTGTTTATCTGGGAGAGTTACTATTTCTCCATCATATTTGAAGGATATTTTTGCTGGATAGAGTATTCTTGGCTGAAAGTTTTTGTCTTTTAGTATTTTGAATATATCATTCCAGTCTCTTCTAGCCTGAAAAGTTTCTGTTGAGAAATCCGCTGAGAGCCTGATGGGAGTTCCTTTGTACGTTATTTTTTGTTTTTGTCTAGCTGCCCTTAATATTGTTTCTTTGTCGTTGACCCTGGCTAGCCTTACCACTAGGTGTCGTGGTGAAGGCCTTTGTCTGTTAATATATATAGGAGTCCTGTTGGCTTCGCTTACTGGTATTTCCTGCTCCTTCCCCAGATTTGGGAAATTTTCAGCTATTATTTCCTTGAATAGGCTCTCTGTTCCTCTTTCCCTCTCCTCTCCCTCAGGAATACCTATAATTCTTATGTTACATTTTCTAATAGAGTCCGATATTTCTCGGAGTCTTTCTTCATTTCTTTTTAGTCTTAGTTCTCTCTCTTCTTCCATCTGGAGTATATCTGTATTCCTATCCTCTAAAGTACTAATTCTTTCCTCCATATTGTCAGCTCTGTTCTTTAAAGATTCCAGATTCTCCTTTATCTCCTCCATTGTGTTCTTCATCTCCATCAGCCCTGATAGGTTTTTCTTTATGATTTCAATCTCTTTTGTGAAGAAACTCCTAATCTCATTGAATTGTTTGTCTGTGTTGTCTCGTATTTCGTTGAGTGTTTTTATGATAGCTATTTTGAAATCTCTGTCATTTAGTTTATGGATTTCTGTGTCTTCGGGGTTGATTTCTGGTTGCTTGTCATTTTGTTTCTGGTCTGGTGATTTCATATATTTTTGCATTGTGGTTCCTGTGTTGGTTTTGGTTTTCCTCATCCTGGAAGTCTCTGGTTGCACTTTCCACCTGCCGCCACTGTGTGGTGGTGAAGGGCTGTGTAGTCTAAGCCCCCTGCGCTCTGCCCCAGTTTTTCTGCTGTGATCCGCAGTTTTGTTTTGTTTTGTTTTGTTTCTTTTCCCCACTGCGATCCACGGGTCCAGTCCAATTTATTCAGGTCTGCCTCGGACCGCTAGATCTGGTCGAGCTGCAGACTCCGGGTTGTGGGGAGGGGGGAGCTCTCTCTTTTGCCCTCTGGGTCCCTGACGTGGGAGGCTTCTCGTTTGCCCCTCTTTATCCGCTCTCTGGGTTGCTCAGATGTTGATGGTAGCCCTGTGGCTCCTCTGAGCCCTCTGTGCGGGAGTTTCCCACTGGTTGAGAGCGCCCGAAGAGCTGCAGTTTCCCGCCGAGGGCCGCCCCTCCCCCCTCTCTGGGAGCCGCGCGGACCGGATCGCTGATCTGATGGGGAGGGAGCGGAGTTCTCCTTACCTCTCCCCACTTCCTCCGGGGGCCCAGCACGTTCCGCTCTCAGATGTGCGGCAGTGTGGATCCCTCCGCTCCAGCTTTTGACTGTCTGGGATTCCGTTGTTTGTCTGTGGCTGTTACTTTTGTTGTATTTTGTGGGGGAAGAATTCACGGGAAAGCTCACTCCGCCATGATGCTGACGTCACTCCTGCTTCTGCTTTTTATTTATCAGCCAGAACGCTTTGAACAAAATCAGCACTAGCACTCAGTTTACACATTTGGAGCTTCATTCTAAGACAGAATGAGAAATACTAAGGAAAAGACTTTGTGTAACAGGTCCTCACCCCCCCACCTCCAATTAATAATCAGACACTAAAATCATGTGGAGCTTTTTAACGACAGCTGCTCATTGTATTCGGGAAGGAGACCTATCATAGGTGAGGAATTATCTCCACTTTAAGGCCGACAGTAAAGGCCCGCAGTTCTCTCCCATCGCTCTGCAGACGCCCCGAGGACAGGCACCGGTGTCCCCGAGCCCTCTGCGAAGTCTTTGAGCGGGACCCCCGACCCGGCGCGGTCGCAACCAAGTGCGCAGATGCGACTCCAGACGGAGCCTCTGGCTCCACCCTTTTGTCTCCCCGCAGCTCCGTGGGTCCGGGAGGCGACTCTGTCCGCCCCTCTCGCCCCTCCCAGCGCGCAGCCCGGCGGGATCCAGCCCTGTGGCCGGAGCCGGGTCCGCAGCGCGTCCCGGGGTAAGAGAAAGCCGGGCCTGCGCACGGTCTCCGGGACCGCCCGTCCGTGTGAGCTGCTTTAACGCCTCCCGCCGCAGCCCGGGCCGGGCTCTCGGGTTCCGGCCTCGGCGTGGGAAGGGCTAGGCCCCGCCTGAGGCCCATGCCCTCCCCCTGGCTCACCCCACGCTCCTCCCACTGGGTCTTGAGCCAGGTGTGTGGGGTTAGTTCTGACAGAAGGGCGTCCCGGAAGCGGGGTTGCCGCTAAGCCCTCTGGGAAATGGAGTCCGGGAGCGTGAAGGGGGCGGAGCGGAGCGGGGGATGCTGGGAGCTGGAGTGCGGAGGTCTGAGGGCTCGGCTTCCGACGTGTGGAGTGAGTGGAGCGCGTGCCTCTCGGTGGTTTTGGCCTTAAATCTTGTCGCTTCACCGACAAGATTTGACCGACAAGATTATGAAGTTTTGGGACAGAAAGGGAAAAATGGGGTCCGTGTCTTACTTATTCCCTTTCTGTGCTTTGCTCTGAGTTTTTGGGCCTGCCTGTATTTGGGGGCCAGTTCAAGGGGTTCGACTCGGAACGTGCAAGGGAATCTTTCAGAGTCTTGAAGAGCGAGTGAGAGATAGGCTGTATAAGCACCCCATCTATCAACTGCCTTGTGTTTATGAATAGCAAGGATGAACCAACTGTGGGAGCCCTGCTTGTAGTTACTGCTACCATAATCACAGGCCGCCTGTAGCCACTAGTGTGTTTTAGGGTCCTCATGGGAGTTTCTGCACGGTCTGGAACCAGGTGTGTGACAGAGGCTCACACTTCACTGCCCGGATTCTCTCCTGTTTTTGCCCTGGTGTGGCATGTAGTGACTGATCTTGGTACTCCAGAGGATGGTCTTCCAGCTGTGGAGATTAATTTAGCCTAAACAATAAAGGTTCCAAGCAAAGTCGAATTATTCTGAGTCCCTAGGATTTAAATGCATAGGGATAAACCTCCTAGGAATAGAGAGAGAGGAAGATGCCCCAGGGAGCAGGAATCAGTTCCAGAGGAGGGCAAGCCTAATCTCAAAGTCTCCCTCCAGAGCTTCAGAGTAGAATTGAATGATTTACACAAAGAAGCAGATCACCTAATGGATCTGAAAACTCCATGTTTATCTCATCTGAAACAGTGAATAAGGAGGAAGTCATAGCAATAACAGGACGAAGTAGAGAAGCTGATTGTGGATTATCTGACCATTGAAGTTGAGCAAGAAGGTAAGAATTACAGAAATAAACATGGAGTTGAAAGTGGGGACAAGTGGAGGAAATAGCCTTGGTGAGAATGAAAAGGTTAGGTGCCCCCCAGTGATAGAAAAGGGAAGCAGACACATGTCAGGAGAAAGCCCGGAAGTAGAGAAACTCTCAGTGAGCTACCATGTTTGGAAATCACTAAGTGGGCTCCTTGTAACGCACTCTCCAGTCCCATTTTCCTCTTTCAGCACTTCTGTGCTCATCCACATTCCCTCTGAAGCCGTGGAAAGGAGGATATTCCATAGTGCTTGCTTTTGTGATACAGGGCAGGTCACACTCTTCCACCCCCATTAGACTGTTCCAGAAGGTTGATGTATTGTGGGTCTGTGAGTTTTAACTTTTTGGTTAAAGCACTTTCACTTTATTATCTTCCCCTATCCTCATCTGAATTTTTTGAGTTAAGTAATTATATATATAAGACCTTATATATATAATTCAGGTAGCTTGTGGTAGCTTTTGTCCTAGTGAATTTGGAAGTGAGAAGATAGAGTTTACTTCCTTCATGGCTTTTTTCTTACTCCTTCCAGCCATGACTACTGAGGATGCTTCTCTGCCCCAAAAACAGAGCACAGAAGAAATGGAATCTGCTGTTGAGCTCCTTCCTGTTAAGTTCCAGGCGAGTTTGGGTTTAATTTCCCTCCCCTGAAATCTTGGCTTGGTGTTCACAGTGTGTCCTCGTTTCTTGCTTTGTCTTGCTTCTGAGGTCCACGGAAATCCCATCTAGAGAACTGAACCAAAGTAATTTTTTCCTTGAAGACTTGAAGCTCTGGGGAGAGCTCAGGCTGGAGCTTTAAATTTGGGAATAATCTGGGTGGATGGTATTTTAAACCATGAAACTGATCAGTAAGGGAATGAGTGTAGATAGAAAGAGATGAGATCTTATTACAGAGTCCTGTAGCTCTCCAACACTTAGAGGTCAGGGAGATGAAGAGGAACTAGCAAAGGAGACTGAGAAGATGTGGCCAGTGACGTAGGGGGAAGCCAAAAGTGTGGCATCCTGGTAACCAATTGAAGAAGTATATCAAGGAGGAAGGAATGATCAGCTGTGTTAAATGCTGCTTCTAAGTCAAGAAGATGAGGCCTGAGAATTGGCCATTGGATTATTTATTTATTTATTTTTTTCCCCCAAAGCCCCAGTAGATAGCTGCATGTCATAGCTGCACATCCTTCTAATTGCTGCACGTGGGACGCGGCCTCAGCATGGCCGGAGAAGCCGTGCGTCGGTGCGCGCCCGGGACCCGAACCCGGACCGCCAGCAGCGGAGCGCACGCACCCAACCGCTAAGCCACGGGGCCGGCCCTGACCATTCGATTTTAAAATATGAAGATCATTGGTGACTGCCGAGAGCAGTACCATGCAGTGGTAGGAGTGAAGCCTGATTGGAATGGGTTAAAAAAAAAATAGGAGGATAGAAATTGGAGCCAGGGACTACAGACAACTATTTTGGAGAGTTTTACTCTAAAGTAAAGGAGAGAAGCTGGAAGGAGTAGTAAGACCAAAAAGTTTTTTTTTTTTTTTCCCCTAAAGACAGGAGAAATAACAGATTGTTTATGGGTATGTAAGAGTGAATGGAGACGAGAAGATGTCTAAGGACTGAGCTCTGGAGAACTCCAACATTTAGAGCCACTTTTGAAACATTATTTTAAATAAATAATCTTGTGAGTTAGGGGTGATATCTGTTTCACAGATGAAGAAGCTGAGGCTCACAGTAGCATGTTCAGAATCATAAATGGTTGAGCCCTGATAGAACCCAGGTATGTCTCATTCTAAATCCTGTGTCTCTAACTATGCCATTCTTTTGACTGACTTTCCCACAAGTACTCTCCAGTTAATTATGGTCAACAAAGTCCACTCACATGACTGTCAATATACATAAAGTATGAATCTTATCTTAGAACATTTGATCATTTTCAATTTAAAATCAGTAAATTCACTCTTTCAGAACAACTTTAATTAGTAAAGGATAACTAAATAAATCTCAAAGTCATAGCCCTAAGTACAGAGAAAGAAGGAGCCTCTGCTAGAGCAGTGTGACGATCTATATGCGTTCAGGATATCAAGCTGAATTTCTATAAAATCTCAGAATATTCCAGGAATCGGTATAAATTACATATCTGAGCCTTATCCCATCTACAACATAATCAGTAATTAACATTTGTTTATCATTCAATGGTTAATTTATATTACATTTATTTAACAAAATATGTAAGAGGCAGAAGAATATAGTTAAGAGTATAGCTTTTGAGTCAGACTGTCTGGGTCTAAATCTCAGATCTGATCCTGACATCTGTAGATAATGTTAATAATAGAACTTACCTCATGTAGTTACTATTACGAGAGATAGTTCATTCAGAGGACTTAGCCTAGAAAGTAAATTACAAATGTTAGCTATTATTATTCTTTTCCCTAACACAGTTTAATACTTGGAAATTTTAGATTTTTTCCTTAAAATGGTTAAAATAAAGATTTAAACTTTAGATTAAAAAACACTTCCTCTTCTATATTGTTCTCTTCCTTCAAGGATTACCAAGCCCTAGAAGAATGTGCTTGTACTTCCAGGAGTTGGTGACAGTTGAAGATGAGGAAATGGACTTCACCCATGTGCAGGTGGAACAGCTGAATTCTGCCCAAAGGTACATGGGTGTGGATATGAAGATGGAGAATTGTGGAAGCCTGGTATCTTGGGGTAAGGAAGTCATTTTGTAATGCAGAGTGCTTGCTGAGATGTAAACCTCCTTAATAACTAATGGCATCTAAAATGCCATAGTTTTGCTTATGATCTAGAGAGCCCTGATCCCCTAGGGGATCCCTCATAACTTTGAGCTCAGAATTGGGCTTCTTTTCTCTTTTGGCTAGTAAAAGTCACCATATGTGGAAGTGAAAAAGAACAGCTTCATTATTATTGATTTAAGACTTATAAAGCTACAGTAATTCAAACAGTGTGGTATTGGTGAAAGAATAGATGTAAATCAGTGGAACAGATCAGATAGTCCAGAAATAGACCCACACTTATATGATCAATTAATTTCCAGCAAAGATGCAAAAGCAATTCAGTGTTAAAAAGAGAATCTTTTCAGTTAATGGTGCTGGAACAATTGGACACCCATATTAAAAAACAAAAACAAACCTCAATCTATACCTCCCTCCATGTGTAGTAAGTAACTCAAAATGGGTCACAGATCTAAGTATAAAATCTAAAACTATAAAACTTCTAGAAGAAAACATTAGGGATAGTCTTTGTGACTTTTTGTAAGGCAAAGTTTTATTATATATGACATCAAAAGCTCGATCCAGTAAAGCCATCTGGATCTCCAGTTTGCTTTGTTGGAAGGTTTTTAACCTTGAATCTAAGTCCTTTGCTCGATATAAGACTATTCAGATTATCTGTTTCTTGTTGAGTAAGTTCTGGGAATGATTTCCCATCTTTCATTCCTGATCTTGGTAATTTGTATCGTCTCTCTTTTTTCTTTGTTGGTCTTCCTAGAGGTTTAACAATTTTATTGATCTTTTCAGAGAACCAGCTTTTGGTTTCATTGATTGTCTCTATTTTATGTTTTCAATTTTATTTGTTGCTACTCTTATCTATTATTTTCTTCCCCTTTGCTAACTTTGTGTTTATTTGCTCTCTTTTTTTAGTTTCTTAAGGTGGAAGCTTGATCATTAATGTAAGATGTTAATATAATATAACACAGTCATGTGCCACATAGTGACCTTTTGGTCAATGATGGACCACAGATATGATGGTGGTTCCATAAGGTTAGTACCATATAGCCTGGATGTGTAGTAGTCTATACCATCTAGGTTTGTGTAAGTACACTCTATGATGTTGGCACAATGATGAAATCGCCTAACAATGCATTTCTCAGAATGTATCCCTGTCATTAAGTGACACATGACTGTATAATGTAATATCTCTCTTATTATGTCTTGATCATTAATATAAGATCTTCATATAATATAATATCTTTATTCTCTTCTAATATGAACATTTAATGCTATAAATTTCCTTCTAACTGCTTTAGCTATGTTCTACAATTTTGATATGTGGTATTTTCATTTCCATTCAGTTCAAAATAATTTCTATTTTCATTTGTGACTTTCTCTTGGACTCCTGTGTTGTTTACAAGTTTCCAAATTTTAGGTGTTTTTCAATAAATTTCTAGTTTTGATTTTGTAGTTTGGTTCTGCTGTGGTCAGAGATTCTTTGTGTGATTTCAGTTCTTTAAAATTTTTGAGGTTTGTTGTATCATCCATAATATAATTTTGATAATCGTTCCATGTGCACTTGAAAATAAATATCGATTATTGTCAGGTTGGTTGACAGTGTTGTTCAAGTCTTCTGTATCCTTACTGATTTCCTGTCTACTGGCTACTATTGATTACTGACAGAGGACTGTTGAATTCTCCAACTATACTTGTGGATTTGTCTATTTCTCCTTTTAGTTCTATTAGCTTTTGCTTAATGTATCTTGAAACTCTTTTGTTAGGTACATACACATTAAGAATTGTTATGTCTTCTTGGTGAATTGACCTCTTTATCATATAATGTCCCTCTTTAACCTTGGTAGTATTCCTTGTTTGGAAGTTTATTTTGTCTGATATTAATATAGCCACTCTAGCTTCCTTTTAATTAGTGTTTGCATAGTATATTTTTCCATTCTTTTTGTTTAACTTATTTAAAGTGAGTTTCTTGTGGACAGCATATAATTGGGTCTGGTTTTTAAATCCATTCTGACAATCTCTGTGATTTGCTATTGGTGTGTTAGGCTATTTACATTTAAAGTAATTATTGGTAGGGCTGGCCTGGTGGTGCAAGTGGTTAAGTGCACGCGCTCAGCTGCTGATTCGGATCTCAGGTGCGCACTGACGCACCGCTTGTCAAGCCATGCTGTGGTGGCGTCTCATATAAAGTGGAGGAAGATGGGCACGGATGTTAGCCCAGGGCTGATCTTCCTCAGCAAAAAGAGGAGGATTAGCAGATGTTAGCTCAGGGCTGATCTTCCTCACAAAAAAAAATAAATAAATAAAGTAATTATTGGTATGGTTGGGTTTAAATCTTCCGTATAGCTAGTTGTTTTCTATTTGTTCCTTCTTTTTCTTCATTTTTTTCTTTTGCTGCCTGTTTTTTGATTATTTTTTATTACTCAATTTTATCTCCACTGTTAGCTTATCATTAAACCTTAATTTTAAAGACTTTTTTAGTGGTTGTCCTAGAGTTCCCAATATGCTTCTTTAATTAATCACAGTATACCTTTACAGAATATTATACCACTTCACATACATTATATAAACCTTACTTCTATAAACTTCGAATTACTCCCTCCCATCTTTTGTGTAATTGTTGTCATGCATTTTACCTTTACATATGCTATAAATCTACAATATATGCTACTATGTTTGTTTAAGACAGTCAGTTATCTCTTGGAGCAATTTAAAATAAGAAAAAATGAATTTTATTTTTCATTTCTAGCACAGTTCATTTTTTATATAGAGCAGGGGTTGGCAAACTTTCTCTATAAAGGACTAGATAGTAAATATTTTCTCTTTTGTGGGCCATACACTCTCTGTTGCAATTACTTAACTCTGCCATTTTAGCATGAAGACAGCCATAAACAATATGTAAACAAATGATGTGGCCAGATTTGTTCTATGGTGAACCAGATTTGGCCTGTGGGCCATAATTTGCTGAGCCTTGGTATAGATCCAAGTTTTTGACTGCTATCAGATACCTTCTGCCTGAAGAACTTTCTTTAACATTTCTTATAGTGCAGCTATAAGCTTTTGTTTGTCTGAAAAAGTCTATATTTAATCCTCATTTTTGAAAGATATTTTCACTGAATATGGAATTCTTGGTGACAGGTTTTTTTTCGGCACCCTAAATGTGTCACTTTATTGTTTTCAGGTTTATAATAGTTTGTGACCAAAAGTTTCTGTAATTTTTATCTTTGTTCTTCTATATGTAATGTATCTTTTTTCTATGGCTGCCTTTAAGATTTTCCCTTTATCTTTGCTTTTAAACAGTTTGAATGTGATGTATCTAGGTGTGTGTGTGTGTGTGTGTATTTCATCGTACTTCAGGTTGTCTGAGCTTCCTTGGATCTTTGGTTTGATGTCTTTCATTAGTTTCAGAAAATTATCAGCTATTAACTCATCAAATATTGTTTCTGCCCATTCTCTTTGCCTCTTCCCCTTCCAGGATACCAATTACATGTATGTTTGAGCGTTTGATATTGTCCCACAGCTCTTAGATGCTCTCTTCTGGCTTGTTAGTTTGTTTTTCACTCTTTTTTCCTCTTTGTGTTTTTGTTTGGGTAATTTCTCTTGACCTATTTGTGAGTTTACTGATTCTTTCCTTAGCTCTGTTGACTCTACTGGTGTACCCATCAAAGACATTATTCATCTCTGTGACCATATTTTCTCATTTCTAGCATTTCAATTTGACTTTTTATTATAGTTTCCATCTCTCTGCTAAAATTCCCCAACTGTTAATGCACATTGTCCACCTTTCCACTAGAGCCTTTTACATATTAATCATAGTTATTTTCAGTTCCCTTATAGTTCTAATTTCTGGGTAGTCATTGAATTTGGCTCTATTGATTACTCTGACTATGGTTTTATACAATTAGATTTGAATGGGGTTGGGGAGGGTGCGTGGAGAGAGGGTGCAAGCAGACCCATCATGAGGCTGCTACATTAGTTTAGGTGAGAGAGGATGGTGGCTGAATCGGGGTGGTAATAGTGGGGAGGGAAAGTACAGAATGGATTTGAGAGAGATTTGGGAGATACAATCCATAAAACTTGGTTTATTTGTTGTGATTGGTAGGGTAGAGGGAAGAGTTCAATATGATTCTCAAGTTTCCGACTTTCAGCTGTAAAACCTTTTTGGGCTTTTGTGAGGATTAGATATGTACAAATGTTTAACCTTTCAGAATAGTAGCTTACACATAATAAACACTATATAAGTATTTGTCTAATATAGTTCACAGCATATATTAAACTTTATGTACGATGATATTCTCAACTTCTGAAAATCATGGCAGCATTAGAAATATATTTTACTCAAACATCAGTTATGTTTCTATAATGGGAGAAAGGATCTTAAGAAAGGTTTATCATCATCCAGAGTTGCCTCATTGCTTGTATTATTTGTGTTCAACTCAGTTCATACAACATATATTTAACATACTAGCACTATGATGGGCCCTGAGAAATATCAGTGAACAAAAGAAGTGTGATTTCTATCCTCAGAAAACTTACCTTTTGATGGTAGAGTTTATATTCTTATATTAATGTCTTTTTATTAACAAGAACGATGGTGGTGTTATTTTCTTAGACAATGAAACCTGGGGAATGTACTGCTTGAGGAAGAAGATGAGTTTGGGTATGGACATAATGAATTTGAGATTTCCAAGTGAATACGTGAAGTAGATAGTTGAATATATGGGTGTGGGGGACAGAGAACTAAGCTGGAGATATGGATTTGAGATCATTGATATATAGAAGGCGATTGCAACTAGTAGATAAATAAGTCCTGGAGATCTAATGCACAGTATAGTGAATATAGACAACAACAGTGTATTATAATCATCAAACTTGCCAAGAGAGTAGGTCTTAATTATCCCCATCGCAAAAAAGAAATCATAATTATGTGACATGATAGAGGCGCTAACTATTGCTACAGTGGCAATCATATTACAATATATAAATGTATCAAATCAACATGTTGCATACCCTGAATTTACACAATGTTATATGTCAAATATATTTCAATAAAAAAGGCAATTAAAGCCATGGACTGGATGATGTCTTTAAAGGAGACAATGTGGGGGGGGAGTGGGGGCAGGGGCAAAAGAGAGGAGCCTAAGACTGATCACTGAGAAGCATCAACATTTAAGAAGAAGAAACAGCAGAAAAAGTTCCAAAGAAATAGAGATCAGGAGAAAAACCTGGAAAGCTTAGAATCATAGAGTCAAGAGAGAATATATGTCAATTATATCTGAATGAAGTTGGAAAAAAAAGGGAGGATGTTGTTAGGGGGGCACGGTCAACACTGTCAAGTGCTGTTGAGAGGCCAAGCTAAACAAGGAATGAGAAGGATCCGCTGGATTTAGGTGACCTACAGAAGGTTAGTGACATCAACGAGAGCAGTTTCAATTGCGTGGTAGGGAGAGAAACCAGGCTGCAGTGAGTTCAGGAGCAAGTATGTGATGAGAGAAGGTACAAAATCTGTTTGACAAATTTTGCTATGACAAAAAAAAAAAAAAGGAAGGAAGGAGAAAGAAGAAAGAAAGGGAGAGGGAGGGATGGAGGGAGGGAGGAAGGAAGGAAAGAAGGAAGGAGGGAGTCGTGGTTAGTGGAGAAGCAAAATAGTATTTAAAGCATATGCTAAACAAACAAAAAATCTGTGCCTTTAAAAAAAGACTGAAGGAAATGATTTAAAAAGTCAAAAGTGGTTGTCTCCAGCTGGTATTATTATAAGTGATTTTTTGTCTAATACTTTTTCAAAACTGCCCAATCTCAACCTGTGTTTTCATCTTTCTCCTCCTTTCTCAGTTATTTTATGTTAACATTTATTCTCCTCCCTTCTGCTTATCCTCCTCCCTGGTTAGTCTGTTCAGTTTTCCATTCTCTTAGGTAGAGCATCCTCATTGTCTGACCTTTTGTTGTGCCTTATATTATTCTTCCATCTCTGTTATCCCTGAAACTTCTTCATCCACCGTTGCCATGAGGCTCTTTCTGAAAACATTCAAGTAAACTTTTTTTTTTTTGTGAGGAAGATCGACCCTGAGTTGACATCTGCCAATCCTCCTCTTTTTGCTGAGGAAGACTGGCCCTGGGCTAACATCCCATGCCCATCTTCCTCCACTCTATATGGGATGCTGCCACAGCATGGCTTGACAAGTGGTGCGTCAGTGCGCATTCGGGATCTGAACCGGCAAACCCCGGGCCGCCGCAGCAGAGTGAGTGTACTTGACCACTTGTGCCACCGGGCTGGCCCCTCAAATAAACATTTTTAATAGGCATCACTTTTATTTTCTTTATTCTCTTGCCATGTCAGCAGTTTTCCTTCTCTCAGCGCAGAGAACACAAACGCTTGTACTTTTTATTTATTTCAGATTCTCAATGTATACCTGAAACTAAAGTGTCCCTTTCAAAGCAGGAAGTTTATGAAGAAGTATCATCTGAAAGGGAGCTGATAGTAGAAAGACTTAAAAAGGATGATTCCTGGGACTCCAGATTGATAGAAGCCTGGGAATGTGAAGGCACATTGGAAAGGCAGCAAGGAAATCAGAAGAAAGATTTAAGGCAAGTCATAATTAAACACAAGAAAACCCCTAAGGAAGATTGTAATGATATGGGGGAAAGTTCAATCCCAGTTAAATATCAGAAGGTTTACTCAGTGAAAAAGCCTTGGAAGTGCAATGAGTGTGGGAAGTCCTTCACTTACTACTTAGCCTTTATCCTACATCAGAGAATTCATACAGGAGAGAAGCCCTATGTATGCAATGAATGTGGAAAGGCCTTCAGTCGGAGCTCATCACTTATTCAGCATCAGAGAATTCACACTAGAGAGAAACCCTATGAGTGTAACGAATGCAGGAAAGCTTTCAGTCATTGCTCAACCCTTATTCAACGTCATATCATTCATACTGGAGAAAAGCCCTATGAGTGCAATGAATGTGGGAAGGCCTTCAACCAAAGTACCTACCTTATTCACCACCACAGGATACACACTGGAGAGAAACCCTATAAATGCAAAGAATGTGGGAAAGCTTTCAGTGACACCTCATCCCTTATTAAACATCAAAGACTTCATACAGGAGAAAAATGCTATGGATGTAAAGAGTGTGGGAAAGCCTTTAGTGACAGCTCAGGCATTACTCAACATCAGAGAACTCATACGGGGGAAAAGCCACATGAATGTAGCAAATGTGGGAAAGCTTTTAGTTACTGTTCAGCTGTCATTCAACATCAAGGAACCCATACTGGGGAAAAGCCTTACAAATGTAATGAATGTGGGAAAGCTTTTAGTGACCGCTCAGCTCTTTTAAGACATCAGAGAATTCATACTGGAGAGAAACCTTACAAATGTAAAGAATGTGAGAAAGCCTTCAGTCAGAGCTCTTCCCTTACAAAGCATCTGAGAACTCATTTTGGAGAGAAACCGTATAAATGTAATGATTGTAACAAAGCCTTTAGCCAGAGTTCATCTCTTATTCAACACCAGAAAATTCATACAGGAGAAAAACCCTACAAATGTAAGAAATGTGAGAAAACCTTCAGTGTGTGCTCAGCCTTTCATCAATATAAAGAAATTCATGATGAATGGAATGCAGTGAATTCATGAAATAATTAAGTATTTTCTCCTGATTGTATAGACCTGTTCTAAATATTACAGGGTATATTACAAAAACATGAGGCTGTGTCACACAAAAAATAGCCCTGTTCCTGGAAATGTTATTAGATATGGAAGAGGACAAGAGATACATGTGGATATCTCAGTTACAAAATCAGAATAGCTGAAGCAGTGGAGAAGAGAATTTCTAGGGAAGTACAGAAGGAGAAGGTCTAGTTTAGTCAGAGAAACAGAATAAAGAGCTAAGCATCTATATCAATAGGAAAACTAATCAGAGGAGCAGACTGAGCATTACTTGAGGCTGATAACTCTCTAAATAGTAGTTTCAACCTGAAACCAAAGTGGGGAGGATCAGGATCCCAAAGAGGAAAATTACCAGGAGGTTTCTCTAGGGAAATAAAAAGGAAAAAATCTAAGCCCAGAAAATCCTCCTTTCTCTGTCCCTACACTCCGCTTGTTCACTCGCACATTTGCAGATATTTAAACCAGTGATTATTAACCCTGTATGCACATTGAAATCATCTGGGAAGCTTTAAAAAAATACCTGGATCCCAGCCTCAGAGATTCTGAAAATTGGACTGGGGTGTAGCTTAGGCATCAGGAATTTTTAAAACTTCTCAAGTAGTTCCAACGTGCAGCCCAGATTAAGAACCACTGATTCAGACTCTTTCTGCACAAAGATCAACTTAATAAGATAGGAGGGTTACAGGCAGCCGAAAGGATAATGACAGTCTACATTAGCTCTCAAGAGCTCTTTGTGTCCTTGTTGCTGCTTTTTCTTTCTCTTGCTAATTATATAACGTCATCTTTTTGGCCTGATTTTGGATCCTTCTGCTTGGACCTTTTTTGTTTTTTCTGTCTTTGTGTGAACTGACCTGCCTGATACTGACTTCTGCTCTGACCATGAATCTTGCTAAATGTGCTCCTTGAAGCCTGGTTATAGCTTTCTCAACCATTTCTACCTACCAGGGTCATATATTGTGCTTGCTACCCATGGCTCAGTGGTAGCAAAAATTACCTGTAATAAATAAGTTGAGGAGGACCTGAAGACCAGAAATTAGGAGTGAAGACAGAGTGACGGGAAAGGACTTTCAAAGAGGTAAACTTTTGACTCCAACTGTATAGTTTGTATCTTAGAATTTCCAGAAATTATAATAAAATTTAGTTGCGTGCATAAATTAATACTGAATTTTAAGGGATGTAGGTGGGAGGAAGTGTAAATCAGGAATGTTCCTGTATTTAACATGAAGTACAATAGTAACTCTAAGGAGATTATGAGAAGTTACAGATGATATCATGATCCCTATAGAACATCCATTAACAGATAATGCAAGTAGAGGAATTTAGTTACATACTAAAAAGTGTTTAACCCAAAAGAAGGCGGGAAAGGAGAAAGAGAGAAGCAAAGAAAGATGAGACAAATAGTAAACTGATAGCAAAATGGTAGACCTAAATTCAACCATGTGAGTAATTACATTAAATGTAAAAGAGACACCTCTGATAAAACTCAGAGATTGTCAGACTGGATAAAGAAGCCTAACTCAACTATATCCAAAAGAGGCACACTTTAAATACAGAAACACTTACAGGTTGAAAGTTCAAAAGATGAACAAGGATATACATTGAAAACACTAGGCATAAGAAAGTTGGAGTTGATATATTAATATCAGATAAAATAGAATTCAAGAAGAGGGATATTATCGTAGATATAGAAGGACATTTTATAATTATAAAAGGGTCAATTCATCAAGATTAGTAATTGTTATAATGTGTAACTGGGTTACAATTATGAATATGACTTACATGTTATAACTATATTTATCATTAAAAATATTTTATTGAGGTCACATTGGTTTATAACATTGTGTAAAGTTCAGCTGTACATCATTATATTTTGGCTTCTATATAGACTGCATCGTGTTCACCACCAAAAGTTTAGTTTCCATCTGTCGCCATACATGTGTGCCCCTTTACCCCTTTTGCCCTTCCCCTACTCTCTTCCCCTCTGGTAACCACCAATCTTTTCTCTTTATCTATGTGTTTATCTTCCACATCTGAGTGAAATCATATGGTATTTGTTTTTCTCTGTCTGACTTATTTTGCTTAGCATAATATCCTCTTGTTCTGTCCATGTAGTCACAAATGGCATGATTTCATCTTTTTTTATGGCTGAGTAGTGTTCCATTGTACCACTTCTTCTTTATCCATTCATATATTGATAAGCACTTGGGTTACTTTCAATTCTTGGCTGTTGTGAGTAATGCTGCGATGAACATAGGGGTGCATATATCTTTCCAAATTAGTGTTTTCATGTTCTTTGGATAAATACCCAGAAGTGGACTAGCTGGATCATATGGTATTTCTATTTTTAATTTTTTTTGAGAAATCTCCATACTGTTTTCCATAGTGTCTGCACCAGTTTGCATTCCCAACAGCAGTTATGAGGGTACCCTTTTCTCCACATCCTCTCCAACACTTATTTCTTGTTAATTATAACCATTTTGATGGTTGTGAGGTGATATCTCATTGTAGTTTTGATTTCCATTTCCCTGATAATTAGTGATGTTGAACATCTTTTCATGTGCCTTTTGGCCATCTTATATCTTCCTTGGAAAAATGTCTGTTCATATCCTCTGCCCATTCTTTGATCAAGTTGTTCATTTTTTTGTTGTTGAATTGTATGTGTTCTTTATATATTTTTGAAATTAACCCCTTGTCAGATATATGATTTGCAAATATTTTCTCCCAGTTGGTGGGTTGCCTTTTCCTTTTGTTGATGGTTTCCTTTTCTGTGCAGAAGGCTTTTAGTTTGATGTAGTCCCATTTATTTATTTTTTCTTTTGTTTCCCTTGCCTGAGGAGACATGGTATTCAAAAAGATACTGCAAAGACCAGTGTCAAAGAGCACACTGCCTGTGTTTTCTTCTAGGTGTTTTATGGTTTCAGGTCTTACATTCAAGTCTTTAATCCATTTTGAGTTAATTTTTGTGTGTGGTGTAAGATAATGGTCTACTTTCATTCTTTTGCTGTGGCTGTCCAGTTTTCCCAACACCATTTATTGAAGAGACTTTCCTTTCTCCACTGTATGTTCTTGGCTCCTTTGTTGAAGATTAGCTGTCTGTAGACGTGTGGTTTTATTTCTGGGCTCTCAATTCTGTTCCATTGATCTGTATGTCTGTTTTTGTGCCAGTACCATGCTGTTTTGATTACTATAGCTTTGTAATATGTTTTGAATTCAGGGAGTGTGATACTTCCCGCTTTTTTCTTAGGATTGCTCTGGCTGTTTGGGGTCTTTTGTTGTTGCGTATAAATTTTATGATTCTTTGTTCTATTTCCATGAAAGATGACATTGGGATTCTGATTGGTTTTTTTTTTTTTTGAGGAAGATCAGCCCTGAGCTAACATCCATGCCAATCCTCCTCATTTTGCTGAGGAAGATTGGCTCTGGGCTAACATCCATGCCCATCTTCCTCCACTTTATATGAGACGCCGCCACAGCATGGCTTGACAAGCGGTGCGTCGGTGCGCACCCAGGATCCAAACCTGGGCTGCCAGCAGTGGAGTGCACGCACTTAACCACTACGCCACGGGGCTGGCACCCTCTGATTGGTATTGCACTGAATCTGTAGATTGCTTTAGGTAATATGGGCATTTTAATTATGTTTATTCTTCCAATCCATGAGCATGGAATATCTTTCCATTTCTTTATATCTTCTTCAGTTTCTTTCAATAATGTCTTATAGTTTTCAGTGTATGGGTTTGTCACCTCCTTCATTAAATTTATTCCTAGGTATTTTGTTTTTTTTTTTTCTTTCTTTCTTCTTTTTGTGAGGAAGATCAGCCCTGAGCTAACATCCATGCCAATCCTCTTCTATTTGCTGAGGAAGACCGGCCCTGAGCTATTGCCAATCCTCCTCCTTTGTTTCCCTTTTTCTCCCCAAAGCCCCAGTAGATAGTTGTATGTCATAGTTGCACATCCTTCTAGTTGCTGTACGTGGGATGCTGCCTCAGCATGGCCAGCAAGTGGTGTGTCAGTGTGCGCCCGGGATCCGAACCCGGGCCGCCAGCAGCGGAGTGCGCGCACCTAACTGCTAAGCCACGGGGCTGGCCCCTATTCGTTTTTTTTAATTGTAAATGGGATTGTATTCTTGATTTCTGTTTCTGCTAGTTCATTGTTAATGTATAGAAATGGAACTGAATTTCATATGTTGATTTTGGACCCTGCAAATTTACTGTATTCATTAATTATTTCTAATAGTTTTTTGGTGGATTCTTTAGAGTTTCTGTGTATAGAATCATGTCATCCACAAATAGTGACAGTTTTACTTCTTCCTTTCCAATTTGGACCCCTTTAATTTTTTTTCTTGCGTAATTGCTCTGGCTAGGACTTCCAATACTATGTTGAATAAGAATGGTGAGAATGGGCATCCTTGTCTTGTTCATGTTCCTCAAGGAATAGCTTTCGGTTTTTCCCTGTTGAGTGTGATGTTGGCGGTGGGTTTGTAATAAATGGCTTTTATTAAGTTGAGGTACTTCCCTTCTACACCCATTTTATTGAGAGTTTTTATCATAAGTAGATGTTGGATCTTGTGTAATACTTTCTCTGTGTCTATTGAGATGATCGTGTGATTTTTTATTCTTCATTTTGTTAATGTGTTGTAGCACATTGATTGATTTTCAGATCCTTTTAATGTATTGTTATATTCAATTTGCTAATACTTTGTTGAGGATTTTTTGCATCTATGTTCATCAGTGATATTGACCTGTAATTTTCCTTTTTTGTGTTGTCCTTGTCTGGTTTTGGCATCAGGGTAATGTTGGCCTCCTAAAGTGAGTTAGGATGCATCGTGTCCTCTTTGATTTTTTGGAAGAGTTTGAGAAGGATAGGTGTTAAATCTTCGTTGAATATTTTGTAGAATTCAGCAGAGAAGCTGTCTGGTCCTGGACTTGTGTTTTTTTGGGAGGTTTTTGATTACTGTTTCAATCTATTTACTTGTGATTGGTCTATTCAGATTCTCTATTTCTTCTTGATTCAGTTTTAGAAGGTTGTATGATTCTAAGAATTTATCCATTTCTTCCAGATTGTCGAATTTGTTGGCATATAGCTTTTCATAGTATTCTCTTATAATCCTTTGTATTTCTGTGGTATCCGTTGTAATTTCTCCTCTTTCATTTCTGATTTTATTTATTTGAGCCTTCTCTTTTTTTTCTTGGTGAATCTAGCTAAGAGTTTGTCAGTTTTGTTTATCTTTTCAAAGAACCAGCTCTTAGTTTAACTTATTCTTTCTATTGTTTTTTTAAGTCTCCATTTCATTGATTTCTGCTCTGATTTTTATTATTTCCTTCATTCTACTGACTTTGGGATTTGTTTGTTCTTCTTTTTCTAGTTTTTTTTAGGTATAGTGTTAGGTTGTTTATTTGATATTTTTCTTATTTTTTGAGGTAAGCTTGTATTGCTATAAACTTCCCTCTTCATACCACCTTTGCTGCATCCCAGAAGTTTTGATATGTTGTGTTTTCATTTTCATTTGTCTCCAGGTATTTTTTGATTTATCCTTTGATTTCTTCATTGATCCAATAGTTATTCAGTATAATTTTAAGTTATTAATATATGTGCCTAATATCAGGGCTTCCAAAGATCACAAAGTAAAAGCTGACAGAGCTAAATTAGAAAAAAATATCTGAAATTTTATAGTTGGAAATTTTAACACTCTGTTCTTAGCAATTGATAGAACAACTAGACAAAAAATATTAAAGATATAGTAGATCTGAACAACACTATCATCTTGAACTTATTGACATATATAGAGTACTTTATAGAACATGTATAGACCACACAGCAACTTCAGAATGCACATTCTTTTCAAGTGCACATGGAATGTTCACCAAGTTAGACTATACACTAGGCCTTAAAACAGGGCTTAATAAATTCAAAAGGAATGAGGGTGGGCCGGCGCCATGGCTTAGCGGTTAAGTACGCGCACTCTGCTACTGGCGGCCCGGGTTTGGATCCCGGGCGAGCACCAACGCACCGCTTCTCCGGCCATGCTGAGGCCGCGTCCCACATACAGCAACTAGAAGGATGTGCAGCTATGACATACAACTGTCTACTGGGGCTTTGGGGGGAAAAATAAATAAATAAATAAAATCTTTAAAAAATAAAAACAAAAGGAAGGGGGTATTCTCTACTACATTGAATGAAAGTAGAGATCAATAAAATAAGATAGTTAGGAAATCTCCAAATACTTGGAAATTAAATGCCACACCTCTAACTAATCCAAGTAAAACATTTAAAAGGAGAATTTGAAAACACTTTAGCTTGAATGATAGGGAAATTATACTCAGTTCAAAACATTTTCTAATTGTATGAGATGCATAATTGCAGGATGCAGCTAAGGCAGTGATTAGAGGGAAATGTATATCTTTAAATACTTATATCAGAAAAGAAGATGCTGTAAAATCACTGTAGGGTCTACAGACATTAAAAGGATAAGATGGGAATATTATGGACATTTTTATGCCAGTAGATTTGTTAACATTTATGTAATAAATGATACCGATTTTACATAACTCTTTCAGATAAGAACTTGTTTTATGAGGCCAGCTTAACTCTTGCAGCAAAACCTGATAAGGAGATTACCCCTATTCTCCCTCCCCTCTCCCAAAAGAAAATTATAAACCACATCCCTCAAGAAGATAAATGTGGTAATTATTATGAAAATATGGGGAAAAATGAACCCAAAAATATATGGAAAGGGTAATATCATGACCAAATGGAGTTCATTCTGGAAATGCAAGGTTGGCTTAACAGTCAAATATCAATGTAATTTATCACATTAAAAGGATACAGGAGGAAAAACAAATCCCATATGGCTATATTAATATATGCATACAAACATTTGACAAAATCTAACACCCATTCATAAAATGCTTAGCAAAGTAGAAACAGAAGAGAACTTCCACATTCTGAATAAAGGCAGTTATGGAAAACCCACAGATAACATATTTAAAGGTAAAATACTAAATGATTTCCCTGTAAGATTGGGAATAAGGCAAGGATGTATATTTTTACCACTTTTATTCAACACCATACTGACAGACCCTGCCAGTGCAGTAAGGACAGAGAACAAAAGAAAAGGCCAAAAGTTTAGAAAGCAGACAATATGAAATTGTAAGCCAATTTTACATTTGATTCTTTTCTCAGGGTATGGAGTGCCTGTGACTTAATTTGGATAAGCTAAGGGTTCAGATATCACTCCTGTGAGCTCTTTTATACGCATGGCTTAAGATGAGCTGCTCTTCTGACCATAACTCTAGGCTGATAAAGAGATTTCACTGGTACATTAGTTTCCTGGCTTCCTTTTTCTCATAGCATCTAGTTCCAACTTCACGCAAGGCATAGAGCCTGCAGCCTTACCTCTTGCCTCTGTGTAGGTATTAAAATACCAAGCTGTAAATGTATGTTCAGTGTTGATTTGGGCTCTGCTGCTTTAATTCTTCTTCACCATTATAATTTCTCTCTTCTCTCTTTGTTTCTAGTCTTAGAGACTTCCATGATTTTTAGCTCAGTGATAGATTTTTAAAATATTTTATCCAGTATTTTATGTGCTTGAGACTAAAAGGGGAAATGTGTTCATTATCTGTCATCTCACCTGGAACCTGGCTAAGTCTCAGTTTCATATCTCCACTCTAAGAATACACAGTAAATAAGACACATCATTGCCCTGCAGATTGAGTCAAAACATACCGTGAAAGATTGAGTCCTTCCTGTATCCCAGTTTCTTCTCCAGTGTCATCTCTTTCTACTATCCCTCTTTGCACATTATGCTCTAGCATTTATGATCATTCATTTCCTCAAACATCACCCCCTCTCTGATTCAGGGTCAGTAGCTTCTGCCTGGAACATTCTCGTCACCTCCCGTCATCTGGTTTACTCCTATTCATCCTTCCGGTATCAACTTAAGTTATCACTTGCTCAAGAAGACTTTCCCTGACTCTAAGCTAAGTCACTTACCTCTAATACTGTGTTCTTATAACCACCTTCAGTTCTCTTGACATCATCACACTTTATCATCATTATTTGTTCAATGTCTTTCTCATGATATGATAAGCGGATACTTTATCATATAAATTACTTGTCGAGTGTCGTTCCAATGGTATTATGAGTTCTGTAAGGGCAAAGAAATAGTCTAGCTTGTTCACTGCTTCATTTCGATTGCCTACCTCTTATTAGGTATTTAATAAGTAATGGTGAAATGACAGAGTGAATGAACAACACCTAACCTTACAGTTACCGAGAATGCATATATTTACTTTGGAATTAGAATCAACATGGAAAGAGCCTTGGATTTGGACTCAGTAGTAGTTGTTAATTTGCTACGAACCCACTCCATGATTAGGGGCAAGTCTCTTAACTTAGGGAGCCACAGTATCCTATTCTGGATCATGAAAATTATGAATTACATAATTAAATGTCTTCTAAATCTTTAATGCTCAGTGTTCTCTATGTCTGGAGTCACTAGGATCCCATAACTTGCCCTATAGTTTATCCCCATAGAGGAAAATTCATTCCCTTTCAAAGTGGGGAAGGATAGATTATTATTTTAAACACAGCTTCTATACTTCGCAACCCCAGTTCCTAGCCCTCTAGATGATACATTTGGTGAGAAATGAACGAATTCAATGAGTTACTGAAGAGTTCCCAGAAGCCTCCATGGGCCTCCATCTGTTGCCATAACCCTGATGTTACTGTGAGACATTTCTCACCTTATTTCCAAGCAATTTCATCCAGCTGCTCCTAATGGTCTAACCCAAGGGGGAGTGAGTACAGAAGCCAGCCCCCTGAAATTATCAGAATTAGCTGAATTGATTCCAATTAGCACACTAGCAGCTCTGAAGCAAAACCTTTGTCCCCATGGCCTTGAGCTCAGGACTAGTTGCAGTGGAGTCTGAGTTCTCTCCTAGGCCCAGAAAGGCTCTTGAGAGTTGAGTCCTTCTGAGGTTCCGTGAGGAGTTGTATCAGAGTTGGGAGGGAATGTCTGGGGAACAGGGGGAGGCATTTCTAAGTCCACTTATATGGATAATGAGTGAGGAGAAAATGGTCCCCTATAGGGAAAACCAAGAGCAACACAAATTTCATGTTACTGAGTCTCAGGGTCTCTAAAAACCACAGCCCTGAGTTGTTTTCACTTAGCTCTCATTTCCTTTCCCAGGACCCCTCGAGATCTCTTTTACATCTAGGGAGCCAGAAAATGTTTGTAAAATTTTAATTTCTCTTCTCAGACAAATACTGTTTGATCCCTAAAGATCTTGAGAGGGATGAATGGGATAGGAATCTGAATATGTAGATAAATGGTCATCAGGTGCCCAACAGTCTCCTACAGGGTCATTACCACAGGCTCCATCAGAGGCACCACTGGCTCTTCTTTCTTGATCCTCTGTACCTCTCACCCCTCAATGGGAAAGTGACCTATATCCCAGAATGTTTCTCTGCTCTCTGCTTTCCTTATTTCTGAGTGCTCTGCCTGTCACCAACACCACAGAGTTAGTGAATCCAAACAAAAATATGGGAATCCTAAGGTTGGAGCAACCAGGGGATGTGATCATTGGAGGCATCTTTCCCATTTACATGGTAGAGCCTTCATCACCATTGAATTTCACCACCGGGCTGATTAGACTGTGCTCATCAAAGTGAGTAATTTGGTCAGTTATGACCGCTGTCTAGCATGTGGAAGGAGAGGGTGAGGTGAGTTTTCTAATGATATCCTCAAATATCCTGGCATGTAGGGGGCATTCAGTAAATTGTAACTACTTTTATTTTAAATATTACTAATGTTAACAACATCTTGGCCCATCTTTGAGTGAAGGCCAGCTTGTCCTGCTCTACTGTGTTCAATGTCATTCTTTTTCTTAAATGTCATTTTAAGCTGTCCAGTATATTCTTGATTACGTTTTTAACAAAGACTTTTATATGAGTGATTTTATATATAAGTGGATTTTTAGCAATTAATTTTATTAAATTCTTTCTCAAAAATTACAACAAAAATGCGTGTTTACCACAACCTGTGAAACAATATAAAAATATATATTAAAAAGCCATAGTGTGAGGGGCCGGCCCGGTGGCGCAGCGGTTAAGTGTGCGCGATCTGCTTCAGTGGTCCAGGGTTCGCCGGTTTGGATCCCGGTCGCGCACTGATGCACTGCTTGTCAAGCCATGCTGTGGCAGCATCCCATATAAAGTAGAGGAAGGTGGGCACAGATGTTAGCCCAGGGCCAGTCTTCCTCTGCAAAAAAGAGGAGGATGGGCATCAGATGTTAGCTCGGGGCTGATCTTCCTCACACACACACACAAAAAAGCCACAGTGTTTAGCTTCTACTTTCCATTTCTTTACTCACATCCTTGACAGCACAGTGTATGTCATTCTATACCTTTCTTAAATCTTGATCAAGTATGTATAAATGAATTTTTTGAAATTCATTTTACTGTTTATTTAGTGTCTACCAAAAGTGGAATTGTGCTATATGAATTATTATGTAACTTGTTTTTCTCTTTCAACACCAGCTTTTAATTTTACAGAAAAGATTTGGAAAGTGGGATTGATGGGCCACTATGAACATGTTTTTTTATATTAATAAAAATTGCCAGATTACTTTCCACAAATACAGAAAGTAATATTTCTCCCTGTGGTGTATGAGAGAGTCAGCGACTGTCAGTTGTGCTTGCCCACAAATGCTCCTCTCAGATCATTTCCTCAACTGGCCTCTGGCTTTGAGGGGATAACCTAACACAGCTGGTTGCAGGTCAAGCTCTATTCTAGTGGTTCTCAAATTTTGTTGTCTATATAAGAATCAACAAATATTTGTTAAAATTTTAGATCCCTTAGGCTCACCTCCAGAGGTTTTCCTTCAGTAGATATGAAGAAGAATGCAGGAAACAGCAGTTTTATACTGCATGTGCCACTTGATGTGGTTCTTTCAAGAGCCATACTTTGAGGAACACTCTTCAACCCCATGGCACTATCAGTTCAAAAATTTTTGGTGGTGTGCTTCAGTTCAAAGATGATTTAATGTAAATTTGGTGGATACAGAACCTTCATGTTTCCACATTCTCATTTCAAGCTTGCATATCCCATACAAGATACAAAACAATAATAAAAAGCCTAGTTTTCTAAGGACGCAGGTTTTGTTAGCTCTCAGCAAGGAAAGCATTCTCAAGTTGTCCACTTTCCAGGAAGTACTTGTCTGAGAATGGAAGACTAAATCCAACTAAAATTACTAGAGAAATTCCCAAAAGGAGTTTGAGTGATGTAGGAGATTGAGTTGCTGAATAGAAAAAGCCGATTAAAAGGTTCCTAACAAGATATATAAAAGATCTGACTGTGGCATCTAATCAAATGCTCAGTTGTCACTAATCTATATTTTTCACATATTTTTACAGTCATCATCTTGTATCTCATTCATAAGTATATAGTGTCTAGAATGTGACTCCTAAAAGGAAAGCCTCCAAAACAAGCAGGTTGCTATAAGAGACAGCTGCTAAATGAAATTGAGAGGTTTACCAAGAATCTAGGCATTGATGTAGTACAATTATTATTACTATTTTATTACTAAAGTTTATGTGGCATTATGTGCCACACACTGTCTTAAGCACTTTACATATATTAACTCATTTAATCCTCGTAACAACCCTATGAGGTAAGTATTATCATTATCCCTGTTTTACATAGGACAAACTAATGCAAAAATAAAGAATTTACCAAAAGTCACATAGCTAGTAGATGATAGAGCTAGGATTAAAATCCAGGTGGTTTTTGTGGTTTACAGTCTAAACCGCTGTAATAAACTGCGTCTCAAATAAGTAAACAGGAGATAATGAGGATGTGACTAGTTGAAGAATAACAAATGAGGATTGTAAATCAAGTTTGATCTTATTTTATTATAGGAGAATTCTGAGGAAAGGCTCCTGCCGGTACAACTGGAAAGGAACAAGGAGATGTCTAGTCAGGCAGGGCAGTAAGATGAGAGAGTTGTCAGGGAGTCTGCTCTAGACAGAGACAGAATTTCAGAATGAGGAGGAAAGGGGATGTGATTTGGATTCTTAGTGAGCAGCTTTGGACAATACTAAGCCATTCCTCCCCATCCACTCCCCACGTCCATGTGCTACCCGGACTCCCAACCATCACGAATAGAGAAACACTAACATCCTGGAGGGTGGCAGACCAACATTAGAAAGGTAATCAGAGAAAAGAGGGAACAAATGATGTTAATATTGGAGGATACCAGGGAACAAAGAAGAATCAGAGAAATATTTACCATTCTTCCCCTTGCCTCCAATGAGATCTCTCTTTAAGCCCACAACAATTCATAGTGTCTCTTTTCATGCATAGTCTGGAACACAGAATTTTTGAGGTATAAAGATCCATAGAGATTATCAAGTCAAAAGGTTTTAAAAGTAGAAGGAACTAGAACAGATCTGGGAAAACCTCCCTTCGTGCCCTAAGTCAGATTTCTTTCTCTATCTCCTGTAGCATGCTCTGCTTTATCCCTTCTCAAATATCATTGTACTTAGTGTATTGGATGAGTTTTTTTCTCAATACCCTCATCTCACTGTTATATTGTGATCCTTATCTCCTTTTATACTATATTTATTGATTCTAAGAGCCTTATTTTTTCAAATTTTAACACAGCTGAAAATAAGATGGATCTTATAATCAAAGCATTTTATGATTATAATTGGCAGTGCTTTTTCCTTCCTATTGGTACATAAAATAGTGGTGCATCTTACAATCAGTGGCATCGTAGATTCAAAATATATGGGAGTTATGCCTTGTCTTCCTTAATTGTAAACTCCTATAAGGCGTTTCCTCCCTGAGGATAGTTCAGGTTTTGTTGCAACTATTTTAGTTACCTATTTTTCCCTTCCCTTGCCCAAATACATCTATACATGTCCACCTTAATGGAACTGTTACTTTGATCCTGCACTATTTTAATAAATCTAATAAATATATAACATAAAGATTTAAACAGTAAGAAGAAAATAGAATCATCTAATTTGGAATCTTCTGGTTCTGAGTAGAATGGTGTCTCAGAGAAGATCAGTGTTACCATGAAAGCTACATAAAATGCACAACAGTCTATTTTAAAGGTATGAGAGAGCTGCTGAAGCAATGAGGACTAAAGGAACTAAGATTCAAGAGAAGAGAGAACTGCAGAGAATTGAGCTGAAAATCTGCTGCTGCTTTTTTCAGGGGTCAGTTGCTGACTCTAGGCATGGGCAAGAGGCAAAAATCCAGGCTTTGACCAGTCAGAGGGATGGTTCTGGGGAGCATAAAAACCAGCAGGGCTTTATGAAGTCTACTAGAAATGAAGTGACAGAATGGGAGACACTTTAGGAGCCTCAAAGAGAAGAACTGTTCTCCCCTTAATACCTTTCTTGGATTCAGAGCTGTATGAAATAGGAGGATAAAATTCTGTACTGAAAACCTCTGTAAAGGAGAGAAGAGTTTTTGCAGCCGTACAGTGCTGAGGAGGCCATGGTTAAGGTTCAGGTTCTACAGGAAGAGTGACCTTGCTGATATGCTAGGCTTTTGGTTGAAAGTCCTGGATGGAGAGGATAGAGAAAATGGGAGAGAAACAATATTGAAGAGACAATAGCGAAACATTTTACAAAGTGAATGAGGGATATTGACCCATAGATTTAGGAAGTTCTGCAATCCAGAAAACAGGAGCAATCCAAATAAAAATATCAGGAGAAAGATCTTAAAATCCACCTGAGAAAAAGACCCGTTGCCTTCAAAGAACAATAATAAGAATTAACAGGACTTTTTAACAGAAACTATGGAAGTGCAAGACAATGGAATAACATTTCTAAAGTGCCTAAAGAAATCTAGAAATCTGTACTTACTAAAATGTCCTTTAAAAATGAAGGAGAAATAAAAATATTTTTGGACAAACGAAACCTGAGAGGATTTGTAATCCACAGACTAGAATTAAAAGAAATACCAGATGAAGTTATTCAAATACATGGAAAATGTATTCTAAAGTAATGATGACCAATGAAAATGATAAATGTATGTGTACAAGAAAATTAATATTGACTGCCCAAAACAATAACAGTAGTAGTCCTGTGGAGTTTGAAATGCGTGAGGAATTAAAATGCAGCAATAATGCAAAGGGACAGAGGGTGTGAAGGGAGGTAGCGTTTTAAGATTTTAGTATAATCAAGTTCTAAAACTCATTCTTTAAATTAGACTGTAATAAGTCAAATATGCATTTTGTAATCTCTAGGTTACTCATCAAAACAACACTGAAAGTTTGGATAGCTAACAAGTTAGTAGAAAGGAATAATAGAATGATAAAAGTATCTTATTAATCCAAATTAAGGGGAAAAAAGAGAGAAAAAAGAACATTGAATATATTGGTCTGAAAAAGTCAGATAGTATATGTAAATGTCAGCAATTAAATTAAACATAAAAATAGACATTCTAGGGCCAGTGCTGATGGCCTAGTGGTTAAAGTTCAGCATGCTCCGCTTCAGAAGCCCGGGTTTGGTTCCTGGGCGCAGAACCATACCACTTGTATCAGTAGCCATGCTGTGGCAGCAGCTCACATACAAAAAGAGGAAGATTGGCAACAGATATTAGCTCAGGGCAAATCTTTCCCAGCAAAAAAAAAAGAAAAGAAAAAGAAAAAGCATAGACATTCTAAAAAAAAGATTGATTGTCAGGCTGCATAAATAAGCAATTATATGCTACTTTTAAGAGACACATATTAAATATAGGGACAGAGGGTGAAAGTAAAATAATATACTAGGCAAACACTAATCAAGAGAAAATGGATGTAGTTATATTAATCTGAACAAAGTGGACTATAGGGCAATGAATACTACTAAAGATAAAGACAGCTCTTTCATGAAGATAAAAGGGTCAAATCTAACAGGAAAACAGAAGAACTTAAATATGTTTGCAACCAATAAAATATCTTCCAAATACAGCAAGCAAAAATTGACAAAGTTAAGCTCATCTCTCAATAGCTGATGAGAAAAAAAAAAAAGAGAAAAAAATCCAGAAAGAATATGAAAGGTCTGGACAATGCAAATAACTAAGCTAACCTAATTGACATATATAGAACACTGCCACCCAAATAACTGCAAAATATATATTCTTTTTAAGTCCATACCAGAACATTTATCAAAATAGACCATATGCTGAGCCATTAAGCAATCTCAACGAGTTCAGTGGATTTAAATAATATATATTATATTCTCTGACCACAGTGGAATTAATCTAGAAATCAATAACAAAAAGGTAATGGGGAAAAAACCCTCAACTTCCCATAAATTAAGAAATATGCTTTTAAATAACCAAAAAGAAAAGAAGAAATAAAAATAGAAATTAGAAAATATTTTAACTGAGTAATAATGAAGATACAACATATCCAAATTTGTGGGATACAACTAACTGTATATAGAGAAATCTGTAGCATTAAATTACCTAAAATTACAAAAGAAGGTTGAAAATCAATCATCTCAGTTTCCAGTGAAAGACTAGAAGCAGAAGCAAATTAAACACAAATAAAGTAAAAGGAAATATATAATAAAGGACAGAAATTTTAAAATGGAAAGCAAATACATAATACAGAAAATCAGCAAAGCCTAAAGTTGGTGCTTTTTGTATGACTGTATTTGCAGAAAGAAACTGGAAGAACTCACAAGAAACTAAGCGTTACATGTGGAGGGGTTGGGGGGATGAAGGGTGCAACTCTTCACTACTTTGTTTTGATTTTCTGAGCCATTGTCTAGTAAAAAATTTTTAATACCCATCCAGTGCTGTTTCAAGCCATATTGGATCCTGAGGCCAAAAATCCCAAAACATATGTGCCACTACATACACTTATCAAAATATCTTCCTATGTTTTGAACCAGATGGGAAAAGTTAATGAAAGCACTACAATTAAAAAAAAATGACTATATATAAAGTCCACATTGCCCAGTCTGTTTGCACACCATTGTCAACCTGCACAAAGTAGGATGCGATGGCCTCATGGCCCAGGAACCATGAGCTGATTGGAAATGACTGTTCCCAGCACATGATAACTCTAGGTTATAAAACAAGCAAACAATAGCTTTCTCATTTAAAATTTTGATATTTTGTTCATCATGGATTTTTTTGCATTAATTTAATTTTTTAAAAATATTGCATTACAGGGGCCGGCCTGGTGGTGTAGTGGTTAAGTTCATGCGCTCCACTTGGGTGGCCCGGGGTTCGCGGGTTTGGATCCCAGGCGTGGACCTATGCACCACTCATCAAGCCGTGCTGTTGTGGCAACCCATATACAAAATAGAGGAAGGTGGGCACAGATGTTGGCTCAGGGCTAATCTTCCTCACCAAAAAAAACAACTACATATTGCATTACAATCTTATTTATCTTGATTACAATAGTATTTATCTTGATTACTGAGTTTTTTGGTGCCCTCTTAAATTTTGCACCCAAGGTGAATGAATGCCTCGCTTGCCTCACCCTATTCCCCACTTGGAACACATTATGTGGGACCATTTGGAGCTGGGAGAGTTGGAATGGGAGGAGATTCAGAGTGATTTTCATCATGCTCAAGGAAAGCAAAGAATCTTTGTGGACATACACATTAAAAAACTCATTAAGGGACTATATTGGAAGATTTAGGAAAATTCTAAAACTTCGTTTGTACTTTTTTTACTCAGGATTACAGCCTGGAGTTACTGGGCAATTCGGGTCTTCGTCTTTGTGACTAAGGAAATCAACAGAGACATCCGTTTGTTACCCAGTCTCATGCTAGGATTCTCCATTTGGGACTCTGGAAGCCTCATTTTCGGGGCCCTTCAGGGAATCATGAGCCTCCTGACAAGGTCCAAGAACCCAATACCCAACTATAGCTGCCGTGCTCACCCTCCTCTCCTTGCTCTGATTGGGGAATCTCAGTCAGCACTGTCCATCCCCATGGCGAGACTGCTGCGACTATATAAATTTCCCCAGGTGAGTGACTTGGAAGCCCCTTCTCATTTCTTATCACCTTTTACCCACCAACTTGACTCTTCTCTCAAAGTCACAAAGTCACAGTTCTTTCTCTCATTACAGAAAGCAGCCCTGCTCAAAATATAAACAAGCACACAGGCATTCATTCCTACAGATTCAGCAAACATTTCCCTCAAAATATTATACTATCCTATTGTTAAGTATCCAACTAGCATTCATCTTGCAATTTTCCACAACCCACCTTAAATTGCTCAGAATATAGGATTTTGGCAACGTGAGGATGAGTGGAGACAGGTGAAGATTCTTGCCGTCCATAGTTGTAGATAAGAAGGTCCAATGAAAGGAAAACTAGCCAAGGAAACCTCTCGAACTTGCCCCACAGAATCGCAGAATGACATCTGTGGCATGGAGAATCCAACTCTGGACTGAATCATCTGAAAGTGCACGGACCTATATGGCATTAAAATCTCAAACCTTAAGGTTTCAAGATGAATCTAAATATTACAGAATATGAGGTTGTGAATAAACATATTGATTCAATGTATTTATTGAATATATGATTTTATATTCAATATAACATTGACTCAATTTACTTGATTACCACAAGTGACTGATCATGATTAAAAAGTACTGTAAGGCATACTTCCTATCATTAAAAGCATGATCTAGATATATTGGGAAGAAATGCTGCAGGACTGAGTATGATAGTGGACAACTTAGTTCAACTAAAACTAAGAGTTTGAAAACTGGCAGAAATGAGTGCTCAGGTAAGCATGGGTTAAAACACGAGCTAAGGATAAGAATAGTGGGTAACATTTATATAGTGCTTGCTTTTTGTAAGGTACTATTCTCATCACTTTACATTTAGTAAGTAGCTCATTTAATCCATAGAACCATGGATAGGTACTATTATTTTTCCCATTTTACGGATGAGGGTGAAGCATAGAGAGGTTGGGTGACCACCCTAAGTCACAGCTGGTCAGTGGCAGACCTGCGACTTAAATTCAGGCAATCTGGCTCCAGAGTCTTTGCTGCCTTTCTAAACATATGTGTAATATTCACTCAGGTAGGGAGGAGGCAAGCTAATCTAGACAAAGAAAAATAATGATATAAATGTGCAGTGAAGCTGCTTCACAGTCATTTAACTTGAACAAATCCAACTGTATGGGCTTGGCCAAAAAAGAAGGAGTGGGAGAAAAATGCGAAGGAAGAAAAGGAGAGGTGGGGGACAGAAAATGGTAATTTACGTAGTCCTGGAGGTTGTCTGTCCTTCTACATAGAGGGATTATGCTCATAGGCAATGGATACAGTGAAGCCTGAAACAGTCCCTGTGCAGTGAGGAAAATGACATTGAGAGTGTGGAAATACAGCTATGCTAGTGGGCTGGGCAGAAATTCCTTTTCTGGGTAGTATTTTTTTTAAATTAAAATTATATATCCAAACTCAAAAGCAGAAAAAGGAGTTCCTTTTGTGTGTGAGGATGAAAATAAAATGGACTTCAACTTATCTGTAATGTTTTCTTTATTTTAATCAAAACTGAGAAGAAAAGGCAATTATGAAATATTAACATTCTTAACGGTGAAAACAATGGTGTTTGCTACATTTCTGGAGTCAAACTGCCTGGGCTTAAATCTGAGCTCTGCTACTTAACTTGTCATGTTATCTTGGGCAAAATATTTAATGTCTCTGTGACCCAGTTTCCTCATCTGTAAAATGAGGACAATGATGGCACCTACTTCATAGAGTTGTTATGTGGATCCAGTAAATAAATTCATGGAAAGTACATAAAATTCATGTGTCCCTGGCACAAAGGGAAATCCTCAATAAATGTAAGTGGTCGGTGACAACTTTGTTCATAGTTTCAAGGAGGAAAATGAAAAATTTTTGAGAGTCATGGGAAGTAATTGAGAACCATGAGAAAACACTGACCAAAGAGAAGTTCAGGGAAATAATTAAAGTATTCTGCAGGAGACCAAGATATTGATGACTAGGAAGATGTTTAAGCCAGGAAGGGCCTTAGAATCTTCATGTGTTTGCTGAAAGGAGCTAAGCAGTGATCACTTAATTGATTTAATCTCAGAGTATGGTCCCCATAGAGAATGATGTATATTACTGTATATATTTTATATATATATTTGCCGTATACAGTTGTATATTCAAAATCCGGTATACTGTACTTTTGGGGCAAGGTAAAAGATTTTAAAAAAGTAATTTTGAAGTCATTTAATTTATCTTACCATCTAATTTTTAGAACCTACCCTCCACTTAAGATGTATTTTCACAATAATTAGAATGTTTGGGAAATAATAAGGTAACTGGTTTGGCTGAATCATGATAGAAAAAGGCATGATTCATATTGGGAGGATCCTGAACACTAGGGTAGGAAATATGGACTTTATTTTTGGGCCTTAAGAAGCCAATGAATTTTTTTCCTAAGCAGAGGGATGACCTTGGTGAAATATCATATAGTAGGAGACCAAAATTTTGGGGGACATACCTATTCCAAAGTTGTAAAAGTACAGTCGTAATAATTATTTCAGCCTCAGCATCTTCTGGGTGCATTTTTTGGTTTTTCTTCCCAACATGTGAATTAAGAATACAATATTGTAATTCACCTTCTTGAAATGGTTATAACTTACCAAAACATAAAGTGGCCAAAACTATCACAACTTACGCATCATTTAGTAGCACAGCTGTGAGGTTACTGCAATTATCACAAGCTGGTGATACACACCAGCTTGTCCATATCATGCTGACAGAGCCATTGTAACATCACCTATTGGTCACATTCAGCTCTCAGATTTACTGTCTCCCTGCTTCACATGCATAGGAAATCTTGCTTCAGTTGTTTCAATCGTGATTTTCTTTAATGGGTGATCATCGAAAAAATCCTTTTAGAAATTTACTTTTACTTGGCTACTTTCTATATTTAAGTTCCCAGATGTAAAGTAAATCAGTCAATCAATCTTCTTTTGTATTCTTGATAATTCAGCGATGGACCGACCAATTTACAGACAAATTGCACTTAAAAAAAGAATAACCAGAGCATTTAAGAAAAGAATAAAATTGTTACAAAGCAACTATGTATTAAAAGTCATCTGTTGATTGTAATTATATGATTGAAATCAATGGATTCCACCTTATTTGTGCTGCACTATAGCAATGCCTCTCCCCCTTGACAATCAAACATGTAGCTCATGTGGTCCCACATCCATCACGTGCCATCTCTTCCTCCCACAGACCTGCCTAAGAGGAAAGTGATGGCTAGTAAGAGTCATGCATAATTGGGAGTGGAGAGGGAGGGTATTTGCAGGGTTGAGGATTCTCACAGGAATTAAAACTGTGAAGGTGAGTGCGTGGAAGGCAGAGGGAGGGTACGTCACTGGGATTGTGCCACATCACACCACGTTCTAATTTTCTACCAAAAGAAAGTTCAGTTAAGAAACAAAAATAACGATTTATTTGAACAGGTTATCAACTTTTGACTATTTTTGTCAAATTATGTGGAATTCTGTGTGCCTAGGTCCTTACACTTGTGCCAGTTTTACACTATTATGTTGTCACCTAATAAATGTGTTCCTAAATGCTGAATTCAGCTTTAATCAAGTATCAAAATCAAATATTTGCATGAAATCCCACTTGAACCATGTTTTGACCAGTTAAAAGTTAATTGTAATTTGAGGCTATCCCTGACTTTGTTCTGCCTCCAGATCTATTACCCTGTTTAACTGAGAGTCAGTTGTATTTGAAAGATTAACTTGTCATCAGGATTTAGGTTGAAATGTTTGAGAATTTAGGGTGAAATATTCTAGCGAAGAAGCAGCAAGTAGATGACGTGATTGTACGTCATCACTTAACGTGATTGTAATACGTGATTGTAAGAAGATGTGATTGTAATACATCAGTGGCACCTAAAGCCAAACTTACTTTGGTAGTTGAGAGAACGGAAAGAGGGAGCATATATGAAGTAAATTACATGTAAATTATTGGCAGAACTTGTGGAAGCTTAGGGATATAATAGATTCAAGATGTTCTAAGTTAGGTACACAAGACACCACTGAGGCAAAAAGGGAAGTTAGGTTAGGAAGTCAATGTTGAAGGGAGAGAAAGACAAATAAATGAAAAAGTCTGACAAGCATTGGAGGATGAAGAGAATATAATATGTGCCTCTACAATAAAGCAGGAAATTAGATGGTTAACTTGGGATATGACTATTGCAAGTCAAACCCTCCTATTTGGTGGGTGTCTTTAGACTCTGGGAATCCAAGGAATGTTCAACCCCCATTTCTAACTCAGAAACCTGTTATATTTCTATCACATGGCCTAAATCCATTTGCACAGAAAGAGCCTTCTGAGTGTATTATATAAAGCAGAAGTTCTCAAGTTTTAGCAGGCATGAGGATCACCTGCAGTGCTTGAAAAAATTCACTCCGCTGGGCCTCTCCCCTAGAGATTCTCATTCAGTAGATTGGGCTTGGGACCAGTGAACCTGCATTTTAACATGCATCTCAGGTAATTTCTGACGCAGACAACTGACCACAATTTGTAAAACACTTGTAAAATCTACAAATGTGTGAAGACAAAAGAAATGGTTTTCCAATTAAAAATCATCTCATTTCTCAAGGCTGTTTGCATAGAGAAGCTATGATTCTGAAGCTCTATTTCCATCAGTACTTTGAGTTCTTAGGCCCTATCTTCTAAACTGGCTGTCCCTTAGTATCAGAAATAGGTTTGCCTTTAATCTTGGGAATTAAACTCTAAGAGGTATGCACTAGTGGAACCAACATCACCTTGTTGTGATACACTTTCAGGGTAGTTATTACTAGACTACTATTCTTCACACTATAATGAAAATGAATTAAACACACTATACTGCCTCCCCCCAGAAGTTTAGGGAGAAATTATTTACAGGGGCTGAGAATTGTTTCACTTTTATTTAGAATGTAATTAAACTAGAGAAAAAAATTTACATGTATGTTATGATTTAGTATAGAAAATCATCATAAAAAGAATAAATTTTAGTATTCTTTCTATGTGCTTCTGTCAGAATTCATTTCTGATTTCTGAAAAAGATGTGTTTACTTTCCAGGTCAGTTATACATCTACTGCAGTCAGCCTCAGTGATAAGACTGAGTTCCCTTCCTTCCTAAGGACAATATCCAGTGACCAATCCTGGGCCCAGCGTGTGGCCCTACTCCTGAGCTACTTTAACTGGACTTGGGTGGGCATTGTGACTCAAGATGATGATTTTGGAATCCAAGGGAGCTCCTTGTTGATCACTGAGCTGGAGAAAATGGGAGCCTGTAAGGAATTCCTAATTACCATTCCCACCTCCAAGTCCTGGGAGAACATAGAATATAACAAGGAACTGCTAAGAGCATCAACTGCAAAGGTCATTGTGATGTTTCTTATCAGCCTGAGTGTTCCCTGTACCTATGAGAGAGTCTCATTGAGTGATATAAGGGGGAAGATATGGATAAGAAGCAGTGTCCAAGAAAACGAAGTTAAACTGTCTAATGTGGGCAAGTCCCAGACCATCACCATCTTTAGATCTGAGATCATAATTCCAGGCTTCTCAGAATTCCTTTTTTTTGTGTGTGTGAGGAGATCAGCCCTGTGCTAACATCTGCCAATCCTCCTCTTTTTTGCTGAGGAAGACTGGCCCTAGGCTAACATCCATGCCCATCTTCCTCCACTTTATATGGGACGCCACCACAGCATGGCTTGCCAAGCAGTGCGTAGGTGTGCGCCCGGGATCCGAACCGGCGAACCCCGGGCCGCTGCAGTGGAGCGCGCACACTTAACTGCTTGCGCCACCAGGCCGGCCCCTCAGAATTCCTTAATCAAATGCATCCTTCCAAGTACAAGGAAAATATGTTCATAAAGACATTTTGGGAAGAGAATTTTGGGTGTAAGTGGCCTAGTCAAGACCTTGATCTCCAGAGAAATAGCACGGACACTGGAGAGGTCAAATTTTGCACAAAAACAGAGCATCTACAAGGACAGTTCATGAGTACTTTGGTACAGACTTACAACACCTACACTGCTGTCTACAGCATTGCCCATGCTTTTCAAGACCTGAGTTCTTGGGATGATGGGAGGAGGCCCTTTAAAAACAGGACATGTGGAAAGGACAGAGATGTCCAACTCTGGCAGGTGAGAAACTTAAACAATCAGCCTTCAAAGAGATTACTCAATACTGGGAGAAGGTGTCTGTTCTCCTTCCAGCATGTCTTTTTGCTACTCCCAGCCCCTGATTTGAAAGAGTGTGATTATAGAATTGCAATGGGAAAACTAACCTGAACCTTTACGAGATGGTAGCAAGTAAGCCAGTTCCTTCTTCTGGTCCATCAAATTCAACAATTTACTACTCCTGGGCTGGTAGGAATCAGTAAACAGTCTTCCCTGCTAGACAGGTCACTTGCTTGATAGTGCTAGAGGTGAAAGGGGGTGAAAATAGGAGAGTAATTCCATCATCCAGGACCAAGAAGTCCTCCTGATATGATTTCAGCTTTCAATCTCCCTGTAAATTAGAGAACAACCTAAGTGTACATGAAATAGCTTGAATTTTTCTCTTTGAGAGTGTGGGCTTTTGAAAAATTACTCTTTCTGTGATGTTAGTCCAGGTCTTCCAAGAAGCACATACCAAGATGGGATGAAACATGCAAGGATTTTATCAGGAGACATGCCTATGACAAAGGAAGTAGAGTGAGAGCTTGTAAAGCTAGGTAGAGCCCAAGATGCAAGATGCAAGTCTGACTGCAAGTGAAGGAGAAGAGAGAGAAGGTCAGTGGAAGCATCCTACACTGCCCTGCAGTCTAAGGAAAGTCCAGGAAAGCCCTCAGGGAGTCTTTGAGCCAATGTCGCTGACAAATGTAAAAGTGTAAAAATATGACAGAGTACATGGAAAAAATACATAGAATAAATGTCTCTCAACTTAGGTAAGACCATAACCTGTACCCCAAACTGGATTTTCATTGATAAGAATGCTTCATGGTAGCTCTAGTGGATATTCCTCAAACAAGGTAGTTTCCTTAGTAGCACACTACAACTTGGCCAAACTGTGTTTTGGATCCAGGCATGTTTTCATGGTTGATTTTGTAAGTTTAAGACAAAACAGATAAAGTAGAATCTCTATTTGTCCTAACTCGATTTTTCTCTCTAACCCCAGGAAAGAGTGAGGGCACTGGAGTTATGAATGGTGAAAAGGAGGAACATATTCTTGCCATCATGGCCCTTACTAGCAAGTGAAATACTAATTCTGCAGGCCAGGAATCTAGTCTACCACAGAGTCTGCTGATGGCTCTGTTCTCCGTGGTGGGAGGTATAGCTAGCAGGAACACATGGATTTCCACCAATTCACTGGTTGTGTTAGCAGGCTGACCACAGAGGTATGTGTATGGTGGTCCTCGGAAAGCAGACAAGTGGACAGGAAGATGCACTATTGACCTCTGGGCCTACTCACAAACTGAGCTCAGAAACACATAACGGAATCTCCCAATCTGCATTCCCCATCCCCCTCCAACCTGCAAGTGACCTTGACTTACAGCTTGTCCTGTACAACTGCATCTGAAGGGAAAAGAGGATCAAGGTCTTGGTATCACTGGTAAATCTCTTCTGCCAGGAAGTTGCAGGAGCTACACTGTTGATGACACTTGGTGTGCTGGCACGAACCTTGGGTGGCAGTACTGTGAGCTGCACTCTGAATGCTTAGAGCTGAAGGCCACTGTGGGAAATGGGATCAAGCCTGGGGCTTGGAACTCTGTTGGACACGGACCTCAAGTTCATCCCCAGCCACTTCAGGCCTGAAAATGTACTGGTAGGTGCCAGAGCTTGGGGTCATGGAGAGCATGCTTAAAACTCTGGAAATTTCCCTAAGAGCCAGAAAGCCAGTGCTCACAGTTGCACAGGTACCAGCTCCAGTAGCACAGAGTCCAGAAGGAAACATGTAGCACACTCAGGCTGATGTTTGCAAATGGCTTTAGGGGTAGAAATAAGCAAAAATTTTCCACTGGTTCAGGAAGGAAATTTCTGAACAATTGTTTTGGAGTTTGGGGTTTTGAAGGCTGGGATAGGCAGAGGCTCATGGTTGACTTGATACATGGGCTGCAAAATGTGGACCAATGATGATCCAACGGACAGAGCCTGTGGGTAAGATCGAAGTAGTAAGGTAGTTAAGAGTAAAATTGAAATGCCAGTGCAAAGATACTAGACATTAAGCAGAACACAGGTACCTCATAACAGGAACCTGGAGAAAGAGATTAAGAATAGAGCCTGGAGATACATCTTGCAGCACAGAGGCATGGATACAAGCATTTTATACAGCACGTGAGGGGTTATAAAGCATACTCTGCCAGTATAAAGAAAGACAGAAGGACTGGCCCATTCCAGGGGAGGATTAATTATTTAAATCACCAAGTTTAAGGAAGTGGGACAAATTCTAGTAAGATCCAGGGTAGGACCAATATCTAGGAGGGTCCAGTCTAAGGGCTGGTGGACAGTCTAGGTGAGGCCTTTGTTAAAGTTGCACATAATGGACTGAGATTCTTTCAGATTTCGCAGGAGAAATAACATAATGTTCTATAGCCCAGTACAGATAGGAAGTGCTGGCAGGAACCAGATAAGGGAGTCAGGACACCAGCAAACTTGGTTTAAAGCTAGTGACAGTGGTACCTGTGTTCTGCCTAGTCCCAGAGATGAATTAGAGTGTAAACTAAGAAGAAGCAACAGGGACACAAGTCCTACCAAGGTGAGAGACAGGCAGGAAAACAGGTCTCAAGGCTCATCTGAGCACCTAATAAATGTTTTGCTCATTCTCAGACAGATGGAAGAGATTATAATGTCCTCACTTTCTTGTTCACTGCTGTTACTCCTATGGCCTGCATGTGATGAGCCTGGCATGTAATGTTGAAAGTGAGAAGGAAGCAAGCAAGCAAACAAATAAGAGGCAGATTCTTTCCAGACCCTATTTGTTAGTTGGGAAAATCTCAAATAAAATGCTATGAAAGTTCTCAAAGCTCCAGGGAGAAGCAGGGCCCATCTTGTAAGCAGTTTGTGATATTAATAACAGCTGGGTGGAGCTGGTCCTGGGGCAGGCAGAAATGGGCATCCGTAAGTTTGGGAAGTAGATGAGAACTCTGCCTCTCCCTTCTCCACCTCTTTCTATGCTCCCTCATCTTCCACGGGCCTTCTTGGTTTTAGTCTGACTTGAGAAATAAAACACTGGGCTCTAGGTCAATGCCCTAGTATAACCATGGGTTCTGATTTCTTGCCAAAAATTTACTCATTTGTTCATTCATTCATTTGTTCACCCATGTATTGAATTCCAATCATAAACCTATAAAATAGGATGGGAAGGAATTACAGGAACTCAATGGTTTGGAGGAAAGTAAAGAAAGAAAACTATGTTTGAGATAAATTACTCAGTCCCTGGTCCAGTGATTCCAATTCTTCCTCTCTTTTCCCCTCTCCCCCCTCACCACCACAATCACCTGCATTCATCATTCATTGCATCCTCTCTCCCCAGCTCCTTCATCACCTCAGGAATGTGCATTTTCAGGCCCCGAAGGGGAAGAAAGTATCCTTCAATGTCAACGGAGACTTTTCTGAAAGATATGACATTCTGAACTGGCAGGAGACCCCTAATGTCTCCTTCTACTCGGTGAAAATTGGGTATATTGATCCTATGGCCCCAAAAGACAAAGAACTGATGATCAACAAGAGCACCATCATCTGGATGAGAGGAGCAGCGCAGGTAAGTGATGGAGACTGCATGCAATTTTAAAGGAAGACCAAAAAATCATTCCTCTCACACTGGTGAGCTTTATCAGACTGTAGGGTTGTTAATGAGTTTTCTCCATTGCCTGGAGGAGGCATGGAAAATGATAATACATTTCTCAAAATAAAGGGAGGAATTTTTAAAACAGTAGAAATCATTAGCCCTGGGAAAATCCTTCATGTAAAAAAACAAAACCAAAGGTGGAGTGTGGAGAATACTTACCTACTCAGGACATGGGAATATTATTATTTTGCCTTTTATCTACCAATCCCATGTGAACAGACTGAGGAGTTTCTCTTTTCAAAGAACTTGTTTGTTTTGTCTGTAGGCCCTAGTATGTAGCTATACCAAAAACAAAACAAAACCTTTCACACAATGTCTCCCCTCTCAGTTCTCTTAACTCACTCTCGTTCTCACAAGGACTTTTGATTTCCAAGTTCCTGGAATGGAGGACTGAACAGATACATAAATAGTTCCCTTTCTTTCAAACTAACTTACACCACCTCTTTCTATGGCGGGGCTTCTAATTCTCCTTCTGATCAGGAAAAGGGAGAATCTAGTGATCTATATATATGCCGTTTTTCTCCCCAGGTTCCCCTCTCGGTCTGCAGCGAGAGTTGCCCCTCAGGGTCCACCCAGATCACCCGCCCTCCCAGAGTCCAACCAGATCACTCGCCCTGAGTGGCCCACTGCTGCTTGATTGCAGGCCTTGCCCTGAAGGGCAGTTTTCAGACAGCAGAGGTAGGAGCACCAGGGAGCCCAGCTTGTGTCTTCCCTGCGTGGACTCATTTTCTGTCTTCTGTGTGTGTTCTCTTGGATGTATTTTTTGATATTTGCTAAATCAATATTCACATCACAGGATTTCAGAAGAATCTGAATCCTGTCTTAAAATATAAAAAGGCTCTATATCCATGACAGATACCATAAAAATATTTGTTATATTTTTTTTTTAAAAAAGAAACAACTCTGTGGTCTGGAAAAGCAGCTTTCCTTAGCAAACCTAGCGCACTGTCAAACAAACGTGGAATTAAATGTTTTTGGTGCTTAGTATGGATTAATTTTGTGAGTATCTGTAAAGTGCAGTGTACTCCCTGGATTCATACCGGAAAGGGTAGGCTAGAGGCTTAATTCCTTTACCAATGGCTGATGTTATTAATGGTCATCAGAATCCTTGGTCATTGAGAATCCTGTGTTTGGGCTCACTGGCTTAACAAAAACTCATATTTCCAGATTCAAGTGCAGTTCACAATTTTCTCTCCTATCTCATTAATTTGTATCTTTTGTTTTTAAAATTCTTATAAGACTGGTTCAAATTGTGCTGGAGGCGTTTAACACTTTAAGACCATATAGCGGGCCGGCCCCGTGGCTTAGCGGTTGAGTGCACGTGCTCCACTGCTGGCGACCCGGGCTCGGATCCCGGACGCGCACCGACGCACCACTTCTCCGGCCATGCTGAGGCGGCGTCCCACATACAGCAACTAGAAGGATGTGCAGCTATGACATACAACTATCTACTGGGGCTTTGGGGGATAAAAAGAGGAGGATTGGCATGGATGTTAGCTCAGGGCTGATCTTCCTCACACACACACACAAAAAGACCATATAGCATTTACAATACAAGGCTGTGAAAACTTTCTCTTAATTTCCATTGCCTCTTCGAAACCCTCCACCTGTAACCTTTCAGTAGAATGCTTTAATGACAACTTAAAATTCTCTTCTCCTATCCTTGTGGTATCCTCCAGTACCAGTGATTTGCCGTGTAACAAACAACCCCCAACTTCGTAATTTAAAACAATAATCACAAGTCCACAAGTCAGCTAGGTGATTATAATTGATTCTAGAACTGATTTGGTTGATCGTACTGTTCAAGTGTTTACAATTAGCTGGTGGATTAGCTAGGGGCTGGCTGATCTAATAAGGTCTCGGCTGGGATGACTTGGCTCTTCTCCATGTGTCTTTCCCATCTCTTTAACAGGGGAGCTCAAACTTCTTTAGTGGTGGCAGGGTTTTAAGAAAGCTAGCTCAGGCATGTTCTCACAATGAAGGCAGAGCGGCTAGAAAGGAATAAAAAACATGCAAGTGCTTTTCACGATCCTGCTTGCATCACGTTTGCAAACATCTCATTGGCCAAAACCACGGCTGAGCCCAGAGTCAGAGCAGGAAATGACTGAAAGTTACAAAGCAAAGCGTGTAAATACAGGGAGGCCATTAATACAATCAATCTTCTGTCCCTCGAAAAGAATAGAACGGGCTTCTGGTAGTATAGAGTTTTGATTGACAAGTCCCAACTACTGTTGATCATCTCAAGGAGAACTCTGGATCCAGTGAATCCTGTCTCAGTGGAGGGCCTTGGTCAGCCCACATTTGTCTATGTTGTATCTGCATTCCCCTTCCAGGAGAGACCCAGTTTCTTAAGAAATGGAGTATCTGTTGAGGCTCAGTTGAAAGTCAATTTCCAGTGTGGATTTCATGAGGGAGTTTCTTAGTCTTGTGCACACTACTAAGCTCCCATAAGGCTTCATATGTTTAGTTCTCTGCTTGAAACAGCCTACCTATGAACCTCCTCCCAAGGTTGTGAGGCTTATCTCAGAGTATTTTCTGCAATATTCATCTAACTCTGAGGTCCCATCAGTCATGCATCAGTCATGTAGTCGTGTGAAGGACACCCACATGAATCACTTCAAAGCTTGTAAATTAATTTGAAATCCTGCTGAGTCCTGCAGCTTAGCTCATAAATCCTGGCAGGAAACTCCAGAATATAACCCAGATTAGAGGGGGCTCCCTTGTATCTGGAGAACTGGTGAAATTTTCCTTGCATGTCATTTTTGTGGACTGTAACAGCTGAAAACTGTCCTTCCTCCTTTACGATTTCCATGCCTGACTCCTTCATGCTTCTCTCTGCCTCTGTCCTTCAGAATCAATATGTGTTTTCTTGGGTCTTCTCTATTAAACTTCTGTGTGGCACTCAGGACCTCACCTTTTTCCCAAGAAAATAAAATCACACTTAACCCTTTGTAAATTTAGAAACTGTTGAAATGTTGAAGTTTTCTAGGAAGAGATTACATTGCACTCTGCAATCTCATTGGCTCCCCGCTCACATGCAGCCATTTTCCAAAGTGCACATTCCCTTCACAATATCCTCCCCACATCTTGTAGACCCTTGAAAAATGCTGTCCCGTCCCATACTCTTTTGGGTTTATATGTAGAAGTCATGTCTGGTAGGCCTGGCATCCATAGAACATATTCTTCAGAATTTTGAAACATGAAATTTTCTCAGTCTTATTTGTATATATACTTATATGAATGTATGTAAATTATATGATGTATGTCTATGCATGTGTATGTTATAAGCTTCCTCAAATCAAATTGTGTATGTTTATACAGGGGTAGTTTATAAATAAATAAAAGCAATCAATAAATGTATCCATAGTAAAAGACTTTTAAGGAATATGCCCATTCTGTGCCCCCATCCACTCCTCCAGGATAGTTCTCACGCTCAGGTTATCTCCAAAGTCATATTTGTGTTATGTAACCTCCGTCCACCGTGGTTCCTTCCCCACCATGCTTCCAGTCTAGGGCTACAGTTTTACCCCAGTAGGGGCAGATCACTGTTTCTCATTTTCCTCAGTGCTGTGTTGCATATCTATTCAGGGAAGGCACTGCCAAAATGACTGGGGCTCCTCTTTTCCACACAGCCCAGTCACTCTAGACTTGGCAGGTCAAGAACACTGGGGCCTTAATGCTCTCAAATTCCCTTGTCCCAGCGTATCTGGGACAAGGGGTGGAGGTACCACTCCAATAGAAGCAAGCCAAGAAGACTAGGAGTCAGCGTCTGCTCATAGAGCAGGAGAGCTACTCCGAGAGAAGTGGGCTGCTGTCCCTGACCCCAATTCTTTTGCAGTGGCACAGAGGTTCTGACCAGTGGGAGAGGCAGGCTGTGAGGAGAAGATCCCCACAGTTTTGCCTGAGAGAGGACTGACTTTATTTGGAACAGAGACAGAGTTTGGAGAATTCCATGCCTAACGGCATCATCAAAAACAATGGAAATCTTGGTGCAGAGCAATTTAGAGGACCCTCCTAGCTCCATGATACTAGTAGCCACAAGCTAAATAGCAGAGCAAACAGAAGTTCAACATAGTAACCAGGAAGAGTCAGCCAGGAAGAGCCTTCCTGGGATCACAGTCAACTCCAAGGGTCAAGAAGGCTGTGCATGAGCTGAGCTGCACCCACTCGGGAGCAATCAGAACAAGACGTGGGCAGACTTGAAAATAATTGCCAAGCCTCACACAGATCAATCAACAAAGGATGGACACCTCACTGGTACAGGGGCTTAAGCATAACCTCTGACCAAACACTGGCTGAACAATAAGCTACTCTGACTCAAGAACAACCTCCTATAAAGTCAGGCTTGAAAATAAAATCCCATGTGTCCCTGGTTGTCTAGAAGACTGTGCATCCCCAAGGCTGTTATCTCTCAGGAAGATCTGTGAGTATAGCAAAATATTTTTTCCACGGCAGTCATCTCCTAATGTGTTGGTCTTACCAGACCATAATAATAATAAAACGTATTAAAAACAAATGAAAGCTTCCATGAGAAAGTAATATTTAAGCTATGATCTTTATTATCAATGGGAGATGCTAAATGAAGAAGAGGTAAGAATATTTCTAGAAAAGAGAACAGAATGTGAGAAGGTCCTGAGGCAAGAAGGAATGTGTTACTTTAAGAACGGGCAGTGTGGCTAAAGTCACAAAAGCAGTAAGTGAGAGTAATGACAAGCAGTGTGTGAATGCGGCAGAACCCAAGGATTGCAGAGCATTGAAGCTTACATTAACTTTTCTCCTAAGAGCCATAGAAAACTATTGATGAATGTAAGGCACGTATGTTTAGATGATAAACTATAGTATGTATTTCCTGTTGTGATTGTGCTTATCTGAATCATTGTTACCTGCAGTTAAAAGAATATTGCCAAGTATATTAATGGTTGCTCACCCATTAACCCATAAAATTACCAATCCAATGTACTAGACTATCTCTTAATGACCATCTTTTCATTTACAGGAAGAAAATTCACTTCTAAGGTTTTTAGCACTGCAATTCCTGTGCAGCAGAGAATTGTAGTTTGTAGATTAAAAGAAACGTATTGCCATAATCATTATCTTAGCTTGAGGAGAGAGAATATAGACTCCAAGAGGTAAAGTAATTCCTTATTTGTTTACTTAGACTCCAGACAGTGTGTTGAGTGTCCAGAAGATCAATATCCAAAAAGGAGAGGAACCACTGCCTCCCAAAAGCAGAAATATTTCTATCATTTGAAGAATCTTTGGGAATGACTTCTGTCCTCACAGCTCTAGTTCTCATGCTCTTTGTAAAACATCGAGACTATCCCATAGTCAAAGCCAATAATAGAGCTCTCAGCTATACCCTCCTCATCTCTCTCATCTTCTGCTTCTTCTGTTCTTTGCTTTTCTTTTTCCCCCCCAAAGCCCCAGTAGATAGTTGTATGTCATAGCTGCACATCCTTCTAGTTGCTGTATGTGGGACGCGGCCCCAGCATGGCCGGAGAAGTGGCGCGTTGGTGCATGCCCGGGATCCGAACCCAGACCGCCAGCAGCGGAGCACGCGCACTTAATCACTAAGCCACGGGGCCGGCCCTGATCTTTGCTTTTTATTGGTCATCCTACAACAGCCACTTGCCTCTTTCAACATATAGGTTTTGGAATTGTATTCACCGTGGCTATTTCCTCTGTTTTGGCCAAAATCATCACTGTGGTCCTGGCATTCAGAGCGAAGAAGCCTGGGAGTAGGCTAGGGAAGTATATGGGCCGCACCAACCTTCAAAACCATTGTTCTTGTCTGCTCACTGATCCAAGCAACAATCTGTGGGATTTGGGTGGGGACTTCTCCCCCATTTCTAAACAAGGACTCACACTCTGAGCCAGGCTTCATTGTCATTGAATGTAACAAGGGCTCCATCACTGCTTACTACTGTGTCTTGGGCTACATGGGCTTCTTGGCGCTTGTGAGTTTCATTGTGGCATGTTTGGCCAGGAGCCTGCCTGACTCTTTCAGTGAAGCCAAGTTCATTACCTTCAGCATGCTGGTGTTTTGCGGTGTCTGGATCTCTTTTCTTCCCACTTATCACAGCAGCAATGGGAGGGCCAAGGTGGCTGTGGAGATCTTCTCCATTTTAGCCTCAAGTGCTGCATTATTCACCTTCATATTTATTCTCAAGTGCTGTCTCATTCTGCTGAGGCCTGAAAAGAATGTTCAGGGATATTTAAAGAAGAGATAACTCTATAGTATTTAAAAACTAGAGAATTAAAAAGAATTGTCTCAGGGGCTAGCCCAGTGGTGTAGCAGTTAAGTTCCCACGTTCCGCTGTGGCAGCCTGGGGTTCACCTATTCGGATCCTGGTCATGGGCTTACTCACCGCTCATCAAGCCATGCTGAGGCAGAGTCCCATGTGGAAGAACTAGTAGGACCTACAACTAGGATATACAACTGTGTACTGGGGCTCTGGGGAGAAAAAGGAAAAAGAGGAAGATTGGCAACAGATGTTAGCTCAGGGCCAATCTTCCTCAACAAAAAAAAAAAAGAAAAAAGAAAAAGAGGGGAACGTTAAACAAATCATGGCACATCCATTCAATAGTACATTAAAAAAAATTGTCTCAGCTATTAGATGCCATTAAGTTAAGAAAATAGACAGATGAGAAATGTCAAATGCACAGAGACTCCTCATAAAGGTACTCTTCCAACACAGGGCATATTAAGTTCTGAGTAATATTGAAAATATTTAACAGTGTATGGCATGAGCACCACCCAATCTGAACAGACGCTGCATAATCAGAATAAATGGTGGCAGGAATACTGTAGTGGTGTGTGCCAGTTGAAAAAAAGCCCCACTTTTACTAAATTGATGGTATAAAAGATATTTGCAGAGGAATAATTGTGAGCAGACAGATTTTTTATGAGACATGGATTGAAAAATAAAGTATTGATTGGGAGGAAACAGAAGGCCATAGTGTGATAGTATTGAAAAACTAAAGCTTTTCTTTCAGAGCTCCATCCCTATTCCTGGTCTCCACCTTCTGTGAAGAATAGGAATACAATTATGTGGAAGTTCATACATCTAAAAAAAACATCCAATTCCCAGAGGATAGAGAGATCAAAGAAGGATGAGTGATACATCATAAGTGCTCAGTAAATCCTTCTGATTCCATTTCAGTTTAACAGAATGTGTTATGAGTAACACTACCAAAATTTAAGAGAAGCAGGAGACCCAAATAAATGGAACAAGTGACATGAAGTTTCTAAAATCCATTTTGTCTGTTTTCAAACTCAGCAGGTAGCTTTGCATCAGACCATGCAGATAATCAGAAACAATCAAACCTTGAACTTTTTTTAGATTAACTCTATCCTAACCCATCCATTCCTCCTGTCTTGGAGGGCATCCCATTCCTTTTCAAGGCTAATTGGTATTCCTATGCTTCTGAGCTCATCCACTCAAGCATCTTGAGAGAATCTGAGTCACCAATATCATATTTCTAAATTAAAAAAAAGAATAATATACGGGGCCGGCCCGGTGGTGCAAGCGGTTAAGTGCGCGCGCTCCGCTGTGGCGGCCCGGGGTTCGCTGGTTCGGATCCCGGGCGCGCACCGACGCACTGCTTGGCAAGCCATGCTGTGGCGGCGTCCCATATAAAGTGGAGGAAGATGGGCACAGATGTTAGCCCAGGGCCGTCTTCCTCAGCAAAAAAAGAGGAGGATTGGCGGATGTTAGCACAGGGCTGATCTCCTCACAAAAAAAAAAAAAAAAAAAAAGAATAATATATTAATTTTCTCAGCTCCATTAATATAAATTTTTAAAACCTAGATGAAATGCATAATTTTCTATGCAAATATAATTTGCCAAAAGTGGCCCCAGTAAAGAAAGTCTAAACAGAGCAATCTCCTTAGAGAAGAAATAAAGAATGCTGAAAAAAAATCTAGACTCAGATGGTTTCACAGTCGAATTCTACCAAAATTTGTAAAGATTTGATTATCTCAATACTTCTTAAACTTAACAGAGAATGAGGGAAAAAAAGAAAGTTCTATATTTTAAACAAGTATAAAATTAAGGCTTAATAGAAATTGCATAAAAATAAAACTACAAACCATTCTCTTATGAATATCAATATAAAAGTACTAAAAAAAAATATTAGCCAACAGAATGCAATATCACATTTAAAAATATATCATGACCAAATTGAGTTTATTACAGAAATGCAAGAATAGTTCAATATTAGCAAACCTATTAGCATGTCTAAGGAGAAAAAAAATGATCACTTCTACAAATATTAAAATGGCATTTAATAAAAATAAATTATTAATTTTTATATTAATATAAAATATAAAATAAAACAAATGTATTATTAATTTTTTTTTACAAAGCTCCTTAAAATAGGCATTGATAGAGTCTTTTTTTAACATAGCAGAATATATATATATAAAGTCATTTCAAAGCCAGCATTTTATTTAATGGGGAGACACTAGTAGCAAGTCTACTAAAATTGGGCATAATGCAAGAATGATTACTATTGCCATTACCATTTAATATTTATATAGGAGACATTGTCCAAAACCATTAGACAGGAAAAGGCAACTAGAAGCCTAAAATTTCTAAAGGCAAAAGAAAACTAGATCTTGTGTACCTAGAGAACCTAAGAGAATTAAAACAATAACTACAAACCAAAAAGGATTCAATAACGTCACCGACTAACTGCCCTGAGTAACTCAAAGAAGGTTTCAAAAGTACTTAACTGTTTCTCAAAGTTGTTTTTTGGTTATGTTAAGAGATGCAATCACCAACTGCCCTGAACTGGTCCAAACCCCACTGCAAGAGCAAGGCATATGCAGACAGGCCAAGAAGTGTCCAAAAGTTACCTTTGTTTCATTTCAATGTTAAGATCTCTGCCCCAGGAGGAGCTTAAGCCTTGTTAGTATAACATATAATGTATGTGAAAGCATGTTTTCAAACTACACCTGCGTGAGCTTATACCCAGCTCTACACATGATGACAAAACTTTTCTTTTGAATGTTCATTCCTCATCCAAAATAAAGGCCCCTGCTTTCCCTTCCTTGAGGAGGCATGGCTTTGGAAGTGATTCCCCATGGTCTCCTTTATTTGCTGCAAATAAATTTTACTTTGTATGACTACTACTTCTGGTGAAGGCTTTGATTTCAACTCACCAAGAAGCAAACTCACTTTGGTTCGGTAACAATGTAGCAAGTTATAAAATTAACATACAAAAATCAGTAGCCTTCATATACACAAAATTCTTAGTTAGAAAATTTGTAAATGAGAAGACTTCATTTACAATAGCAACAAAAAAGAGAAAACTCCAAGAAATAATTTATCAAGAAATGTGAAAAAAATTTTATGAGGAAAACTTTAAAACACCTCTGAAAGAAAAAAGTGCACTTGAATAAATGAAAAGACATTTATTCTTAGATAAGAAGACTCAGTGTCATAAAGTTGTCAATTATCCCTAAGTTAATTTATAATGTTAGCATGATACCAATATAAGTAGGGTTTTTTCTGCAGCTGTATTTATTAATTCTAAAGCTCGTGGAAAAATAAAAAAGCAGATATAATAACAATAATAAAAAAACTCTGAAAAAGAGCAAATAAATTTTTCTACCATTTATAAAAACATACATAAAACCTTTCTAATTAAAACAGTGTGATATTGGCATATGAATAGATAGACAGACAAATGGAACAGAATTGAAAGTCCAGATATGGTCCAAGAATATGTGAGAATTTAGTGTATGATATAAGTGGCATCCTATATCAATGGGGAAAGACAGCCTTTTTAAAAATATATTTTTTTCATTACTGGATAACTTTTTGGAAAAAGGTTAAATTTAAATCCGTGACTTCCACCACATACCAGGTTAAACTCCAAATGGATTAGAGATTTACATATTAAAGAAGCAGAAGGAGAAGAAGAGGAAGAGGAGAAGGAGGAGGAGGTGGAGGAGGGGAAGGAGGAGGCGGAGGAGGAAGAAGAAGAAGCCAAAAAAGTGTGAATTCACTTTTAACCTGGGAATGGAAATATTTTTTTTTTCTCTTTTTTTTTTTTTTTGGTATTTCTTTTTTTTCTTTTCATTGCAGTAACATTGGTTTATAACATTGTATAAATTTCAGGTGTACATCATTATACTTCTATTTCTGCATAGATTACATCATGTTCTCACGTTCACCACCCAAATACTAATTACAATCCATCATCACACACATGTGCCTAATCATCCCTTTCGCCCTCCTCCCACCCTCTTCCTCTCTGGCAACCATCAATCTAATCTCTGTCTCTATGTGTTTGTTTGTTGTTGTTTTTATCTACTACTTGTGAGTGAGATCATACAGTATTTGACCTTGGAGAAGTATTTCTAATGATGTCTCAAAATCCAAAATCCGTAACCTATACCCCAAGAGAAAAACATCCAAATACAATTATAGACAGTTCATTAAAACAAAATGCAAATGGATTTTAAACATGTGAAAATTTCAACTGCACTAATAATAAAAGAAGGGCACATTAAAACTACACTGAGTTTGGGCCAGCCTGGTGGCGTAGTGGTTAAGCTTGCGTGCTGTGCTTCAGTGGCCTGGGGTTTGCTGGTTTGGATTCCAGGCATGGACCTACACGCTGCTCATCAAGCCATGCTGTGGTGGTGTCCCACATACAAAATAGAGGAAGATTGGCACAGATGTTAGCTCAGAGACAATCTTCCTCACCAAAAAAACCCCCCCAAAACCCACAAAACTATACTGAGTTTCCTCTTCTGGCTACGATGCAGTTACTGGGACCAGACTGACTTACTGAACTCATAAAAAACTATAAAACTAGACAGAATATATTAAAAAATGTTTTCAGGCCTTGGACAACAGGCAGTGCAGACCCATGATTCCCTGAGCAAAAGGAAATAAGTGAGGCGAGGCCTATGATTGCTCTGGCCTTCTAACTGGAGGCACTTTCTAGACCACAGTGCAAAGGAGGAAGAACCCAAACAGACCATAGCAGGCTCTCTGAGTTGAGGAGACAGAGACTTGAATTCAAGGAGGCAGAGGTAGCTGGGACTTGGGTAGAGAATCCTAGAGAGCCAAAAGCTACATAGAGAAAGAGCTCTGGAGATCTCCATAAGGGGTCTTCTTGAGTCTGTTCCTGGCAGCCTCAATGCCAGCCAAAGAATGAGCAGGAAGCTGTAACCTGAATAATTCTCAGAGCTCACCCAGAGCTGGGATAGAGCTCTATCCCACTCTCTATCATGGAGCTAGAGATACATAGAGAGTCCTCACTGAACACCTGAGACATTTAGTAGAGATCCTAGAAGGATAATGCTAGTAGTTTAGTAAAATGCTGATACTAATAATTTAGTAAGAGTACTAAATGAGCCCTAGAATACTTCAAGATCTGCTCAAGCTTTCAAGCCAAGATTATACTCTTTTTGGGGTGACTCACCCTTACAAATCTTAAAAACAAGCCTTAAAAGAATTAAGCTGATCTGAAAGTAGTCTGAACTGTCTGCCAGGAAAATTTAAAAAACAACAAAACAGTGTTTTTTTTTTTTTTATTGTGGTAAAATATACATAACATAAAATTTACCTTTTTAATCATTTTTAAGTGTACAGATATGTGGCATTAAGTACATTCACGTTGTTGTGCAGCCATTGCCACCATCCATCTCCAGAACTTTTTTCATCTTCCCAAACTGAAACTCTGCACCCATTAAACACTAACTCTTCATTTCCCCCTCCCCTCACCCCCTGGCAACCACCCTTCTACTTTCTGTTTCTTTGAATGTGATTACTCTAAGTACCTCATATAACTGGAATCGTACAATATTTGTCGTTTTATGTCTGGCCTATTTCACTTAGCGTAATGTCCTTGAGGTTCATCTATGTTGTAGCATTTGTCAGAATTTCCTTCCTATTTAAGGTTGAATAATATTCCATTGTATGGATATACCACAATTTGTTTATCCATTCATCTGTCCAGGACACTTGGGTTATGTCCACCTTTTGGCTATTGTGAATAATGCTATTATGAACATGGGTGTACAAATATCTGTTTGAGTCACTGCTTTTAATTCTTTGGGGTATTTACATAGAAGTGGAATTTCTGGATCATGTGGTTCTAATGCTTTTTAAAGGAAGACAACAAATTCTAACACTCAATGTAAAATTTATAATGTTTAGCATCCAATAAAAAATTAATAGATAAATAAAGAAGAAGGAAAATGTAATCTAAAACCAGGAAAATAATCAGTCAATAGAAACAGATCCAGAAATGACAGAAATTATGGAATTAGGAGACAAAGACTTTAAAATAACTATTATGAATATGTTCAAAGATTTAAAAGAAAGCATAAACATAATGAACAGAAAAGTACAAGGTAATAGAAATAAATGGAATTTCTAGACATAAAAACAACAACAGCAATATTGAAAGGATCAGTGAGCTTAAAGAGTGCTTATTATTGATCTCCTCCCCATAATGGTCTTATCTCATAAGCACTGGGAGACTGGAAAATTCCTCTCTTCTTTTTCCAATGTTTTAGCATAACTCTTTAGCCTCCTGCTCCATGTAGCTTCGATATCAGTAGACAGGGAAACTATCCCTGAGTTTGAGGCCCCCAAGTCTCCAATGTTGTCACTTTTAGCACAGCATAATTGTCAAAAGCTCAACTGATTTTTCTGTCTGAGATCAGCGGCCTTGTGCCTGGACCAAGTTCTAAATACTCTGAGTAACATTTAAATTTGTAATATTTGAAACTTAAGAGTGCCTGGCACATTGTAGACACTCAAATATTAAGTGAATGAATGAATTTCATTGTTTTTCCTGATTTTCTTAAGTGTCTTTTGGAAGTTCAGCTGCTACAACACTGAGTCAATGAATATCTGTATTCATCTAAAGATGTTTGGAAAACTGAAGGTTTTCTTCCTAATACTTCAGGAACATTTACTGTGTGCCAGGCATTGTTCTAAGCACTTTACGTATATTAACTCATTTAATACTCATAACAACCCTATGAAATTCATAGTATTAATCTCCTCATTTTCCATGCACGGACACTAAGGCACAAAGGAGTTAAGCAATTTGCCCCAGGTCAAACAACTATTATGATACTGGTAAAATGCTATATATCTATAGTGGTTTTGATCCATGGGAATCAAGACTTAAAGGGAGATTTCATAGAATACCTCAAAAAGATTTTTCTTTTTAAAAAAAAAATCTGTATTCTCTCTTACTTTTTTTCTTTACTAAATATATGGAATCCTATCAAAGATTTTAATTAGTCCTACTATCAATTACAACTAATTGCCGCTGTGAAATAGTCCTATGTTGCTTTGTATAAATAACAGAATTCATGTAACAGAAAATTAAGTAATTTCAAATAATATAATTTCAGATAAATACCTATTTTTCATATTTTTGTGTTAAAGTAATAACATATTTATATTTTGATTCATTATATTCAACATATGTTTTTTTGTCTGGTGCAGCTGTGTCCAGGGTTGGCTCTATAAAAAGTTGGTCACTATGTTAAACTCACAAGAGGAGCTTTTGAAAATACCCAATTGCACAAGAGCCCACCCCTAGAGATTCTGATGCAATTGGTGTGGAAGGGGAGGGTCTTTATATTAGCATTTTTAAAGCCCCCAGGTGATTCTTATTAGAGATTCCCGCCGGCCCGAGTGGGCGGGGCCTGGAAGTCACGTGGCCGAGCCGGCGCCTTCTGCGGCCGTTGATTTGCCCGGGCCAGTGCTGTGGGTGCGTGAGACGCGAGGCCGCAGCTCTCTTAACCCGACCAGAGAGTTGCGAAGCCTCCGCGGTTCCTAGAAGGTACGCGGGCGGGGACGCTCTGCTCGGACCGCACGAATGGGGAGAGTGAGAGGGGCCGGGACCTTCCGCGTTCGCTCCTTCATGTTGGGGTTAGCGGAGGGACGGCGAGTAGTTGCCGGCTGTGGCTTGGAAACTCGAGAGGGCAGCCCAGTGCCCATGGCCGCTGCAGGTGGACGCTGAGGACTTCCTGGAGGAGGCGGCGCGGCGGAGGGTCGGACGCGCCGAGCAGGTTTGGGGAGGAAGAAGCTAGTGTGATGGGAGGGGTGGGTGCCGCGGGAAAGCCACGGTGGCCGCGCCACAGCAGGTGTCAGGGCTCGAGAGACCCCCGGGCCTTCAGGGAAAGTTTCATTGACTGAGAGCCTTCCTGAAGACGCCAGCTTTGGATGTTTTCCGCGGTGTCAGGTCTTGAGCGTTAAGGAAGAACAGAGTCCGATGAATGAATGGTTGGTTAATCCTGTTGTTTGGTTTGGTTTTATGAGGGAAAACGAGATGTGATTAAAAGTTTAAAGGATTCCTATTATCGTTGTTAAAAAACAAAATTCAATTGAGTAAATCTTAAAGATCTTCTTGGCTTTATTCAGCGATTCACGAGTGGGGCAACATCCCATCTAGCAGATAGAAGGGAGCTCCGAGGAGCGGTGCAACAGCAAAGACTTGTAGACAGAAGGGAGCGGGACAAGGAAGTTACACTAGCGAAAAGCGGATTGGTTGTGACTGCCTTTAGGCTGGCAGATGGCGTCACTAGTGCTGACCAGGTAGTTCCAGATTGGCTGGTTTAAGATTTCACTCCTGGGAGCGGCCGAAAGTGCCATTAGGTTAAGTCTCCTGGCTTGGTGACTGGGGCTTAGCGTAAGTGACTTCAATTGGGGTCTGTTGTCTTGTTTTTAACATTGTGAAATGGCATTTTAGATTCTGACTTGCAGACACAAAGAGTTCACTGTAGGTAATATAGTTTACATAACGAAAGGGATGAGGCCCCTGTCCCAGCCTTGGAGCCATTGATCAGGACGTTTTTGGAGTGCCTCCTTGCTGAAGAGGGTCTTCCAAACAGTGTTTTTAGGCAACGTGAACGGTGTGTGAGGAACTTGCTTAAAAATGCACTTGCATAAAGCAGAGTTCACCGGTGGCCAGAAAAGCACAAGAAAAAAGTGAAAATCCCCTGTATCCCATCACTTCTGTACTCCCTGAGAGTAACAATATTGAGTTTATCATGTTAAAGAAAAACCAAAATAGAGGCCCCAGTTTGGGAATACCCCTAGGCCAACCATCCATAGCTGGGGAACGGAAACCTAAACTGTCCTAATTTCCCCAAAATGCTGCCTCTGCCCTTAAAGGAAACTTAAGCTTTCTTCATGTCAGGGTGACCTTGCAGCTTCCTAGCCAATCAGCTACAGCTGAACCAACAAGTAAGCTTGTACAGTGCTACTCTTCTAAAAGGAATGTAAGCTTCTAGTAACCAGTCACAATAAAAACGATGTACTTCCTCATTTACGTGTAGGGGAGGAAAAATAATTTCCTCTCTACCCTTCTGAGTTCTTAGCTGAGACCCCTGCAATAAAAGATTAAGAGAAAAACAAGTTTATTAACGTGTATACCTGATGTATACATGGGAGATACCCAGGGAAAAATGAGTGACTCCTTGAGGTGGCTTAGAATTCAGACCTAAATACCATCTTAATAGGGAAAGGGGACTGGGGATCTTAGGGGAGAGTAAACGATTCTTAGGAAAGATGAGTGGGCCCTTAGAAGAATAGAAGATGGGAGGTCTGATGGTTTGTGACAGTTTGTCTGGGTGTGGTGTTAACTTCTCATCTCCTCTGCTGTGACAAGAGTCAATCTTCCCTGGTTGATCAAACTCCCTGGGAAGGGATTTATGACAATTGAGTTCCTTTTGGAGGATCTGTTTTTAGGCAAATAAGGGGAGTTCACAGTGTCAATAAAAACATCTTCAATACAAGAATTTAGTTAGGAAAGCTTTATTGCTCATATAATTTGCAAACTGGGGAGACGCAGCCTCCAGGACAAATTGAAAGTACACTCCAGGGAGGGCATGCGAGGGCAGAGCTTATAAAGGCAAAACCATGGACCGCAGGGATTGTTTTGAAAGCCCACTGATTTGTTGGTTCCCCCATAGACAGTAGTGTTCTAAAATCAGCTGTGTCAGGCTTCTGGCCATCTGTCAGGAAGGAGCGCTCAGTTTAGGGTACATGTGGTTTTTCTGAGAACAGAGTATGTGGCTGCACCTTGGTCGTGGCGTGGCCGCTTGACCCTGTTTTCTTTTAGGTCCCGGTTAGCCACACAAAGTCTGTTTTATCTTTCTCTTTTAGGGGTCCTCTATAATTCCATAAGAGAAAGCCTCTCCCTATATTTGTGGTTTTTCAATTGCCTCCAGCTCAAAAAAATATTCCCAAGTGGGATATTTTGGGGTGGCATGCCCTGAACTCCTACAGTCATATTTTGGGGTGGTGTGCCCTGAACTCCTATAGTCATATTTTGGGGTGGCATGCCCTGAACTCCTACAGTCATATTTTGGGGTGGCGTGCCCTGAACTCCTACAGTCATATTTTGGGGTGGCGTGCCCTGAACTCCTACAGTCATATTTTGGGGTGGCGTGCCTTGAACTCCTACAGTCATATTTTGGGGTGGCATGTCCTGAACTCCTACAGTCATATTTTGGGGTGGCATGTCCTGAACTCCTGCAGTCATATTTTGGGGTGGCATGTTCTGCTCCCCCTTACATGCTTTATACGCTGAGCTGAACTGCTGAGAGGCCACCTTCTGAACACTTTCGGTTTTGAAGTCTCCTTGTTTACAGTTTGTTTCTCCCTCAATGAAATATTCATATCAAGTAAAGCTCTCTGAATTTTATTTAGACAGAAATTACCTCTGTGTATATAATATAAGCCTGAAATCTCTGATAACTACCCTACAGTCATTTTTACACTCTGAGCTGATTCTGTCTGATGGAGAAACAAAGGAAGACCACCCCAGTGAGAACAGCAGAGACTTCATTCAGAGCCTGCTCTAGCAAGGGAGTCGGCCACCATCACCTGTATTTCGCAGAGACTCAAAGACAGGCAGGGGAAAGCTTTAGAGTGGGGAAAAAGAGAAAGCTCCGATCTGCCCAGTTTGGAGGTTGTTGGCTTGGGAAAGCTGGAGGCAGGTTAAATAAGTAGTAGTGGGACGTCCTGTGTGATTCGGTAGGGGGCATATTGGACTTTCTCTGTTGGTTTTAAATTGGAGGAGTGGGGGCACATATTAGGGATAAGCTGCCAGTTGTTGAGCAGGTCCTGATTTGGGGCCTGTTTCTGCATTGGTTGTGGTTTGGGTTCTGGGTTGGTTGCTGCAGGTTGCGGGTCAGAGTTCTATTTTATCTATGCTCTGGTCCTTGTGTATATTCAATCTCTCAGTGAGGTGCTGCAGAATATATTCTAGCAAGAAGGGGAGGGCAGGGCCACAGGTGCTCCTGGACTAAAGTTTGGAAATTGAACTAGCTTCAGAAATTCCTAAAAAGACTATATTCTAGCGGCTCCTTTCATTTTATCACATATTCCAACACCAAACACAGTGACTGTGTATTAGCTGAGGTTTGTTGGCGCCAGTTGGAATTCCCTGTCCCGGGGCTGCCTAGTGAGAGAGCTTCAAATTTGGGCTGGCCTTACTTGTTATCTTTTTCTCTCCTTCAGCCTAGCCTGATGGCTGGGGTCCTGCCCCATCTCAGAGACCAGGCTATGGAAGCTGTGTTCCTGACAGCCCGGTGGAAGGTGAGCTGTGGTTCTTCCTCCGCTTCCTCGCTATAGTCCTTGCAGCAGGTTGTCACCTGTGCTTCTGACCGACTGGCTATAAACTGGAAGTTCCCACGACCCACTCCTTGAGTTCCATTAATTTACTAGAGTGGCTCACAGAACTCAGGAAAACAGTTTAGTTACTAGATTACTGGTTTCTTGTAAAAGGGTGTAACTCAGGAGTAGCCAGATAGAAGAGATGCATAGGGCAAGGTATGTGGGAAGAGATGCAGAGCTTCCATGCCCTCTCCAGGCACGCCACCCTCCAGCACCTCCGTGAGTTCAGTAACGCGTGTTTGGGTTTTTATGGAGGTTTGTTGCATAGGCATGATGGATGAAATCATTGGCCTTTGGTGATTATTCAACCTCCAGCCCTTCTCTTCTCCCTGAAGGTGTTGGAGTGGGGGGTGGAGGGGAATGAAAATTCTAACCCTCTAATCACATGGTTGGTCCCCTGGCAACCAGCCCCCATCCTTAGGAGCTTTCCAGAGGTCACATCATTAAAATGGACTCAGGTGTGGTTGAAAGAGATTTGTTATGAGTAACAAGATGCTCCTTTCACTTATGGCTCTGGAGCTATTTTGGAAACCTAGGTCAAAAGACCAAAAAGATGCTCCTTTGCTCTTATCCCTTAGGAAATTCTGAGGGTTTTTTAGGAGCTCTGTCCCAGAATCAGGGGTGAAGACCAAATATATATTTCTCATTATAAATCACAATATCACAAGGGAAAGAGGGTAAAGATATAGAAAAGGAAGAGTCATTGTCATTAGATTAAGACCCTGGAGGAGACATGAGAAAATAGAATCAAAGGCACAGGAGGAGGGATTACTAGAAGAGCGACCTCTTCCTCTGAGAGAGAAGAGAGGAGGATGAGTGAAAATATAGGTAATGTCTGGGGGAGATGGTGGGAATGTGTGAGGAGTTAAAGAGCGTGTGCCTCGTGGGCTATTTTCTGGGACTTAACTGGGCAGTGCCCCCTGAAAGGGAGGGGTTGGGGGTGAGCAACATGTCCTCGTAGCCCCCTCTGATTACCTCCCATGGGGTATTGACCACTGGATCATTAGCAGTTGACTTCTCCATCTTCCCTGACTGGGCCGTTCACTGCCTGGAGCAGGGACCAGGGCTGCTAGGGGGTTGTATAGGTTGTGCATTGAACAACTCTAGGGGGCCCCATTCACACAACTTGAGCAGTGCACAGCCTGAATAGCTATATCCTGTGGCCTCAGCAGGAGCTGTAACCTACAGCATGAAGGCTTGCGACTTATCAGTGCTCAGTAAATGTTTCTTGAAGAAACAAGAGTGATAAAGGCGTAGAATATCACTGGTGAGGAATATGAGAGAAGGAGTTGCTGAGCAACATTAAGGGGCCAACTGTAAACCTAAATGTACAGAGACAACTTGATGGGAGATTAAACCATTTTATTCCCCAGTGATTGTTAATCTTCACGGAGGTGCAGAGAATGCAGGCACTGAGTTGGGGTCAGGTTGAGAAGATCTGCAGGGCAGCTGTGGTAAAGGGAGGGACATTTGGGATGGTGGTGAGAGAGAGCTTGAAACCATAACCCTGAAAATCAGCTTTGGTACGAAGGAAAGAAAGACCATGTAATTTGGGAGATTCTGATATCTGTCTCCGGAGGGGGGCTAGCTACGTGAAACTTCTCAGGATGGGGATGGGTATTTCCTGTTACTCATCGCCCTTTCCCTGCACAAATACCTTGTGAACTCATGCAGTGTCTCGTAAGAGAAGGGCGAGGGGCAGACATGGCCTGTCTGCTCCAAGGGCTGCAAGAGCGAGTGAGTGAGGCACCTGTTCAGCAGGAGTTGAACACACAGTTGCAGATGGAAACTCCTGCCATGGACATTGTGCTGAACAGTCTCCCTTTGCCCCCTCTGGATATGTCTCTCCACCCTTCCCTGCTTTGGTCTGTGCCCTGGCAGGCTGCCCTCTATAGTCACCCTTGATGGGCTCCCTTGCCCTCTGGCTTCTGGTTGGCTTTTGGCAATGGGGTGGAGGGGTCAGGGGACCAGAGGCCTGGAGGAAATTGATGTCGGGTGTTTATTCCCACAGCTCCCTCCCTGCTGGGCTGCAGGATGACAGTGGCTGCATTCCTCTAAGGCCTTGGGCTCCAGTCTTGCTCCTTCTCCAACAATTTTCTAGACTCCAATAACCCCTCCCTTACCTTCCCCTTCAGACCTAGTGGGTAATGGTTCCCCATGATAGCCAACCCCTGGGTGCTTCAGTGTGCCTTGTTGGTTTCCTTTAAGCCTGTCCATTCCTATGTGAGTGGTCTGCATGCTAACCTATCCTCACTAACCTCATTTGAGTGTGCCATCTCTTTCCTAAAGGAATTTGGGACAGAAGAAATATATTATTTGTCAAAGGTACTATCGTATAGAGCAGGGGTCGGCAAACTGACCTGGACTTGTTAGTAACGTTTTATTGGAACATAGCCACGCCTATTCGCTTTCTGTTGTCTATGGGTATGTTTGTGCTGTAGCAGCAGAGCAGAATAATTGCAGCAGAGACCAAGTCGCTTGAGAAGCCTAAAGTATTTGCCATATGGCCCTCTGGAGAAAAAGTTTGTCAACTCTGTAGTATAGAAGAAAGAAGAGGCCTGGCCTGATGGTCAGAAGACTTGAGTCGAGCCCTGAATCTACTTGTTAATTGAATGAGTAGGCCAATGACTTGACTTGGCCAAGTCACTTTACCTTATCACACCTCACTTGTAGCATAGTAATAGCTCACAAAGTTATGGCAAGAACAGGAGCTATAATTAGTCGCTGTGTTTTCAGGAGTTGCTGTCCTTTGAGGATGTGGCTCTGTTCTTCACCAGGGAAGAGTGGAACCAGCTTGACTGGGCTCAGAAGGACCTCTACAGAGATGTGATGCTGGAGAATTACAGAAACTTGATCTTGTTGGGTAAGGACTCGGCTTGAAGATTTGGCTTTGAGTCTGCACGAGTCCTCAATCCCTTATCTGCAATTCCAAAATCAGAAAAAGCTCTGAAAACCAGAAGTTTTTTCATAGCTCGTTTGGCTACAAGACCCACCCTCAAGTCATCAGGTGGTAAAACCTGATTTCATCCTACAGGAGGCTATTTGTCATCCTTATTTTTCCCACTTGGTCTTTGTATCTATATATTTAGCATCAGAAATATCACTGTGTTTGATTATAAGTACAGTTCCAGACCCTGTTTGGGGTGGTACATGATAGAAAATATACACGCCAAGGCACCTTTGTAAGATTTGGAAAAATCCTGAATCCTGAAACACATCTGGTCTCAAGGTTTTCAAATAAGGGATTGGGGACAATGAATAGTTTCCTTTTGTTTTAGAAGTCAGGGATGCTTAATCCATTCCCCACCCCCACCTGCATCTTTCATGTCTGTAAGACCTCTAGGAGGTGAAAAGACTGTGGCTGATTTGGATTCCAAAGGCAAGCTTCTTTTTCTCTTGAACAGTCTTTTTCTTTCCTCTCTTTGGAATTGGGTTCCTTCCTTGTTTGCAGCATCACTGGGTGCCCAGGAAATGCTTAACTGACTTCATTTCTGACCCTTCACTGCTTCTATCTTGCCAGGAGCCTGCCTTTGTCTTGTTCCAACGCCGAGGCTCCTACTGTGGGATTTTCCTCGTTAAATAGCTTCTTTTTGGGGCCGCGTGTTTGGCCCCCACACTGACACTCTTGGCACAGAGTCTTGACCACTTCTTGTGGGGTTGTCCAACCACCACTGGATTTTTTAATGTTTATTTTCCTTTTAAAAGTATTACAAAAGCATGCTTGAAAACATGGAAGGTATAGGATGAGAGCCGGGGAAAACATTCAGGGCTAACACTTGCTATTTGGGAATATTTCCTTCCAGTTTTTTTCTCCTATGCTTTTAAAAAATGTAGCTGAGCATGTTCTTTGCATAATTCTGTAATCCCTTTAAAACTTAACCTGATAGCATCAGCATTTTCCCTCTGTTATTAAAAGCCCCCATAGGGGCCGGCCCGGTGGCGCAAGCGGTTAAGTGCGCGCACTCCGCTGTGGCGGCCCGGAGTTCGCCGGTTCGGATCCTGAGCGCGCACTGACGCAGCGCTTGGCAAGCCATGCTGTGGCGGCGTCCCATATAAAGTGGAGGAAGATGGGCATGGATGTTAGCCCAGGGCCAGTCTTCCTCAGCAAAAAGAGGAGGATTGGCAGATGTTAGCTCAGGGCTGATCTTCCTCACACACACACACAAAAAAACCCCATAAATATAGTAAATGATCATAATATAATTCTATTGTATGATCCATAGTATTTCATCATTTTCCCATTGGGGGTGTTTAGCTTGGTTTTTATTTGTTGGTTTGCTTATGTGTTTATCATTTTCTGTATTACAATGTTCCAGTGGATGTTTCTGACTATAAATCCTTGTATGAATTTCTGATTATTCCCCAAGATACATTCCCAGAACTGGAATTTTGGAGTTAAAGGGTGTGGTACTTTTAATCTCTTAATATATATTACTGAATGATTTTTTAATGTTTGAATAGAAAATAAAAATCATTGGCCGGCCCACTGCCCAGATATAACCCATGTTAAGATTTTGGTGTACTTTTTCGTATGTATGTACACTTATATACATATACCCACACATATATAGTTTTTAAAAATAAAAGTTGAATCATACTTTACACGAGTGTTGTAGTCTGTTTTAAAATATATAGGGATGGGCCGGCCCCGTGGCTTAGCGGTTAAGTGCGCACGCTCCGCTGCTGGCGGCCCGGGTTCAGATCCCGGGCACGCACCGATGCACCGCTTCTCCGGCCATGCTGAGGCCGCGTCCCATATACAGGAACTAGAAGGATGTGCAGCTATGACATACAACTATGTACTGGGGCTTTGGGGGGAAATAAAATAAATAAAATCTTAAAAAAAAAAAAAAATATATATATATATAGGGAGATTTTTCTATTTTAATAAATATTCTTTGAACACATGGATTTTTAATATCTGCCTAATACTTTTGCCTTCATTGTGTTAAAATGTTACACTTTAATCATTCCCCTATTGACATTTAGTTTGTTTATTTCCAGTTTTGCTCTATTACAAGTCAGCTGAACATCTCGGGTACATTAATCTTTGTCCTAATTTTTCCTTACGCTGTGTAGATCTTCCTTGACTTATGATGGGGTTATGTCCCGATAAACCCATTGTAATTTGAAAATATCATAAGTCGAAAATGCATTTAATACACCTACCTACTCAACATCATAGCTTAGCCTAGCCTCCCTTAAATGTGTTCAGAACACTCACGTTAGCATACAGTTGGGCAAAATCATCTAACACAAAGCCTATTTTATAATAAAGTGTTGACTATCTCATGTAATTTATTGAAAACTGTGCTGAAATTGAAAAACAGAATGGTTGGGTACAGAATGTTGTAAGTGTATTGGTTGTTTGACCTCGTGATCACATGGCTGACTGGGAGCTGCAGCTCATGAGAGTGTCGTACTGCATATTGCTAGCCTGGGAAAAGATCAACATTCAAAATTTGAAGTACAGTTTATACCGAATGTATATCGCTTAAAGTCAAAAAATTGTAAGTTGGGGACTGTCTGTATTTATAAGAGGGAAATTACTGCATCCTGGGGTGTGGATATTGTTCAGGCTGTCAATAAAGATTGCCTGATTTTCACAAAGATTGTGCTGATTTCCATTCTCACCAGCCGTTTTGGTTAGTGTCCTTATCTCTGCCGCCACTGTAGACCCAACAGGGTTCAGCTGAACTCTAGGATGTCTCTCTGTAACTCACTAACCGCCACATCCCATTTACTTCCCCGTGAGTAGGATTTCAGTTTCCCAAACCTGAGGTGATCTGTCAGCTGGAGCAGTGGGAAGAGCCGTGGATCCTGGATCTGCCAAGAGCTGGGACTAGGAAGGCTTCCAGTAGTGCTTGCCCAGGTGGGTGAGGAGAAGCCCCAGTTCAGTGTAAGTCCTGCAGAGGAAGGAAGTCACGTTAATGAAGGCCTTTCTGTGCCCCAGATACTGAGCCAGGGGTGGGCCTATATTTTCCCACTTATTCATGAATCCCTGCTGCCCTCTGATAGTGGCGGGTGTGACCATCATCCCCATTTTCCAGATGAAGACACTGAAAGGTTAAGACATCTGTTACACAGTTAGTGGATTGATAGTTGGGATTTGATTTCAAGTCTGCAGGGCTCCTCCTCTTTCTAGTGCAGTAAAGTGCTTCTCTGAAGCAGTTGCTCTCTGTTTTCTGACAGCTCTTATGCCATTCTAGATACTCCTTTATTCTACCTTCATTTCTTATCCTTTCTCTTGTTCCCTTGCTTCCATTTTGTTTTTCATATTCCCTCGGTGTTTCTTGATGGACCTACTTTTAACTACTTACTGTGTCCTGATTGCTGCGTCTACCCTTTTTCACGTCCCTCTACCCCATGGTTTCTCAGCCTCGGCACTGTTGACACTTGGGGTTGGATAGTTCTTTGTTGTGGGAGAGCTGTCCTGTGCATTGTAGGATGTTTAGCAGCATCCTTGGCTTCTACCCATTAGATTCCAGTAGTACCACCCTAGTTGTGACAAAAATGTCTCCCGACATTATCAAATGTTCCCCAGGAGGCAAAACCTTCTGTGGTTGAGAACCACTGCTCTATTCCCTTGGCTTTTGTACCTACTCCCTCTGGTTCCTTTTCTATTCTATCTATACTTTCTCCTTTTCTGGTTTTTTTTTTTTTTTTTTTTTTGGTGAGGAAGATTGGCCCTGAGCTAACATCTGTGCCCATCTTCCTCTATTTTGTATATGGGACACTGCCACAGCATGGCTTGATGCGTGGTACATAGGTCCGCACCTGGGATCTGAGCCTGTGATCCCTGGGCCACCAAAGCAGATCATGTGAACTTAATGACTATGCCACCGGGCCGGCCCCTCTTTCTCCATTTTTAAGGAGTTGTTTCTCCCAGTTATTAAAAACATGCTTATCTAGAAAGTTTAAGATGCTACCTCTCCTACATTTATGTGACACTACTGAGTGCCTAGAGTAAGTTGTTTTTCCTATAATGGGTTCAGTTCTCGCCTTCTTTGACACACATTCTTGTGCATTTTAGTTGGTTGATGTTAAGAGCTCTTCTGTTAACGAAAGCTGAGAGTCCTATGAAAATCTGAATTTTGGCCACTTCAGTATGATGATGTCACTAAGTGAGCACTTCTTAGCTTCATTTGAGTGTCTGATATCACAAACAGTTGGCTTCTTTTTCTTTTTTCCTTCCGTAGTGGACAGGTCATTTATATATATTTTTTTATTTGGCTAGGCTCTGAAGCCAGATACAAGATGAAAAAGCTAACTCCAAAGCAGAAAATTTCTGAAGATTTAGAATCATGTAAGATATCAGCGGTAAAGCAGAAAACGGCCAAGATACCTTCAGAAAAATTACATAAATGTAATGAATTTGTGGACATTTACAGACTTGCACTCCCTACTATTGGTGGTGAATGCAACAAGAACTTCGTTCAAAATCTTAACCTTATTCAAGGTCAGAATGCTCAAACAAGAAAGAAGCGGGGCAAATATGATGAATATGGAAAACCCTTCCATCAAAGATCATTGCTTTGGAGGCATAAGCGAATTCTTACAAATGCAAAATCTTATGAATGTAGTGAATGTGGAAGAGGCTTCAGGCGTCAGGCAAATTTTTTTCGACATCAAAGAATGCACACTTCAGACTATCCCTTTGAGTGTGACGTGTGTGGGCACGCCTTCAAACAGAAGTCTGCTCTCAGTGTCCATAAACGGTGTCACCCTCAACAAAAGCCATATAAATGTCATGACTGTGGAAAATGTTTCCGTCAGATGGCATATCTTGTTGAACACAAGAGGATCCATACCAAAGAAAAACCCTATAAATGTAGTGAATGTGAAAGGTCATTTAGTCAGAATTCAACCCTTATTCGACATCAGTTAATCCATAGTGGAGAAAAGCCCCATAAATGCCTTGAGTGTGGAAAAGCCTTTGGTCGCCATTCAACCCTCATGAGCCATCAACAGATTCACACTAAACACAACACTCATAAATGCAGTGAATGTGGAGAATCCTTTGGTCGGAATGTAGATCTCATTCAGCATCAAAGAATCCATACCAAGGAGGAATTCTTTGAATGTAGAGAATGTGGAAAAACTTTTAGTTTTAAGGCAAATCTTCATCGGCATGAGGTCATTCATACTGGAGAGAGACCCTATAGATGTGACAAATGTGGGAAATCTTTCAGTTGGCGCACAAGCTTTATCAAGCATCAGGGTACTCACAGAGAGCAGATATCTACTTGATATGAACTGGAAAAGCGACTATTTAAAGACCAGAACTTAAACTTTTTGCAAGTATATGTAACTCCATTGTTTTGTGAAAATAAACAGGACCTGAAATTTGTTTTTCTGGGGGACCCTCTTTTTGTAGCTGACGTTCTTGCTGTAGTCCAGAAGTACTTAATAGAAATTGTAATAGGCTGCTGTGTCCAGTCTCCCTTGAGCCCCCTGTATATACTTTCATTCCCCCAAGTCAGGTTAAGGCAGACGGGAGGCATAGAAGCTTTGCTCTGTGGTCCCCCAGGCTGGAGACCATGTGATGGATCATGAATGATTTAAGAATGCTTTACTTGGTTTCATATAGAAGAATGACCTGATACTGCATAGACTTTTTAAAAATAAAGTAAGGGCTACTCACTAGTAACTAGTGAGGTATTAAGAATTACTAAAATTTATAAACTAAAATTAGTGTGCTGCTAGATCCTCCTGAGAGTTCTAAGCCAATGCTTATAGCAGGTGCTGTTGGGGCCTGGCCCTGCCCCTCCGGCCTTACCCCTTCTGCGTGCTTTGTCTGACTTGCACTGTCTGTGTCTCTTGGCCTGCAGGCTTTTTCTGAAACCATGCCACTGCTCTGTGGGTTAACTAGCACATCCTGGGAGCAGGCCTCAATCAGTGCTTGATGGGAAATTGATAAATACCAGATCTCCCTCTCCCCTTGGGTGGAATATCTCTGAAGCATGTGTTTTACACTGTTTCAGAGTTTTCCCGTGGGATTACCCCCATTCACTCACCATCGTCGCTGCTTTATTAGCTGTCTTCCCTTCTCTGTGTCTCTACCAGTGTTTCAACACTTCTCCCCACAAATAAGTTGATTGTACTCAAAAAGTGTCGACTATAGTCCTTGAGGAGCCATATCCCTTTTGTTTCCATAATTATTCCAACCATGTTCTGAGGTTCAGGTTAAACAGGTTGAGCTGACTCTATTACTCTTCCCTACAGCTCACCAACACAAGAAATCCATTTGAAATTCTAATATCCTAAACATCCTCTTAGGTCTGTGTTAAAAATTGCTGCTATTTAGACCCTCTGTCTCTTTTTTTTTGTAAGGAAGACCAGCCCTGAGCTAACATCATGCCAAGCCTCCTCTTTTTTTGCTGAGGAAGACTGGCCCTGGGCTAACATCCATGCCCATCTTCCTCCACTTTATATGGGACGCTGCCACAGCATGGCCTGACAAGTGCTGCGTCGGTGTGTGCCCAGGATCCGAACCTGGGCTGCCAGCACGTGGAGCGGGTGCACTTAACCGCTATGCCACGGGGCCAGCCCCATGTTTAGACCCTCTCTTATTGTTCAAATCCCCTCTAGTTTCTTCTTGATTTTATTTTCTTGCTCCTCCCAATTCCATGAACTTCTTACCCAGCATATAAAAACAAAAAAGTTGTATTGAGAAAGAGAAGAAAGCAAGTGGCACCCCATAAAATTGAGGAATCTTAATCCTTGCAGAAGGAAAATAATGATTAGTGTTAGATTTGTATATTAGGTTCAAAAATACCTAATCGCTATTTTTGCACTTGTCGGCATGAGTTGGCTACAAGAAAGCGCTGCCCGATTGTATTTCCCTAAGCAAAGTTAAGAAGTTGAGACTTCTGACTGGTTAGGAAGTAAGCGAATGAGAGAGAAGTCCCCCTTAAGACAACCGTGGGAGATGACCTGTGAAAAGCAGATCCAGGCTTGAGTACACAGAAGTCTGGCCCAGGCTATTAAATCTTTTCTGTTCAGATAATGCACAAGCTTTCAGCTTTCCAGAAAGGGCACAACTAAAGGATCCAGGGTTAACGTGAAACGTGCCTACCATCAGCCACGTCTGTCCCAAGGGAAAGAAAAGAGCTGTGCTATTCAGTATGGTAGCCACTAGCCACATGAGGCTATTTAAGTAAAAAAAAACAAGAGCAAATGAAGTTCTTCAGTCAAAAGCTGCATTTCAGGGTCATCACAGATATAGAACATTCCTATCCTCACAGGCAGCTTTATTGGACAGCCCTAGTAGACCCTGAGGACTTCTTATGGAGAAACAAGGGAGCTTGCACTTGGTGTCACTTCCTTCTCTGTTTACAACTAAATTAAATGAACTTCTTTCCCCTTTATAAATGACCTTTATAAAATGTTTGACTTGCTGAAAATATTTTTTTCAGTAGAATTCCTGGGACACAAGGGAGGGAGAGATGGAGCTAGTCTGGAAGCCTTGCTGAACTAACTTGCTTTGGGAGAAAGGAGCCCCCACCTCAAGAGAGTGAGCGCAGGTTAGGCTTCCTGCCTTCCCCAAGAGTCTAGACTACAGTCGCAGGCCAAGAGCACTGATTAGCAACGTCACTGTCAATATGTGGTCATGTTAGCATTTAGCACTACGGCAAGAGCTCCAAACTAGTCCTCCAGAGAAGATAATGGGGAAGAAATGCTCAAGTTTTGGCTTTCCTATTTGGCTAATGGGCTGGACCCATTGTGCTCCATGCCTGGATAGACTGAGCAACCATCAGCTCAATCGGTGAAGGCTGGGAGAGTCTGGCATCGACGGTCTAGAATATTCCACTGGACTAGAAAAGGTACATCTTTTCTTGACAAGACCAGTGAACCTTTTTTCACCACATTTAAATCAAGGAGAAAAATAAATAATACAAATGTAATTTGTCTACTTTAGCTAATAATCCTCAACTATAAATTAAAAAACAGGCTGTTTTAAAATTTAAATGACTGAAAATAAGATAAAAATTGATAAATGCTTTCATTTTCTCATATTTTTACAATCGGGTTACAGTTGACTAAAATGTCACATAACGTGATCATATGCAAGACTAGTATGCAGCTCACACCATTTGAATTTTGACAACACCTGTGTGGATCTGGACCTTGTTCAAGTTCATGCTCAGCTGTAGCTTTCATCAAGGTGAGTTCTCCATTTGTTAACATTTGTTAGCTGGTGGAAATGAAGAGGAGGGGAAACTGGGTGCAAGCAAGTATAAAGCAGAAACTCTACTTGAAATTCTAAAGTAAATTTTAAAGTAGAAATAGATGACTTCCTGGCAAAATATAAATTTTCAGATAAGTTCTTTTATTTTTTTAAAATTAAATTTATGGCTAATTATCTGTGTCACTATTATAAATGGATGTTTTCCCCACTTCCATTTCAAAGCCCATATTGCTAGTGTATGTGAATCAGTACCGATCTTGTTATTCTGAAATAATTTCCAATTTTCAAAAAGTTACAAAAGTAATACAGAAAACTCCTTTACACCATCTGCCGAGATGCACCACATTTAACATTTTGCCACCTTTCTCTCTCTGAGATTACTTTATAGCAGTTTGGATAAACTGGATCTGTATGCATAAACATAAATCAATCTAAAAATGGCAAATTTAGTTCCAAAATGACATTTGGAGTATAATATGCTCTGCATAAAATTTAAAACCTGCAGCAGGACATATATTGTTTATGGATGCAAGATCTTGTACATAAAGTATAAAATGGGGAAAAGAAGGATACATAATTTCAGGATAGTTATTTCTTCTGATGGGGGAGAGAAAGGAATGGGAATAGAGAGGGCACATGAGGGTCCTTAACAGCATATATTGTTTTATTTCTTTAAAAACAATCTAAAACAAACATGGCGTGTTAAGAATTGATAAATCTGGGGGCCTGCCCGGTGGCATAGTGGTTAAGTTCACGTGCTCCGCTTCAGCAGTCCAGGGTTCACAGGTTCAGATCCCGGGTGCAGGCCTATGCACCACTTATCAAACCATGCTGTGGCAGGCGTCCCACGTATAAAGTAGAGGAAAATGGGCACAGATGTTAGCCCAGGGCCAATATTCCTCAGCAAAAAGAGGAGGATTGGCAACAGATGTTAGCTCAGGGCTGATCTTCCTCACCAAAAAAAAAAAAAAGATAAATCTGTGTGGTGCATATATGAATGTACTTTAAAATCTTTATTTTCTATGCTTGTCTGTATGTTAGCAATATTTCAGAATAAACTTGTGTGTGCTTACTGTGAAATAATATCATAATTCAAATGTGTATGAAGATATCTGACAGTAAATAATAAAAGGACACTTACGCATCTTCATCCTAGTTAAGAAATAGATCATTTTCAGAATAACAAAAGCCCCTTAAATTCTCTCCAATTTCATCTCCCTCCTTCACCAAAGGTTAACAGATACTGAACTTGACGTAAACCATTCCATTGGATTATGTATTCATACCACCTCTCTATGTATTGACAGTATATTACTTAGTTTTGCTTTTTCTGGAACTTTACAAACGTGGAATCATACTCTTGATTTTTCATCGCATATGTGTTTTGGGAACCATCCATATTTCTGTGTAGCTGTGGTTCAGTCATATTCACTGGTTCTGAGAATTCCATTGCAGGAATATACCACATTTGATGAATCTATTCTTTTTTTGATGGGCTTTTAGGATGTTTCCAGTTTGGGGCTATTATAAAACAACATGTCAATATGCCTCTTAGTTCCCTGCAAAAAGACCTGGAAATAGGATATGTACATTTTCAACTTTAAGAAGTAATGCCAAACTGTTTTCCCTAATAAATGTAACAATTTACACACCCAACAGCAATAGATGAGAGTTCCCACCACTCTATATCTTTGTCAATACTTGGTACTGACAGATTTTTAAAGATTTGGTAATCTATAAGGGGTGAAATAGTGTCTAATTGTGGCTTAATTTGCGTTTCTCTTGTACTGATGTGATTGAGCATGTTTCATCTTCGTGGGCTGTGTTTCCTATCTTGTCTTTTCCTAATCTTAATGTAGCTGCATTCATCAATCTTTTATAGTTCGTGCTTTCTGAGTCTTGTTGCAGATTGCTACCAGTTTATCAAAAATTTGTTTTGTCTTCTTCCTGGGCACACAGCTAGACTACATTTCATAGCTTGTATTGTTAAATGTGGCTAGGTGACTGAGTTCTGACCAATGAAGTGTGAGTAGAGATGATGTGTCCCACTTCTTGGCTTGGCCCATCAAAGCCCTCTCACATCTCCATGCTCTTTTCTCCCTTCCAGTTGACCAGGTTAGAAAACCCCCAGGGGATCTTGGAAGCCATGTATGGAAGATGGCAGGACTACCATCAGATTGACTGCTTATAGGAAAACCACCCCGCCAGTCACGTATATTGGCCTTAAACTGTTAACAGGAGTGAAAAATAAACTTCTATTGTGTTTGAGCAACTATACCTTTTTGATTCTGTTTGTTAGAGCTGTTATCATTAAGCTAACTTAATACATGTTTAAGATATTCTAATCTGAGATCACAACAATACCTCCTACATTTTTTCGCAAAAGATGAAGCATTTCAGTAAAAAACTGAATGAATTATTGGACAAATAACTAAACTTGGTCTTTCTGCAGCTCCCATCTGTTATGGGCTGAGTTTTGTCTCTTCCCCAAATTCACATGTTGAAGTCCTAACCCCCAGTACCTCAGAATGTGGCTGTATTTGGAGATAGGGCCTTTAAAGAGGTGATTAAGTTAAAATGAGGTCATTAAGGTGGGCGCCAATCCAATCTGACTGGTTTGCTTATAAAACAAAGAAGTTTGGACACAGATCTATACAGAAGGAAGACCATGTAAAGACACAGGAGAAGACGGCCATCTAGAAGCCAAGGAGAAAGCCCTCAGAAGGAACCAACCCTGCCGACACCTTGATCTTGGACCTCTAGCCTACAAACTGTGAGAAAATAAATTTCTGTTCTGGCTGATTTGGTTTCTGGTGAGGACTCTACCTGGCTTACAGACAGCGGCCATGTCCTCACATGGCCTTTCCTTGGTGAACGCAGGTAGAGAGACAGCAAGCTTTCTGATGTCTCTTCTTAAAAAACACTAATCCTATTGGGTGAGGCCCCACTCTTATGACCTCATTTAACTTTACTTCTTTAGAGGCCCCTTCTCCAAATACAGCCACACAGGGCATTAGGGCTTCAATATATTAATTTTAGGGGGACACACACCTTCAGGTCATAACAAATATCACAACTACAATATGGATAAATTTCAAAAATATAAGTGAAATTAAACCAGACACAGAAGAATACATACTGGATGATTCCATTTATATAAAATACAAAAATAGGTAAAACTAATCTATGTTGCTTGAAGACAAGTTAATGCTTTGGGTTGGGAGATAGCGAGTGGAATGGAGCACAAGGTGGAGGGACTTTCGGGGGCTGGTAATGTTTAGTTTATTGATCCGGAAGCTAGTTACATGAGTGTGTTTAGTTCGTGAAAATTCATTTAGTTTGTTTATATTGTAAATTGTACTTTATTAAAAAGTTTTAAAAAAATCTGAGGGGTCCAGTGATACAGTGGAAGAGGTACTTTCAAATACCAAGATCTTTAAAATGTCCAACTTCTTTAACTTTAGTACAAGAATTGTAATTATTCACTATTTCTTCAGGAGTTGCTGTCATTACAGGAAGTGTCTGTGTATTTCACCAGAGAGAAGTGGGAGGACTTGCACTTGGCTCAGAAGGATATCTACGGAGATGTAATGCTGGAGAATTAGGGAAACAGGTCTTGCTGGGTAAGGAAGGACTTTCTGTCCTTAAAATTTAGCCTTGTTGGTGTGTTTCTGGATATCTATCTAAAATTTTAGGTAGATAGATAAAGATATTTATATATAAATTTATATTTATAAATATACATGTATAAATATTCAGGGTGCATATATATATATATTTATATTTATATAAATGTCTACAATCCCTTTTTTTCCAATTCCAAAATCCAAAAATTTCTGAGGGCAAAGATGTTTTCTCATAATCTATTTGGTTACCAAACCTGAGCTGACCTGAACTCATCTGGTGGTGAAATAAAGACTAATTTATAGTCTTTATCCCAATTGGCATGCATATTCATATATTTTGTTCCAGAAATATTAGTGTAGCGGATTATGGAATACTGGCCCAAACCCCTAAGTGGTGTTATGTAAATACATTACCTTTCTAAAAGCTGAAAAATTCTGATTTTTGGAACACATATGGCCCCAAGGCTTTAGATCAAGGATTTTGGACCTACGTGTAGTGGAGATTTTAGAGCTCAGAGGAACATTAACCTCCCCACACCCCTCCACAAGAAAGGCCTTGAGGGGGCACATGTCACATCAGTGAAGAGCAGCAGCCCTGCTACTGGACTGGCAATAACCCCTCCCAAGGACTTTCTTTCCCCCACTGAAGTGGAAGCTATAGAACTCTCTGATAAAGCAAAAAATGGCAGCTTGGTTTCCTGATGGCAGCTCTGGGTTGTATGGATGAGAACTATCTGGAAATCAGGATTCTGGCCTGACAGAAGACTGAATTGTGGGCAGTACACTTAGCTATAAGAGAACCAGAAAGGTGCCCTAAGGGCTATTCTTGTGGCCAATAGCTAATCATATGATCCAGCAAGTGGGCCTTGGATAATTAAAAATAATCAAAATGAGGAGCCCAATTATGAGAAGCCCTTTGCTCACCAAAAGAATCCAGAGCAGGTTCTGAAGGGGCCAGGAGTGCCAAAACAGATGCTCCAGTCCATTCAAAGTGGCAGTGTGGCTATCTGGGCACCCAAGATGAGTGGCTGCAGAGGCCCCCAAGCCATGCTGTGATCTCCAGATCCATTGTGACATCTGCTGGGGCAAAAATGGTTTCCAAAGGCTGTTCAGAATCCTGCCAGAAGATAAGCATGTGGGAAGCGGGGGCTCACCTGCTCAGCCTCGCCTGCCCCACTGTGCTGCCTGGTGGACAGCCCTGCCCTGCTTCCCCTCTAGGAGCCGCCAGATACTTCGAGACCCTCCAGTTCCTTACTTTGGTAGGGTTAGTGAGAGGGCACAGATCCCTCCCCTGCAGTTCCCACCTTGGGCCGTAGGAGCTTCTCTTTTAAGTGTGCCACTGTCCTGGAGACCTTGAAGTCCCAAGCTGGGCACAGGACCTTCCAGAAGAATAGACCTTGGAAATGTTTAAAACAAAGACATGCTAAGACAATAGATTTAAATAACTTTATAACTCCCCTCCTAGCTTCAGTCAGGTCTTCTATCACTTTGTTAACAAAAATCTAGATTTACCATTTTTCAAGATGCTGTACTAGGTGCTATGGGGGAATACAAGATTGTTCGTCACTGTTATGGACTGAATTGTGTCCCCCACAAAATCCATGTGTTGAAGCCTTAACCCCAATGTGACTGTATGTGGAGACAGGGCCTTTAAGGAGCTAATTAAGGTTAAATGAGGTCGTAAGTGTGGCACCCTCATTCATAGGACTGGTGTCCTTATAAGAGGAAGAGACACCAGAGATCTCCCTCTGTCCACTGCACAGAGGAAAGGCCATGTGAGGACACAGTGAGAAGGCAGCTGTCTATAAGCCAGGAAGAGGCGTCAACAGAAGCCAACCCTGATGGCACATTGATCTTGGACTTCCAGCCTCTAGAACTGAGAAGAAACGTCTATTGTTCAGCCACCCAGTCTGTGTCTTGTTGCAGCACCAGAGCAGACTAATACACTCACCCCTACAATCCAGGGATCATAGATGGCATATACACATTAGCTTACTGTATATAGTGGTTTGCATGGTAAGTGACAAACAAACCTACAGACAGTGTTAGTTCAGTAAAGGAAATATTTTGGGGTAGGATAATTGAGATTTGACATTTTAAAATTGTTTTACCAGAATGGAGTTTTCTTGTGTTAATTTGGTGGTTTAGGGGCTGGGGGAAGGGAGCTGGGATTAAAAGCTGAGGAAGCATTTTGACCAAAGGCTTATATGTGGGAAATTCAAGTAGTAGGTAGACAACAGTAGATGTCTATAGAAGGGAGAAAAGAATGGAGGAAAAACTAAAAATGCAGAGAGGCCAGTCCATTCTAAGTTTAGAGTTCCTATAGTAAAAAGAACACTAGGATCAGAACCTGTACCAGGTTATATGTGTATGACTTTATTGCTTACTAGTTATATGACCTTGGGCAAGTAACCTTGATAAGCTTGGGGAAAACACCAGTATGATACAGCTCACATTCTGCTTAAACTGATAGCGTGAGCCCAGTACTCTTGATACTAAATCTCATTTAAATAAGTTAAATTCTCCACATGACACCCCAAAGCCTGAATATACCTAGGCCAGCCCTCTCACAATTCCTCCTGTTATAAGGAGGGTCAAAGGAGAAAGCACGCACTCCTATTCCACCACGTTCAAGGTCAAGGAGGTGAGTTCTGAAAGGCAATTAAGTTGGTTTTGGTTTTTGCACATTTAGGGAAAAAATTAATATGAGGTAAGGTGACAATGCTAGAGTAGAACTCTTGTAATAGACTGTAATTTGGCACTCGCTTTGGGGGAAATTGGGAAGGTATATTCAAAGCCATAAAATAGCTCACACACTGCTCAAGGAATTCTACTTCTGGGAACCTAGCCTTAGATTCTAAAGATCCAAATTATGCTATAATTACATTGATATTCAGTGCAGCATTGCTTGCAACAGTAAAAAAAGAGAAATGCCTGAAATGTCCAATAAAAGGAAAATGGCTCAAATGTTACATCCACTTGATGGAAAATGATGCAGCCATTAAGCATTAAGGTTATGAAAACCATGTAAAATCCTTAAGACATAATAATATTAAATATATAAAATATAAACACTATGATTTTTTATTATATAAAAAATAGGCACAGAAAAAAGTCAGAAGGAAACACAACAAAATGCCAGTAACAGGTGGATCAGGGTGGTGGGATTATAGGTAGTTTTTTCCCCTATTCTTTTCCCAAATATCCCATAATGTGCTTATATTCCCTTAGTTAAAAAAAAAGGTTCAAAAAGAATTCGGTTGCAATGCATGTCATCAGTGTGTAGAACTGGAAAGAGACTAAGATAGATTTAGGCTCTAATCCAAGTTCTTAGTTGTGTGCCTACAATTTAACCCAACAGGGAAAGAGTGGGAAAGAACAGGGACTCTGCAAAAGCACTTTTTAAAAAAGCCAAAAATAGGGGTGGCCTGGTGGCGTAGCAGTTGGGTTCCTGCACTCCGCTTCGGTGGCCCGGGGTTCTCTGGTTCGGATCCTGGGTGCGGATCCGAACCAGATCAAGCCATGCTGGGGCGGCGTCCCACATAGAGCAACTACAAGGATATACAACTATGACATACAACTACCTACGGGGGCTTTGGGGAGAATAAAGGAAAAAAGGAGGAAGATTGGTAAGAGATGTTAGCTCAGGGCCAGTCTTCCAAAAAAAAAAAAAAAGCCAAAAATACCGAGTACCTCTTGTATGCACTGACCTTTACAAGGTGTTCTGGATTATAAAGTATTGGAAATCCTCTCTACCATCTAAGAAGAAAGACAATTCTTAGGGAAGCAACTGGAGTGGGGAAGATCTGGCGCAAACGCAGAGGTAGGGAGTGAAGAGACAAGAACAGCACTCTGTAAGCCCTGCTCTCATCAGAAGTCTCCTCCACAGAACCATCTTGGGGGGGGCTTGACTTCCACACTCCTCCTTCACAGCCATACTTGATCAATGTTTGTATCGAGACTTGAGTCAGATTGAATCTATCTTGGGTGTGATGCCCAAGGAAATATGATCCACGATTGGCTGAAATACTCTCAAAGCCAAAGAATGTAGTTTCTGAGCAATGAAAACAACCAAGAAAGAAAGAAAGAACACGGCTCATGCAGAAGCATGTCAAAATGATGGGACTTTATTTATGTGGATTCTTTGATGTCGGATAAGGTGTGGACTCTGTCTAAAGCTTTCCCCACAGTCAAGACATATATAAGGCTTTTCTCCAGTGTGAGTTCTCTGGTGTGTAATGAGGGTTGCACTCTGACTGAAGCGCTTCCCACACACAGAACATCCATAAGGTTTCTCCCCGGTGTGGATTCTCTGATGTTTCGAGAGGTCAGAGCACCGTTTGAAGCTCTTCTTGCACTCTTCACATGTATAGGGTCTCTCCCCTTTGTGTAGTCTCTGATGTCTAAAGCGGCTGGAAATACGGCAGGTTTCCCCACACTCGTTACATTGATAGTGTTTCTCTCCCATGTGGATTCTTTGATGCCGATTGAGATGTGAGCTCTGTCTGAAGCTATCCCCACATTTGGAACACGTGTATGGCTTTTCCCCTGTGTGTGTCCTCTGGTGTTTAATCAGGGCAGCACTCTGACTGAAGCTCTTCTCACAGTCTTGGCATTTGTAGGGTTTCTCCCCAGTGTGGATCCTCTGGTGTTTAAAGAGGTCCGAACGCTGTTTGAAACTCTTCCCACAGTTATCACATGTATAAGGTCTTTCTTCCTGGAACCGCCACTGGGTCTTAAAAAGGCCTGGACTATGGAAATTTTCAGCACTGTCAGTAGATTTGTAAGGTCTCGCTGCTGGATGTTTCACCCTGTCTAAACTCTGTTTGCAGTTGCTCCCACGTTCATCACCGTTAACGGGCCTCTCTACTGCCTGGACATGCTGACAATGAACCAAGTCTGAACTTCTGGCACTATTCCCAAATTCATTACATTTGGAGTCTCCCTCTTCTGTGGGACCATTCTTGAGATCTGAGATGCTGGTGAGTCCTTGCTCTTCAGGAGAATTTTCAAGTTTCAGCAAGGAGGGGTCTCCCGACTGCTTTTTTACCCTGTCCTCGTGGGTATCACAACACTCTGAAAGCAAGGGAGCCCTCCCCTGGGAACCTTCTCGTAGTTTCCCCTGTGGCTCTACTTCTTCTAGAATTTCTTGCTTTGGAATCAACTCTTTGTTCTTGGTTCTGGTTTCCAAACCTGAAACATTAAAAAAAAAAACTGCTGACATTCCATCCCTGTGCAAGAGTGAAATAAGCAAGTGCTAGCAGAATACCCACAAAAAACCTTTTTAATATTCTCCATGAAACCATTCCTAAAGTTAAATATTTTCATTAACCTGTCAGAGGTGCTCACATTTACCTGCATAAACCCTGTTTCTTTCCTTTTATACTTGTGCCTACACCCACCAGCCCATCTCTTTTCCCCCTGCCCCACTCCACTGTTGTATGAGTCACCATATCATGAGAGGCCAATCTGGAAGGGGTGTCAAGAGGGCAGTACAGCCTTTACCCCATGAATGAAGGATGGTTTAACGAGAGAAATTTTATTCATGTGACGAGTTAGAGTAATAGACATACCAAGTACCACCAAGGTCTGAAGGCAGGGTCTGGGTGGGAGACACATCTAAGACAGACTGAAAGTCTATAAAGGAAGAGTCAAGCCACCAGATTCCATCCCCCAATCCAGAACTTTTGCAGTTTACTCTCCCGGAAGCCTGAACCAGATAAATTCTGGATTGGGGACATGAGGCACAGCTGAGAACATGGGATGGGTACCAGTTTCACATCAGGAAAATCAAGTGAAAACAGACACACTAATTGGTAAACCTCAGTGCACTGTCCTCTGCTCAGGTCCAAACTGTTGGCTCCAAAGCTTACATCCTCCAGGCAGGGATGTAAGGGCAGGGATTTCATAGGCTTCATTCCCCATTGTACCCCCAGCACTTGGAACAGCACCTGGCTTATTGCAGACACTCAATAAAATATTTGTTGAATGACTCTCTCTATGGTAAAACTTCCCAGCCCCAGCCAAAGACCTAGAGACACCGACATATGGGAATTCCCCAGTAAATCAGCACCTGGTGACCAACCCTACAGTAAAGATCACCAGTTCACAAGTTCTACCCCAACACACAGAGTTTCCAGTCAGATTTCTTATGTTTGACTATTAAACAAATAGAAAGTGAAAGGTTACCAACACTTCAGGAAAACCTCTAATATAAATGCCAGTGAAACATGCGATGCATGAAACAGAGAATTTAATAACCTATAATTAATATTCTCAGATAAATAAGAGAAGATATTGCATCCAGGAAGCAAGGAAGCTATAAGAAAAGAATAAAGAACAAGAAAAAGCTCTTGAAAATATTAATGAAAGCAGAACTATTTCAGCATTAAGAGCTGGAAAATAAAGCTAAGGATCTCCTAGATAGTGAAACAAAAGATAAGAAATGGGAAGGGGTGGAGGAGAATCTTAGAGGATCCGTCCATGAGTTCCAACAGCCAACTGAAAGAAATCTCAGAAAGAAAACAGAAAAAAATGAGATAAAAATAGATAGATAGATAAAAGAATATTATAAAGAATTTCTCACAACTCAAAGACAGGGGCGTCTAAATTATAAGGGCCCACCAGCTACTCAGAACAATGAATTAAAAAAAAAACCCTCACACTAAGCCACATCCATTGTGAAATTTCATACTAGCAGGAATACAGAAAAGATTCTAAAGGCTTCTATACAGAACAAATGGATCAAATATCACAGTGGCCTCAGATTTCTCAATAGCAACCTGGAAAGCTAGCTAGAAAATGCACTGTCTTCAAAATTCAAAGGTAAAATCATTTCTAACATGGAATGCTATATCTAGCTATCTATAATCCAAATGTGAGAGAGGAATAAAGACATTTTCAGACACACAAATTTTCAAAAAATTTAGCTCCCAAGTATATGTTCTCTGGAAGATACTGGAGGATGTTCTCCATCAAATCAAGGGGGTGAACCAAGGAAGAAAATGGTATGGGATCCAGGAAGGAGAAAAGGAATTCCCAGGTGATAGTGAAGGAAAGTTCTAGGACAACAGCTGTGTAACAGGCCTGGAGAAGAAGCCCGTTCACACTGGAGCAGAGGAAGGTCCAGGAGGATCGCTCCAAGGGGGAAACAAAAGTGATGGCGTATCTGATACATCTGAACACGCTGAGAGGAGTTTTACATTTCTAACAGAGAGCATGGGGGTGAACTAGTGTTCAGTAATCAGAAAAGTAAACACATGTAAAACAAAGCATTATTAATTCCAGGGAAAACTAAAAGCTGTAAAATAAAAGAACATACTGTTGTATATATGATGTGGGTGAATACAGATAATATTTACATAAGCAGAATATTGAAACTATATTAATGAACAAAAAGACTGATTTAACTATAATCAGAGAATTATGGACTGCTAAATGTGTGCATGTTGAGGGGACAGAATTCTCGTCTTCCTCAGTAGGCAGTCAGGAGATAATAACTGAAATTGGGGAAAAAATAGCAGTTATTCTGCAGCATCTTATTTAGAAATATGAAAATAAATACCACTAGAAAGTTAAAGGATTTTAAAGTTGTTGTCTCTGCAAAGCTGGAAACAGGATTGAGAAGGCCTGATATTTTCCTAAGAAGATTTGAAAAACACAAACCATAAAAGTAAAAGATTGAAAAATTTGACTATATTAAAAATTTTAAATTCCATATAACAAAAGATGCCATGGTGAAAAGACAAGCCACCTATATACCAATAAAATAAAAGATTAGTATCAAAAATATAAAGAGCAGGGCCAGCCCCTGGTGGCCTAGTGGTTAAGTTTGGCATGCTCCACTTTGGTGGCCCGGGTTCAGTTCCCGCCACGGACCTACACCATTTGTCAGTGGCCATGCTGTGGTGGCAGCTCACATACAAAATAAAGGAAGACTGGCCACAAATGTTAGCTCAGGGAGACTTTTCCTCAGCAAAAAGGAAGATTGGCAACAGATGTTAGCTCAGGGCGACTCTTCCTCAGAAAAAAAAAATATGGAGCAATCACAAAGCACTTTAAAAAATGACAATGGAGGAAAGGAGAAGGGATAAGGATATAAACAGGCAATTCACAGGAGAGGAAAACAGAATGTCCCAAAGATATTTGGAAAGATATTTAAACCAGTAGAGATCAGGGCAAGGCAAGTTAAAGCAACAGGATACCTACCATTCAGTCATTCATCCAAATAGTATCTATTGAGAACCGACTCTGTGCCAGGCACTGTTCTGGGCACTTGGGAGACATTAATGAACAAAACACACAAAATCCTTCCCCTTGAGGAGTTTACATTCCAGAAGAGGCAGTCAGACAATAAATAAACATAAAGTAAATTATATAGGCTGTTAGAGGGTGATAAATGCTACAGATCAAGTCAAGCAAGTAAGGGATGCGTCAGCAGCATGGGAGGAGGAGATGGGTAGGCAAACTGCAGTATTAAACATTATGGTCAGGTCAGGCCTCACTGAAAAGTGAGATCTGAGCAAACACTTGAAACACAGGGAGTATGCTTTGTGGAGATCCGGAGTAAGAATATTCCAGGCAGAGGGATCAATTAGAGCAAAGTCCATGAGGCAGGATGCCTGCCATGTTCAAGGAGCAGCAGGGTCAGTGGGGCTGGAGCAGAGTGAGTGAGGGGGAGAGTAGAAGATGGGTTGGCGAGGTCACAGGGCCACGTCACATTAGGCATCTTTTACTCTGCCTGAAATGGGGAGCCATTGCAGGTTCTGAGCAGAGGTGTGACATAACCTAACATCTTAAAGGGAACACTTGGGCTACTGTATTAAGATATCTTACCATCAGCTGAACACCGAGTGTTGACAAGGATCTGGAGAAAGAAGATTTTTCATATACTGCTGGTAGGAGTACAAACTGGTTACAAGCCTTTTGGACAGCAAGATGGGCAAATATCCCTAAGTATAGTCTCTTCAGAAACACAGGGAGGGGCCAGCCCCGTGGCGTAGTGGTTAAGTGTGCGCACTCCACTGCTGGCGGCCCGGGTTCGGATCCTGGGCTCGCACCGATGCACCGCTTGTCAGGCCATGCTGTGGCGGCATCCCATATAAAGTGGAGGAAGATGGGCACGGATGTTAGCCTAGGGCCAGTCTTCCTCAGCAAAAAAAAAAAAAAAAAAAAAGGATTGGCATGGATGTTAGCTCAGGGCTGATCTTCCCCACAAAAAAAAAAAAAAAAAAAAGAAGGGCCGGCTCCGTGGCTTAGCGGTTAAGTGCGCGCGCTCTGACGCTGGCGGCCCGGGTTCGGATCCCGGGCGCGCCCCAAGGCACCACTTCTCCGTCCAACCCGAGGCCGAGTCCCACGTACAGCAACTAGAAGGATGTGAACCTATGACATACAACTATCTACTGGGGCTTTGGGGGGAAAAAAATGAATAAATAAAATCTTTAAAAAAAAAAAAAAAAACACAGGGAGAAAGATACAAGAATGTTCAATGTAATACTGTTTGGAAAGGTGAAAAATTAGAAGCCTTAATGTCCACTGACAGGAGAATGGATAAATTAATTTTAGAATATTCATACAATGAAATATATAGGTGATAAAATGAAGAAACTAGAGTTACATGTATGAACACGGATAAATCTCAAAAATGTAATGTTGAGAGAAAGGCAAGGTGCAAAAGAATCATACAGTAATATAATTTATATACCATAAAAGCATGTACAATATGATGTATATGGTCACATTTATATATTTACATGTTTATATACATGTTTACATACAAGTTCATATAAAGAGAATGTGTGTGTTTATGTGGCTACATGTATATGTAGAAAGAACATAAAACACACATAGAAATGATAAATACCACAATCAGGATATTCGTTACCTCTGGAGAAGGAACAAGGGGAACAGCTTCAGGGAGGGTACACAGGGCTTCACCTATAGCTGTTACATATTATTGCTTTGAAAAAAAAATATACAAAGCCAATATGGCCAAATATTAAAATCTGATTAAAAAACCTGGGTGACAGATATATAGGTGCCCATTATATATATTTTTTTGTATATATTTTATTAAAAGTGAACCAAAATTAAAAGCTGACTCTATCACCTAACAATACAGAACAGAAAGGTTCTGCTTGGGTCACAAAAGAGACTCCAACCAAGGCTCTCAACCTCTGTCTGTGAATGGCAGGCTGGCTCAGGGATCTACTGAAGCAAGCTCTTCACAAGTCACACACAGCTAGAGACAGCCATAGCACTTACTCGGCGAGACCGTGTTCCCGTGATCCTTTGGTGCGCTCTCCCTGTGGAAGTCCCTCTGAGCTGGGTCTAGCTGCTCCCACTCCTCCCAGGTTAGAGACACAGCCACGTCCTCGACCGGCACCAACCCCTGAAACAACACGAGACCTCCCCTCAGCACCTACTGTCCCAGGATAGTGTTATCAGCAGTCTCAAGATGAGGCTGGGCTCCAGAGAGGAGTCTGCCAGCACCGAGGAGGAAGCACTGAGAATCAAGCAGCAACCGTGGCTGCTGAGTCTTTCTCAGTGAGTCTTGCACCGACGGGGGACTTTCAAAGTGACCAAAGACAGAGGCTGACATTCTCCTGCAATCCTGAGAAGGCTTTCTGTGGACTGTCTACACTAATTTGGGGTAAGAGCAAAATATTCATTTGAGTTATATCACTGTGATTTATCAAAATGGAAACCTGATATGGATTGAGAATATACAGATAACCCGAAAGTCCTGAGTTCCCATGCTGGCTCTGAGACACTGTTTCCTCAAGTGTGAAGTGGATACAAATATCTATCTAGAGAAGATGAAGGTACCTCACGGACAGCAGGTGCTCAGTAAAATTTCCTTTCCCTTCCCTTGACCACTGCACAATAAGATAATTATCCAACAAGATGGTCTTTTGAGATGGCTTATTTAAATGTAAGTTGACCATTCACAGGAGGTAAAGCCACAGTTCTTAGAAAGGAAAAGTTCTAAAACTGGTGCAGGGAGATGGTTGTGTAGGTTCCAGTGATGGGTCACAAATTGACTCCAGGGATCTCACTCAATGACAGGGAAGGGAAATGTATTTTTTAAATTTTCTGTTACGATTTGTAATACTTTATGTTATGTTTTGACATCTTAAAAAAAAAAAAAACTTTCTGACTGGGGAGACTGCCCCTCATAGGGCTAGCCAATTCTTAGAGAGCAAATGGCTCAGCCGAGACTGGTTAATCCAGCCATACCTCCTCTGTCTGGCCCGTACACCCAGGAGGCATCATTTCTCTGCCTTAATCATCCCAGGGCCAGGTACCAGGCAACTAGCGACCGCTGCTATAATTCAGAGCCCACTGAAATTATTCAACCTCGCCAATCCTAAACTGTTCACCCTGCCTTGTCTTGCCTTTCCCTCTGAAACGCCAATATAGGTTCTGGCCTAAACTTTCCCCTAGCTCCTGTCATCTGCCTCCTGACCACCCTGGTCTCCTTCCCATGAAGCTGTGTGTGGCAGGGGGTGCCTCCTGTCTCTAACATCTGAATGTAATAAGTTTTGTTTTTTCCTGAGCCTCTCCTCTGTCTCCTTGAAAGGAAAACCACTCTTGTGTGTCTCCTCTACTCTCAATACTCTGAATACCTTATTATAACACTTCACTTCTGACACCAGATGAGTGCGTTTCCACATGTCAAGCAATTCTGTGACACCAGCTGAGTGTCCTACAGTTTAATTCAATGCTGACACTACCTACCTGGAGACAGCGTCAGATCCCACAGGTTAAAGGCTCAATCCTACAAGACTGCCCCCTCCCCACCTTCAGATGCCAATCACAAGTCCACGTTGTCACCTATGGACCTGCTTCTGATCAACCAGCTTAGATAAGAGGATCTCATGACGCCCTCTTTGGGTTCAATTAATTTGCTAAAGGGGCTCCAGAACTCAGGAAAACAGTTTACTTACTAGATTGCCAGTTTATTATAAAAGAATATAACTCAGGAACAGCCAGATGGAAGAGATACATAGGGCCAGGTCTGGGGGGGTGCCAAGCCCAGGAACTTTTGCCCCCCTGGAGTTGGGGTGCGTCACCCTCCCGCTAAGTGGATACCTTTACCAACCTGGAAGCTCTCCAAACCCCATACTATTGGGATTTTATGGAGGCTTCATCACGTAGGCATGATCAATTATAAACTCCATTTCCAGCCCCTCTCCCTTCTTTAGAGTACCATTATCAATTGTGGGAGGAGGGGGTCCCCAACCGTTAAAAACTAAAAAGGGATCCTCACATTCAAAGTGGTGGGGAATTGCTGTTCTGGCATAAGCAGCTGAACGACACAAGCCCACTTTCCATTCTGACATCTTTCCTTCCCAGATAATCTAGTTAGACAAGAGGGTGTCTTACAGTGGGTAAACAATACTCCTGTTGGTTTGTGCTGAGAGGTCTATAACTCAAGGATCATGTCCTGGATGGATTCACTTGTCACAGTTTCGTACGGAAAGGAAAGAAAGTTTCATGCACATCCTAAAGTTCACAGAAAACATACTAAGGCAGGAAAGAACTTCTGAAACTCACAGCATCCCTTACACCTCCATTCCCCTCATCCTACCCCAAGAACACGTTCACTCCTCACCTGGGGTGAGGACCCATCTAGCGCTCTCTGAAAGGCGCGCACAGTGGCCGCCGCCGCCTCTCCGCTCTCCGGGCAGTGCTTCCGCACCCAGGCCTGGAGCTCCCGGGGCAGGATGGTCAGGAACTGCTCCAGCACCAGCAGCTCCAGGATCTGCTCCTTCGAGTGCATCTCAGGCCTCAGCCACCGACGACAAAGTTGCCTGAGCCGGCTCAGCGCCTCTTCGGGTCCGGCCACCTCCTGGTAACGGAACTGCCTAAAACGCCGTCGAGAAGTTTCGGGATCCTGACAGTCCCGGGGCGGTGCGGACTCCAGACCTCCCGGTGAGTCTTCCTCCACTTTCACTACCAAAAGCCCATCACGCAGGGGCGGCGCGGCGACCCCGGCCCTCGCAGCCACCGTCCGGGACCCCGCCGCAGCGTCACTGCCTGGACCTGCGGTCAAGCTGGAACTCATCTTCCTCCCGCACGTGCTGACTTTGCCGGAGTTTTGCCCTCAGGTGAGAAGACAGCAAACCCCGCAAAACGCCCCGGAGCTCATCGACCCTCCCCAAAGCAGGGGCGCATGGCTGTCCCGTCCCCAACAGGACCCCACCTCGCCCGGCCCCTCCGGGACTCCTCCCACCTGCAGCTCATCCACCCAGAACTCACCTCGTCTGGCGACAAAAAATAATGCACAACTAACCCAGGCAGGAAGTGCGTCACCGACTCCCTGCGGCAGCCATCTCTCTCGGGCATTTCCGGGGCCTCTCTAGGCGCCCCGGAGGAGTGAGATGCGTCTTGGTGGTTTGCTGTCGTTGCCTCTTCCAGGGGTGCTCTCCCAGTGTACCTTGCTTTGTGGAACTTATAGGCCTTAAGGTTATGGAACTAAAGGATATTCTCTTTTTTAAAGATTGGATGTCATTCTTTAACACAGTTTCTGTGAATAAAGTTTTGTAAATTTTGTTTTAGGAAAAGTTAAAGGTCCAGCTGTACCATGAGTGGTAAGCAGTCATTCATCCATCTGGGTATTCATTTATGCAAGAAAGCTTGGTAGAGTATCTTCTACACGCCAAGGCATCGTGCTTGACCCCATAGATACAACACCGGGGAGGACATAGTCCCTGTCCTCAAGTTGCTCACAGTCTCCTCAGAGAGACAAACACTTAAATCCTTACAGGACAGTGTGGTAAATGCAACACTTTGAGATATATACAGTGTCCATTTGTATAACCAGAGGTGGAATTAATCAGTCATGCCTGAGGGGGAGGGTACAGTGAAAGACTTCACAGGGGAAATTAAAGTTTAAAGAATCTGTGGACTGAAGACATTTTAATTCAAAAATGATTTAGATAAATTTATAGGCAATAAATCCATAAAAGATTGTCATCCCCTCCAACATTAAGGTTTCCCGCACTGAGCTTCCTTGCAATGCCTTACAGTATCAAAGTTGCCAAAGATTCTGTCCTATTCTAAGCCCAACTCCTCTGTCCTGTCATTGACTCCCTCTCCCTCACTTTTAAATATCACCATGGACCTTGTTGTCTCTCCTCTTTTCTATGCTTCTCTGGTTTCTATTATGTATATCTGTTTTCTGGCCTCATGTTGAATATACAAATCAGTCACTTTCTAAAGAACTTAGAGGTAAGAAGCAGGTAGAAAGACATCCAGATTGTTTTGCGTTATAACATTTTGTTTCAAACAAAAGGTTGTTTAAAAAAATGCATCCTTGATGTACTAGAACTTTAAAGAAAGAGCAAAGCCAAAAGGCCAAACTCTCTGCAATTCATAAGAAAAAGTACTTTTCACTAAGAAAGAAAAGGTGATGGGCACAGTCTATGCACGTCTACCTATTTCCTCCTCGTGGCTCCAGGATCTTTGTGTTGTTTTCTTTTAATTGCTAGTTTTAAAATTGAAGAGTTTGAGATACTTAAGAGGAATATAATTGAGGAAAAATGAAGAAGGATAACTATTTTTTGAGGTTGGGGCAGAAGAAATATAAAGAGTGCAGCTTACTCCCCATCTCTAGTTCAAACAGCACACAATCAAATTAATTTACTCTTATTGCTACAAGGACAAAGACCAAAGAAAACAGCTATTGTAGATGGTTATTCATTGTAAACAGACTAATCAAGCACTTTACTGTAGGCTGAGTTGTGGAATGCAGAAACAGACAGTATTGGCATTTCCTGGGAGCCTGTTAGAAATGCAGGATTTCAAGCCTCGCTCCAGATCTACTAAACCAGAATCTGCATTTTAAAAAGATCCCCAGGTGATTTGTGTCCACACTTAATTTTGAGAAGCAGCGATCAGCTGAACCTTTCTGACCAGTACAAAACAGTTAACTATTGTGTCCATATAGATTATCTGTAGCACACGTAAGCCATATCCATTATTCTTGGTTATCTGTGTTGCAGTTCCCTGCTATTGGTACACATAAGTATTTTCTGAGAGACGATGTGAAACAGAGTTGTATCCCAGAGGAAATCCTGGGAGGACTAAGGCTCCGCCGGCAGGCATCTTGCCTCCGAGCATTTGAAACTAAGCTTTCATTCAGTCTGCAACGGGAGTAAATGACAAATTGTAATTTTGGTCATTTTTTTAAAGTTCATTTTAAAATATTTTGTCATGATTTGATTTTGACCGTAGACTCTATATGACTGTAACTCTTAATTTTAAGATGTTTGAAAATATAAAATACCAAAGACTTATTTAAGTATCATGGAAATAACTGAACCTTTGGATCCCCTGTACTCAGAAATGTCAGAAACAGATAATAATCTAGGTGTTTAATAGTGGAAGATTTTTTTCTAGTGTTTTTTTTTGTTTGTTTTTTGCTTCAAGAAACAGAATATATAATAAAAATAGAATAATCATCTTTTACATGTTTCATATCCATTTATATTTCAACAATGTTCAGAAAAAAATCATGCAATTAAATGAAGGATACTTTACATTAGTTTAACATTTACGTTAAATCATCTGCATTATTTAACAAGTGAAGACATCCAAGTTATGTTATAGGTGGTGAATTCGTTTTTAAAATTCATTTATTTAAATGAGTATAATTAATGTCCTGATTTGTGAATGCAAAGTCACAGGCAGGGTGAGAATTCCATATGACATCTCTATGGACTAAAGTTTAAATTATAAACTAGTAATTTATCCAAAAGTTGTGCAAAAGCACAGATAGTCAACTGCTACTTTAGGCTTCAGCACCTAAGTGGGTGTACACCAGTCTGTCATGATCTGTTTTGATTAGATGTTAACAAGACATGAAACAGGCAAACACAGATTTTTCAGGATTAGTCTCTATGACAAATCCACTTTTAGAGAAACAAATTCACTACTCTCCAAACTCAGATTTGTTATTCTAGAAATTTGGAGCTATATGTAATAATTTAATGACATTACTTGTCTCACGTTTATATCTGATTTCTCCAAGTGGTTTGAAAGTCCCTCGAGGGCAGACACTTTGCACAAGTCTACTTATTCATCTGTGTGGGAACGCTATCATAATCTGGCAGGAAGTCAAAAGTGCTTTCCCCAGTATTGCAGGACAAGGTTTGACTAGAGTCCGGTAGCCAAGGATGGGCAGGGAATTAAGCGCAGAATTCAAATTCATAAATAAGAGAACCCTTTATAGTACAGACAAACCTAGCTCCAGAAAATATCCACCTATGTAACTAATTATGGAATCTAGAAGAGAATATCAAGTACTCTGAGGACAGTGAAAGCACATTTCCTCTCCTCCCAGCAAGAGGAGATGTAAGTTCTATCTGCACACCAGCTGATTACCAGTCCGACTCTATCAGCTCCTGTCTCAGGGTTGTGTGACTATCAACTCTGATCATGATACGCTGGTTTGCTTAGCTCTTACCTCCCTTTCTCCTGTGATGAAACTTTTGCCCTCATCTGCAGAGTGTCCAGTGCTTTCATCCGCTCTCACTGATATCACTGAATGGTATATTTCCATGTTCCCAATGCCTTTTTTGGTGCTTTGTATATAGAAGTTAACTGAAAAATGCTAGCTGCTTCACCTTTGAAAGAGAATTAGGTGATGAAATAATTAAGTGAGAAAAGGAAAATAAGATGAAGCCAGGGATAAGATGGGATTACAAATTGCCTGCTGTAAACTCCTATGTACTGGCAAAAGATAGCTCACAATTTGGCTCTGAAAAGCCCCAGCAGCCAATTCAAGAAAACAAGATCAGTTACATGATTTGCAATGTATCTTGGATAAAAGCAAACTAAAAATAGTGACTTAGGAGAAACCCAGCTATTCTTGGTACCAAGAGGGAAGAGGAATTTCCCATGAGTGCCCAGGAAAAGGACACTGTGTGACATAGTGGACAGTATCTTAACAAAATCTCTGTGGTAAATAAGATTAATGGATTTTAATACCCCTTCAAAGTTAGCTGCTGGCAGGTATCAAAGCACAATTCAAAACAGCTGATTCTGGGGCCGGCCTGGTGGCACAGTGGTCAAGTTTGGCGTGCTCCACTTCAGCGGCCTGGGTTCGCAGGCCTGGATCCCAGACGCAGACCTACACCAGTCATCAAGCTGTGCTGTGGCAGTGACCCACATACAAAATCGAGGAAGATTGGCACAGAGGTTAGCTCAGGGCCAATCTTCCTCACACACACACACACACACACACACACACACACACACACACAGCTGATTCTGTGAAGGAAGAAAAGAGTGGAGTTTAAGTATTCAGCTCTCTTAAGGTCTGGTTTAATATAAGAACAAAATTCAAAGTGCCTAGAGCAGCACTTTCCAGACCTTCTACCAGGCCATACAGGCAGACAGTTATGTAAAAAATCCATTCCCAGCACTACCTGGCTCATCATCCTTTTCTCTCCTCTTAAGATCACCTATCTTATTGTAGTGTGTTGCAAAAATGGCCACAAAGGTAAAACAAAAAAGATAAAATACTAGGAATACACTTCACAGTTCCTCCTATCAAGAAATGGAGTTTATTTGCCCATCCTTTGAATTTGGATGGCCTTGTAGATTGCTTTGACCAACAGAATGTGGCAGAAATGACATTGTGTGAGTTTCAAGCCTAGGTATTAAGAACCCTTGCAACCTCTGTTCTCTTGCTCCTGGAGCCTGCCACCAACAAGTGAACAAGTCCGAGTTAGTCTGCTGGATGATGGGAGACAGATGGCCCAGTTGCCTCCTGTCACTCCACTGACAACCAACCAATCTCCTGAAGGAGAACTGCTTTGCTCACCAGCAGCTGACTGGAGACAAGAGAAGGAGCCCAGCAGAAGTGCCACCCAGATAAGCCCAGACCAAATGGCCAGCCCACAGAGTCGTCAGCTAAGCAAGTGGTTGCCTTTTTAGGTCACTAAGTTTGGGGGTGGTTTGTTATGCAACCAAAGCTCATAGACATACTTTTTTTTTTTCCTTTTATAAGCAAATTTTTATTGTACAATCCCTATCGCTCACAATGTCTAATTTTCATCCCCCTTCCAATTCTTTTTTTTTTAATTTTTTGTTTATTGTAGTAACATTGGTTTATAACATTGTATAAATTTCAGGTGTACGTCATTATACTTCTATTTCTGCATAGATTACATCATGTTCACCACCCGAATACTAATTACAACCCCTCACCACACACATGTACTGAATTATCCCTTTCATCCTCCTCCCTCCCCGCTTCCCCTCTGGTAACCACCAATCCAATCTCTGTCTCTATGTGTTTGTTTATTGTTGTAATTATCTACTACTTAATGAAGGAAATCATACGGTATTTGACCTTCTCCCTCTGACTTATTTCACTTTGCATTATACCCTCAGTGTCCATCCATGTTGTCACAAATGGCTGGATTTCATCGTTTCTTATGGCTGAGTACTATTCCATTGTGTATATATACCACATCTTCTTTATCCATTCGTCCCTTGATGGGCACTTAGGTTGCTTCCAAGTCTTGGCTATTGTGAATAACGCTGCAATGAACACAGGGGTGCATGTACCTTTAAAAATTGGTGTTTTCAAGTTCTTTGGATAAATACCCAACAGTGGAATAGCTGGATCATATGGTAGTTCTATCCTTGATTTTTTGAGGAATCTCCATACTGTTTTCCATAGTGGCTGCACCAGTTTGCCCTCCCACCAGCAGTGTATGAGAGTTCCCTTCTCTCCACATCCTCTCCAACACATGTTGTTTCCTGTCTTGTTAATTATAGCCATTCTGACGGGCATGAGGTGATATCTCATTGTAGTTTTGATTTGCATTTCCCTGATAGTTAATGATTTTGAACATCTTTTCATGTGTCTGTTGGCCATCTGTATATCTTCTTTGGAGAAATGTCTGTCCAGGTCTTTTGCCCATTTTTTAATTGGGTTGTTAGTTTTTTTGTTGTTGAGATGCATGAGTTCTTTATATATTTTGGAGATTAAGCCCTTATCAGATGTATGGTTTGCAAATATCTTCTCCCAATTGTTAGGTTGTCTTTTCGTTTTGTTGATGGTTTCCTTTGCTGTACAGAAGCTTTTTAGTTTGACGTAGTCCCATTTGTTTATTTTTTCTATTGTTTCTCTTGCCCGGTCAGACATGGTGCTTGAAAAGATGTTGCTAAGACCGATGTCGAAGAGCGTGCTGCCTATGTTTTCTTCTAGAAGTGTCACAGTTTCAGGTCTTACATTCAAGTCTTTAATCCATTTGGAGTTAATTTTTGTGTATGGTGTAAGGTAAGGGTCTACTTTCATTTTTTTGCATGTGGCTATCCAGTTTTCCCAACACCATTTGTTGAAGAGACTTTCTTTTCCCCATTGTATGTTCTTGGCTCCTTTGTCAAAGATTAGCTGTCCATAGATGTGTGGGTTTATTTCTGGGCTTTCGATTCTATTCTATTGATCTGTGTGTCTGTTTTTGTGCCAGTACCATGCTGTTTTGGTTACTATAGCTTTGTAGTATATTTTGAAATCAGGGAGTGTGATACCTCTAGCTTTGTTCTTTTTTCTCAGGATTCCTTTAGCTATTTGGGGTCTTTTGTTGTTCCATATAAATTTTAGGATTCTTTGTTCTATTTCTGTGAAAAATGTTGTTGGAACTTTGATAGGGATTGCATTGAATCTATAGATGGCTTTAGGAAGTATGGACATCTTAACTATGTTAATTCTTCCAATCCAAGAGCACGGAATATCTTTCCATTTCTTTGTGTCTTCTTCAATTACTTTCAGAAATGTTTTATAGTTTTCAGTGTACAGATCTTTCACCTCTTTGGTTAAGTTTATTCCTAGGTATTTTATTCTTTTTGTTGCAATTGTAAATGGGATGGTATTCTTAATTTCTCTTTCTGCTACTTCGTGTATAGAAATGCAACTGATTTTTGTATGTTGATTTTGTATCCTGCAACTTTACCATATTCGTTTATTACTTCTAAAAGTTTTCTGGTGGATTCTTTAGGGTTTTCTATATATAAAATCATGTCATCTGCAAATAGTGACAGTTTCACTTCTTCCTTTCCAATTTGGATCCCTTTTATTTCTTTCTCTTGCCTGATTGCTCTGGCTAGGACTTCCAGTACTATGTTAAATAGGAGTGGTGACAGTGGGCATCCTTGTCTGGTTCCTGTGCTTAGAGGGATAGCTTTCAGTTTTTCACCATTGAGGATGATATTAGCTGTGGATTTCTCATATATGGTCTTTATTATGTTGAGATACTTTCCTTCTATCCCCATTTTATTCAGAGTTTTTATCATAAATGGATGCTGTATCTTGTCAAATGCTTCTCTGCATCTATTGAGATGATCATGTGATTTTTATTCTTCATTTTATTAATGTGGTGTATCACGTTGATTGATTTGCGAATGTTAAACCATCCCTGCATCCCTGGAATAAATCCCACTTGATCATGGTGTATAATCTTTTTAACGTATTGCTGTATGCGATTTGCTAGTATTTTGTTGAGGATTTTTGCATCGATGTCCTTCAGTGATATTGCCCTGTAATTTTCTTTTTTTTTTGTGTTGTTCTTGTCTGGTTTTGGTATCAGGGTAATGTCAGCTTCATAGAATGAGTTAGAGAGCTTCCCCCCCTCCTCAATTTTTTGGAAGAGTTTGGGAAGGATAGGTATTAAGTCTTCTTTGAATGTTTGGTAGAATTCACCAGGGAAGCCGTCTGGTCCTGGACTTTTATTTTTGGGGAGATTTGTGATTACTGTTTTGATCTCCTTACTGGTGATTGGTCTATTCAAATTCTCTACTTCTTCTTGATCCAGTTTTGGAAGGTTGTATGATTCTAAGAATTTATCCATTTCTTCCGGATTGTCGAATTGGTTGGCATATAGCTTTTCATAGTATTCTCTTATAATCTTTTGTATTTCTGAGGTGTCTGTTGTAATTTCTGCTCTTTCATTTCTGATTTTACTTATTTGTGCCTTCTCTCTTTTTTTCTTGGTGAATCTAGCTAAAGGTTTGTCAATTTTGTTGATCTTTTCAAAGAACCAGCTCTTGGTTTTATTAATTTTTTCTATTTTTTTTTGGTCTCTATTTCATTTATTTCTGCTCTGATTTTTATTATTTCCCTTCTTCTACTGATTTTGGGCTTCATTTGTTCTTCTTTTTCCAGTTCCTTTAGGTGCATTGTTAGATTGTTTATTTGAGATTTTTCTTGTTTGTTGAGATAGGCCTGTATCGCTATAAACTTCCCTCTTAGAACTGCTTTTGCTGTATCCCATAAATTCTGGCATGTTGTATTTTCATTGTCATTTGTCTCCAGGTATTTTTTGATTTCTTCTTTGATTTCTTCGTTAACCCAGTCGTTGTTCAGTAGCATTTTGTTTAATCTCCACGTATTTTTGGCTTTTCTGATTTTCTTCCTATAGTTGATTTCTAGTTTCATACCATTGTGGTCAGAAAAGATGCTTGGTATTATTTCAGTCTTCTTAAATTTATGGAGACTTGTTTTGTGGCCTAATATGTGATCAATCTTGGAGAATGTTCCATGTGCATTTGAAAAGAACGTGTATTCTTCGGTTTTTGGATGGAATGCTCTGTATATATCTACTAGGTCCATCTGATCTAGTGTGTCGTTTAAGGCCAATGTTTCCTTATTGATCTTCTGTTTGGATGATCTATCCGTTGGTGGAAGTGGAGTGTTAAAGTCCCCTACTATTACTGTGTTACTGTCTATTTCTCTTTTTATGTCTGTTAATAATTGCTTTATATATTTAGGTGCACCTACGTTGGGCATGTAGATATTTACAAGTGTTATATCCTCTTTTTGGATTGTTCCCTTGATCATTACGTAATGCCCTTCTTTGTCTCTTTTTACAGTTGTTGTTTTAAAGTCTATTTTGTCTGATATGAGTACTGCTACCCCAGCTTTCTTTTCATTGCCATTTGCGTGGAGTATCTTTTCTATCCCTTCACTTTCAGTTTGTGAGTGTCTTTAGGTCTGAAGTGTGTCTCTTGTATGCAGCATATATATGGGTCTTGTTTTTTTATCCAATCAGCCACCCTATGCCTTTTAATTGGAGCATTTAGTCCATTGACGTTTAAAGTAGCTATTGATAAGGATGTACTTACTGCCATTTTTTAACGTTTTTTTTTTCTCAGTGTTTTAGTAGTCCTTCTCTGTTCCTTTCTTCTTCTATACAGAAGTGATGGTCACTTTAGTTTGACCTCTGTCTGAAAGCTGTACTCTTTAACTCCCCTCCTCCTTCATGTTTTTGATATCATATCTAATCTCTTTTTTGTGCATTTGTATCCATTACGTTCTTATCATGGAAATAGATAATTTTTCCTATTTGTGGTCTTCTCTTTTCCCCTTAAATCAGTCCCTTTAACATTTCTTCTAGCACTGGTTTCTTAGTGACAAACTCCTTTAATTTTTGCTTGTCTGGGAAATTTTTGATCTCTCCTTCCATTTTGAATGATAACCTTGCTGGGTAGAATATTCTTGGCTATAAGTTTTTTCCTTTTAGCACTTTAAATATATCGTGCCATTCTCTTCTAGCCTGTAAGGTTTCTGCTGAGAAGTCAGCTGATAGCCTTATGGGCTTTCCTTTGTATGTAACTTGACATTCTCTTGCGGCTTTTAGGATTCCCTCTTTATCTTTAATTCTGGACATTTTGATTATGATGTGTCTTGGTGTGGGCCTTTTTGAGTTTATCTTGTTTGGGGCTCTATGTGCTTCCTGTACCTGGATGTCTGTTTCCTTCCTTAGGTTAGGGAAGTTTTCATCTATTATTTCTTGAAATAGATTCTCTGCCCCTTTGTCTCACTCTTCTCCTTCCGGGACACCTATAACACGGATGTTAGTGCACTTGATGTTGTCCCAGAGGTCCCTTAGACTGTCCTCACACTTTTTAATTCTTTTCTCTTTTAACTGTTCAGCTTGGGTAATTTCTTCTAGTCTTTCGTCCAGCTCACAGATCCATTCTTCTGTATCCTCTACTCTGCTTTTGAGTCCCTCTAATGAATTTTTCATTTCCAGTATTGTATTCTCCATTTCTGATTGGTCCTTTTTTATATCTTCCATATCTTTGTTGACATTCTTACTGAGTTCATCTATTCTTCCCCCCAGATCAGTGAGCATCCTTAACACTCCTTGTTTGAACTCTCTGTCAGGTAGGTTGCTCATTTCTGTTTCACTTAGTTCCTTTTCTGGGTTTTGTCCTGTTCCCTTACTTGGAATGTATTGTTTTGCCTCCTCATTTTGCCTCTTTCCCTGTGCTTGTGTCTACGTATTAGGTAGGTCAGCTACGTCTCCTGCTCTTGGATAGGTGACCTTATGTAAGTGATGGCTTAGGAGGCTTCCAGTGTGCTTCCCTCAGTTCTCAATGTTCCAGGGGTGACCCCTATGTGGGCTACGTGTGTCCTTCTGTTGTGGCCTGTTTGCTCTCCCTGTAGGCGCCCAGGGAGGCCGAGTTATGCTCCTGGCCAGCTGTTGTAATGTTCAGCTGCTTGTAGTTGTTGTGGGCCCTTCAGTCTCTTTATTAGGTGTGGGGAGCCCCAGCACAGTTGGCTGCAAGTTCTAATACCACATTTGTGTTGTAGTATTTCTTTTAAGTGAGTAGGCCCCCAGTGTGGCAGGTTGTTAGGCTCAGGGCCTTACAATTGCTGTAAGCCTCTAGCCTATTAGGTCTCTTGTCAGCTCTCTGAGGATTGCAGCTGGATGGGGCTGGCCTCAGGCACGGGAGCACCCAATTGTTTCAGGCTTTGGAAGGTGGGGCAAACCCCCTATGTGGGTCTTTGAGAAACACAAGTCTTCTGCAGCTGACAAACCCTGCCGCCCACAGGTCCACACACACAGTCAACACAGTCCTGCCCCATGTGTGCGCCCTGACCTCCCAAAGCGGACCCAGTCTCTCCATGGCGGGAGCCCCACACACTCCGCCACCGCCCCACACTCTCCACCCGCTCCTTGTGCACACCCTGCCCTGCTAAAGTCAGCTCACTTGCCAGGCTGCAGAGAATCCAGTCACCAATCTATGCAGGCCCACAAGTTGCCTGAAGGCTTGTTGTTGGTTGGGGCCAGTCTCTAGGGTGGGCTGCCTGCCCTGGCTGAGCTGGATTAAATCAGTGCTCTAGCGGGTGGGGCAGACCTGGGCTAGCAGGCCTCAGGGAGAACTCCAATGGCATCTGTGTCAGCACACCCACAGCAGGCCACAACAATGGCCGCCACCAATGTCCCAGTCCCTGGAGAGGTCTCACTTCTCACCGAGATGCACTTAGGGCCTATTAGGTGAGTCTCTTTTCACCACAGCACTGTGCACCTTTCTTTCTGCTGATTTTAGCATGCTTTCTGAAACGGGTGAGTTTGCGCGTGGGCCCTTTAAGAGCCAGTTTTAGTTTCTTTGTGAACCAGCTTTTCTGGAGGTACTCCCCAATGTTTTACCAGCAGGCAAAGTCAGATATTCTGCCACTCGTCTCGATTGTGCTGGGTCCACAAAATGCCCACAGCGGGGGCGCTCCCTGGCTTAGGGCCCCGCTCCTCCAGGGAGGCTGCATACTTGTGCGCTGCTCCCGCCGGCCGTGAACCTGGTGGCTTGTGAAGGCGGCATTTTTCCTCTCCAGAAGGGAGTCTCTGCCTCTTCCACCCCAATTAGGATTGTCCGTTGTTGCAGGAGTTCCTCTTATCCAGTTTTCAGTTCTGTCTCAGGGGTAATTTTTCCACAAGTAGTTGTAAATTGGCTGTGTCCACGGGAGGAGGTGAGTTCCGAGTCTGCTTACACTGCCATCTTGAGTTCGCCCCTCTCATAGACATACTTTTAAAAACTAGACCAACCCAAGGAGTGATGTCAGTGTCATGGCGGAGTGAGCTTTCCTGTAAACCTTTCCCCTGATAAGATACATCACAGACCAACAATGAACTCCTAGACAGCGAAAAGGAAGATTGGAAAGATCCACATTGCCGCACATCTGAGAGTGGAACATGCTGGGGCCCCCAGAGGAAATGGGCAGAGAGGACTCAGAACTGCTACAGGGGTACCATCAACATCTGAGCACCCCAGGAGAGCAGATAACAAGGGGCGAGTGAGAAGCCCCCCACGCAAGGGACCCAGGGGGCAAAAAAGAGAACCCTCCCCCCTCCCCGCATGCCAGACACTGCAGCTCAGCTGCCCAGACCAGACCAAGCGACCCGCCGATTGCAGCGAGCAGCCAGGGCAGAGCGCAGGGCGCTCTGAATACACAGCCCTTAACGTTCATACAGTGGCGGCGGGTGGAAATTGCAACCAGATATTTCCAGGATGAGGAAAAACAAAGCGAATACAGGAACCACAATGTAAAGGTCCATGAAATCACCAGACAAGAAGGAAAATGACAAGCACCCAGAAACCAACCCTGAAGACACAGAAATCCATGACAGATTTTTCAAAATAGCTATAATAAAAAACTCAATGAAATACGAGATAACACAGACAAACAATTCAATGAGATTAGGAGTTTCTTCACAAAAGAGATTGAAATCATAAAGAAAAACCAATCAGTACTGATGGAGATGAAGAACACAATGGAGGAGGTAGAGGAGAATGTGGAATCTTTAAAGAACAGAGCTGACAATATGGAGGAAAGAATTAGCATTATAGAGGATAGGAATACAGATATGCTCCAGAAGGAAGAGGAGAGAGAACTAAGACTAAAAAGAAATGAAGAAAGTCTCCAAGAAATATCTGACTCTATTAGGAAATGTAACATAAGAATTATAGGTATTCCTGTGGGAGAAGAAAGGGAAAGAGGAACAGAGAGCTTATTCAATGAAATAATTAGCTGAGAACTTCCCAAATCTGGGGAAGGAGCGGGAAATACCAGTAAGTGAAGCCAATAGGTCGCCTAAATACGTCAACAGGTAAAGGCCCACTCCACAACATATAGTGGTAAGGCTGGCTAAAGTCAATGACAAAGAAACAATATTAAGGGTAGCTAGACAAAAACAAAAAATAACCTACAAAGGACCTCCCATCAGGATCTCAGTGGATTTCTCAACAGAAACTTTACAGGCTAGGAGAGACTGGAATGGTATATTCAAAATACTGAAAGACAAAAACTTTCAGCCAAGAATACTCTATCCAGCAAAAATATCCTTCAAATATGATGGATAAATAGTAACTTTCCCAGATAAACAAAAGCTAAGGGAGTTCATGGCCATGAGACTCCCACTACAAGAAATACTCAAGAAGGCCTGAAAAAAAGAAGAGAAAGGGAATACAAAGCTTGGAGCAAGGAGAAAAATAGGTAGACAAAATCAGAAAAATAGTAGATTTTTACCGGAATAGGTTAGCAACCACTTAAATACCAAAATCAAAGATTAAAGGAAGGAATTCACCAAAAATAAATGTAACCTCATCACTGTAAACACACACCCACAACACAAGATAGAATAACGTATAACAAGAACGATTTAGAAGGGGAAGAGGAAAGAGATTGATTTGACTTAGTATAAGGAAATAAGAGGCCATCAGATAATGGACTATCTCATACACAAGATTTTTTATACAAACCTCAAGGTAACCACTAAACAAATAATCAAAACAAAATCACATATAATAAATAAAGAGAAAACTAGAAGAGTGATAAGACAGAACAACCAAACTGAATTGGCAGTCCAAAACACATAGGACAAGAAACAAAGGAAATGCAAAAGAACCAGAAAATAAATAACAAAACAGCAACATTAAGCCCTCATATATCAATAATTACCCTAAATGTAAATGGATTGAACTCTCCAATAAAAAGATACAGAGTGGCAGGATGGATTAAAAAACAAGACCCAACAATATGCTGCCTCCAGGAAACACATCTCAGCTCTAAAGACAAGCACAGGCTCAGAGTGAAAGGATGGAAGACAATACTCCAAGCTAATGGCAAACAAAAGAAAGCAGGTGTTGCCATACTCATATCAGACAAAGTAGACTTTAAGATAAAACAGGTTAAGAGAGACAAAGAAGGGAAATATATAATGATAAAAGGGACACTCCACCAAGAAGACATGTCAATTATAAATATATATGCACCCAACATAGGAGCACCAAAGTGCATAAAACAACTATTAACAAACCTAAAAAGAGACATTAAAAAAAAAAAAGAGACATTAACAACAACACAATAATAGTAGGGGATCTTAATACCCCACTTACATCAATGGATAGATCATCCAGACAAAGTCAATAAAGAAACAGTGGACTTAAATGAAAAACTGGACGAGATGGACCTGGTAGATATATACAGAGCACTCCATCCAAAAACAGCTGACTACACATTCTTCTCAAGTGCACATGGAACATTCTCAAGGATAGACCATATGTTGGGAAACAAAGCAAGCCTCAATAAATTTAAGAAGATTGAAATCATAACAAGCATCTTTTCAGACCATAATGCTATGAAACTGGAAATCAACCACGAAAAAAAAAAAAACTGGGAAAGTGACAAAAATGTGGAGATTAAACAACATGCTACTGAACAACCAATGGATCACTGTTGAAATTAAAGGAGAAATAAAAAATATCTGGAAACAAACGAAAATGAAAATATGCCATACCAAATCATATGGGATGCAGCAAAAGCAGTCCTGAGAGGGAAACTCATAGTGATACAAGCCAGCCTTAACAAACAAGAAAAAGCCCAAATAAGCAACCTTAAATTACACCTAACAGAACTAGAAAAAGAACAAACAAAGCCCAAAGTCAGCAGAAGGAGAGAAATAATAAAAATCAGAGCAGAAATAAATGAAATTCAGACCAAAAAAAAAAAAAAACAGTAGAAAGGATTAATGAAACAAAGAGTTGGTTCTTTGGGAAGATAAACAAAATTGACAAACCCTTAGCCAGACTTACTAAGAAAAAAAGAGAAAGGGCTCAAGTAAATAAAATCAGAAATGAAAGAGGAGAAATTACAACAGATACCATGGAAATACAAAGAACTATAAGAGAATACTATGAGAAATTATATGCCAACAAATTGGACAATCTAGAAGAAATGGATAAATTCTTAGACTCATACAACCTCCCAAAACTGAACCAAGAAGAAATGGAGAATCTGAATAGACCAATCACAAGTAAAGAGATTGAAATAGTAATCAAAAACCTCCCAAAAAATAAAAGTCCAGGACCAGATGGCTTCTCCGGTGAATTTTACCAAACATTCAAAGAAGATTTAATACTCATCCTTCTCAAACTATTCCAAAAATTAGAGGAAGATGGAACACTTCCTAATTCATTCTACGAGGCCAACATCACCCTGATACCAAAGCCAGACAAAGACAATACAAAGAAGGAAAATTACAGGCCAATATCACTGATGAACATAGATGCAAAAATCCTCAACAAAATATTGGCAAACCGAATACAGCAATACATTAAAAAGATCATACACCATGATCAAGTGGGATTTATACCAGGGATGCAGGGATGGTTCAACATCTGCAAATCAATCAACGTGATACATCACATCAACAAAACAAAGAATAAAAACCACATGGTCATCTCAATAGATGCAGAGAAGGCATTTGACAAGATACAACATGCATTTATGATAAAAAACTCTCAACAAAATGGCTATAGAAGGAAAGTACCTCAACATAACAAAGGCTATTTATGACAAACCCACAGCCAACATCATACTCAACGGGGAAAGACTGAAAGCCATTCCTCTGAGAACAGGAACGAGGCAGGGCTGCCCACACTCACCCCTCTTATTCAATATAGTAATGAAGGTTTTGGTCAGAGCAATTAGGCAAGAAAAAGGAATAAAAAGAATCCAAATACTCAACGAAGAAGTGAAACTATCACTATTTGCAGATGACATGATTTTACATATAGAAAACCCTAAAGAATCCATTGGAAAACTATTAGAAATAATCAACAACTACAGCAAAGTCGCAGGGTACAAAATCAATCTACAAAATTCAGTTGCATTTCTGTATGCTAATAACGAACTAATAGAAAGAGAGCTCAAAAAGATAATACCATTTACAATTTCATCAAAAATAATAAAATATGTAGGAATAAATCTTACCAAGGAGGTGAAAGACCTATACAATGAAAACTACAAGACATTATTGAAAGAAATCGATGATGACATAAAGAAATGGAAAGACATCCCATGCACATGGATTGGAAGAATAAACATAGTTAAAATGTCTATATTACCTAAAGCAATCTACAGATTCAATGCAATCCCAATCAGAATCCCAATGACATTCTTCACGGAAATAGAAAAAAGGATACTAAAATTCATATGGGGCTACAAAAGACCCCAAATAACTAAAGCAATCCTAAGAAAAAAGAACAAAGCTGGAGGCATCACAATCCCTGACTTCAAAACATACTACAAAGCAATAGTAATCAAAACAGCATGGTACTGCTACAAAAACAGAGACACAGATCAATGGAACAGAATTGAAAGCCCAGAAATAAAACCACACATATACGGACAGCTAATTTTTGACAAAGGAGCTAAGAACATACAATGGAGAAAGGAAAGTCTCTTCAATAAGTGGTGTTGGGAAAACTGCACAGCCACATGCAAAGGAATGAAAGTGGACCATCTGCTATCACCATTCACAAAAATTAACTCAAAATGGATCAAAGACCTGAAGGTGCGACCTGAAACTATAAAATTCATAGAAGAAAATATAGGCAACACACTATTTGACATTGGTCATAAAGGAATCTTTTCGGATGACATGCCTACCCAGACTAGGGAAACTAAAGAAAAAATAAGCAAGTGAGACTTTATCAGATTAAAGAGCTTCCACAAGATAAATGAAACCAGAATCAAGATGAACAGACAACCCACCAGCTGGGAGAAAATATTTTCAAAGCATATATCTGACAAGGGGTTAATCTCAATAATATATAAAGAACTCACACAACTGAATAACAAAAAAATAACCTGATCAAAAAATGCGCAGAGGAAATGAACAGACACTTCTCCAAAGAAGATATACAGATGGCCAACAGGCACATGAAAAGATGTTCAACATCACCAATCATCAGGGAAATGCAAATCAAAACTACACTAAGATATCACCTCATGCCCGTTAGAATGGCTATAATCACCAAGACAAAAAACAACAAATGTTGGAGAGGATGTGGAGAAACAGGAACCCTCATACACAGCTGGTGGGAAAGCAAACTGGTGCAGCCCCTTGGAAAACGGTATGGAGATTCCTCAAAGAATTGAAAATAGAAATACCCTATGATCCAGCTATCCCATTACTCGGAATCTATCCAACGCACCTGAAATCAACAATCCAAAGAGGCTTATGCACCCCTATGTTCATTGCAGCATTATTCACTATAGCCAAGAAGTGGAAGCAACCTAAATGTCCCTCGACTGATGACTGGATCAAGAAGATGTGGTGTATATATACAATGGAATACTACTCAGCCATAAAAAAGACAAAATCGTCCCATTTACAACAACATGGATGGGCCTGGAGGGTATTATGTTAAGTGAAATAAGCCAGAAAGAGAAAGACAAACACTGTATGATCTCACTCATATGTGGAATATAAACCAACACATGGGCAGAGAAAACTGTATTGTGGTTACCAGGGGCAATGGCGGTAGGGGGTGGGCACAAGGGGTGAAGGGAGACATATATATGGTGATGGACAAAGAAAAATGTACAACCCAAATTTCACAATGTTATAAACTATTAAAACATCAATTAAAAAAAAAAACTAGACCAACCCAAGTCACAATATTAACAAAAAAAGATAAAGGTCTTAGAAATAAATATAACAAGATATGTGCAAAACCTATACGAAGAAAACTTTTAAAACATTCCTGAAGTATCTAACATCAGGCTTTTTTCCGGAAAATCAACTTTTTCTTTTTTTTTTTGTGAGGAAGATCAGCCCTGAGCTAACATCCATGCCAATCCTCCTATTTTTGCTGATGAAGACTGGCCCTGAGCTAACATCTATTGCCAATGCTCCTTTTTTTTAATCCCTTTTTCTCCCCAAAGCCCTAGTAGATAGTTGTATGTCATAGTTGCACATCCTTCTAGTTGCTGTATGTGGGACGCTGCCTCAGCTTGGCCCGACAAGCAGTGCGTCAGTGCGCGCCCAGGATCCGAACCCCGGGCAGCCAGTAGGGAGAGCACGCATTTAACCCCGAAGCCATGGGGCCGCCCCCGGTAAATCGACTTTGTATGGATGTCCAGTCTCCCTCAGTTAATATGAATTATAAATGATCACAGTACTGATTTCTTTCTAGAAATCTTAACTAGAAAAAGTGAATCTAAAGTTAATTTGGAGAAAATAAAGCAAGAATACTTTGAAAAAGAAACACAATTGGGGACATTCACCCTAAGTGATATTAAAACCAGTTATTAATCCTCAGTAAATTAAAACAGCATGGTATTATCACATGTGTAGACAAAGAGACCAAAGCAACAGAACAGAAAATCTAGGAACAGACCACAAAACATATGCAAATTTATTACTCGACCAAGGCAGGATCACAAACCAATTGGGGTAAAGATAGACTTTTTCGTAAGTGTTAGGACAACTGGGTAGTGATTTGGAAAAAAATAAAGTTGGATATAGACTTCATACCACACACTAAGAGTATTTTGAATGGACCAACGACCCAACGTTTAAAAGTGAAACTATGCAAAGTTTAAGCGTAAAAAGTGAAACCATACAACTACTACAACGCACCAAACATGTAGCAGTGTTAATTTAAGCTAAAAGTCTCTTCGGAGATAGTAAGGCATTTTCTGATAGGGTAGACCACAGAGCTAGCAAGATATTCTCAAAACCCCATCCCTGATTTGAGTGAAAATTCATCCCGTACACTAAAGAATAACTCTCGCGGAATGTCCAAGGATGTGCGCCTTTTGATTCAGAGTGGAGCCGGCGAGCCTCATTTTCGCGACGTGTAAGAGTGGCGATAGCGGCTCTTGTCCTGCCTGTCGAACAGCTTTGCAAACGGATATAACAATGAGAGATTATTAAGGATGGGATCCCCTTTACTAGAGAAGGCTTGCGTAGACGACTCCCCTCTCTTCGCAGGGATGCGGGGCTTCCGTCCCTACCCTCACCAGCCGGGAGGGTCACCAGCTCCGACACACACATCCTTCCAGTCGGAGGCACTAGAGGAAACGCCTTCCTGCTCTTCCGTATTCTGATAGGCCCGAGAGACCGAGGCTGCGAAGAGAGCCGCGGTCCTATTGGCTGGTGGGCGTGGCCCGCGCGGGGCTTCCTGGGAGATATAGTCTCGGGAGTTGCTAGCTCCCGCGGATCGCAGGTCTGGTGTCTGAGGTTTCGGCCTCGTGAGCTGACTGCGGTGGTGAAGACGTGGGTGTGTCTGCAGACGGGGTGCAGGGAGTGGCGAGGATTCAGGTGAAGAAACCTAAGGGTCCAAAATTAAAGAAAAGTGAGGGTTGCGGGTTTCCAGAGAGGTAGGGACCTACTTCGAATTGGGGCGCAGAGCGTTGGGGGTGGGGAAGCGCAAGTTCCATGGCCAATGAGACACTAGCGACTGTTGCCTTAGCAACCGCTCTAGACACCTGGGGCCCCGCCCTCTGCCCCCACTCTAAGGAAAGGGGCGGAGCTCGGACCGTTTTAAATGGCTTTGGGGTGGGGTGGGGAAGAGCGTGGCTCGGTTTTCTTCCCCTTCTAGTGACGCTGACCCTGCGGCTCGGTGGGCGGGAAACGGCCCGGTTGCGGGAGGTGGAGCCCAGGCCAGCCCCCCCCCCCCGCCGATTGGTCCATACCCCCTCGGGGGCTGGTCCGGGGGCGGGGCCTTGGGCGGGCAGCTCCCGCCCGCTGTGAGGCGAAGACCTCCGGGATTCCTAGAGAGGCCTCGGAAGTGCTCTCGGGGGTGGGATTTATGGCCCAACCTGGTTGGACTGGGAAAGATTGGACTTGCTTACTTCCGGCGAGGAAGTGTTGTGAAGTGTCGGCCTCGGTTGTTTCTTGGTTTGTAAGCAGAAACCCGTCTTCCCAGCCTTGGCTGCGGGAGCGTGGTCTTCCAGGAGAGCTCTCCGGGACAGAAGCCTTGAGGATAGGGAATGGGCTTTGTGTCTGGCCGAGGGTCCTGTCCCTAACCTTGACCGGGCCGGTCCCGTGTCTCGGGGTCAGGGGCGATTTCCAGGAATCCAGGTCCAAATCTGTACTTATAACCCTACTTCTCTTCCGGACCGATGAAGTCTCCCGTTGGTCTGTCAAGGTCTTGTGGCTTGAAGGACAGGACCAGTTTTGACCATTGTAATGTTTTTGACTCCTGTTTTGACTTAAGTTTGGCTTGTAGAGAGAAGGAGCAGCTGTGTCTGGACTAGTTAATAAGTCTTGTCCTATTATGTATATGACATTTAATGTTCTTCATCACTAAAATTGTGTTTGGTTAGGCCTGATGTCAGATTTTTATGGCTCTCCTTTACATTTTTTTAAATGTTGGAATATTCTCTTAGTAATTGTCTTATGGCTGGAGTAATGGCTGTCTTGCAGTGCATATTTTCAAAGAAATTGCTCTGTTGAGTGGTCATTTTTAGTATAGATGATCTCTTTGTCATCTCTTTGCTAATAATGATTTTCAATATATCAGTAGGTTGCACACTAATGAAAGCGTCCTTCAGTAGATCTTAAAGAGCAGGAGACAAATTTGGTCAGTGTAATACAGCTAACCTGGAGAGACATCCCTCTGAGTTGGAATGATAATGACAGAATCTGGGGAAGGTATAGACTTAGACCCTCCAGCTGAGACTTCACAAGAGCAAGACCTTCTAATAGTGAAAGTGGAAGAAGAAGACTGCACCTGGATGCAGGAGTACAATCCGCCAGTGTTTGAGACGTTTTACCAGCGCTTCAAGCACTTCCAGTACCATGAGGCATCAGGCCCGAGGGAGGCACTGAGCCAGCTCCGGGTGCTCTGCTGTGAGTGGCTGAGGCCCGAGCTGCACACCAAGGAGCAGATCCTGGAGCTGCTGGTGCTGGAGCAGTTCCTGACCATCTTGCCAGAAGAGTTCCAGACTTGGGTGAGAGAACATCACCCGGAAAGCGGAGAAGAGGCTGTGGCTGTGGTAGAAAATATACAGAGAGAACTAGAGGAACGCAGACAACAGGTGAGTGGAAGAGGAGACATTAGAGCAATGAGGAAGGAGAGGAAGAGAGTTAAGGAACTGCTGAGCAGGGGTGAGATCCTTAGCGGTCTGGTGCTTCATTCATATTCTTTTGTTCTCCTGGGATTAGGTACACTGTGGAGATTTCCTGCCACTCCAGCAAAGAGAAGCAGTATCCAGTGTGTTAACCTGGAGAAGACAATCTGCGATTTTATTTATTTTAAAATTACTGTATTTGTTTTTTGAATGACATGATACAAAATTCAAAAGGTACATAAGGTTGTAATGAAAAGTAAGTTTCCCTCCCACCCTTAATTCCCCAGCTGCCTAGATTTCACCAGAGGCAACCACTGTGACATATATTTGTATATCCTTATGGAGAGATACTGTATTCTGTATACATAAGCCTATGTGTATATGACACGTTTTTAAAAAAACAGATGTTTTTAAATCATTGCACTTCTGCCGCTTGCTTTTTTCTTATATCTTGGTTTGTTCCATGTTGGTGCAAATAGAGCTGCCTCACTCTTTGAAACTGCATTATTCCATTGTATGGCTGCCCATAATTTATTTGACTCCTATTGAAGGCCATTTAAGTGTTCCTTTAGATTGTTTCTGAATTTTTACTATAACAAACTTTGCTGCAATGAATATCTTTTACGTACATTATTAATTATTAATTGTAGGAGTCAAATTGTTGGCTTAGAGGCTGTATGCATTTGTACTTTTGACAGCTGTTGACAGATTGCCCTCTATAGAGATTATAGCAATTTATATTCCCAACAGCAATGTGTGAGAGAAATTTTTTGCCCACAGCCTGATAACATGATGTTATCAAACTTTTTGATTATTGCCAATCTGAAAGATGCGATATTTCATTTCTATGCAATTTTAATATGCATTTCTCTTATGAATGAGTTTGACCACAGTACATATTTTAAAGAGCTATGCATATACCCTTTTTTGTGAATTATCTGTTTATATTATTTACCTATTAGAAAAAATAAGCAGTATGTCTGTCATCTGAGTTGCAAGTCTTATTTTTCCAGTTTGTTGTTTGTTTTTCCTTATGGAGATTTTTGCTTTGCAGGTTTTTAAAAATTTTTGTGCAATCAGTTTAAAATCTTTTATGGTTTCTGGGTTTTGTGCCATACTTAGAAAGGCCTTCTCCACTACAATGTTATGAGAAACTTTTCTCATAGTTTTTTCTCCACTGTGGGTTTTTTTTTTACACTTTTAGATGATTGCTCCATCTAGAATTTATTTTGGTGTATAGTGTTTTGTATGGTTACAATTTTATTTTTTTTGCAGATGTCTATCCAATTGCCCCAGCAACTTCTTTTTTTTTTTTAAACTATCTGATTAAAATGCCATCGTTATTGTGTACCAAATTTCTGCATGTGTTTTGGTCCATTTCTGGTGTTTTTTTTGATCTTACTGTCCATGTATCAGTATTTTAATTATTTGAGGTCTGTAAAATGTTTTGGTATTTGATAAGACTACTCTTCTCCCTTCTAAGTTTTTTTTCGATATTTTATTTTTTCTTTATGAACTTTAGAATTACTTATTTAGTTTCTGGCACCCCAAAAATCCTGTTGGTGTTTTTGTTGGGATTGCTGTAAATCATGTGTTAATTTAGGGAGGATTGATATTTTTGTGTTATGTCTTCTTGTCCTTTCTTTCTCATTTGTAACCTGACCTGCTACTTTCCTCTTGCTGTAGGCCCACAGTCTCTTAAACTTTAATTTTTTTTTTATAGCAAAGAAACAAAAATGACGTTGTCTTAGGTCTACAAGAGTTTGAAGCTAGTTAGAGAATTTTCTTCATTCTTTAGAGCCATTGCACTTCGGTGGAAGGTACCAGCCTCTTTCTTCTTCACCTCTGGGTAAGGGGTACTTGAACATTCCAGAATATCCTCAGGCTCTTTAGCTGGTTTAGCTCACTCCATAATGCAAGTGGGCAGCAGAGGGACCCTGCAGCTGTGTTGAATGCTTGTCCTGCAGAGAGCAGTGTGTGAACCTTTTTGTTACTTCTGTCAGGACAGGAAGGTTCATGGTGACATCCAGTTATTCCTTTTGTTAACCTAATTTGAGATGCTAATGGACAAGCTTTTTGCTACTTTTTTATAGTAATAAATATTCAAAAGCATAGTTTAAAACAACAGGAATATTTAAAATAGAGGATTTACAACAGATCTGACACATTTACCTCTCTGATTTTGATATGCAGCCTCTTTTTGGAAGGGACACGGAAGAAAATATTTCTTAGTGGTAGTCAGGGATTTGAGGCCCATAGAGGGGATCTTCCCGAGGGCCTCCACAGCTAACTCTGTTTGTCTTTCTCTCTACCTGCCTTCTGTATCCCCGACGTTGTTCTTCAACGTATCTCCAGGCAGTTCTTGTCTCTGGCAAGCCTGTTTCCCGGGCTTTATCCTTTACCCCTCCTCCTTGGTGTCTCTGTCCTAGTCTCAGAGGACCTCAAGGCCTGCTCTCCTTCTTTGGTGCTCAGATGCCCTTTGACTTACTTGGCATCATCTTAACTCTTGTTCTGGTCTGGTCTACAAGGACACACAGACTTCCATGCAGAGTGCTATTTGCCACACCTCTTCTGCAGCTGCCTCTTAATGTAACTCCTGTGCCATATTTTGCCAGTACTAGGAGGGTTAAAATTTAAAGTGCTTTGAAACATAAGCGAGGAGGAGAGGGAGAATGGCAGTTCTATCTCAATGCAGGTTCTTATTACCTGCTAGGGTGCTACTGAGCTAGTACCTTCCAGAATAGGCAGATTCTAGAGACTGGTTGTGGCAGAGCCTAGGGTTGAGCAAGAGCCAACAACAGAACGGTGGAGAACTGTAGCATGCCGGACATGAACTAGCTCAGGTCTTGGTGTTGGTCTGTCCTACTTGAACCTGGTCTGCCAGGGAGCCGAGTGTGGCTTCCTGAGTCCTATATCGACCTTTCTAATGTCCTTTCTCACCTCTCTCCCCTCTTCACTAAACTTGTCCCACACTGGCCTTCTTATAGTTCCTTGACTGTACCAAACACCCAGTTTCTGCCTGAGGGTCTTTGTTTATGTTGTTCTCTCTGCCTGGGACACTTCTTTTCTCCTGGCTGGCTTCTTTCATCCTTTAGTTGTTTACTTAAGTGATGCTTCCTCAGAAAAGCCTTCCTCAGCCAGGCAATATAAAGTAAGTCTCATCTGTTCTGTCTCATGGCACCACCTTCATCTCCTAACATATAACATGGTTTGTAATTATGTCTTTATTTTTGTGTTGATATGTTTAATGGAAGTCTTCTCCAACTAGATGTAAACCGTGTTTATTAAGCCACTGTATAATCAGCACCTGGCTCATTGTAGACACACATTAAATATTTGGCAAAGGAATGAATGAAGGAATAACGTGAACTTACTGGATTCTTTCATAGCCTTCTCTCTAACTATGCTGATTGGTGTGGTTGTGGTTGTTAGATTGTGGCATGTCCTGAAGTCCTTCCTCAGAAGATGGTGCCACCTGGAGCTGTGCAGGAGTCCTTCAGTCACCAGCTCCTGTCCGTGGACCCCCAGCCTGAACAAGAGCCACAGAAGCCTCATCTTCTGGAGGAAAATGGTGAGGATCTGTGATTCAGTGGAGCAGATGTGGCTCGAGAGTGGGTACCCTGGCCACATGGGTAAGCAGTATCTGTAAGAGAGAAACTTGGGCTGGGCGGTTTCTCTGCACTGGCAGCATCGGGAGCATGAGAATGGCTGAGGACCTGGAATTGAGTCCCTGGGGTTGAGAGAGAGATCCACTTATAGGATGGCTAGAAACTGTACCACAGTTCTATTCAGAAGCTATAATGCAGATGATGACAGTTGTAAGTACAGGCACTGTTAAAAGATCTACAAAAATTGGGGCCGGCCCTGTGGCGTAGCAGTTAAGTGCGCGCACTCTGCTGCTGGTGGCCCGGGTTCAGATCCCGGGTGCGCACCGATGCACTGCTTGTCAGGCCATGCTGTGGCGGCGTCCCACATAAAATGGAGGAAGATCGGCACGGATGTTAGCCCAGGGCCAGTCTTCCTCAGCAAAAAGAGGAGGATTGGCATGGATGTTAGCTCAGGGTTGATCGAAAAAAAAAGATCTACAAAGATCTTTTACAAAAGTGTCACAATTGTTTGCAACAGTTTCCAACTCTGCCTCATAGATTTTGGTGTCTTAATGCTTATGTAAAAAAAAAAGCTCTCCAATTCCTAATTGCATTCAATTCTGGCTGCTCAGTCATTCACCTTGAAATCTTGTTTGAAGCAGTGCTTCACAATGACCTTGAGAGCATTTGCTTTTTATCTCCTTCCCTCCCTCTCTCTCATAATTTTATTAATCTGTATTAGATACATCAAGGAAAACTGAACAGCTGAGTGTCTTATTTACGATGATATGTGTCCAAGTCTGTAATCCCCAATCAGAAACTCTTGCTATTGGATATATTTTATTTATTTTTATTTTTATTTTTTTGTGGGAAAGATTGGCCCTGAGCTAACATCTGTGCCAATCTTCCTCTATTTTGTATGTGGGATGCCTCCACAGCATGGCTTGATGAGTGGTGTGTAGGTCTGTGCCTGGGATCCGAACCCTCAAACCCTGGGCTGCTGAAGCAGAGCATGCGAACTTAACCACTATACCACTGGGCTGTCACCCACTGTTTTTTTTTGTTTTTGTTTTTGTTTTTTTTTTTTGTGGAGGAAGATCTTCCCTGAGCTAATATCAGTTGCCAGTTTTCCTCTACGTTCTATGTGGGCTGCTGCCACAGCATGGCCACTGACAAGTGGTGTAGGTCCACACTCAGGAACTGAACCCAGGCTGCTGAAGTGGAGCACACCAAACTTAACCACTAGGCCACTGGGGTCGGCCCCTATCAGGTATATTTTAGAATTCAGAATTTTTCAGGTTTAGTAAGACAACATGATTTATAGTCCATACATTACACCACCAGCAGGATTTGAGGTGGTACCCTGTAATCACACACAATTAGTATTTCAGCGGTGAAATGTATGCATATTTTCAGTAAGTGGATTTAAATAACTTTAAGTGGTGTCACATCAGGTCAGCTTTTGCAGTCAGATTAGTTCAGTGTCTAACTTAATGAAAGAAACCCTTTGGTATTGAGACCTTTGGGATGTCAGAATTGTGGATAAGGAGCTGTGAACTTGCTTTTCCTGTTTGGCCGCAGGCTTTCTTTTAGGCTCCCCTTAGTGGTCAGGTCTTTCACTTGACATGCCCCATGGCTCTGACCGTTTCCAGCTTTCCTGCCCTGTGGTGATGATAACAAAAGCAGGGGCAGCAGCAGCAGCTGTTACTTAGTGGTGCTTACTATGCGTCAGGAGCTGTTCTTGGGCTTTACCTGTATGAAGTCATTTAACCCTCACCATCTACTGTCTGGGGCCAATGGATCCTTCTAAGGTTTTTTTTATGTTTTTAACTCATTTTATGAATGATTTGCAGAAGAATCAAAGGATAGTGAAAAATAATTTTTAAAGAAATTTTAATAAGAATTAAGCCTCTTTCTATGAAGTACATTTTGATAATACAAACATCATAAAAGATGAACGCATACTGTCACTTCAGCAAAATGAATGCTGTTCTTTTAGCAAAATGAGATGGTCCAGAATCTTGTTGCAAAATATTGCGTGATGAAGTCCTTCCTATTGAATGACTCACTGGATGAGAATATTATATTTCCTTTTGAAAATAAGCAAGACAGTGTTCATCACTGATTCTTGTGTTTGAGAAAATTCATCTAGGATACTATCATTTGTAGATTCATTCTTAGATTTCCCTTAGACTTGCAGTTTCATCATTATCATTAGAGAGTGTGTTGCTCTCTGTCTCTCTACACCATCTTCTCATTCATCTAATAATAGTGAAACATCTTCCACTGCAGATTTCCTTCTCTTTGCTGATATGGGTGGAAAATGGAAAATTCTGAATTCTTAACTATGCTTAATGAAAGCTAAAAGCAGATGTCAATAGTCTTATGCCTTCTTGAAGATGATGCAGCCCTCTGGGTGGTGCATTCCATACTTTGAGAATAGTGAAGAATGGTGATTTATTGCACTAGTGTATGATCCTCAATATTTCCTTTATTCTCCCGTTTTCTTATTTTTTTAGTCTTTTGTGGTATCATTGGTAATAATTAATGAATAATGATTAGTATAAGTGAAATAATTCCTAGGATGATGAAATAGAAAAATGTTTCAAGATACAAGAGAAAATAAGATCACTCAGGTCCCAAAATGTTTCCTAGATTTGTAAAAGGGTCCATGGGATCCATATAGAAATTACAAGATAGAATGAGTTTTATTCTATTTTTAGTAATACTAAAATGTTTTCTTTTTGTTCTTCAGAAAACCTCTAAAAGAGTAAAAGTCAAGTAATACTGGTCTTTAAAAATAGTTAAAACTATTCCAAAAAGAAACCCAAAACCCAAAATTATGTCACATAGACCTAGTTGGCATAGCAAGGGTTAATGCTCACACTAACCTAATGGAATAGATACTATTGTTATCCTATTAATATCAGGATAATTTCTAATATTAAAAAATGTCAGCAATTAAGAAGCTGAGGCCTAGAAAAGTTAAGTAATTTGTCCAAGGTCACAAAGCTATTAAGTGACAGTGCTGGGATTTTAGCCCAAGGAGTCTGGCTCCAAGCCTATACTTTTACCCCAATCTGAGCTGTCCTGGCTTTGCTTTCCCACCAGGTTCTCCCAGCACAGAATCCTGCCCTCCCTAAATCACTGTCATCCTCCGTTCACTCTCAGAGTCTCCTCAGATCAAGCTGCTCTTTTCTTCTCTTCCTATGTGCTGCTTCTCTTCTCTGCCCTGGTAGCCAGACCTAGTAAGTTTCTTTATTCCAACAAAATTACTGTTTGCTTAGATAGAGACTAGATTCATCCCTTTCTTTTTTTTGTGAGGAAGATCAGCCCTGAGCTAACATCCATGCCAATTCTCTTCTTTCTTTTTTTTTGCTGAGGAAGACTGGCCCTGGGCTAACATCCATACCTATCTTCCTCCACTTTATGTGGGATGCCACCACAGCATGGACTGACAAGCGGTGAGTCGGTGCGCACCTGGGATCCGAACCCGGGCCTCCAGCAGCAGAGCGCGTGTACTTAACCACTACGCCAGGGGGCCGGCCCCTAGATTCATCGCTTTCTTCGAGTCCCCTTTTGACTCTTCAGCCACACTTCTGGTTTCACATCCTGTCTCTGTTTTTGGCTTTCATCTCTAACTGTTGTTTCCTACTTTTTGTGTCATTGCTCATTACTTCCTAGTCCTGGGAAACAAGCAGGCTGCATGTGCACATATATCTCCAGGACTGGGGAAGCCATAGCAAGATCTAAACTGTCAGGTTAAAGATTAATACCAAGTGGAACTGTCCAAGTCAGGGCACACATAGACAGTGAGAGCTAGATGCACCATGAATCTTGGGCAAAGAACACGCAGAGGTGACAGCAGAGGGTCAGATGGTCACCAGCCTCTAGAGATCAGACCCTCTAGGTGTTGCACACTTGATTCGTTCTGCTTGGAAAGTACCCTCATCCCTGCCCCACCTTACCCCTACTTCCCAGAGTCACTGCCCGTCGAAAGGCTTTCCTGATGCTCTGCCTCCCCTTCTCCACTCTGTAGGTGCCCTGCCTCTGTGTTCTTATGGGAACTTGGGTGAATTTCAGTTATAGTAGTCTTTACCCTGAGCTGGAAGTAGGAACAGCTTGCATATCTGCCCTCCCCGTTAGACAGTGAAGTTTTTGAAGGCAAGAATTGTTTTATCTGCCTATTCTTATAACACACAGAGTAGACTTAATACGTACTAAATGCCTGACTAAAAACCAACCATGGTAATTCCTTGAAGGGAGAGAATGTGGACTAAGGGCTTGCTAATCAAAATGTGGTCCAGGGAGCAGCAGCAGCAGCATCACCTGGAAGCTTCTTAGAAATGCAAACTACCAGGGCCGGCCCGGTGGCACAAGCGGTTAAGTGTGCGCGCTTCGCTGCGGCGGCCCGGGGTTCGCCAGTTTGGATCCTGGGCGCGCACCTACGCACCGCTTGTCAGGCCATGCTGTGGCGGCATCCCATATAAAGTGGAGGAAGATGGGCACGGATGTTAGCCCAGGGCCAGTCTTCCTCAGCAAAAAAAAAAAAAAAAAAAGGATTGGCAGATGTTAGCACAGGGCTGATCTCACAAAAAAAAAGAAATGCAAAATATGGAGGCCACCCCTGACTACTGAGCCAGAATCTACCCTGTACCAAGCCCCCAGGTGATTTGTTTGCACATTAAAGCTTGAGAAGCCCTGGGCTCTAGGCAGTGCTTCAGCTTCATGAAAGATGTGGGACTTTGGGTATTCTTTGAGAGGGTTAGGTTTGATTGGCAGAGCACAGTGCATCCTTTGCAGGAGATGACACAATCTGAGGTCAGCAGCAGGGATTAGCCTGACCGAAGTAGGGAGTCTAGTTTTTGAGAAGTGTGAGTGTAGCATAGGTGTGAGAGGGGCCAGAATGTAGAGGGTCTTGAGAGCCAAGCAGAAGAATTTGGCCTTGATGCCGCAGGGCCCCATTGTGGATTCTTGAGCAAAAGTGGAACATGGTGGCAATTGGAACTGGGCAGAGATATTCTCACTGACACCTCTTTTTCTCCCCCCTCAGCCCTTCCTGCTCTCCAAGTTCCTTCTCTTCCCCTGAAGGACAGCCAGGAGTTGACAACCTCACTTCTCTCAGCTGGGTCCCAGGTGAGCTGACATCCCTGCCCACAGTGAGGACCCATGTCTGTTCTTGGACAAGTAGCTGCCTTAATCCTGAATCTTTGTTAGGAGTTCTGTCTCTTTCACCAGAGACCAGGCCCATCTTGGGTTTGTACTTCAGTGTCTTTTTCCGTTCTCCCCAGTACCTTCCCTCCCATCCTCTCTGAAGCATAGTCCCTCCCCTGTTTCTTTCTGTAATGCTCCCAGTTCTTCCCCCTACTCCAAATTTGAACATAGGAAATGGGAATTTAGTGGAGATCTCATGTTTCAGAAGTTGGTGAAAATTGAAGATGTGGCTGATGTGGCTGTGTCCTTCATCCTGGAGGAATGGGGACATTTGGACCAGTCCCAGAAGTCCCTCTGTAGGGATGACAGGAAGGAGAATTATGGGAGTATTACTTCCGTGGGTAAGAATTATTTCATCTGCATGGATTAGGACATCTAAATTTTGTTATAAAGAGTATTTCTACCACATCCTATAAAAGCATGTATGTTTTAATTGCTATGACTTTGCTTATTTTTTTCTGTGAAAGTAAATCAGCCTTCGCTTTTTTTTCTTATTCAGCTTATTCTGATTATTTTTATCATAATAAGGGTATGATTGAAGACTGATAATGGTTGGGGGATAGTATTTGCAATCCAGCAAATGTTATCTTTTTACCACTTTAAAATAAAAGAGCCTGAAACTAACAGGTTTGGATTTTCATAAATTCCACAGTCATGGTACTGTATTCCTTGATGAATTGAATAATTCTTAACTGAGTAATTCCCATTTGTGAAAGCATCTCAGACTTGGCTGAATAACCGTTCATTATAGGAGTTATTACAGTCTATCTCAATAGCATTAATTCTTTCCCTTTCCTCTGATGCATGGATGGCTAGTTATTCACTCCATTACCATTCTCAGATCACTCATACGTGTTTGATGATATTTGCCTTATTGGTGTCGACATTTTACATGTCATATCCCTTCTTGGATTTTTTGCCCCAAATGAGGTTTTGAACCTATTTTTAACTAACTTATGATCCTGGAAACTAATACATATTCGATTGTATTGCCTGGAGTGTTTATTAAAATCTCAGCACTGTGGCAAACATTTTGGAGCTTATAGCTTTTAGCTTCTTTTGAATGAATTCTTTTAGAAGAACCCCTGTCTGTCAAGCACGCTGGCAGACTTTAGGTGAAACACACGTGTAATGCCAAATCTCTGTTGAAAAGCGTTCTACCAATTTACATTGTCTGAAGATTTTAGTTCACTCATAGGCTTTTATTTAAAAAGTAAAATTGACCGCTGCTCTTTTAAATTTTCCATTTCTTTTACTAATTGACATGCATTTGTATTTCCTTTTCTTTGATTTACTTGTGCATGCCCTCTGCTTGTTTATCTATTAGGATCTTAGTGGTGGTCTTTCATCTCAAGGAATTATTTATATAGTATAAATATCATATTTCATGCACATCTTTTTATTTTCTTCTTTTTGAATTTCAAATACCTGACTTGTCTAATTTGAGTCTATTAATATTGTTTTATATTTTTCAATTTACGGGTGTTTAATGGGTTTCAGAGTTGGAGGTTATTGGCACAGTTTTTTTTTTTTTATTGAGTTAACACTGGTTTATAACATTATATAGATTTCAAATGTACATCATTATATTTTGACTTCTATATACACTGCACTGTGTTCACCACCAAAAGTCTAGTTTCCATCTGTCACTGTACAAATGTCCCCCTTTATCCCTTTTGCCCTACCTCTACCTCCATTCTTTCTGGTAACCACCAATCTGTTCTCCTTATCTGTGTTTGTTGTTGTTTTTTATCTACCACATATGAGTGAAGTCATACGGTATTTGTCTTTCTCCATCTGACTTGTTTCCCTTAGCATAATACCCTCAAAGTCCATTCACGTTGCAAATGGCAAGGTTTCATCTTTTTTATGGCTGAGTAATAGTCCACTGTCTATATATACACCACATCTTCTTTATCCAGTCATCTGTTGATGGGCATCTAGGTTGTTTCCATATCTTGACTATTATAAATAATGCTGCAATGAACATAGGGGTGCATATATCTTTTTGAATTAGTATTTTTGTATTCTTTGGATAAATACACAGAAGTGGAATAGCTGGATCTGGTAGTTCTATTTTTAATTTTTGAGGACTCTCCATACTGTTTTCCATAGTGGCTGCACCAGTTTGCATTCCCACCAGCAGTGTATGAGGTTTCCCCATTCTCTACATCTTCTCTAACACTTGTTATTTCTTGCCTTTTTAATAATAGCCATTCTGATGGGTGTGAGGTGATATCTCATTGTAGTTTTGATTTAATTTCCCTAATAATTAGTGACGTTGAACATCTTTTCATGTGCCTGTTGGCCATTGGCACAGTTCTTTTCTCTACCATTCTCCAAGCAGTTTTAAATTCTTACTTTCTGATTTTTTTTTCTCATTATCCATCTCTTCATTACGTCATCTTCAGTATACTCTTCTATATATGTTCAGTGGTTTCTGCCTCCTTAACTTCTCAGGGAAGGCCACATTGGATAATTTTCATGCCTATGGGTTCCTAATAGTATCAGAAAAGGTCAAGATTTGAAAAGTATCCATCAGATTTAGAAATGAGATTTTAAAAAATAAATAAAGGAATCTTGGAAACAGCTGTTTCCATGGAGTGACTGGGATGTTTGGGAACAAGAGACAGTTTCATTGAAGATTGCAAAGGAGAGGAAATTTGAGAAAGCTCTTGTAGATAAATGTTCAAGAACTTTGTCTGTGAAGGGGCAGAGGGAGCTGGTCACTGAAAGAGTACGTGGCTTAGATGGATGGATTATTTCTCTGTGTTCTGTTTTTTTTTTTTGGTGGGAGAAGTTTTAAGTGTACTTAAATGCTACTGGAAAAGAGCTAGTAGGGAGTGAGTTTGAAATATTGGGGCAAGGAAGAGTGGATAATTGATGTAGGGAGGTCCCTGGGAAACAGGACAGCATGGTGAGATCCAGGGTCCAGGAGGAAGGATGGACCTTGATTAGAGAGATTGACCTCTTCCACTATGAGACAAGGGGAGGATGAAAGAATAAGGCTGCTAGCAAGTTTGTGGTTGTAGGATGTTCAAGTTCTTGACTGGATAGCTTTGACTTTCCCTGAAATAGGAGACAAGTCACGTGTTGGGAGTGAGCAGGTGATGGAACAGGGCGTGGAGTAGAGGTTTGAGTGCAGTGGAGAACTTTGGTTTTAAAAAGGTCATGCATGCACATAGTAAAAAATACTGAAATAGTGTAAATGGGTATAAAGGGAAAAGTGAGTCACCTGTCCCTGGTCCTCAGTCTCCTAGTCCTTCACAGAGGCAGTGACTGTTACCAGTTTCTTGACTGTATCACTAGACATATTCTGTGTATATGGAAGTTCATGCAAAAATAGCATACCATACACACTATTCTATTTTTAAATATAATGATATGTCTTGGAGATCATGATGGACATGTTTTGATGTAGCTGCTGAGAAAAATAAGTAGGGAAACTAGCCAACCGTAGAAACGTAGAAAGCCAGACAGGACATGGTGAGATTGAAGAGCGTGAATTTGTAAAGCACCGAATCTGCCTGATTGGGATTTTTATCCCTGCCCCCCCAACACACACACTGCATTACTAAGTAGCTGGGCATAGCATTGAGCAAGGAGCACAGTTCTCTGTCAAATATACAAATTAACCAGGAGAATCAGCAGAAAGCTTGTCATGTACGTGGAGAAGAGGCGGGGAAAGGGGAACGAAGCAAACCTGTAAGCCGACTGGTATAACGACTTGTGTCATCGCCTTCTCTGGGAGAGGGCAGTTGTTAATGGCCCCAAAGAGGTGCACTGGGCTAATCTGATTTTTTTTCAAATTCACCCCCAGGAAAAGAAAGCCACGAGTTTGTTTGACTTGTCGAATGGGAGAGAATTCTAATAAGTTTAAAACATGTGAGCATAAGTAGGTGTGATCACAGAGAAAAGTACCCTGGTAGCTGAGATTACTTGCCTAGTTAAATGGGGGAGGAAAAAACATGTAAAAAGTCTCATTTTGTGAGAGGACTTTTTTGTTTATATGGTTTTTTGTTTCCACTATTAAAATGTCTTTTTAGGAGGAGAATTAACTAAAAATAGTTATAAATTAAAATCGGAGTTGTCTTCATGGTACAAGAATTATAACTTCTCAAAAAAGGATAGTAATAGTATCTGCCTCAAAGGGTCATTGTAAGGATTAAATGCCACGAAATTGTAAAGCACTTAGGGGTGTAGTGCCTTGTCCGCAGTACACACTCAGCAAATGTTAGCTCTTATTACTGTTATTAGGTTACAAAAAAATTTTATTAGAAAGTTCTCAGTAGGCCATGATCTATCTCTCTAGCATTTAAAAAATAATATTCCCTATTTTTTGTTAATTACTGAAGATTTGTCTCTGCAAACCACATTAAACGTGTTTTGAGTGAAATATATGTTGCCAATCCAATTACACAGGGAGCTGAATGCAGTCTCTTAAACATCTGTATTCGTCAATGACTGTTGACTGTAAAGCTAGCTCTTGACAGTGGTAGGTTCTCTGGTTTTGGAAAGAATGCCTTTTTTTCCTTTAGACTAATTCATACCATACTGAGATTCTTTGGGGATTTAAAAGCTAGAAGGATCCTCTTCTCTAGGCTCTGAACAAACAGGAAGAGGAAGGTGAAGACTGGGTTAGCTGCATAACCCATTAACAAATTTTATTAAGAATAGTTAATATTGTACAGGTATTCACAAACAGGTACTGTATGTAAGTACCATACCAAGAGGTTATCATCTTCATTAAATAGAATAACTGCTCTCCCAGTCTCATCCCTTTGAACCATTCTTGCCAGCTCTTTCTTCCTAACCTGTCTCAGTTTCCTGCTTAAATATTCTTTATCCCATCCCTATATTGTCAAGTCATTTTACAAATGACTTTGCAAAGTCATGTGTTGCTAGCACATGTTGGTTTCATTTAATTATCCCATATCCCTCAGTCATTTTCTTTCTTCTAATGCAGGGAATAGCTAATTTTCCCTTTTCCTTGTATTATTTCAGATTATGAGTCCAGGAATGACAATATGGAACTCATAGTAAAGCAGATTTCTGATGAAGCCGAATCACACTGGATGACATCAGGAGGCACTGAAAGAAATGTTCCCCAGAGTCAAGAATTTGGAGAAGTTAGTGACCTTCATGGCATGGTAGAAAGGTGGCAGGTAAACCCCACTGTGGGGAAATCAAGGCAGAGCCCTTCCCAGAAAAGAGATATTGGTGCCATCACAGACATTAATCGTAAGCAAAACACAAACGGCGAGAGAGGTCACAAATGTAACGATTGTGGTAAATTTTTCCTTCAAGCCTCAAACTTCATTCAACATCGGCGAATCCACACTGGAGAAAAACCATTCAAGTGTGGTGAATGTGGGAAAAGCTATAATCAGCGTGTGCACCTTACTCAGCATCAGCGAGTCCATACTGGTGAAAAACCCTATAAGTGTCAGGTGTGCGGAAAAGCCTTCCGTGTGAGCTCCCACCTTGTCCAGCATCACAGCGTGCACAGTGGAGAGAGACCCTATGGATGCACCGAGTGTGGGAAAAACTTCAGCCGGCACTCCCATCTGATTGAGCACCTGAAGCGCCACTTCAGAGAGAAAGCCCAAAGATGTATGTGTTAGGAGTTTGTATTCGGAGAATAAATGGGGGCAGAACTTATCTTATTAGAACAATAGGACAGATGGATTGTGATACTGGGAGCAGTAGGAAGGGGCAAAGATTATAGTTTATTTCATTATTATTATTTATACTTTAACTCATTGTCAAATTAGTAGGCAAAACCCTATGCCCTCTCTACCATCCCCACAACTTCCCTTTCCCCAGAGATACCTGTTTTCAGCTCTTACCTGTTTCTTCTGATAATTCCATATTTTTAAATAATTCTGCTGTTGCTGGACTCATCAATTTTAGACGTTATTTATTGACTTCATTTGTAGTAAATGAGGATTTTGGCTCTCTTACATGCTTCTTTCCCTCTTCTCCCTTTTCCTAATTTAGTTATTTCACTTATTGTAAATGATAAAATAATAGAACAGGAAGTTTGGAGGAAAGAAAGTGGGAGAAAAAAAGATTATCCATAATCCCACCATCCCAACTAGTAGAATTATTATTATTTAGTGTATTTCCTTCTGTCTTTTCTTCATAAGCCTATTTTTATATATGTGTACTCAGAGGGTACAATTAAATATTAGACATACACATTTTCCGGTGTTGCTCTGCCCTCCTGTTTTTCATTTTTGACAACCTGCCATTGTGTGGAGACATCATAATTTACTCAACTATTTGCCAGTTGAACTTCTAATTTTCTCTCTTTTTTCCTCATAACTGAGTGTATGCCTTTTTCTATATGTATTTAGAATTATTTCCTTATAGTAGATGCCCAGAAGTGGGATTAGTGGATGACAAAAGCCAAAAACATTTTTATGGCTCTTGATACATATAGCCAAATTGCTTTCTAAAACAATCATACCACACATGAGAGTTCAGTTGTACTAAATTTCTTCCAGGGTTATCAAAAATTTTTTTAACAAATAGAGTAAGCAGAAGAGAATTCTTTGCTATATCCATTTTCGGTAATTTGGTTATGAATAAGTTTGAGTAATTTTCCTACTTGTTTACTTATTTTTTTATCCGTTCAAGTGATTTGTATAAGGATGAGATCACCGTAAACTGTTGCTGTGAACTTAAAGGCTCTTATTTATATTCTTCAGAAAATTCTAAGACTGGCCAAAGTTTTTATTTTTAAATTATGCCTTTGATGTCCCCAAGCCCAGCTACTTGTCATTCATGTTCACCGCCACTGACACCTCTTCCATCTTGGGATAGAAGTTTATGAAGTTCATAGTGTCTTTAAAGATTTTATTTATTTATTTATTTTTCCCCCCAAAGCCCCAGCAGATTGTTGTATGTCATAGCTGCACATCCTTCTAGTTGCTGTATGTGGGACGTGGCCTCAGCATGGCCAGAGAAGCGGTGCGTCCGTGTGCGCCCGGGATCCGAACCCAGGCCGCCAGCAGCGGAGCACGCGCACTTAACCGCTGAGCCATGGGGCCGGCCCGAGTTCATAGTGTCTTTAAAGTTCTGGGTTGAGCTGAGCTGTCTCCTCAGCCAGTTCTACCCCATTCTACTTGGTGGCTGCCTCATTAGGGAAGTGCATCCAATAGCACTCTGGATTTGGAAAGCAATTGCTTTAAAATAGTATCTTTTCTTTTATATCTTCCCAGCAATTGTTCTTATGACAAGTTATTAACTAATTGTTCTTATGACCTCCCTCCCTCCATGTTTTTTGATCAAAGGAGGAATACCTTGTGTGCTCATCCAGCGGTATTTATTGAGAGCCTCTAGTGCTAAGTTCTTGGGATGCAGCAGTAAACAGAACAGATACAGTTCATGCCCTCGTGGAGCTGATGGTCTGGTGGGAGTAGCAGATACTGAAGGTGATGAGCATTCCCAAAGGAGAAGTATCGGGTGCTGTGGGCAGGAAACTGAAGCTAGAGTGTTGACTAAGCGTGAAGAGAGCGGGAATTGATACATTACCCGTCCTCTTGACGATATTTTTACTGGCTCATTTCTTTTTTTTCTTAGCTCCTAATCAGGTATTCTTCCAACTCCATAGCCCCTTCATAATCCTTTGCTTCCTTCCCATTCTTCCACTTTATGTCATTTCTGACCACCCAATTGTGTATTTCTGATCTATCTCATTCTGTCTGCCTAACTCATGTTGGGGTAATGATCCCCTCCACATTTCAACTCCCAATTCAGAACTCCTTTCTCTCCTTCCTATATAATAAAAGTGTTTTGCTTATCCCTATGATTGCCTAACCTCAGTCATTCTCACCACCTTTCTAATCAAGCCTCTTCTTTTTTTATTTTTGTGAGGAAGATCAGCCCTGAGCTAACATCCTTTGCCAATCCTCTTCTTTTTGCTGAGGAAGACTGGCCCTGGGCTAACATCCATACCCATCTTCCTCTACTTTATATGGGACCCGCCACAGCATGACTTGACAAGCGGTGCATCAGTGCGCGCCTGAGATCCGAACCTGCGAACCCTGGGCCGCCGAAGCGGAGCATGCGCGCTTAACCGCTTGTGCCTCCGGGGTGGCCCCCAAGCCTCTCCTTAGTCTTGTTTTTTCACTGGACAAATACCAAAAGGTTCTTTTTGTTCCTGTCGGCATCAAGTAAATACATGTAGCCCCCTTTGTTACTCCTGTTGCATCATAGTTTCATCTGATTATCCTCTTTCCTGACAGTTTATTTTTCTTCTGTAAAAGAACTGATGACAGTTGCATTTCCTCTTTATTTTTCCAGGCAATGACAAAAGAAGTAAGAATACAAAATTGAATGTTAAGAAGAAAATTTCAGAATTTTCAGAAGCAGACATAGAACTCTCAGGAAAAATCCAAAGAGATGTTTCTCAAGGTCAAGATTTTGGAGAAGGCCATGAACACCAAGGCAAGTTGGATAGAAAGCAGGGAATTCCTATGAAAGAGATACTAGGACAACCCTCTTCAAAAAGGATAAATTTCAATGATGTCACATACGTCCACAAAAAGTCTTCCACAGGAGAGAGACCACATAAATGTAACGAATGTGGAAAAAGCTTTATTCAGAGTGCACATCTTATTCAACATCAGCGAATACACACTGGGGAGAAACCCTTTAAGTGTGATGAATGTGGGAAAAGCTACAATCAACGTGTGCACCTAACTCAACATCAGCGAGTCCACACTGGTGAAAAACCCTATACCTGTCATTTATGTGGGAAAGCGTTTAGAGTGAGGTCCCATCTTGTTCAGCATCAGAGTGTGCACAGTGGGGAGAGACCCTTTAAGTGTAACGAGTGTGGGAAAGGCTTTGGGAGGCGTTCACACCTGGCCGGGCATCTGAGACTCCACTCTAGAGAGAAATCCCATCAGTGCCATGAATGTGGAGAAATCTTTTTTCAGTATGTTAGCCTAATAGAACATCAGGTGCTCCACATGGGTCAGAGAAATGAAAAAAATGGCATTTGTGAGGAGGCATATAGTTGGAACTTAACAGTGATTGAAGATAAGAAGATTGAGTTACAAGAGCAGCCGTATAAGTGTGATATATGTGGCAAAGCCTTTAGTTACAGTTCAGACCTTATTCAGCATTACAGAACTCATACTGCAGAGAAAACCCGTAAATGTGATGTATGTAGAGAAAATGTTGGCCAATGTTCCCACCTAAAACAACATCAAAAAACCTATTCCAACGTGAAGTCCCATCAGTGTAATGAGTGTGGCCGAGGCTTCACTCTGAAGTCACATCTTAATCAACATCAGAGAATCCATACTGGCGAGAAACCCTTTCAGTGTAAAGAATGTGGGATGAGTTTCAGTTGGAGTTGTAGCCTCTTTAAACATCTGAGAAGTCATGAGAGGACAGATCCCATAAATACCTTAAATGTATAGATGTTTCTATTGTAGGACAGCTCTTCCGCAGTTTTAGAGAAACTTTCCTGAAGAGAAACTCTACTCCTGTAATGAATGTAATAACAACTTCAGGCATTTCTCCAACTTAACCATCAAACCTACAGATATGTTGAAATCTTCAGTTAGAACTTAGGAACACTGGAGAATGCACAATAAATAGGTATCTGTTTGCTTTTCCCGTCAAGAAATGCTTTCATTAGCATCTTCATACTTGAGATTTTAGACAAAGGAGAACCTGCGGATATGGAGGGTGAAGGAAAGCCTTCAGATGGCACTCGTTCTTCATCTGAATTTCAGAACATTGACACTGGGAAAAGCCTCATGAATGCAGTAGAAATAAGCTTTGTGGTTTCTGCCTTGTTTGACAGCTTATCTAGTCAGGGAAGAGCACACAGAAAGAGAAAGCGCTCTTTGGCATGATATCTGTTTTGGTACCTCAGCAATGAGCCTTTTCTAGAAATGATTACCCCAGCCACTAGAATACTTCAGTCATTGTTCCCATCTGGAGTATTAAACCCTTTGAAAAGCAATGGACTTAAGGTATTTATATTTTGGCAAAATTGGGATTCGGAGGCTGGATGGTATGCATTCCTGCTGCCTTATTCGATTTACAACTTCTCCATGGAACCCTCTCTGCCTTTTTGTTCTGTTTTGATTCTAGCATCAAGGTTAGCTAGTAGAAAGAGGAGTTAAGATTGTAAATGGAGAAGAAGCTGTGTTGGTCAGTCGCATCTTGAGTTGAGGGGAGAGGGACCTTAGGGGAACAGAGAAGAGAAAACAGTCCAAACCACTGTGGACCCACAAGAATGAGGGCAGCTGCATCCAGAGAAGGAATTGGACTAAGTTGAATTAAGAATTGTGGTCCAAGCAGTGTGTGTCCCAATTCCCAGTGCCCGGAGAGAGGGCTGTCCCCTAGGATAATGGCAGATAGAATGAGTTTCAATTTGAGTTGCAGCTAGATTTGAAAGTAAACGGTAATTTGGAGCAGGGAGGACATGGCCTGGTTAGCCCTGCCTTGTGGGAAGGTCTGGGTAGGAGTTGTGGGAGAAAGATGACATGGAAAAGAGGGTTAACTTGATGTGTTAGAGAGAGGGAGAGAGTGCTTCTGGGCTCTGCTGAAGTCCTGCTTCTGTTGACTGCCTGGCTTACAATAAACACCCAATAAATACTTGTTGTTTGTGTCTGTTGTACGCTGGTGTCCTGCCCAGATCCCTGTTGCCTGCTGGCCCACCCTTCCCCCAGCTGCTCTGAGTTTTGGCTGCTGAGAGCTCACAGCTGTCCCTCTTCTCCAGAGACTCGAGAATTGCCCTCAGGTGATGGGAGCTGCCTCACCCAGGAGTTACCTGCCGTCCCCACCCCCCAGCCAATGACTGATTGGCATGGGGTACAGAAGGCTGATTCACTCACCTCAAGTGGGGGGAAACGTTCAGTTTATGCTCCAGAACCACCCCCCCCTTTGTGAATGAGGCCAGGGCTAGACTTGACCAGACTACATCTGTGTTTGGCTCTGCCCTTCTCTGTCCTGATTCATTCCCTCCCACAATGACTTTTCCTAAAGAGCATGCCTCAACAAGTCACATGGCTTTGAATTCCTGTCTCAGGCTCTGCTTTAGGGAACCCAATCTAAGACATTTGGTGCCATGAGTGGTCCTAGGAGGCTGACTGTAAGAATGGACTGTGGAGTTGGCCACTCTCCATGAGGCGATGGGGACCCGGTCACTGATGGTGGGCGGAGTATTTGTATTCCCTGTCATGTGGCTGTTCAGTTGTGAGACATTCACTGTGGTGAACTGGGATGGGATACGTGTGGAAAGGGGTATACTGACTTGGGTAAGGTTTGGGGGGAAAAATGAAAATTATATAAGGATTATGGAAATAGGTGGCTCTTGCTGAAAGCCACCAATTGCTTGAAGAGAGAAGAATGACACACTCGTGACAAATAACCACCAACTTAATGCAAAGTGTGTGAGAGGGCCTCCTTGATGGCATTTAAGGAGACTGTTGTCTCCTGCAAACAGAATCACAGAGCTAAAGGTCAGATGTAAGACTTAATTGAGAATGATGTCAGTAAAGCCTGGTGTTAATGTTTATTGAGCATTTACCATGTTCTAAACATCATGCTAAGCACTTTAGGTAGACCATCTCACTTAATCCTCACAACATGATGACTACTTGCTCATATTTGCACTTAATAGCACCCTTATTTTACAGTTGGGAAAAACAGGTTCAGATTAGTTCATTGATTTGCCCAAAGTCACACAGCCAATATGTGGCAGAACCAGCATTTGAACCTAGATCATTTTGCCTCCAAAAGCTGAGCTCTTAATACTATGCCTTATGTTATTAAACAGCAAGCATTACAAAGTGGTGAAATTATGTTGTTGTCATCTGTGTGAAAAACAGTTTTGGGGCTGGCCCGGTGGCACAAGTGGTTAAGTGTGCGTGCTCCGCTGTGGCGGCCTGCGGTTCGCCAGTTCGGATCCCGGGCATGTACCGACACACTGCTTGGCAAGCCATGCTGTGGCGGCGTCCCATATAAAGTGGAGGAAGATGGGCACGGATGTTAGCCCAGGGCCAGTCTTCCTCAGCAAAAAAAAGAAGAGGATTGGCAGATGTTAGCATAGGGCTGATCTCCTCACAAAAAACAAAAAACAACAGTTTTGATCCAAGATGTGATAAAATCATACAATTAGAGAATCTTAGAATTGTAACGGGTCCCATGGGATCATCAAACCCAACCTCCCACCGGTTGGAGCAGTCCCCATTCAACTTGTAGGCACGTGCCTGTAACAAATGCTTAATAACTGTGTTGAACTAGAGAAGACATTTCCTGGCAACAGATTATCCAGTTTCTGCATGAGGGTCTTCCAGTGATGGGGAGTTCACTGCCTCTGAAGGCAGCCTCTTCCTTTTTTTTTTTTTTTTGGTGAGGAAGATTGGCCCTGAACTAACATCTGTGCCAATCTTCCTCTACTTTGTATTTGGGACGCTGCCACAACATGGCTTGATGAGCAGCGTGTAAGTGCGTACCCAGGATCTGAACCCACGAACCCCAGGCTGCCGAAGCGGAGCGTGTGCAGTTAGCCACTACACCACCGGGCCAGCCCCAGCCTCTTCCATTTTAAAACAGCTCTGATTGCCAGAAGCTTCTTTCTCTGCTGAAAACGACATTGATCTGTAGTATTAACGTCTTTCTCTCATTGCTCCTAGTTGCAGGAAAAAAATTAAGACAATTTTATGATTTGAACATTTGACTGAAAAGTTTTTTGCTGCCCTTCAGTCACCACATCCATCATAGCCTTCCCTTCTCAACCTGCAAGAGGAAAGGGAAACAAAATATTAGGGTCATATTTTGTTTGCTCGAGTTTGGGCAAGTTAGAGCAAGATTTGTTTTCTCAAGACGCTACTTATTCTTTTTAACATCAAAATGTTGGAAAGGAGTAAAAGCAAAAAAGGAACAGAACAGTAGAATCTGCATTCCAATTACATCAGTAAATGGGTGCATGGAGCATGCTGGTTGAATTCGATAGAGATATTTGCTACACTACTAGGGCAGGGAGAAGCCTGTGGTTGATTCTATCAAAAATTTTTGTTGTTTTTACAAAAGTATGGGAGCCATCTGAGTGTGACCCAGTCATTAGCTTGGGTTCTTTCCTTGCAGAAGGAACAGTTAGAAACACCATGTGCTAGTTCTCAAAACTTGTGACCTGCACCTTCCACCCAGGAGGCTAGATTCCCCATCAGTCCGTTAGTTCTATCTCTTTGGTCAGGAGCTGCTTCTAAACCTTTGTCTTTTCCCCTGACTGAGGGAGGAGGTTAAATTCTCCTCGATTTAGGAAGGCTCAGGGAACCACTGAGACAGCGAGACCTCCTGGATTCCTAGATAACACGGAGGGGGTGGAGCTTTGGGGGAGGGGCGGTGCTGTGACGCACTTCCGCTAGGCTTTCCAGGACTTGTTCTATTTGTCTTGAAGGTCTGGTCTTCGGCTTGTTGTGTCTTTCCCGGGCCGAGCCCACGGCTCTGAGTTCTTGGCTGCAGGTGGTGGAGGGGACTTGAGGTGCATAGTCACTGTCTCTGGCATTTGGCTCCAGCAGGGTGTGGAGAGAAGCCCCTCTCCCACATTTCACTCTCCCCCTGCCCAATCCAGCTATGTACTTTGAGTTAACCCAAATGATGGGATTGATTAGGAAGGGCAGTGGAGACAAAACAAGACACTAGTATTTTTCTGCCCTTGTACAAATCATAGGAAAATTTCACCAGCAAGTGCAGCTTTGGTGGTTTGGATCCAAGGAGAAAGAACAACCTAGAGAAGTTCCAGAAGAAGGAAGCTATAAAAATTAGGGTGGTCACAGATTTGAACCTGCCAAATCACAGATAGTAGAACTAAGAGACACTCCTTGAAATCGGAATGAGATTAGGAGAAAAATTATCAGAAGTACACTTGCTCCACGGGTAGTAAACTAATGAAGTACCTACAGAGATACAGAAAATATAGCAGATAAAAAATTAGGGATATTCAAGGGTGAGTACCAAAGTGGAGGAACTAGTGTGTTTTGGAATTGATGTCAAGGACAATTTTACCTCTTCACAACCTGTCTGTCCCTTGGTGCCTCTGACAGAGGCAGAACGATGAGCACGATGAATCATGAGTTGATGCAATATGGTAACTGCTTTGTTTTATCCTTGGCTGGAAATATTACAAATATATACCACTGATCATGAGGGCAACCAGGAGAGAATATGACTGGATTAGCACAAACCCATCACCAGGCCTAGATAAATAACCTTGACAAGCCGTTGGGACAATAGTATAATCTTGTTTCTAAGAGAAAGAAAGAAAGATTTGTTGTGCACCTGATCATGTGCTTATTTCTGTGCTAAGTACCTTACATGTTGTGTTAGTCTGCTCTGGCTGCCATATCAAAATGCCACAGACTGGGGACTTAGAAATTTATTTTCTCACCATTCTGGAGGCTGGAAATCAGAGATCAAGGTGTCTGTAGAGTTGGTTTCTACTGAGCCATGTCTCCTTGGCTTGCAGAGGGCTGTCTTCTCGCTGTGTCCTTACATGTCCTTTCCTCTGAGCGTGTGCACTCCTGGTGTCTCTTCCTCTTCTTATAAGGACACCAGTCCTATCAATGAGGGCCCCACCCTTATGACCTCATTTAACCTTAATTACCTCCTTAAAGGCCCTATCACCAAATACAGTCATCCTGGGAGTTAGGTCTTCAATGTATGAATTTGGGGGGGACACAATTCAGTCCATAACACATGGCTTACCACATATTTACAATAACTACTTGAGTGTATCCCAATTTTACAGTTGGGCAATCTGAGCCTCAGAAAGTTAATAAATTGTCCATGGTCAGATAGGTAGCAAGAATTGGAGTCAAGGCTATGACCCTGATGTAGCCAGCTCTGAAGCCTGAGTTATTTCTCTGCAGTATGTGGAGTATCTTTTTTCTTATGTATTTCGATGAATGTTTATGCTCTATATAGTGCTTTAAGTTTCCAAAGCATTGTCACATGATCTTCAAAAGCTCTTCAGGGAAAGCAAGCAATATAGTCCCATTTTGTAGATGAAGAAAATGGAGGCACAGTGATATTATGACTTGACCATAACTCTGAAATGGAGCCTGGAGCCTCAGGTCTCCCAAATCCTAACCTAGGTAGTGCTCTACACTACAGTGAGAGAAAAGAAGGTTGGGATATGATGTTTTCACAGCTTTCTAATTCTCTCATTCTGGCAGAAAATTGCTCGAATCTCCCCTCCCCATTCCAACATCTTTCCAGATAAGGAGGGTTGACTGGGATGTGGAGACTTGGGGCTGTTTCCTTGCATGTTCCCAGCCTCCCAGGGAGGCTTCAGTTGGCATAGTGTTCACCTCAAAAGGGAGTGTATTGCCATATCTCTCCCTTAAGACAGCAAGATGTTGAGAAACTGCCTTCCATTCTGGGACCCTAGCCAGTCCTAGTCCAGGAATGAGAAGCCTGGAGTATGACCTTAGACAATTTATGACAGCTCCCCAGAATTATCTCTGAGGCACTCTGAGCAAACCAGGGCAGGAGCAGCTATGGAAAGTGGATTATTAGTACATCGTTCCCAGCCTTGAGGGTCATGGAACAGCTTTTTCTTTCCTGTTCTGTCTATCATCTTCAGCATTAATCTTCTTCTTAGGAAAGAGATCATCTCTTTAATTGGGGGTCCTTATGGTTTTGGAGGACTATTTGCCTGATTTTTTATTCCCAAAACCTGAGTAACAAGGGTAAGAAGTCAGCTTAGCATGTATATTAGAATATTAGTTACAGTCTTAGAATATTAGTTTGCTTCCAATTCTTTCCTGTGCACTTGTAGCTCAGTAGGGAAGTTCTGCTTTGTTATGTATTAAGGGTACTGGCGGTTTAAATGATTATAAAGTGTGTTCACATCCACTATCTCACTTTCAATTTGCAGTTTCCCTGTAAGCAAGATGGAGCAGGTATTATAAAATAGACCCACCGGCCTGGTGGCTTAGCGGTTAAGTGCGCGAACTCCACTGCTGGCGGCCCGGGTTTGGATCCCGGGCGTGCACCGACGCACCGCTTGTCCAGCCAGGCTGAGGCCGCGGCCCACATACAGCAACTATAAGGATGTGCAGCTATGACATACAACTATCTACTGGGGCTTTGGGGGAAAAATAAATAAATAAAAATTAGATGGGGTTCAGGTGTATTTCCCTAAAAAAATAAATAAATAAAATAGACCCAGAAAAATTCAGTAACTTATCTAAGATTAACAAACCTATCAGCAGAGCTGGAACTAAAAAGCTGAGCTTAACACGACAGTGGTGATCTAAAACAGGAAAGTTAGGAACCCCTGATAAAGAATAAAGAAACTCAGCCTGCCCCAGTATCCTCATTATTGGGCTTTGTGATTAGGAGGAATGTGCTTTGTTCTGTGAACCAGAGGGTTGGTTTCTAGCTCTGGCTTTCCCACTATTACCTGTGACCCTGAGCAGGTCACTACTTTCTCTTGGGCCTTGTTTTTTCTCATGGGAAAGGTGAGGTGGTTGGATTAAATAGCCTTAAGGCCCCTCTGGCTCTAACTCTATAATTCTGTAACCTTTCAGAGTCAGATATAAATGGGAAAAAGAGACCCTGATCTACATTCATTTATTCATTCATCATTGTATTCAACAAATATCTGTTGAGGACCTACTATGTGTGACATTAACTAAAAGCATAGAGTACAAATAATTAAAAAATTTCGGAAATATCACAAATGAAAAGGACAGGGTATAATGCGAATAAATAACAAAGGGACTTACTTTAAATTGGTGCACAAGGAAGAAGTCTAAGGAAGTCAAATTTAAAACTGAGACCACAAAGAAGGAAGGGAGCTGAGAGACTGAATATAAAAACAGACAGTAGCCAGACCATATATAAAAATAGAACCTGGCTCACAATCTGCAGCAACCAGCCCAAGAAACCAACCTATAATCTACAGTAAACAGCCCAGGGAGCCAACCTACTATCTACAAGTCAGACTTGTAGGAATTCAGACCACTGTCTTCAGCAACCAGTCCAGGAAGCCAAACAATAGCCCCTGTAACAATCGTCCCCAAATAACCAGGACTTGATTAATAACTGACAGCTTCCCTAATATTTGCTCTTGCTTCCAACTTAGTACCAACTGGCGAAAGCCAAATATGTGCCCTTAACCAGTCACATAGGATGCCCTGCTTCTAGTCAGCCCGCCCAAAGCCTCCCCAGGCCAACAGCCTCCACTCAAAGCACACATGAAACCTTCCCTGTTGTCCGCTCCTTTGCCTGGCTTTGAGTCTCACGACACAAGTGATGGTGGCTGACTGCCTTGCTGTAGCAGGCTCCAAATTAATAGCCTTTACTTGCTTTCATTTGGGTGGTCTCTGCTTATTTCCACAGAGCTGGTCAGGTGAATAAAGTGACATAGTCTGTTCTAAGCAGTGGAAACTGAAAGGAGATCAGTGTTGCTGCAGCAGGATGGACTAGAGGGAGAGTGGTACGTGGTGAGGTGAGAGAGGTGGGTGAGGGCTGATCATCCAGGGTCTTGTAAAGAATTAGATTTTATCCTAAATGCAATGGGAAATTATTAAAGAGTTTTAAGCAGGGGAGAGACATAATCCTGCTTATATATTTAAAAGTCATTGCTGACTGGAGAATGGGGGCCTTAAGAGCAGAAAGAAGCAGGATCACTTAGGTTACGCTCCTTGGTGCCTTAAGACATAGATGATGGAGGCTTGGACTCTAGTGGGAGTGGGTTGGAGAGATGAGGGCTAAGTCAGTTCATTATTTAAAAAATAGAACCATAGGGCCAGCCCCAGTAGCCTAGGGATTACGTTCTGCATGCTCCACTTTGGCAGCCCAGGTTCGGTTCTCAGATGTGGACCTACACCACTCATCAGTGGCCATGTGGTAGTGGCAGCTCACATACAAAATAAAGGAAGATCGGCCACAGATGTTAGCTTAGGGTGAATCTTCCTCAGCAAAAAACAAAAAACAAAACAGAATGATAAAAATCATGGAATTGTAACTCATAATGGCTGGATTTTATGGTATGTAAATTATGCCTCAACAGTGCTGTTTTCAGAAAGTAGAATTGACAGAAGTTAATGATAGGATGGAGGTGGGGTAGCGAGAGAGAGGTAGATGTCAGTATTGATTACCAGATTTCTGGCTTCAGCATTGGACAGCTGGTGGTGCCATTTACTGGGCTAGGAATGATTGGGGCAGAAGCAAGGATGTGATTGATATGGTATGTGCAGGGTATAGGGAGATAAAGAGTTTGGTTTGGGACATGTTATGTTTTGAAATACATGAAAGATATTGAAATGGAGATATTTAGTAGACAGGTTACAAAGTCCTAAGCTCAAAGGGTAAGTGTGGGCTGCTGATGTGAATTTGGCAGTGGTAAAATAGTAAATAGTGATAAATAGTGTTCAAAACCATAGGAATGACTGAGATCACCTATGGAGAGAATAAGAAGATAGAGGAGGACCTTGGACTGAGTCTTGTAACCCTCTGACATTTAGAAGCTGGGTAGAGAAGGAGGAGCCAGTAAGGAGAGAAAAACCAATAGATTATAGCTAAGAGAAGACAGTGTTTTGAGGCGAAGAGAATGGTCAACTTCTGAAAGACTACCAAAAGGTCAAGCAAAATGAGGATGGGAAAAAAATCATAATTGTGTTTGGTTACACGGAAGCCAGTGGTAATTCTGGCAAGAGCAGGTTTAGTGGAGTGGTGGGGGTGGCATCTGGATTGGAGTGGATGGAAGAATGACAAGGAAACAAAGAGGGGTCCATGCCATTTGGATGGAGAAGTTTGGCAGCATTGCGGAGCAGTGAGTCATGGCGGGTGAAAGGATGTGTAAGGGACAAAGAGGAGGTTTTGTAAGATGGGAGGTATCAGGACAGGTTTATATGCTCATAGAAATAAACCAGGAGACAGTGAGAGATTAGAAGCCAGAAGAGAGAAAGAATAACAGAATTGATGTTCTTGAGAAGAAAGGAGGGCAAGAAACTAGGGCCATAAGTGGAGGTATTTACCTCTAGTAGGAGAAGGACCACCATCTCCACCATACAGGAGGGAAAAAGGAAAAATGGATGAATACACAAAGATTATAGATTTGGTGGTAGGAAGATAAAATTTACAATTATGTTTCTCAATTAAGTAAACTAAATCCAAGGTGAGATCATTTGCTGAAAGGTGGCTGAGGGTGGAAATAGGAGGTTTGGGGGGTGTTGAGAACTTGTCTACATGAAATGACTGTTGTTACTGTACTAGTCTTCTTATATATCTGGGCACCCATCAAAAGAGCAAATGAAACACCCCGTTGGGTAATTTTTGTGCTACCCCACATCCTCTGTCCAACCAAGTCACTCAAGAAAATGTTCACTACATACATTTGATGTGTCATCCCTGTAGTAGATACTCTATGGAACAGTTATTCTTAAAACCTTATAAGGAAGTTGTCTTAAATAATGTGATATTAACTGTAAGTTAGAATGTTCAGAAAAGTCCATCCATGCGAGGTGGAAGGTCAGAGCACCAAGCTGCCTATCCCTGCAAGTGGCGGGCTGATGACCATCTGTCAAGAATCTTGTAAGAATGGGCCTGTATTGGATGGGGGAATGGACCAAATGACCTCTCATGCCATGTGCCTGTCTATCAGAAAGTCTGTGAGGCTGAGCTAGCTCCAGAAAGTGTTATGGAGAAGGTGGCCTTGAAGGGCATATATGACCTGGAATGCCATAGATGTCAATGTGCACTTCTGTTTCCCATACAAAATCTCCCAAATATCCCTCTGTCCTTTCTTCCCTGACCATCCCCCAAAGAGTAAGGTAACAACTTGCTAATGAGAATATGTCAGAGAATGGTTCAATTTGACTCTGTGCCTCTATTTCCTGAATGACCTTACTGCTAGAAACTCAACAGACTTAAGGAGGGAATTGGGCCACATCTAGACTGCTTAAGCTTTGCAGAGAAGACTCCTCTTACCACCATAGTGATGTGGGGGCAACTTATAGCTGGAAACACAGTAACAGTGGTGGTGGGTTTAGCTGCTGTGGGTACATATGAGAAAATGTAACTGGAGGTGTCCATCTCTCTGCCGTGAAGGGAGCTATGAGCAAAAGGAGGAAGGCTTTCTGAGGCCACAGGAGGCTCTATTCTTTTTCCTCTCTGATCTCCACCCTACTCTGCCAATTGAACTCGCCAGTTTTGGCCTCAGCTCTGCTTTCTCAAGTTGCAGAGGGTGTTGGAAGCCACCTCCACCAATCAAATTTCTCCAGCAGCACTGAGGGAGAGGGCTCTGCAGAAGGATCAGGGTCTGATGGGGACTGATGATGGAATGTTAATAAAGCATCTCATAACTTGATTTTCTCATAACTTGATTTTCTTCCATTGCCATGAATTGTCTCTACACAAGTGTCCATAATTTGTGTTATAGCCCTAGCATTTATTTTACTAGCATTTGTCTTTTGTGAATCTGTTTTGCCCTGTGAGCATGTGAGCATGTGTATGCTGTTTTTCCCTTAGGAGGAAAGCTAACCAACGGTGTCTTCTGCTTCCTTTCCCCACTTCAGAGCCTAAAACAGGTCTGTCACAGGGGATGCCCAATGACTGAGGGTGAAATGACATGTGCTCCACCTTCTTGCCCAACATTGCTATTCCTATCCACCATTCCACCCTCTTCTTCCCCTTAGAAGTATCCTGTGGGGTCTTTTTCTTTAAGTGTCTGATCTCAAGTGTTTGTTCCAGCGAGTAGAGAGAGGAGCTAGCCCTCCGGGGGGGGAGCCTTGGGTACAAACAGCTCATATATCACCTAGTGGCTATAGGGTGCAAGCAGCCCTCCACCTTCAACGTCCTAAATGTGAGCACAGACTTTTCCTCTCTTGGCCTTTAGACTTAACCCCCATTCACGTCTCCCCTCTCAGCCCATGGAGGCTGCTAACAGGATGTGGCCCCAAAAGATTCAGAGGAGGCATAACTTGAAATAAAACACAATGTTTTCAAGATTATGCGTTGGCCGATGGAACTGTGTGACTCTAAGGTGATCAAATGGAACACGAAACAGTTAAGTTTTTAATTGAGTAGGTCCTATGTGTTAAAAGTGCAAAAGGGGGAGAGATTAAAGTCTGCTCTCTCTTTAAGAAGAAAAACCCATATGAACATTGAAGAGTTCCTGAAGCAATGGTTCTTAACATTTTGGGGGTTAGCTAACCTTCTTAGAATCTGTTGAAATCCACCAGTCTCTCCCCAGAAAAGTACACATTTATACAGAGTTTTATGCAGAGTTTAAGTGTCTGTGGACCCACTGCAATTCCAAAAGGAAGGGCACAGGGGAAAAGCTGACTCAGAGGAATTGCATCAGGGTCAGGTTGGGGTGGGGGCCTGAGAATACTTAAAGTAAGAAAACACCAAAGTGCCAGGTATAAGATGGGATGTTCACCAGATATGCAGTTAGAGACTGGGGGAAAAGCCGGTTTATGCAGACTGCATTATGAGTGAGGAAGCAGGCAGAAAGTGTATTTTGGCAGCCCAGAAGAGTAAAGAAAAAGAGGAGAGGAAATTAGAGTTTCTCTTTATCGGCTTTGATGGTATATATCCTATACAAAATAGTTTTTCAATAATAGTTCACAAAATATTTGTATTTCTCAAAAACATGAGAGTTGTTGCTAACCTGAATAATATTTGCCTGTGGGACCCAACATGCTTAGCCAGAGGCATAAAATAAAGCCAAAACTGGACAGGCGGAGAAGAGAGGAACTCTCAGAGTTCATCCTAAAATCAGAGTTTATGGCTGAGATAACCCTAGTACAAATTTCAAGGGTTATGAACATTCATATCACGGCAATCTTGCCTTTTTTTTTTTTTTGTGAGGAAGATCAGCCCTGTGCTAACATCTGCTAATACTCCTCTTTTTTTGCTGAGGAAGACTGGCCCTGGGCTAACATCCATGCCCATCTTCCTCCACTTTATATGGGACGCCGCCACAGCATGGCTTGACAAGTGGTGCGTCAGTGCGTGCCGGGATCCCTCTCTCTCTCCCTCCTTTCCTTCCTTCTTTCCTTCCTTCCTGCCTCCCTCCCTCTTTCCCTTCAGACGTGTGTAGCACTTACAATAAGCCAGGCACTCTTCTAGGTGCATTATGTATATTAATTCATTTAGTTCTTATAGCAGCCTTATTAGGTAGGTACAATTATTCTTTCCATTTTATAGAGGAAAAAACTGAGGCACACAGAAGCTAAGTGTCTTGCCCAAGTACAGGCTAATACGTGTTGGAGCGAGGATTCCATCTCAGGCAGAACGGCTTCAGGGTCTGCTCTTCAAGCTTCCTATTTGGGTGTACTTGATCTCTCAAGCTTAGAAAGCAAATTTTGAGGACCAAGTATCACACCTCTGATTCTTTCGAGTGCTTCATAGAGCCCAAATATTTGTGGAAACCCCAGAGAAAAGGTATATTACTTACTTAAAAGGAAAGGTGCAGAATCTTTCAAATTGGTTGAAGAGTAGATGGTCTCCTGTTGGCTGAATCTGAAAACTCAGAAGCAGTGGAACAAATCTGGCTCTGGCAACCCAGCCTGGGACTCCCTTTGTTCTCAGGAGAGGGATGCTCATGGGCCCTCTCTTTGTTCTGTTGAGAATTATCACGAAGCTACACGTCTATTTGAAGATCCGGCACTGTAACTGGCCACTGTGTCCTTTGTTCTGCTACCAACCTGAGATCTCCAAAGTCTCCCTCACTTTTCTAACTGCTCTCTACCCCTCTTTTCCTGCCTTCGAAGACCGATACTTCCCTTTTACCTTCCTACCAATTTTTATGTGTCTACTTATTTATGCCAATTTCTCTGTACGTCCTCGTAATGCACATCTGTGTGTGGGAGATACTTGCATATCTGGGGGGCATGGACATAAAATATGACTGTAACTGTATTTACTTATTTATCAAAAGGTATTTTTACATTTTTTTTCTTTTTCTTTTTTTTTTTTTGGTGAAGAAGATTAGCCTTGAGTTAACATCTGTTGCCAGTCCTCCTCTTTTTGCTGAGGAAGATTGGCCCTGGGATAACATCCGTGCCCATCTTCCTCCGTATGTGGGACGCCTGCCACAGCATGGCTTGATAAGCGGTGTGTAAGTCCATGCCTGGGATCTGAAACTGTGAACCCCAGGCCACCGAAGTGGAGCATGTGAACTTAACCACTACACCACCGGACCCGCCCGACATATTTTTTTCTTCCATGCAGAAAAGAGTGGCTAGGAAAAGACTGGGCTTGTGAATAAGTATAGTTGCATGTGTCAGATCTTCAGCTATTTATTTTTATTTTAATGATAAAACTAAAAGTTGTAATAAGCCCAATTGATTTCTCACTGACACATTAAGAAACATTTTCTTCAATAAAACTGTGGTGCATATATCACTATGTAATCCTTGGTCAGTGTCATACTGTAATTTCCAGGTGCTTTCTCACAATACAGCATAGGCTTTTGTATCAGGTAAACCTTGGTCTGAATCCTATCTCTGCCATTTGGTAAATGTGACAATGGGCCAGTTACTGAGTTTTCTGAGCATTTTCCTCATCTGCAAAAATAGAAAACAGCTTCCAACTGTGTTACTGTGAGAACAAAAAATGAAAGCACCTAATGTAGTGCCAGACACATAGTAGGTGCTCTATCAATGTAACTTTTCTTCCTTCCCTCCAGCCTCTCTCCCATGGTTGACCCCCTTCAGTTTCTGGTTTTGTTCCCGTATGGAAACAGAGGGGTACCAGTTGCTGCCTTGTCTCTGCTGTCATCTTCAGCCAATTAGGGAGTAAATCTTGAGCAGTGGGGCATCAGTCCTGAGACTGTTAGTCTGGGGGGAGATCCCATATGTCCCATAAGGAGATATGTTAGAGAAATGTACTCTAGTTGATTCTTCCCTCAATCCACAATGGTGACCCAGCTTTCCCTCTCAAACCTGGACGGTCATGACAAACCAGAGAGTGAAGAAGGCCCCAGGCTCTGGTCTAGGCAAGCCAGAAAACTTACCTAGTGAGAACAATTTTTTTTGGTGCTCATTCTTCATAGTGATCCTGATAAAGTCTCTGTGAGCAAGAAAGCCAAAGTTCCTGACTTGAAAATCTGGAAAAATTGGAGACAGATTGCATGGCTAATGACCTATTGAATCACAGAATCTATTTTCCCAAAAGTAACAAGACAGCTAACAGGAACTAGGAGCCAGTGTGATATAGGGAAGATTGTTGGCATTGTCATCAGATTTTACTCCCTTACTCCCTCTCTCTGTCTCTCCCATTGTTATAGTCTACTGGCCCCTAAGTCATTTTCTTTCATTTCTCCTTGATTTTAGCTCCTGGATCATTCTCACTCTTTAAAAATACTATTGTCATAATTCTCGGAAATTTCTATATAGAAAGAAGTGGTTCTTCTAACACCCTGGTCTCTCAGTTCTCTGAATGCTCTCCTCCAATGATCTTGTCCTCCATCCTCCCCAATACACGCTCCCACAGTCATACTTCAGATGTTGTCATTACCTGAAACTCAGTTTCGTGCACTCCACCCTCTGACCACTACTGCCTGTCTTTCCAGCTTCCGTTCTCCAGTGTACCCAGACTCCAACAACCTTTCAATACTGCCAGGACCTCCTATCCACTTGTTCGGGTAGCCACATGTTTGCTGTCCTTCACCCATTGACGTCCTCCCTACTCTCCTTGCCCAGTGTAAAGTCCATGGGCAGTCATTATAATCACTCAGCTCCCCGTCCCTCTTTGCTTTGGTATACCTACTCCACAAAGTCACAATCATGATTAAATTCAACCTCTGCCTACTCTGTACTTGCACTCCAGTCACTGGAGTGAAGAAAAATACATACCCTTGCCGACTCATCTTGTTCTTAGCTCACGACCTTAAAACCCAAGTGAGATTATGAGCACTTCCGCTTCTGGAAAGTGGAGTACTTTCCCCTGTTCCTCCCACAAAGTACAGCTAAGACTCCTGGACATTACATATAAAAGAAACATAAGAAGATTCTGAAAGGTGGAGAGAAAGAGGAAGACTATCTTTAGGACTTGGAGCCCAAGGAACAATGCAGCAGTGAGTTCCCTGGGTTTTCATTTTGCCTTTTATATGCCAGACTGGGTACTGGAGAAGCTGGCAACCTGGAAACAACAATGGACGCAGACTTTAAATAGCCACAAGAAAATCCTGTAGGAAAGGGGCAACCTAGCAAGACATAAAAGGTTTAGACAACAACCGCTCTACTCCACTTAAAGACCACAGAAAAAACTATGGCCCCACTCCCATCCCCATCAGCAAAGGCCAAGTGGGGAGTCTGGGCTGGTACCAGGCTGGTATCAGTGGAGACCACGTGGAAAACCTGCACTTCCACACTCACCCAGTGGTAACGAGGCACCCTTCATCTTCTCTGCATACATGAGTATGTTTATAAAGAGAAGGAATCAACGGAAAGTAGGACATTTAAACGAGATAACTTGGTGGGAGGAGATCCCAGAGATAGAAGGGAACGGTATGGAGGATGCAGACTGTGATGTTCATCTTCCATGATAGGAACACTGCTTCCTTAGATACAGGAGGGAAGGAAAGGACCATAGGGGAAACTGTTGAGGTAGAAGAGATAGAAATTAAGGACATTCTCCTCTGGTGACCTCCTGCTGTCTTTGCAGAAGGGAGAGTGAGAGAGGCAGATGGATGTGGTGTCCTTTGCATTGATTCCTTCTCTTTATAAACATACCTGTGCTTTCCCTACTATTAAAAACAAACAAAAAATACTTTGCCATAGACTTTCCTCCTTTGAAGTCCCATCTCATCTCTCTTCTCTCATTTCCAGGCAAGCTTCTTAACCCTTTGCAGTAGTCTCCCAGTCCCAGTCCTCTGTTGTAAATGCTCTTGCTAGTTACAGTGACCTGAATGGCACATACCTTTAACTCCTAGCGGTCTAAGCCCCAATCTACTCCCACTGAGAACTAACTCCATGTCATTTCCACAGCACACCGCAAGCCTCCTGCCTTTGACCATGCTGTTCTCTTGGCTCCTCCATCCACTCTCCTTCTAGGCACAGTTAAATGTGACTTCTTCTATGAAGTCTTTTTCATGATTCAAGTCAAAATTCACAACCCATCCTCTCTTTCAAGGGCCTACAGAACCTTGTTTCTCCTCTGTATTTTAGTACTTTATTCTTTCTGCCGACATTTTAGTTAGTTGTCGTCTCCATGTCTGTCTTCCTTAAAGGGTTCAGGGAAACCCAGTAGGGGACGAGGACCACGTTTTGGTCCTCTTTGATTGCCCCTGCAGTATCTAACACAACTTGCCAGCAGTAGCTTCCAGGTGTCTCCAATTGATGCTTGGCGTATTTAGGACTTGGACGTTCTCTGCTCCTCATCAACTGTCCCACCCCATCTCTACCTGCCCACCCACTCCTTGTTTAGGTAAAGAGCTGAGCAAGCACCAGGAAGGAACACTAGGAATGACGATAGGTAGGAGGTGGGAGATGCCAGTGGCAGGTTGGAGGTGCCTGTGGCCTCCTAGCATGTGGAAATGATGCTCTCTCAAATTAATTAGTGCCCATGGTTGATTTACAACCGGTTGTTGTCTCTACTTGATGCCGTTTAATAGACAAAAGCCAGGCAATCTAAGGGGTTTTGCTGGATGTATGCCTGGAGAATAAAACATACATTATGCCAACAGACATGTGCAGCTGAGAAAACCTGTTGGCACAATTATCCTAAAATAAGGGATAAGCCAAAATTCATTTCCTTCTACTTTTGGAATGCATTTTTAACCATAGATTTTCCATCTTAATTATATTGTATCGAGTCTAATATTAAAATGATACTACTCTAACATAGAAGAAAACATTAGAAGCATTTAAGACCAAGAGTTCTAGTCCTGGTTGGTCAGTCAGTTTTCTCATCTGCAAAATGAAGAAATTCAACAAGATCATTAAAAAATTCCATAAAGTTTCCTAATCCCTGGGCCCACACTGACTGGAGTGGGGACAGCCCAGGGAAGGCCACATGGGCTAGAAACCAGTGTGCTAACTCTGGATCCAGCGCTTGGGTTACAGACCCACCTCTGCATCACGCCTTTGGCACCGACCATAACAGTAAGAACCCAAAAGAAAGGTTTGCACACTGGTAGATGCCCCCTCCCCATCCCTGCCCCCCAGCCCCAGAGAGTGTCTGGCGCTGAGAACAATAATCGTTACATCTTATGATGTATAGGGACTCTCTGCAAAATATCCTTACATAAAAGGGCCTCCCAGCAAATCTGGGCCAGTTCAGTTAGCGAGGGACAGGTCCACGACTGGACTCAGTCTTCTGACTCCTGTCTGTGGGACCTTCTGCCATCACTCACCTAACTCCAATTCCATCTCTCTTAGGTCAAAAATCCTCAGTTTCAGCATCTCCAGGCCAGGGCCCAAGCGCCTCACCGCTACTTTTGCGTGAGTCCAGCTCCTGACTTAACGCAGGCCCTGGTGGGGTGCAGACGAGGCAGGTTTGGCTGCGATTCAGGCTCCCCCTCCTCTCCCGCAGCTATTGGGCAGCGCTCCCTGGCTCGCGGCCCCAGAGTGGGGGTGGGGGTAGGGAGACAGTCGGCAGAGGGGGTGGGGGTGGGGGCACCGGGCCCAAGCGTTTACTGGTCGCACAGCCCGCATATGCTTTGTTCAGATTTGACTCGGTACTGGGGCGTCGTGACACAAAACCTGCAGACCGTCCGCTCCAGCGAGGTCCCCAGGGTGGGCGTGGGGGGACCGGCTCTCTCTCTCGTAGTTACTCATTTTCTGGGCTCTGGCTTGTCCGCGATCGCGACAGTGGCGGACCCAGGGGACCCCAATTCTTGCAGTTAGGGAAACACAGGCTGGACCTCGCCCGTCACTCGCCGGACTGGCCGGCGGTGCCGGGGACCGGGAGGAGAAGCGCCCGGCGCCCCTGTGCGCCCACTCGCACCCCAGGCGCGCCCTGCACGAGGTCTTTCTGTCTACCTCACAAACGCGCCCGGGGTGCGGGGGTTTAGGCATCTGCGCCGGGGTGGCTGGTGGGGCAGCTCGGCGGCCCAGGCTCTGTCCACCGTCTACGAAGGAGCTGCCTGTGCCGCAGTCTGTGCCCAAGTGCCTGCGGTCTGGGGTCCCAGGCCTCGGGCGGAAGGGGTGAGGGGAGGCTTGGACCCACCCGGGCCCAAGGCACAGTTAGCTGGCGAGCGTGGGGACTGTGGTGGTGGGGTGAAGGGCCAGAAAAGAAGAGAAAGTGTCCATCTGGCACAGAGGCGCCAACTCCTGGAAGTGAATAGAAACACTTGAGTTCGAAAATGTCGGGCTGCACCTTGTTCCCCAGCAAATGGCTAAGGCAGCAAACTGATGGCCCATTGTCGGATGTGTGCAACAGATACGCACTGTTTGGCTCTCACCAAGTTTTAACACCTTTGAGGCAACATTTAAAAATTAGGAAATTTCACTCCCTGAGAAGCTAGTTTTCGAACTTTTTTTGAAAAGATCTGGTGGCACGGGCCTGAATTCCCAAGTGAAAGTTGCTAGAGTTCAGTAGCTGCTGCCCGGTGGGTTTCTCTCCATCGCCTCCCCGACACTGGCTGAATCTCAGCCTTTCGTCGGGTTGGGTGCAGCTGTGGCTCCTCCCACTCCCTCCACTGCCCTCCTCCCCATTGGCTTTACCTGCCTGGCCCCTGTGGGCATTTTAGTCTGTAAATCCTGTTTTAAGATTCTGGAAGGCAGGGATGCCTTATTTGTCTTTGCAACCCAGCTTAGTGTAGTGCCTTGCATACAGCAGGCTTTGGTAAATACACATTGAACTGGTTTGAATGGAAGAGAGGTCTCCGTGCCCAGATGGGGTTGCTGCAATGGACGCAGCTCTGGCATCTCCCCAAGCCTTGGTGTCCCTCAGGTGACACAGCAAAGACCCGAGACATTTAAAGCTGCAACTCTCGATTGCTTGATTTCTCAGCTGACACTGAGGATACGGGCAGCCCGTACTTTGTGAACAGCAGATCTAAGTCTACCTGCTAGAAGGCTTCATTTCACCCCGGACACTTAAGCTCATCCCTAGATCCAATCATTAAAATAGAATATGGGATAGGGTGGAAGAGGGAGGGGAAAGGAAGATGTGTTAAGGTTCTTTTGATTACAAGTAACAACAACAACAAAAAAACCATCAAACTTTCTTAAGCAAAAAAGGGAAATTTCACAAAATTGTGAAGTCCAGGGAGATTGGCTCCTGGTGCTCAAAAGGTGTTATAATGAATCCTTCTTTTCATTTCTTGGTTCTGCTTTCCCGAGTTAGCTTCCATCTCAGGCATTGCCTCTTCCAAAATGGTGACAAACCTTTCCTCTGATAGCCCAAGGCTTACCTTCCAGCAACCCCAGGGAAAAGAGAGCACCACTTTCTTGTACCCTCAGCAAAAATTCAGGGCTGAGGTCCTTTGGAATAACATGAGTCACATGGCTACCACTGAACCAATTACTATGGCCAGTGCAATGGAATATTCTAGGCCTGAGTAACTGACCCACCTCTGGAGTCTGGATGGAAGGATGGTGAGCCTCATCTGGACTGTATGGACTGAGAGTTGGGTAGAGGTGTTTCTTTACAAAGAAAATGTTAATGCAGGAAACAGATGCTGTTAGGTAAGAACTACTACTATTCACTAGAGAACTAATATTAATAAGTTAAGGAGGGCCGGTCCCATGGCTTAGCAGTTAAGTGCCCCAGCTGCGCTACTGGTGGCCCGGGTTCGGATTCCAGGCACGCACCAACGAACTGCTTCTCGGGCCATGCTGAGGCCACGTCCCACATACAGCAACTAGAAAGATGTGCAACTATGACATACAACTATCTGCTGGGGCTTTGGGGAAAAAAAAGGAGGAGGATTGGTGACGGATGTTAGCTCAGGGCCAGTCTTCCTCAGCAAAAAGGAGGATTGGCATGGATGTTAGCTCAGGGCTGATCTTCCTCACACACACACACACAAAATTAAAACTTAAAAAAAAAAAAAAGTTAAGGAAACTGAGATGCTTCAGACTGGACGTTGAGCTGAATGCAGTACCTGGATTGGAATTTGCGTTCTCTCTCTTGGGGAAGAAGTAAATCTATTCCACTTATGGGACAGAGGGAAGGACTGTGGCAGAGAATGCTAGATTTCTACAACCCAACTCCCATCTTTCATATATCCAGCTTTGTTATACCCCCCGGCCTCCCTTGTAATTAAATGTGGTCCTATGATTAAGTTCTCTCCAAAAGACTATAAGCAGAAAGTTTATATGCAAACTTTGTGGCTCTAGCCCATAAAACCTCCCATGCACATTTGTCTGTAGCCAGAGTGACCTTGAAAACCATATGTTAAAGATAACACAGCCACTGTTAGTCTGGGTCCCTGAAAGACTGTATTTGACTAGAACCCACCTCTTTCTTCCCACCTAGGACAACTGTCCTGGACTATTTAGAGAACAAAACAAACTTCTATTTTATTTGGGCTATTAGATGTTGGGCCTATTTATTTTGGCAGTTTATCCTCCTCTAACTAATACATTTGGTACAAGGAAGTCCTTTGTGTTATGACACAAAACCTAGAAATCATAAAGGACAAGATTGACAGATTTCACTACATAAAAATGTAAAACTTCTGTATGGGAAAAATAGGATAAACAAAGTTAAAATATACATGAAGAAAATGTTTGCACAATATATAGTAGGCAAGAGATTAATATCCATTCTAAAAAGAGAGCTTATATACATTAATAAAAAAAGATTAAACATGGACAAAGGATATGAATAATTCATCAAAAATATAAATAGTAATATACATATAAAAATGCTCAATCTCACTAATATTCAGGAATACATAAAAGTTTTTCTTAAAGCAAAATAAGTGTTTTAATACTTTTTCCTTTCTCTTAGTTATTTTTGTCTACTAGAATGGTATTTTTAGAGTGCACACAAAGTGACTATTTGGTTTTCCCTTGTTAATTAATCTTTAAAAGTTTCCCAAGAAAGGGAAAATGAGAGAAAGGGGAAAAAAAAAGGCAGAACTATCTTTAGATACACAGCCATACCATTAGGAAGCCAGTACCTATTAAACCCTAAAATAGAGAAACAACAAAGGAGGGTCTGTCTCCTACATTAAGCAAAATGGTCTCTTTCAGACAAGACAGATACTCTCGTGAGGGTTTCTTCCTTTTTGGTTTAATGCACTTCTCAAATGAACAATCTCATTCATGTTAAGTTCCCTCAAAGTGGCCATTGCAATTCCAAATTGTCCCTGGTGAAATTGTGCTAGTGAGATATACGCACTAGTTATAGTGATAAAACACAAAGGAACCAAGTATTTGACCCAGAAGAGGCATGATTTTAGATTGAAAAGACCCCACAAAAACTGCCCTGGCCCATAAGGATGGTGCTTGTGCAAACTTGTATCCTGGAACTTGGCCAAAGGCCAATCATCACCAATCAGGAGCCAAACAGATCTTGACTCTGGCCAGAGGAAACCAAACAAAGCAATCCTCAAGGACACAAAGATAAGACTTGGTCTCTCTTGTCCCTGTATTGGTCAATTTGGATTCTATTTCACAGGTCCCACACAGCTTCCAGACATTACCACCAACCCCTAACACCTACCTTCCACTGAGGCATGCAAACTCCTCCTAGTGTCAGCTGCTTTTATCACTGTAGCTCATGAGTACTTGTTGATTTTTGCATGAATACCTGTTGATTATTTTGCAGCTCTCAAATCTGTCAGATGCTCGTTGCTTCTCTCTGCTTCCTTTGACATGATGGCTTGAGACTACGTTAGTTTTGTGGGGGGTATCCTGTCATATGGTTTTGTTGCTGATGCTGTCCATGGGTTTCAGTTTTGCTATCCTAGTTCTGTGTGTTTTTAAGAAGAGATTTAGGGAGATTCACAAACTATGCCACTATCATTTCTTTTCTCTCGAGTCCCTTTTTTGAGAGCAAGGGAAACCTTCACAGAAATATCCTGATAGACTGCCCTACACATCTCATTAGCTAGCTAGAATTATAATCCATGGCCATGCTTAAATAAACCCAGGGACGAGGATGCTGTTAAACCATGATTAGCATCAAGATTCACCTTCTGGAATTGGAACAAAAAGGGATGAGCACATAGGCACATAGGTGGTGAGGAACTCAACAGGAATGGGGCTATGCCTGAAAGGAAGAAGCAAGGCAGCAGCAGGGGACAGGGGAACAGATTTGAGTAGAAAACTGTCAAGAGCATTATTTTTCAAAATTGACAGTAATTCACAGAAATATCATTACTCTACACACTCACACACACACTTATGTAACTGAAACAAGTTTCAACAACAATACTATACAGGAAAAGAAAGCTAGTAAATTCCAAATATTTTATTAATACTTAAATACAATATACAAAAAAATGCCTAAAAAAGTATAAAACCAAAATTTCATAAAGACCGTATTTAATGTGATGGGTGTGCCTGCCTGTTCATAAGTTCATTCCAGTCCGGGACACATGAAGATAAGGCCACACGCATGTCAGGTGCACTATTGAGCCTATTTCTTTTCTTTGTTTTTAATCGTGTCAAGATTGAAAATCCTAGTTCACACAAATAGGTAGTTGTGAATGGTAATAATAGCAATATACTCTTTCTACTTAGCAATGGAAAGTCATCTTTAGTCTTAATCCAAAATGCTGATAAACTTAACGTCTTGTGATAATTCTTCAGTGTGAATGATGAACTGAGCTGCAATAATTCATTCTCTTCTTCAGGCACCAAGTTTAACTCAATTATTGATTCTGGGGTTTGAAAAGCAAACGGATCTTTCATCCAAATATTTTCTTTCAATGATTCAAATTTCTCTTCTGGAAAGTAATGATTAAAGGTTTGAGACAAAGAAGTCAGATGCAATAATATTTCTAATTTTATTTCTTTCAAGCAGTCTTCATTAATAATGTTCTCTTCAATGTGTTGCAACAACGTTGGGAACATATAGTGGCTAGGGCGATTACTTTCAAGTCTTGTTTGCCACAACAATAACGTCTTTTGGAAACCTAGAATATGCTCAAGATATTGAAATATATCGTTTTCCCCCCTGTAGTTTCAAATTTAATTCATTTAGAATGCCAAAAATATCACTTAAATATGCCAATTTTGTTACCCAAATGTCATCTTCAAAAACAGTTGCCAAATGAGATTGCTTTTCAATGAGAAAAACGTAAATCTCATTCCTAAGTTCATACACTCGGCTCAATATTTTTCCTTGAGATAACCAACGACCTTCTGTATGAAACAATAAGTGGGTATGGTTAACTCCAATCTCTGAACAAAGTATTTCAAGAAGACGGCTGTTCAATGAGCTTCCTTTAATAAAATTAACGATTTTCACTGCATTTTTCAATACATTCATTAGACTTGGTGGAATTTCTTTGGATACCAAAGCTTCTTGATGAATAAAACAGTGATTCCAAAGAGAATGGTTATGGGTTGCTTCTAACAATTTTTCAATAACTTTGCTATGTCTTCCAGTCATATTTGCTGCTCCATCACTCGAAATTCCTTTACAGTTTTTCCAGTTTAATTTATATTGACCAACAATGCACTTTTCTAATTCAGTAAATAAATCTAATCCAGTTATATGTGAATTTAAATTTAAACAACACAACAGATCCTCGATAAAATCATCTTGCCACACATATCTGACATAAACCAAGAGTGCTGGGCAACTTGCAACATCAGTGCTCTCATCCAGTTGGATTGCAAAATCTATACCAGACTGTAGCCTTGTAATAAGCATTGCTTCTAAATGTTTTGCAATAGTACAGATTCGATGAGATATTGTATTATCACTAAGAGGTATAGTTCTTAATTTATCAGCTGATTTATCATCAAAAATTGTACGTACCATATCCATACATGCTGGAAGAATAATTTTTTCAGCAGCTGTGTGAGCCATTTTCTCTTTTGCCACTCGATATGCAACTAAATATGATGATAATAAGGCTCTCTCATTCATAGTTGTGGAACGACTAAGAAATGGTGGTGATAACTCTATGTTACGTCTTTCCCTTTGAAAATGGTCTTCCTCATCTTCATCATCTACCTCCTCCACTTTCACTATCACTATGCCTTCCATCTCCCTCGTAGCCCGGGGACACAAATCTGTAGTATCCTTTGACTCAGTAGTCATTGTTCAGGTTCAAAGAACCGGCTCACCTAACCCAAATAGGGTCTGTTTGCAGGGCTTTTGTCCTAGATGTTTTATGAGATCAGTTTTTGCTACCCTGCAGGGTAGAAAAAATTTATAGCAGTATTAAAAAGTAACATTGTATGGCTATGCTGCTAACACCTCATACAAGTATTCATGAAGACAATTGACTAAATCCAATGGTGTGACATGGTAAATGCTGAACAACCGTCATTTATGCACCTGTGTGCCAGGCAGATTTGGTACATTACATACATAGGTCATTTAATACTCATGGAAACCTAATGAACTACACATGATTATTATTCCTATTATACAGATGAAAAATAGAAGCTGAAAAAGATTAAACAACTTGTCTAACAATATATAGTTTCTGTAGTAGAGGCCGTACTCAAACCTAAGTCTGAAGCCCAGGGTCCTAACCATGCTGCTACACTGCCATCTAGTCACTCTAAAAAGTGGTCTGGTCACTTTTAAAAAGTGGTCACCAAAGTAGGGTCTACAAGATGATCCACTGGGACACACAAAAAAATTAGAACTTGTATTTATATTCTAAAATTATTGAAGCCCACTTAACCTTTCCTGATAGCCCCTTTTTTTTGTCCCCATCTTATAGGATTTATATTGTCATCATTTGTGTTGCTGTTCTTATCTTTATCTCCCAACTATTATATTTTCTTTGCTCATCTCCCTCAATTTTAGTGATATATCTTCTGAAAATTCCATTCTGTCTCAGGTATTTTAAAAAGATGGAGGAAAAGGAATCTTGGTTTTTGACATCTGTGTCAAAATTTTAAAGGTGGGGAGGGGGAATAAAACATTTCTAGAGGCCTTCCCTCACAGTGGCAGAATGAATTAAAATGGGGACTCCAAGGAGGTGAAACTCAAAGGTGCAAGCTGAGGTTGGGAGCGTAGTCACTCCTCCCTGACCTGCACAGGCCCTTCCGCAGTGTTTTCCTGCTCATATTCTGGGCAAGTAGCAGAAAGACTGGGTTTTATTTTACATTTCTTGAATGATCCCAGCACTCAGTCATCTCTTGACTTCAGAGACTCACTGTCTCCATCACCAGTTTGGTATATAATATTTTGATAGCTTTTACCCTGAAATTTAATTTTTAATGCTTTCATGCCTTATCTCAACTAGACTACTCCTCAAGAATAAAGACTGTCTCTTGCTTTCATTGTTGCCCCTAAGTCACTTAACACAGTTCCTTGCAACCAGTAAACATTTAAAAAATATTTGTTTGCATGAATACAATGTCAACATTTTCTGCCCATTCGTAGAAAGCTCAACAAATTCATTACAGGCCTGGTAGTTCAATACTTGGAATGGCACTTATAAATTAAGAGATTTCACTGTATTGCAACTGTCAGGTTATTTATGACATCTGAATAAGAATGGGAGGAATATTACAGCAGCACAGGTTTAAAACACAGAAGTAAATTACATGTCTGTGGGTAAGTTACTCACATGTCTCTCATTACACTGTGTAACCAACCCACTTCTCCAATAAATAGTAATGTTTCATTGATCTGCTTATAATGTATCCTCCACAATTTATTTATTGATTGCATATTATCTGTTTAGTACTGGCCTGTATAAGTGTTTTTTTTCGGTCTTCTGCCACTTAACAGCCTCTCTCAATAAGGAAAGTACCTTTCTGTATACTGGTGGCACTGCAGGAAATGGAGATGAGGCATTAGGTTTGACCTAGCTGGATTTTTCAGTTAAATTCACTCTATCAATGAATTTCCAAGTCAGAAGGGCCCTTTCACATAATCCAGTTTATTCCACCTAGGACAAATTTGAGACTTGGTGGTGTTTTGTCCAAGATCATCCTGTTAATCAGCAACAGATAGAATGCTGGTAACTGGTTTCCTAATGGCCCAATGCACTTTCCACCACACCACCACAAACTCCCTTTACTACTTACTGCTCCAAGTCAAGCACAGTTGTCTCCCACAACTGAAAAATCCACCTAACGTACGAAATCACTCCTTTAAAAAGCTTTCAGAAAGTTCGGAGACTGATAGGAAAAGAGTGAAGGGTATATAATCTTTTCCTACTGCATCCAAATCACTTTATTCACTAGGTTTCAAACATTCTTTAATCACAACCACTAATGGAGCTGGGTTTACGGATGAGCAGATGATATGCAAAAATTTATGAGGCTTAATAATCTTGTTCGCTAAAAACAAAACGAAACAAAAACAAACCCGTGGAGCTTGGTAGCCTCTAGGGTCTTCATTTTACACCCCGGGGTCCCTAGGAACCCAGAAAAAAAGCCCTTACTGGAAGGAAAGGAAATGAGGACAACCGGGGAGCACAGAAATTAGATTAGGGTGATTTTGTCCGCCACGCCTGGGGATGAAAACCCAGGACGAGGGGGCCCAGGTGGGGCACGCAGAGGCATCTCATCCCAGTGCGGAACCAAAACGTCATTCCCTTCCCGCGTGGATCCAGGGCTGTCTCTGCCAGGAGACGCACATCCTACGGCCGAGGCTGGGACGAAGGACAGAGATACCGACCCTCCTCCACCCCGTCCGGGGGCGGTCGTGGCGAGAGGGATCGTGGAACACAGCCGTACACATTCACCTCTGTCCCCTCCCGTCCTCCTCGGCCGGACCCACGTCTCACCGTGAACCCCGGAGAAGTCTGGGGTGCTGGAACAGAAAAGGGAGGTGACCTTAGGCATCGAGGGGCACTGGACTTTCAGGCAGGCCCCACAGAAAGCGGCACAGAAGCCGGAAGTGCGTCACAATCGTCATCCGAGTCTGTGCTGTGCTTCGGGGGCCTCTCTAGGAACGCGGGAGGACTTTGCGTCCTTGTTCCCCAATCGGAGAGTTGGGCTTCGGGGACCCCTTGCCTCAGCTCAGCTTTTCCCGTCCGGGAAAAGGGGGTTACGTTTCCCTTTATACCGTCCTCCTCAGATACTTATATTTCTCCTATTTTTCTTATTGATGGCAGTAATCACAATAATTCCTGTTATTTTCAAACAATACTTAGTGATTGTGTCTTTGGCAGAGGAACTGAAACAAAGATGTAGACAGAGGAAGATCAAAGCGAAGTCAAGGGTGAATGGTTTCGCAAAACGGAAGTGGCTGCTTCTCTAGGGACCCTGATTACATACTGGCACTTCAATGGGCAGTATTTTCAAATACTTGACCTATGGGCAAGAGATATTCTTTCCAATAGTAGATACTTATAAGATTCTGAGCTAGCTGAATGTTTCCAGGGAGTTTTCAGAGTAACAAGAGTGCAACTACTATAGAAAGTTGAATTTGAGGCATTTTTGCTGTCAAAGTGCTATCACAATAATTATGGCTTTTACTATTACTTGATGAGTAGGTCCAGAGACCTCACCTTCTACAAAACATAACTGAGACCTTGAATGACTGTGACATGACTCTAAGTTCCAAGATAAGTTTGAGCACAATGGAAAAGCCCACAAAAGGAACTGCCACCTGTTACAGAGGCTACCAATGATACGGTGATATTCTGAATAACCTTCCAAGCCCTGAATGTTCCGTTCCCATGGAGGGCTGACCGTGCTGTGGTTGCCATTGTTTTTCTACTTCCCACACTCTTTTCAGTAATTCACTTTGCTCCTTTATCACTGGCTGGCCTGCTAACCTATGACCCTCCTTGAAGATATCATATTCCCAGAACTTCTTCCTCCAGATACTTCCTCATATTTCCTTCCAACATTCCAAGTCATCTCTAAGAGCCATTGCATTGTATTTTTCTTCTTTGTTTAAACCAGCTTTCTCCTCTCTAGCCTACCCCATTCCTTCATTAAAGTGCCTAAAGGGTCCAGTAAGGTAGATTATTGAAGGCAGCTGGCTGGGTATAGGTTTTTGTACTTATGTAGTGTGTGTGGCAGGGACTGTGGGGGCCTTTATAATAACTCCATTCTTTGCCTACTGATCTCCTGGCACAAAGAACTCAAAGGGGCCTGGTGTTATTCTCAGTTACCACTTTAGTGGGACACTTAATGTACCTCCTAGAAGAAATGTTCTTCTGGAGAATCAGGACCATAACCCAGCAGACTCTAGGTTTGGAGATAGGAAGCATAAATTCCACAAGTGGGTTCCCAGGTATGATAGTAATAAGGGTCACTCCTGTTTTGACCCCTTGGTTTCTGTACCCGTGTAGTCTTTCTATTGGAGACACAATACCATACATATGTACATTACTGGTTCAATACATATACTGTATCCTGGAGGACATCTCTCCAACTTTGCAAGGTGCTGTATCTTGTATCAGCAATTCTGCTGAGTCTTCCATATGCCATCCCACAGTTCTATCAGGCTAGCTGCTTTTGGGTGATGAGTAAGCACCATGAAGTCTATGGTTACAAGCTCATTGTCACACATCCTTGACTATAAAATAGGTTCCTTAGTTTAAGGTATGTCCAATGGATAAGGCATCCTGTAAGCCCTCAGATGATAGTGCTGGTGGAGGCAAAGCAGTCAGGGAAGACAAACCCGTATTCAGGGCATGTACCAATTCTGGTGTGATATTTTACTTCTTTTGTATCTATCCACGCCTAGTGCAATGGTGGGCATATGGGAGAGAGGAACGAAGTGGTGAATCCCTTGAGAATATCTGCTTACACATTTTCTTTAAAGCAAATAGTTTAAGCTAAAAGTCACAAATTTTATGAGTTGGTTAACTGTTTCCACATGTGTCATCTGAAGAACCACTGAAAGAAAACTTTGCTCAAAAGCAAAATAATAGCTACTGTTTCTCACCACTTTGTTAGGGACTGATGCCTATTGGTGGGACATGTACTCTTAAATGGGTGCCTCCTGTAGTCCTCTCCTGGAGCAAACTGCCTGAGTCAGCTAAAACTTAGACACAAAGGCACCACTGCCATAGTCTGCTCACCTCTGGGGCAGAAGTGGTTTCCCACCACTCTAGTAATAGGTACAACCTGTGGGGAAATGGCAACTCAGGCAAGAACTCCAAACCTATAGCCATCCTAGACTATTAGAAGAGCTGTTATGAAAAGGAGGAAGTAATGTGTTAACTGTTGTCCCAGGAACCTCAACAGGAACAGGAGATACACACCCCCAGGGGGTATATTTCCATTCACCACAAGAAGTTTCTAACTGGAGCTGTCCCGCAAGAGATGGACTAAGCAGTGCATTTTGTATCTCTGATGCTGACTCCATTGTGACCGGGATACTGTAGACTAGAGAGATTGTGTCACAGTAGGAATTTGCATTACATCTATGATACTCAAAGAGGAAAGAAAGAAAGAAGGCATATCAGAATCTCCGAGGGACTGATGTAGTTTGAGTAAGCATATAGAATGCTACACTTTGACTTTTTTTATATTTAATTTGGAATGTCAAATGTCATTAAAGGCTAACATTTGATTCGTGAGCTTAAACAAAGGAGTAATATCTAAAGTCCCTTCCAAATCACTTTTTTGATTTTTTAAGAGACTTGCCTGTCCCTTGCAGATATAGTTCCACCACAAGACATCACATTCTGTAAGGATCCCGGAGGTCATAATGCCCTAGGGGCTCCTGTTCTAGCTCCGCCTGCTGTCCCTGTGCTCCGTGCTTTAGCCCCATTTCTGCACAGTCCACTCTTCCCACCAGGAACGCAGCTCTCTTCCACGCTCAGTTTCTCTCTTCCACTCCAACTTGCTCAGTGTTCCCTCCTTGCCCCAAGAACCTTAGATTCCGATCCCACGACTTCCTGTGGTCCTCATAGCACGGAAGCGCCTTAATCAGTGTATTCTGTACCCCTGCGCTAGTTCCCGACCGGCCGACTCATGGAAGTCGGACCACTGGGTCTGCCATTCCCCCTCACCACCGACACGCACCCACTTGGGCTGGCACCACCCCGCGGGCAGTCTCGAGGGTCGGCTGGCGCCAGGGAAGGGCCAGCAGGGGCGCTTTCCCAAGTCCTGAGCTGTCGCCGTCATCATCGGTCTTCCGGCTGCAGAGGCGCCCACTGCGCTTATCACCGAGGAGGCGGAAGCCGGGACAACGACGTGGAAGAGCCACCCAAACGAGCTTCCGCAGCTCCAAGCCCTCATCCGGGGCCCGCCCTCCGTCCGTCAGACTCCGCCTCCGGAAGTACCACCGAGAAGCACCGGCCTCCAAGCGGTCTAGAGCGACCCCTGAAAGGCTGGGGCGGCCCTGCGAGCGAGGGTGTCCGGGACGGGAAGGCCGACTGGCCCGCCCCTCCGCTCGGGTGAGTCCCCGGAAGCGGTTCTGGGGTCGCGGTGGGGCCAGCCCCTTGCTTCGCCTCCTGGGAGCGGGAGGAGGCGCCCGGCCTCCGGCGACGGCGGCTTCCGTCCCCAGGAGCGCGCGGGGGCCGGGGTGTGCGGGCCTGTTTCTCCTCAGCCCCCTTTCGCCCCGACGCCCCACGGACTGAGGGCCCCGCCTGAGGACCCGGTGACCGTGCCCTGGGGTGAGCTGGGTCGCTGTGGCCCGCCTCGCCCTTGTGGGGCCGCGTCGTCAGCTCACAGGAAAGTGGGAGGAGGGCAGCGCCGGGCGCGGCCTCTGAGGAGCGGGCGCGGGGCCCTGTCTGAGGGTGGCGGAAGGGGACGGAACCCTGTCGCGTCCTTGGGTTTGAAGGACGCCAGTGAAAATCTGTTGGAATCGCGGCTCTTCCCCGGGTTACTGTCAGGGTTCTGAGAAAAGGCCTGCCCACCTGGTCTGGGGTAGCGAAGGTCTCTCCCCCAAGTGGGGTTCTGTCAGTCAAGCCCCTTCAGTAATTCAGGGTGGGCTGACAGTGTTACCAAGTAATTCCTAAGGGGCCTGCTTTTTAAAAAATGATGAGGAATCATAACTAGCGTGTTTCTCAGGGTATGAATTTGAGCCTTGAAAGAAGTTCGTAATTCCAAATATTTTAAATTTTCCACAGAAATCTTTACACTATTAAATTGTACTGTCTTGGGTTTTTGTTTTTGTTTTTGAAATACCATAAATTCTGAATTAGCAGAGTTCAAACAAATCTGCATACTTGGACCATATGATTTGGGTGTTAAATATTTGAAACTGAATAATATCCCTTTTTCTTTCTGTTGTTTAATGTGGGTGGTTAATCATTATCAGCTATCTTTTTTTTGAGTGTCTACAATGTGTAAGATACTTTGCTAAGTCCTGAGGGTATAAAATGGTGGGCTGTTTTACTGCAATAATTTCTCCTAATCTCACCCCACAGTGATGGTCATTGTCCTCCAGAACAGGCATGGAGGAAATTTCGGCCCAGGAAGCAGCAGGATCATCAGGGGCCCAGTTTCAGTCTTTGGAGACCCAGTCTGAGGATCTGTCCCCAGAGCCTCAATTCGTGCAGGACACCGACATGGAACAGGGACTCACTGGGGGTAAGGCAGAGACAGCACTTACATCCAGGAGATTGGGAGCGTGGAGGGGCTTCTGGACCTGGTGTGAGAGGCCAGGAACTTCAGTAAGAAGGTGACCCCTAGAGGGAGGTCTGGAAGGGAGGGAGAGATGTGACCTAGTTCAGGCTTGGTCTGGGCCCCTCTGTTAGGGACAGCCTGTTGTTCTTAAATATTCAGAGTGGTAGTCACTCTGCTTTGGCTGTTTTTCATTTATACAACCTTCACTTCATCCCAGTTACCACATCCAGAGTAATTTCTAAGATATGCTGCTTTTGCCGTATCTCACAATCCTTGCCTCATTTTCACTTCCTCTTAGATTTAGGGCTTCCTCCCTCCAAGTTCCCTTCACTTAGTTTCTTTCCTCCTTGGTGACCTTGTGTGCTTTGCCACCTGCCATTCTATCACAACTGCAGTGTTTTGTAACTAATCTAATTTTAGTCAAGAAAACAACCACTTAATTCCTTGGTTGAGCACAATGCCTGTATGAACGTATACATGTCACATATTAACTATACAGTAACACTTTTACATGCTATATAGATAGGTTGATCTGTCTTGTACTTCCCTTGTGTTGTAAGAACCTTGTCTTAGGTTATTTGTGGCCAACTGCAGTTCCTGAAGTAACTTGTGTGTCAGCAACACTGACGGAGTGCTACAGGGTGCAGAGTGCTGTGGGGCATTGTGGGAGTATGGAAAGGATTTGAGGAAACAGATGACCATTCCTTATTCTTGGACGCCTACATACTGGTTGCAGAGACAGTGTCCATTCACAAGAGAAAGGCTTGATGAAATTTACACAACAGTGTCTGGGAAGGGTCAGAAGTCTGCTAGATAGACAAGTCACTGCAAGTCTTCATGCTTTGCTTTGCCCATGTGCAAAACAGGTGTAGCACTTACCCTTCTGTTAGAGGAATGTCACGTCATGAGGATGAAGTGAAATGTGAGATGAAGTGAGATTATGCAATTTCATAATAAAATCCTGTATCACGGGACTAAACGTGTAAGGAGAGCATCCAAGTGCTGAGAAGGAGCAGAGTAGACACACTCAATACCTGATAAATGTTCATTGGTTTTACTGGAATGTTGGTGTGCAGAAGGGTCCCTCTGACTCCCTCTTCTGTAAGGGAGCCCTGGGGAAGGGCTGCTCTCACTCTTGGCTCCTTTCTCCTCCCTCAGCTCCACCTGTTCCCCAGGTGCCTGCTCTTCCCCACGAGGGAAGCCCAGGAGACCAGGCAGCTGCGCTCCTGACAGCCAGGTACCAGGTGAGCTGAGGAACCTCTGCTTTTCCTCAGGGCCTATTGCTGCTGATTGATTGTGGCCCTTCCCTCATCCCATCCATAATCCTTGCCTGGAATTTTTTTCAAAAAAGTTCCCAGTTTGGGAACTGATCCTCTTCAGAAACCTGGACTTCACACAAACCACCTTCCCATCTCCCCAACACCACCAGCAAACACTGTTCCTTTTTTATTCCTGGTGCTGTGATGGGCACTTATTAGTTGTTAAAAGACTTATGGAACTTACTCCCTAGATTCTCATCTGTTCTCCCTCTTCCCAACATAAGTACACACTGGAAATCCTCTCTATATCATCTCCTTCATTGTCTGGCCATGATGCTATAGTGGCCTCATTCCCCAGAGCAGCCAGGCTGTGTTATTTCAGGAGTTTGTGACATTCGAGGATGTGGCTGTGCACCTTACTCGAGAGGAATGGGGATGCCTGGACCCTGTTCAGAGGGATCTCTACAGAGAAGTGATGTTAGAGAATTATGGGAACGTGGTCTCACTGGGTAAGGACTGTCTTTCTTGTTATTCAGTTTACCTGTTAGGATTTCTTTACTTCCTTGTTTCTGAGTAGGTGTCAGGGCTCTGAGAAAGTAGAGTGTGGCTCAGATTCCAGGTCTTAGAGCCTCCAAATCCTCCATCTTTAAGGGCGTCTCCCCTGGGAGTGGGTTTCCTTTGGGGGTTTCAAGATGATACATTCTAGCTCCTTATGCTCAGTTAATGTTTCCTGCTTTTGTGGGGCATCTGTGGCCTGTCTGAAAAGAGAAACTTGCTTGTGCTTTGCCTCAGTCCTCATCTTCCCTACCTTTTCCTTTTTTATGAGAGAGACTCTGGGGCCTCCCAACCCACAACCAGATGCTTTCCTGTCTGGTAGTTCAGTGCCCCTGTATCTGAGAGTGTCCCATTTTCTTCAGAAGAAGTGCCTTTTTTTAAGGTAGGCTAAAATCCTTCTTGTTGAATAATCTGTCACCTCTTAAGATCCCTAAATTCATCTCCAAGCAGGCAGAATTTGAGAGACTTCATTTAAAGGCATGACTCATTGCGAGTACTTTTCAGTGAGTTACCCAGATGGTCATGCTAAGTAACCTCACCTGGAGTAGCAGAAATCTGACTTAAACCCTGTCTCCCCTTTGTCATTTGGATGGGACAGTAGGCATCGAGATTAGGCGAACTGTAGTGCTGTAGAGAAGCATCAGTTCGAGTTGTTGGCAGCCCGCTTGATGTGAACATTGCTCCTTTTCCTCTTTTTTTTGCCCGTCTCTGCTCTTTTCTTTTTACGTATGTATGGATTTAATCACACTTTTTTTCTCTCTCTTTTTTTTTGCTTTGCCTATGCTGGTGGCATCCAGGGTGTTGCTTTGTCTCCTTGATTACACTCAAGATTAAAGAGGTCTTCTTATCTGTGGGGAGGCAGCCTGCCCACTGGGAAGGTTTTTAGTGTGTTTTCCATTCCTGGTTCTTTGATCTTTGTAGGCATACTTCTCCGCCTTCCCACCTCCCGGATTCATAGTGTGAATTCCTGCCCGGCCCTGAGTCATACCCAGGCAAGTGCTTTCTCTGGAGAAACACTTGCAGTCCTTTCAGCAGGAATCTCCAAGAGATGGCCCAAGTATCGGCTTCCCATCGATATTGCTCGTCCCTGCTCGGAAACTCCTTTTCCACGATTGTAAGATTTTACACTTGATTGATGGAATAGATGCTCAGGATGCCACCACTGTGTAAAATTGCAGCTCCTCAAATGACCTTTGTTAAATTTCTAAAGGGCCAAGGAAACCCTCCATTGCAACCAGATGCACTTTGAACCTTGAGTTCTGAGTTCATTCAGAAGCCATGGTTGGTAGTCACCTACCTGTGTTCTGAGAAACCACCAAGTTCAACTCCAGCTCTTCAGTTATGATCTTTTCATGTTATTTTAGAATGTGAAACATATGCTGTGCGCCACTCCTTTTCTATAGTGAACATGACCTGCCCCTTGTGTTGCCTACTTCTCCTGTGACCCCTGGGCTTTCCTCATATTTAACATTCTAGTCTTCTTCTGAGTCCCTGTGGCCCCCTCCAAGGTCCTACTTTCATCCCCTTTATTCTTTGTGGTGCTATACAGATTGATGCATTTATATGACCTTTCCTGATCAAGTTTTCGTTAGCTCTGTCCTTGATGGAGGGGAAATGGGAGGGCAAAAGAGTTTAATTTCTTTATTTCAGGGTATCAAATTGAATGTATATTTAACAACTTTGTAAACTGTAAAGTGATGTGTAATTGTAAACTACTGTTAATTTTATCTAATAATTACATAATTTCCAACAGTTATCCTGTCTACTTTTTGGAGTAAAGAAACTTCTTAGCAGTTTAATCAGCCTAATAGCACAGCATGCTATTAGACTGAATTTTATCCCATTTCCTCTGTCATCTCTGTACACACAAAGGACACACATGCACACTCACACCTACCAGGCACAGGTGCATACAAGAAATCCTCCTACTCGACTTGCTTTTGTGACCAAGTCAGCAGCGTCTTCTTAGTAATTATTTTTTACAGCCCTTAGAAAGTCATTTTCACATTTGCGTGTTCAGCAAACTCCCGCTGAAATTTAAGTTTCTACACTTAATTAACTTAGCTTAATGTTTAGTGTTGTAAAATAAGGACTTTATAGTTCAGTCTCTGACTTAGCAGCCCCACTTTCCAATTACATCTTTTTCTCATGGCAGTAGCTCTGAGTTGTATTTGTCACAGATATCAGAACTTTGGTCCTCTGGTTAAGTGCTTCCACTGTATAGTAGTAAATGCGCAGAATATGAACAGCTGAGTAAAAGAGTAAAAAAGTACATAAAAAATCATAATTTTCATTACCCCATCTAAAAGAAGCATATTCTATTGACAATGAGTGAATTACTGGCTTGAGGGTTATACCCAAAGGGAAGTTATCTGTGACGGTGCTGGAGATTGAGACCAGGAAAGAGGCCTGGATTACATTTCACATGGGGCAGTGTGGCAGGTGCCCTATTAGATGACAGCATTAGAAACATGCTTATCAAAATTCTAGTTGGTGATAAGTGAGTTGATAAATCAGGAGTGTTTGGTACATATCTCTTGCTTTTTGAAGTTGATGTCATGAGGACAAAAGTGATTTTCTATAGAATGTCTTTTGCTGCCACAGCTAATTACTATTTATTGAGCAGCCAATATGTTACTAGGTACTATATGTATCTCATTTAATCCTTACCATAACCTGGTGAGCAGGTATTATTCTATTTTATACCTGAGGAAACTGAGGCTCAGAGAAGTTAAGTGATCCACTCAGAATTAGAGGTAGGCTTGGGAATCAGAAGCCCAGGATCTTTTTCACTACTTTATGCCTTAGGACAATTAGTCTAACCGCCTATGTTGTTTTTTTTTACATTTTTATGGCTCTGTACTCTGATGACAATTAAAAATAGCCACGATAAATTGGACAGACAGGCATAAGGTTGTACAGTTTTGGAGCAGAAAGGACATGCATTCAAGACGAAGTAAAATTGTCTAGGGATACAGTCCGTTGTAATAGGTATCTACACAAGGATGATATTGCTAAGGAGAGATTTTATCTGTTTATTTATTAAGGACCAGGAAAAAAGGCATGATGCTTCTAGGTGGCTAAAATCTTAGCACAACTTTGGTATAGGCAACAAACCAAATAATGAGGTAAATTTTAAATGTTATTTCTAAACACCAGATGAAGTTAAAAAATAAATGTAGTTAGAAAACTATCAAGGTTTAAATAAAATTAAAAGGTTTTAATAAAAAATTAAGTAATTTTGGATAGGAAAAATTTAAAGCAAATGCATATTTTGAAAACAGAGTTTTGGCTTAAATTTAGGAAAAAGGCATTCAGGCCAAAGGCAAGAAAACCTGCCTTAATGCTTTCTGTGACCCTTAGTGTGATAGACTGGAAAGAATATAAACTGTGGAGTCAGACTTGGGTTCCACTTACCAGCTGTGATACATTGAGCAAATTATTTCAACTGACACTCATTTTCTTCATCTATAAAACGTGAAAAATAATGTTTACCTTCTGGGTAGTGCCAAGGATTAAATTAGATTATGTATATAAGTACCTGGCTTGTGGTACTCACTTAAATATTTCTTTGGAAAGGACAGAAAGTGATATGAGCTATAGACCAGATTTTTTAATACAAACAAATTTCAGGAGAGTGTTCAAATTATTTCTTTATAGTGGGATATTCCTCAAATTGAATATTGCTCAGACCATTGCCTAGGGGTTTGGATCTTTATTATAGAGAGATTTTTCATTTCTTTGACACTAAGTGATCTTTAGATCCTTTCTAATTAAAACATCCATGACTCCAAATCTGTTGGATCCTGGCTGTCCATGTATTGTTGATTCTAATCACTATTTCTCTGTTTCTCTGTTCTTCTTATTTTTACCTTTTACTCCATTGTCAAAATGTTGGTCTTCTGTTCTCTTTCGGTACCTATTTTGGAGGAAGGGATGGATTTCATTCACAATCATTATTTTTTACTAGTAGATTATTTAAAAGCCAGGTAAACTAGGTTCTGAAATAGGACTATCTGGGTTTGAGCCCTAGCTTCATCAGTTATTATGACCTTGGGCAAGTTACTTAAACTCTCTGAATCTTAGTTTTCCCGTCTGTAAAATGGGTACAATAATAATTCCTACCTCATAAAGTTATGGTGAATATTGAGTGAAAGCTTGTAAAGCTCTTGGCGTGGTACTTTGTACCTACCAAATGCTTAGTAAACCTTAGCTTAATATTTTGATACTGATGATACAAGTGGCTTTAAGTCTATATCTGGAATTCTGTTCTCTTTTCTAAACTGCAGTCTTGTATCTCTAACTGTCTGCTAGGCTTTTTCTCTTATACCTTCCTACATTACCTTAAACACAAGTCTAAAATCAAACCCAGCATCCCACATGAAGATGATCTTTTTTGTTGTGCCTGTGTGATTTAAGTATAGATACAGAGTAAATAACCAAAATTTGTTTCAATTATCAAATACTTAGAAACACTTTAATAAATATCTCAAGGTTGAAAGTTGCAAATTATGTCACCAGAATTCTGAGCAGAGTAGTTGCTGCTTCATGCCACGTTAACTTTTTTTTAAACTTGCAAGACTATTTCATTTGACATGAAGAACCTTAACTAAGTAAGTGTCCAAAAGGAGAATTGACTGTTAATGCCCAGCAGGAATTCAGAAACACAGTAAATGCCTTTCTTATGTCTGTTCTGATCTCCGTGCTTATAGACTCACACGGAATCCCAAGAGGGATTATGTTGGTTTATCATGTTTTCCAGGCCCAATGCCCTTTTAAAAACATTGGTTATCTGTTATATGTTGATACTTGGGTGCAAAATTGGCACTCAATGAATAGCTCTGAAGTAAATGAATCAAAAGAACTGCAAGATACAAGATACATGGTCCCTACTAGCAAAGAGTTTATACATCAAGTAGGGATGATAGTACCTGAAACCAATTAAAAGAAATCTATAAACTTCATTATGTAGTGACATGTCAGGATAAGAGGAACAAATAATATTGTAGACATTCAGTTAGTAGAGAGAAAGGCCTTTGGAGATGAGGGGCTTGAGCTAGACCTTGTCTGTGTACTGGAAGCTTGCTGAACACATATAAAAACTGCCCCTCTGATACTATAATAGTTCTGCCCCCTCAGAAGCAGACTACCTCTTGCTTTTGTTTTGAAAGAGTTTAGATCCTAGCAGTCCATTATGCAAGCCAGAGAAAGACCATTTTATGTGAAGATGCTCTTTCCTCACTATATCATTATGGTGGTTTATATCTGTCTCTGCAGTTAGAATGTAAGGTCCTTGAGGGGATGGACATTATCTGCTTGGGCTCTTTGTTCCCTACCTGCTTTGCATATAGGAGGCACCCCATAAATGTTTGTTGAATAAACAAGAGTATAAACTCCTAATGAGTAAGGATGTGTCATATTATTCTTTGTTTCCTCATGTGCACTGAAATGAATTGTTTCTTGAGATTGGTCCTTGGAAAATTTTTTCGTCCTCACTGATTCTGTTGCTACAGTTTAGCTCACTATACAACAGGTGCTTTGAGTATTCACCTTTCTCCAGTCTAGCAAAGTTATATTTTGATGACCTCCATTTTGACCAGGTCTTGTAGACCATGTCTAATATAAGGATTGATCTATAGGCAACAGATGAAGAGTGATAATGATAATTCCCATGAAGACAGGTACACACCCATGCACAAATTCCCTTGTCTGAGTAATGTTTAAATGAATAGTTCTGCTCCCAAAAGTCATCAACTTGCCCCTTAACACACCTCTTTCTGGAGCACAAATATGAGCTCCTTGCAGAGAATCTTTGCCCTTCTCACTCTCCAGGCCTTCCTATTGTCTTCTAAGAAATTACTTTCTCTCTCCATTAACCATTAGTTAAGAGAAAAAGTGGCTATTGTGGTATCTGGGGATAAATTGCCACATCCCATTTCCTTCTCTATGAGCAGGATTTCCATTTTCCAAGCCTGATGGAATCTCCCAGCTGGAACAAGATCTACAGGTCTTTGATCTGGAAACTAAGAATAGAGAAGTCTTAAGAGATGACTGCTCAGGTGAGTAAGGCAGAATCAATTCAGATGGAAATTGTAGGGAAGTAAAGTCCGGTTGTCCAGCCAAGTTCTAGCTGCTTCGGCAGTCAGAATGGGAAGCTCTGTCTGTATCCCAGAATGGAGAGCTCTTTCCTTTTCCCTTCAGTTTTGATGAACTCTTTGCATTTATTTAATCACTTATCACCCACAAATTGTGCTAGGTCCCTATTCAAGTTGCTCGTCTATAATTCTTTTGAACTGTTTCCCTGTTATCTCCTTTGAAACACCTTAATTGGTTATCTTCTTACTTTGCTGAGCATGCCCTCTGTTTCTACTACACCCTGAACCATTTGGATTCTATCTCACTGCTCATATTCGTGCCCTTACATATGCTGTTGAGATTTTGTGCTTGTGTTTCAGAGTAAATAAACTTCTCTTACCCTGGGAGATACTAGATTATTTGTTTTCTTCTCTCTGAGTTTTCTTTTTCTAAGCACAGGGTACAGATTACATGTGCGTTTTCTATTTATATATTGAATCAGATGGAGAGACCAGAGAAGAGAACAAGCTGTTGATTCCTAAGCAGAAAATTTCGGAAGAAGTACATTCATACAAAGTGAGAGTAGGAAGACTCAAAAAGGATATTTCCCAAGTTCCTGAGACTAGAGAAGTGTATAAACCTGAGGACAGATTAGAAAGGCTTCAGGAAATCCTAAGGAAATTTCTCTTCCTGGAGAGAGAGTTTAGGCAAATAACAATCAGCAAGAAAACCTTCACCAGTGAGAAGAACAATGACTGTAATGAACCTGAAAAAAGCTTCAGTCTGGACTCAACCCTTGATATAGATCAGAGAGTTCTTAGAATACAGAATATTGATGACATTGATAAGTATAACATGAGCCTCAACCAGAATTCAGCTGCTGGTAAACATGAACAAATAAATCTAACACAGGATTTTCAGAGTAGTGAATATAAGGAAAGCTTAATGGATCTCTCCCACCTTAGTAAATGTGAGAGCAGTCCTACCACTGAGAAATCCTATAAATGTGATGCATGTGAGAAAATCTTCCATCAGAGCTCAGCCCTTTCTAGACATCAGAGAATTCATACTAGAGAGAAACCCTACAAATGTAAAGAATGTGAAAAATCTTTCAGTCAGAGCTCAAGTCTTAGTCGACATAAAAGAATACACACTAGAGAAAAACCCTATAAATGTGAAGCATCTGATAAATCCTGTGAAGCATCTGATAAATCCTGTAGTCAGAGCTCGGACATAATTAAGCATAGGAGGATTCACACTAGAGCAAAATCTTATAAATGTAGCAGTTGTGAAAGAGTCTTCAGTCGTAGTGTACACCTTACTCAACATCAGAGAATTCACAGAGAGATGCCCTGTAAGTGTACTGTATGTGGTAGTGATTTCTATAATACCTCATACCTAGTTGAACATCAGAAGGTCCACTGTGAAGAGAAATCCTATGAATACAGTGAATGTGGATTGACCTTTGTTAAACATCAAGGAGTTCATCTCAGAGAAAAGCCGTATACATGTAATGAATGTGGAAAAGACTTCAGATTGAATTCTCATCTTATTCAGCATCAAAGAATTCACACAGGAGAGAAACCACATGAATGTAATGAGTGTGGAAAAGCTTTCAGTCAAACCTCATGCCTTATTCAGCATCACAAAATTCATAGGAAGGAGAAATCCTATGAGTGTAATGATTATGAGGAAAGTTTCAATCGTAGCTCAGATCTTGTCCTGCAACAAGAAATCCTCACCGGAGAAAAAGCCTTTGATTGTGATGCGTGGGAAACGAACCTCAGTCAGAGAGCACACCTTGTTCAACATCAAAGAATTCATACCAAAGAGAACCCTTACGAATGTAATGAACGTGGGAAGACGTTTAGTCAGGTTCAGGCCTCATTCAACATGTAAGAGTTCACAGCAGAGAGAAGTCATGTATGTACAGAATGTGATAAAGCTTTCAGTCATAGCTCAACCTTCATTCAGCATCAGAGAATCCACACCAGCGAGAAACCTTCTGAATGTGACTAATGTAGGAAAGCTATTAGTCAGTGTTAAACTCTTAATCAGCACCTGCAAACCTATACCAATGAGAAAACCTACAAATATATTGAATGTGGTAAATTCTTCATGCTATTTTCATACCTTAGTCACCATTGGAGAATTCATACTGGAATAAAATTCCATCACTGTAATGAATGTGAGAAAGCCTTCAGTCAAAGGAACAGCCTTGTTTAGCATCAAATTCGTTCCATGCAGAAAGCCTATGAATGTAATGAATGTGTATGTATGTGGGAAGACTCAGTCATATTCCAGTCCTTGTTCAACATCAAAGAATCCATACCCAAGAGAAGTCATTTGAGTATAGTAAATGTGATCAGTCTTTCAGTTGGAGTTCAAGTCTTTTTCATCATCAGAATATCCGCACCAAATGAGAATCTTATATAATGCAAATGGAAAAATTACTGCCATATTTCAGGCTTTACTCAAAGTCAGAATATTAGAAAATTGTTGATTATCTGTATATGAAATCGTTAATATATAGTCCCAATCTTTGTCATTGCAGAAGAATCTAGTCTGAGGAGTGGCGTGGTGAATGCAGTTTTGTTTTTCATGGCATTCTTTTATTTAATATAATAGGTGTTGTAAGTAGGTATGTGTACTTTATTTATGGAACTCATTTAAGCTATTTTTATTTTAATATGGCCTATAAGCATTTTTATTTTTCCTGAAATTGGTTCTTATTGTTCACAGCTTCCCTAAGATACTGTTAATACACCGTTGTTAAAACATATCAACTTCTGGAAAGTAGCTCATTTAGCTTTTTCCTGCTGTTCTCAGCCCAAGTTCTCTCCAAAACAGACTCTTAGGCCCGCTCTTTTCTGAGGACCTTACTTCTGTTCCTTTCCAGCCACGACACTTGGATTCCTGTTGATTTCTGCATTCTTTTAAGCACCTTCAAATGATGGTTTCCTAGTTTTAAGCTTTTCACCAGCAGGTATGCCATCCCTACTTGATGTTGCTGTTCTGGTGTCTCCTGAAGTGAAGCATCTTCCTTTAAAAGAACTGGATTTCCACATCCCATCCATTCATGAGTATGAAGGATTCTGTATCCCCTGAGTTTATGGCAGGCAGCTAAACATTTTCAAGTGACACCCAAGTTCTTAGCTGCTTGTGCATCCACGGCCCTCTAAAAGAGATGATAAAGACATCAGGGAGCGAACAAGACTCCTGGTGGCCTAGCTATATTCATTCAGCACCTATTCTGCATGTCTAAATTTAGAATTTTGTATACAGGCATACCTCAGACATTTGGGTTTGGTACCAGACCACTGCAATAAAGCAAATATCAATCACAATGAAGCAAGTCACATGAATTTTTTGGTTTCCCAGGGCATATAAAATTTATGTTTACACTACACTGTAGTCTCATAAGTGTGCCATAATAGCATTATGTCTAAAAAAACAATGTATATACATTAATTAAAAATACTTTATTGCTAAAAATGCTAACCATCATCTGAGCCTTCAGCGAATCATAATCTGTTTGCTGCTGGAGGGTCTTGTAAAAAAACACAGTAGCTGTGCAGCGCAATAAAATGGGGTATGCCTGTACTTCCATTGAAGGCCAGCAAAATGCTCAGGTCTGCTTTTGATAGGGGAAAACATAAAGAAAATATACCGAAAAAAATAAGAGCGCTTCATAAGGAAATGCAGCCTTCCAACAAAGATATTGCTGTTCTTGTGAATATCTCTAGAGAGCATATTTCGAGAGAGTGGCAGGTTCATTTCTGGTAAAGTTTTAACCACTACAATTGCTTCTTTACCTGTTTGGAGTTCTGCCCCCAGTCTCTTCTCATCAATCCAGACAGTATTTAAAGTGTGGGGGCTTTGTGTACAATTATGTGTTCATCATCACATTTTTGTGTGTGTATTTTACTAGAGTCTACAGGCCATATAAAAGAACGTGGTTTTTTTGATTGATAAAGGTGATCACAAATGTTGGCTTTAGAGTTCAGGGTCACCATCATAACCCCTAGCAAGAGTTCATGGTTCTGTAGATGATGTCAAAGCATTTTATTATATTTTTCCATCTTAAGCTTCATAATTTTGTGAATAAGACAAGTGTTATTTAAAATTCTAGTTGTCATTCCAGCAATTGAGGCCTTCATAGTTCAGATGTTATAATATTTACTAGAGATCCTCAACAAATATAAAAATTTATTGGTCACTGTATAAGCCTCTTATGGCTAACCTCTAGGATAGTTCTACCACTATATTTTACCTCTTAGCCATCAGCAAGCATAGGATCTCATCAGGGCAAGGTAGGGATCTAAATGAATTGATTTAAATGTAAAAGGAAATGAAAAAGTGCATGTTTATTTTTCCTATCTGTGAACGTGTATACTTTTACATATAGAGACCAATAGTCACCTCCAGTGATTATGAACAGAGGATTAAGTAATCCCTAAATAACAGATATGTAAAAATCACATGTATGCATTTGGTTTTAGGAATGTGCTTTTGTACTTCCACTTGAATAAAGGTGTGTTTGATACTCTGAGAATCTGTTTCAAATAAAATCTGAAGGCCTCAGCCAGACGCACTTTGGAATCTGGGAATCACCTTCTTGGCTGCAACTGAGTTCCTTCCAGAAACCTGCTTCACAACGAGTGGATCACTCTCCTTCATACTGATACAAAGCTTGCTCTTCCGCAGACCTCTGCAGCAAAGTCCGAATGTTTAAGATTTAAAGGGTTGTTCGATTGGGATGCTGTTGGCACATAAAATAAGAGGCAATAGTTTGAGGTTTCAGTAGAACTAGGCAGAATGTGTCTTTTTCATAAATGAAATAAAACTTTTAAAAATGAAAAACCAAAATAATCCTTGAGGGCAAATAACTTAAGCTTGCTGATATTTAATTGGTCCAATATGAGTTTGTGTTCTTGGTCTTTTTAGTCTTGAAGATTGGAGAGGGAAGAGAAGAAATCTAATAGTTACAGGACACCTAATTTTATCTATTATCTGTCCACCTACCTACGTGTACCTGTATGTATATATTCAAACTTAATCCTCAACAACTCTGCAAGGGAACTAGCTCCGGTTTACAGAGGAACTGAGGTGTTGAGAGATTAAAGAACCTGTTAGGGTCACACAGCAAGTTAATGGCTCAAAGTCAGGTCTGTTTGACTCCAAAGCTTTCCATCATCATGATGTTGGTATTAGACACATCCCAGAGCCCAGAGAAGTTTTCTGTGATAGCTCTTCATTCCCTGTTATAGCCCCAGTGATTCACTATTATCAGTTTGCAGCTGATTGTAAGTGCTCCCAGAGCTCTCTGGGATACTAGGAAAAATTATCCCAGTATCTTTTGGGAGCTAGTCAGAGGACCTTCCTTGAAACAGGCTTAAACAGTTTTGACAATTACAGGCCACAGGTCAAAGTTCCCAAATTTCTACTTCCTGCCGAGACACCGCCACTCCCATCAGTAGATTTGCATTTCCATTTCTCAGTGCCTAAAATGAACTCTTAATTTTTTCTGCTAACTAGAGCTTGCTGATGGACATGTATCCTTACCAAGATTTACTATTACCTCTGGCTATATTGTAGTGGAGCAAAGCTGGTAATGGGAAAATCAAGTTTGATTCCTAGGTTTTTGGCTTGAGCCAAAGAGTGGACAGAGGTAGACTGGAGAGATGGGGAATACTGCAAGAGGAGCAGGGAGTGTATTTTGGGCAAAAGAGAGCATGTTAGAAGGCCTACAGATGAGAGAGTATGGCATTTTCCTCTTTTTTTTTTTTGTGAGAAGATTAGCCCTGAGCTAACTTCCGATGCAAATCCTCTTTTTGTGTGTGTGTGCTGAGGAAGATTGGTCCTGAGCTAGCATCCACGCCCATCTTCCTCCACTTTATATGGGACGCCACCACAGCATGGCTTGACAAGCAGTGTGTCAGTGTGCACCAGAGATCTGAACCTGCCAACCCCGGGCCGTTGAGGCAGAGCAGTCGCACTTAACCGCTTGTGCCACAGGGCTAGCCCTGAGAGTATGGCATTTTCAAGGTAATAAATGAGCTCTATGGAGAAATGCCTCACTCTAAGAAATAGTTTGTGGGTAATTAAGGGAGTTGAAGAATGAAGTTCAAAGGAGGCCCCTGGCATGTCAGCAATGCACCATGGAATTCCCACATCTAAAATTGTAACCTCATCTATTCTTTCATTCGTTCACTGAGTAATACAATTGCCAGGCACTATGATATTCAGCACTAGCCAATGGAACAGTTAACCTAATCAAATAAGGCAAACCATCCATTGAGTAAAGAAGACTAAAACAGAGCAGTTGTCAAAGCAATGACTTTGGAATTAGACATACCTATGTTTCAACTTTGCTGTTTACTGTGCTGTGTGACTGTGGAAATTTTGCTTAGCCTCTCTAGTTTTCTTGTCTATACAATATGGTTAATAATAGCATGAAAATTAAATGAGATAATGTAAAAGGTACTGGTCATAGTAAGTGACTGAAAGTTATTAATATAAGTACTAATATAAAAACCAGTAAAGGGGGCTGGCCTGGTGGCCTACCAGGTAAGTTCGCGCGTTCCAATTAGGCAGCCCGGAGTTCACTGGTTTGGATCCTGAGTGCAGACCTACTCATTACTCATCAAGCCATGCTGAGGTGGCGTCCCACATAGAGAAACTAGAAGGACCTACAACTAGGATATGCAACTATGTACTGGGGCTTTGGGGAGAAAAAAGAAAAACAGGAAGATTGGCAACAGATGTTAACTCAGCCAATCTTCCTCAAAAAAAAAAAAAACAAAAGTAAAAATAGAAGAGAGGTGTTTAGCATAAAATCTAAAGAAGAGGGAATTAATGAGCAAGCATTTAGCAGTGCAGGACTAGCATTGTCCAGGGAGGGATACCCTGGGATTGGAGAACTTAAATATAACTAGAGAAATCAGGCATCCTGGGCTGTGGTAGGAACTGCCTCCTGATAGGCATTCCCTACTGGAGTCAGCAAACTGTGACATCTGTCTTGTTTTCTAACATTTGTATCATATGGCATCACATCTTACACTCCCTTCAAAATACAAGTGCATGAAGGGAACCAATGTTTAATCCAAGACGGTAAGAATGATTTCAAACAGATGGTGCCCTGTATGAATCAAGAAAATACATACTGGGAGTTTTTATTTTGCTGACGCATCCCATCCACTCTCTTCACTTTTAGAAAATGGCTAGCCCCTTATATTTGTATTTCATTCATGTTTTAAATTTGCAACTTGGGCACAATTACAAGCGTCTGTCTTTTTTCTTTTCTGCAGTTGCTTATATTACAAATCTCCACCCAGTGTTCCTCCATTATCTTTACTGGGTGAGATTAGATGCCAGGCGCTGGTTTGAACGGACCAGGGTTCCAATGCTGCCTGTAGTTGTTTACTAACTATGCAGCTTCTGGCATGTAAGATAGTAAAAAGTACCAACTTCATAGGATTCTTATGAGGATTAATGAGATAATGTCAGTTTAAGTGCTCCAAAATTGGTAGCTGTTATTTCTGAGTTGAGCAGCAAATTTCCCTTATCATGAACAACTCATTTCTTTAACCTTTTTTCCTGTGTCAACAAATCAAATATGCCTCTAGCAAGCCTGTACTCCAGGCGCAGTAGGGTGTTTGGATCTTGACCCCATCTCTAAGGCTTTTTCTTCCTCTTTCAGCCCATTGGTACCAATATGTTCCTTCTGCTTGTTTATATACTCCAGGCAAAACTGGGAGGGGCTAGGTTGAAGGGACACAGGGAGAGGAGGACTGGCTGGACTGAGGGCATAGATAACGAGTTCTGGCTCAGCAGGGTCAGCCTGGCCTGCGATCATGAAGAAGAGAGGTGGGGATGGTTGGTAAAAAAGGCAGGAGTCGAGCGGAGGAGGCAAAAGGGGTGCTCATGGGGCAGTGGGATGAGGAAGAAGGAAACAACCAATTTAGGTCTCAGGTCCACTTAGGCTATGAAGGGCAAACAGAGAAATCTGTTCTATCTTCCCTCCATCCCTTCTTGGGGAAGGACAAACAACGAAGGAGGCCCGCTACCTCCACGCCTCTCCGGACCTAGCTCCTTAACGGCCCCTGGAGAACTCGCGATCAAAATTAGACCTCCGAGCTGCCCAAAGGGACCCGGAAGTGCACGCCGAGGACCCGAGGTTCCAGCCGTCCCCATGGAGGCCGGGGCCGCCCACCCTGCGGAGCGCGCCGAGCGGGCTGAATGAGTGAGTGTCGAGGCTCGGCCGCCCCGGGGGGTAGAGTGGGGAGAGGGTGGAGGGGCCGCGCCGCCGCGTTGCGAAGCCCGGACTGCAGCGGACGACTCGGGCTGACGGCACTCCCATGGGGGTGGAGTAGGGACGCAGGAACCTGCTGGGTGACCGGGCCGGGCGCCGGGCCACAGGCCGCCCTCTGGTGCTGCCTGCCTGGCCGCTCCCCGCGGTGGGGCCCCGCCTGCCTGGAAGGAGAATGAAGCTCGGACCTTCTCCTGGGTTGGGAGCTTCTCTTGGGAAAGCTTCACCTACCGTTTCCCTATATCTGTCCGCTTCTCCCATCCTTTCCTCAAGTATCTGCCTGTCCCTTGGGCCGTGTTCTGAACAACTTTTAGAGAGGATCTTGGCTTTGGCGCAGCACCGGGGATTGGACCCAGCCCATGGAGAAGCTGCCTGAGCAGATGTCCCCGGAGTCCCTGTGTCCATCCCCCTAGCAGGAGCCTCGAAAGAACAAGGGTGAGGTATTGACCTAGCTGGGTTATCTTTGTCTAACTTTGTCCTTCCAACTGCAGCCCCAGAACAGATGGACACGATTAATGTTACGCTTAGCATTGTCCTGGTGCAAGACTACTGATTATTTTTTTTTCACCTGAAGCTCTATTACATGTAAATAAAGCCTACAGCTAATGTTTCCTCTCTGACTGTGCAGAGCAAACCTGCAGCAGCACTATCACAGCACACTATCACAGCACACAGTCTTGAGGATCTGTTGTTCCAGCACCTGCTAACTTGCTGCCCTGTGGAGAAGCTCAGTAAATGTTGTGTGAATCAATGAATGAATGAACCCAGCAAAGTGTGTCCCATATACCCTAAGTACCAGGAAAAGAGTGGGCTCCTCCCCTTACTCCACCCAAACTCTCCTTCATCTTTAGGGAAGGTACGTTTTCCACCCAAGTATAAACTCCAAGAGGGTGGCTTGCCTGTGGAGTACCATGGACAAGCCAGCCACCTGCTGATGGGAAATGAGGTTAAACTATAAATATCAACATTTTTATTTCAGTCTGTCATCCCACTATTATCTGGTGTATGTTTGGCCATTAAAAAAAATGGACTTTGGATTATTTAATTGGGGACAAAGGTTTAGATAATCCACATCATGGACATTGAGATGGCTTATGTTTGGGGGGATTTTCTTTTATATAGTTAGCCTTCTAATCATGTTTTCAGGCAAATTTTTAACTCAGCAAGATTTATTGAGTTATTATTATGAGGTGCTGAGATTAAGTTGAAAGAAAACCTAACCCTTACTCACCCACAAACTTAGAGTTGAGTTGGAATACTTAATTATGAGAGGCTACAGGACAATAAACAATGTAGCAGTTCATAAGAGGAGATCCCTATGGACTGCGTATTCGCCCTGGAAGCCTTAGAAAGTCATGAGTTTGGCCTTGAAAGAATTTCGAGTAAGAAAGGAATCAGGTTTTAGATGAGAGGAGATAGATCCTTACCATAGGCTCCCTGATGCTAGTCTTTCTAAGAGGCCAGATGCCTATATTCACTTTCCTAAAATACTCATTTATTCATTAGTTCACAGTGCCCACTGCAATTCAGTCCATATTCCATACCTGGCACTCAGGGTCCTCTGCAGTGTGGCCTCAACCCAACTTTAAAGTCTTACCTCAGTGTTCCCCAGGACAAACCCAGCAAGACTGGTGTGTCTGCACAAGGTAATGCCAAAGACACTTTGCACTACCCACTGTTGTGCCTATGTGTCCTTTTTCTCACATGCATTGCTGTCCCTTCCATTCCCTGCCTATCCAAACCCACACATCCCAGCGTCCCATGCTTGGAGACTGAGTGCAGGACAGCTTCCTCCATGAAGCTTCTGAAACAGACTAGGTGCTGTGAGGAAGGAAACTAGCAGATGTAAGAGACATTCACATGAAAACCTGCAGGACTTGGTGGCTGATGGATCATCAGGGGAAGTGAGTACAATCGTCTTTGTTCTCTTCACTGTCATACCTCTTTAAAAAAAAATCATCACCAGTTGCTATTGTCTTTGTAATCGCCATTCACTTCTCAATGCAGGTTACTGCTTCTGCTCCATCAAAACTGATTATATCCAAGTTGCCAGTGGCTTAACTAACGAATCCATTGGACACATTTTTTCACCCCTAATTTTTTTGACTCCCTAGTATTTTTTTGTTGATGTGATCACTCTTCCTTGCAACTCTTGTTCTTTGATTTTGGAAGCACCATTTTCTCCTGGTCTGCCTCTTGCCTTCTCATGGCCTTTCCCATTCCTGTTTCTCCACCTGTTTCTTAAACGTTGATTTTCCCCAAGACTGTTCTCAGCCCTCTTCTCTTCTTACTCCTGTGGGTGATCCTATCCCCTTCGATGCCTTTAGTTACTACTGTACGCTTCTCTTGTTTCCAGCTGACTCCTGAATACTAGGTGTTCATAGGTGCACTTCTGAGCTCATCCTTTTCTGCCTTCCCCCACCTCCCTACCTTCTAATGAACACCTTGGTTAATTTTAGCAACTGGTTTTCCCAAGCTAGAAAACCTGGAGTCATCCTCTACTAGTCTCCTTTCCTCCATATTCAGTCCACCAAATCCTATCAGTTTTTCTTCAGAAAGGCCTGATTCTACTGCCTGTCACTGCCACTTCCTCAGTTTAGGCCCGTTACATTTTTCTTGGATTGTTGACATATCCCCATTCTGACATATCCCCCAGAGTGAGTCATTTCCCCCACTCTGGGCTGTCCTCCCTACTGCTGCCAGATGAACTTCCCTGGAAACAAAGTTGGTCATATTCTTCTCTGCCTGTAGAATGAAGCCCAAAATCCTGAGTGTGGCTTATATATCTCTTCATTATCTGGCTCTACTCTATTTTTCTGCCATGTCTCCTGCTTCCTGCCTATGCAGAGCGTACATTTCAGTCACACTGAATCTTTTTTCACTATTCCTGAAACTTAGTATTCCCTTTTATGTTTCTGAGCCTTAGCATATGCTATTATTTTTGTCTGGAATACTCTTTACCTTGTTGATCTTGATCAAAGTTCAAGACTCAGCTCAATGTCATTCTTTGAGGATGCCATCCCCAATTCACTGAGGTAGGGGTTATCATTCCTAATTGTGCTTTGAAGCACTATTTGAATACCTCTACCAGTATCTTGCACATAGTAGGTAGTACATATGTTTGTTGATTGGTTAGCTCAAATAGGAAGTCTATTAGTTTCCTAGGGCTGCTGTAACAAATTACCACAACTGCATGGCTTAAAACAACTGTATTCTCTCACAGTCCAAGAGGGCCAAGCTTCCTCTGAAGGCTCTAGGGCAGAATCCTTCTTTGACTATTCCTAGCTTCTGGTGGCTCCCAGCAACCCTTGGTGCTCCTTGGCTTGTAGATGCATCACTCCAGTCTCTGCCTCCATTATTACATGGCCTTCTTCCCTGTGTCTTTCTGTGTCTGAATCTTCCTCTCTTTTTTCTCTTAAAGATACCAGTCATTGAACGTAGGGCCCACCCTAATCCTTTATGATCTCACTTTAACTAATTTCCTCTGCAAAGATCCTATTTCCAAATAAGGTCACATTCTGATTTTCCAGGAGGACATGAATTTTGGGGATACTATTTGACCCAGTACAGGAAGCATTGCTCATTTCTTCTGCTATTAGAAGTAAATGTACTTGGAATCACACAGCTTTGTGGTTAAACTACTTGAAGAACTGCATAGATTTCCTCCTCTGTTTAAATTAGAAGCAGATCAGTCAAGAAACTTTTTTTTAAACCTTCATCCACAGGGACACATTTTATTTGCCTGTTATTTAGAAGGCAGCTGCTCTCTTCTTGAGCTTCTCCAGCTGTGTCTCAGACTGGCCCCTGTCTGCTGAGGCATTCCAGGGGGTCCTGCCATCTACCAGAGTTTGGATCCAAGTTTTTGATATTTTTTCTGTAAGTGGCTCAGACCCATGAGGAGATATACCTCTCTGAATTCTGTTTGAGTCTCAGCCCTGAAGACTTTTTATAAGTGGTTTATTTGGGACCCTTAGTGATTTATAGATTCTTCTCTTGATGGAGTAGAACTTGCTTTTAATGGATTGCTGGGAAATAATCAGGAGCATTTTAAAGCACCTAATGTATGCAGAGTTGTTTACGTAGTACTGGAGTTGGAGAAAAAGAAATGGAAGACATCGTTTACTCTAGAGATGCTTTCAATATAAATTGAAGAGAACGCACACACACAACTAAAAATATTTCTTAGGAGAGGCCCGAAGACAATGTGGTTAAGTGCCATGAGGGAGGCAGGAACTGTATGCCTTAGAGGTTCAAAGGAAACAGATCCTTTCCAGCTGGAGATTGGAGCAGGGTTAGGTTTCAGGAAGGAAAGGTTTCAGCCTTTGAGCTGGACCTTGAAGGGTGAATAGGATTTTGATAGGTGAAGTTGGAAGGGAGGCTGTTCGAGGTAGAGGAAGAAGGAAATGCCTGGGGATATAAATGGTCAGGAAACAGTTCAGATTAACTGGACCATGGAGAAGATGTGAAAGAGGATGAGACTGTAAAGGGGGAGTGGAGTAAGATTGTGGACAGTGAACGCAGGCCAAAGAGTTCAGATTTTGTTTGGCAGATACTGAGGTATGTTAGCTTTCCTTAACAGGAGGCTAGCAGCTGAGCATTCTATATTAAGGAAGAGAATCTGCTTTGTTTAGTGAGGTGAGAGGTGATTAGGATCTGACTTTAGGACATTAACAGTGATAACAGGAAGGCAGGGACAATATCAAACGTATGTTGTAGTAGAGGCAATAGTACTTGTTTACTGAGTGCATATGTGTTGGGGCGGAGAAGGGACTCACTGATAGTTGTCGTTCCCCACCCCCCCTACTTTTTATTTTGAAAAATGTTAAAGCTACAGGAAAGTTGCAAGAATATTATACCAAATACTCATACAACAGAAGGAGGAGCAGGTTTGGGACATGTTGATCTCAAGAGACTGGTATGAGAGCCATGTGGAAATGTCTTTTTAGATTATTGGAGATGCTGTAGCTGGTTTGCAAATATCCCCCATCTCAGTAGATAGGAACACAATCCCTCCAGCTACTCAAGCCGGAGAGAAACCTTTGTTTCTCTCATATTCATATCTGTATCCTTCAGGAGACGCAACCATCAACATTTTTTTCAGAATCCAAGTACTTCTTACTACCTCCTCTGCCACCATCTTGGTCCAAGTCGCCATCATCTCTCACCTGGATTATTGCAATAGCCTCCTGGCTGGTTGTCCTGCCTCTACCGTTGCCTTCCTACAGTCTGTAACCAAGAACAGCCAGCATGATCCTGTTAAAATGTCAGATCTTATCTTCTGGTCAAAACCCTCCAGTGGCTTCCCATCTCACTCAGTACAAGCAGACCTCTTGTAATAGCCTACAGAATCCTACGTTCTCTGATCCCCTTTTTATGTCTCTGACCTCACGTCTTACTGCTCTTCCCCTTGCTCATTCTGCTCCAGTAATACTTGCCTCCTTGAACACCCAAGGCCTTGGCACTTGCTAGTTCTTCTGTGTGTAATGCTCTTTCCCAGATACCCTTATCTCCTTCAAGTCTTTGCTTAAATACCATTTTCTTCATCCTTCTTTGACCATAGTATTTAAAATTGCAACCCTTCTGCCCACTCCCTCCCCTGGGCACTCTAATCCTTGTTCCTTGCTTTTTTCTTCTATAGCACTTTTATCAGCTTCTAATAGTATGTATTAACATAGTTTATTATCCCTGTCCCCTCCTAAAATGAAAGGTCTTTGAGGGCAGGTTTTTGTCTGTTTTGCTCACTGATGTATCTCAGAGCCTGGAACTGTACCTGGCATGTTGTTGGTGCTCAGTAAAATGTACTGAATAAATGTGAATGAATGAATGAAGTGTCATAGGACTCTTAAAGATGAGAAGTATTTCAAGAGCTATAGAAGGATCACCTTCAGCTTCATGGAGAAGGTGATACTAAACAGGCCTGAGAGCAGTAGGATTTACGTTCTTGAATTTGTCGGGCAGGCTGTTAAATCTCTGGCAGTGGGCCAGATAAAAGGCACATCTTCTAGAACATCTAAGCCTTCACATATTGTGGGAGGGAATGAACAGAGTGGTTCAACAGATAGCAGAAGAGGCTTTGTAGGGGAGAAGATCAGAAGGAGGCTGGAAAGACAGGTAGGGGCCAGGCCAGGGAGATATAGAAGAAACCTTCATTTTAATATTTGCCTAAGCCAAGTACAGAAGGCAAATCTACTGCTTTATGAAGAATTCCAAATCCAAGTCCTGTGGAGGCATGCCCAGGTTACTGCTCTCTCACTTGTTGATGAGCTGATGGAGACTCTATTTGTCATCTTCTCTTTCTGGTGTTTCATCTTATTTAATCAATCCAGCTTTGAAGGGCTTCTAAGTTTAAGTGCTCCAAGCCCTGTGGGACAGATTTGGCAGATTTAGAAAGCTCTAGAGTTGTGCTGTCCAATAGGGGAGGCACTAGCCACAAGTGGCTAACTAAATTGAAATTAATTAAAATTAAATACAATTAGAAGTTCAACTCCTCAGTTGCACTAGCCACATTTCAAGTGTTCAGTAGCCACATGTGGTATTGGCTACTGTGTTGGATAGCGCAGATGCGGACCATTTCCATAACCACAGAAAGTTCTGTTGGATTATGCTGTTCTAGGCATCAGTGGGTGACTTGAGTTCATTATGGTATCTTGCTAAAAAGAATGGCCTGCCCAGCTAGCATTTAGACCTGATTGATGTCTTTATCAGTCTTTACGTACCTAACTTGTTAGACCTAGTCCCTGCTTTCCAGGAACTTGGAATTTGTCTGACACGTGAGGTAAACATATGTGCAAGGGGATGTAAAAACATTAAACCAGTAATCCACTCATACCTGTTAGAATGGCTATCATCAAAAAGATAAGAAATAACAAGTTTTGGCAAAGATGTGGAGAAAAGGGAATGCTTGTGCACTGTTGATGGGAATGTAAACTGGTGTAGCCAATTGGAAGACAGTATGGAGATTCCTCAAAAAATTAAAAATAGAAGTACCATATGATCCAGCAATCCTGCTTCTGGGTATTTATCCAAAGGAAATGAAATCACTATCTTTTTTAAACATTTATTTTTAATTTTTTTAAATTTATTTTTCCCCCAAAGCCCCAGTAGATAGTTGTATGTCATAGTTGCACATCCTTCTAGCTGCTGTACACGGGACACGGCCTCAGCATGGCCTGAGAAGTGGTGCGTCGGTGCGCACCTGGGATCCGAACCCTGGCCGCCAGCATCCGAGCGCGTGCACTTAACCGCTAAGCCACGGGGCTGGCCCTGAAATCACTATCTTGAAAAGATATCTGCACCCCTGTGTTCATTGCAGCATTATTTACAATGGAAATAACCTAAGTGTCCATTGATGGATGAATGGATAAAGAAAGTGTGGTATATATATGCAATGGAATATTATCCAGCCATACAAGAGAAGGAAATCCTGCCATGTGCAACGACATGGATGCACCTTGAGGGCATTAAGCTAAGTGAAATAAACACACAAAGAGAGGTACTGTGTGATCTCACTTATATGTGGAATCTAAAAAAAAAACAAAACCAAAACTGAACTCATGGATACAGAGAACAGATTGGTGGTTGCCAGAGGTGAGGGGTGGAGGGTGGGTAAAATGGGTGAAGTTGGTCAAAAGGTACAAATTTCCAGTTATAAAATAAATAAGGCTGGGGCTGTAACGTATAGCATGGAAAATATAGTTAACAATACTATGTTGTATATTTGAAAGTTGCTAAGAGAGTAGATCTTAAAAGTTCTCATCACAAGAAAAAAAATTTGTAAAAAAACCCCCCAATATCCAAATTGAACATTCAGAAGATGAGGGCATATCTGGAGGTGGAGAACAAGCGTAAATATGGTTCTGTGATGATATCACAAATAATTATTAAATTCCTTAAAAGCAATGACTATTTCCTAATAGAATCAGGGCTGTGCACATATCAGGTTTTCACTGCTGATGGAAAAGATGCATTGGGTATTCCTCAGCACCCCCTTCTTCCGGAAAGCTCCCTCTAAGCAGAGGGCCTACTTTCTATAACATCACTGCAAAATAACCCCTCTAGCTTCAGTAAGCCATAACTAGTAAGTACAACTTAGAGAGGAGAAATGTGTTAATGTAAACAGATGTTTTTCTATCATGTTTCCCTTAGACGCAGCTGGGGTACAGAATTTGTTTTTATGTATTCTCTGAGAGTTGAAATAGATTTGGAAATATTTCTCTCTACCCCATGCTTCACTTTTTAAACAACTTTTCCTTTTCTTCTTCTCTCTCCCCTTCTTTATCAGAACCTCCCAATTTGCACTGTTTATAAAGGTACATGTGAGGTATGAGTGTGTCTGTGTTCATGAGTGAGCATGTGAGCATCTGTGTGTAGGAGAGAGACTCTCCACAGGAGTGAGGAAGGTATTGATGTCTGATCATGTGAAGGAGTCTTCCCTGTTACAGCAGAGACAATCCATGTGGCCAGGGTACCGTGTAGACAAAACCTCTGGGGTGAGGTTCTCTTCTTTTACTTATCCTGTTCAGTCTCTGCCCCTCCCACACATAGCACCCAACATCACCCTTCCTGCATTCTGAGATAATCCCACTTCCCTCAAACTCTGCTTTCCTTTTCTGCTAATCCCAATATATCTGGTTAGCTCCTTCATATATAAATCCTAACTTTAGCTTTCCCACCACTTTCTCCAAATCTGCTCAACTTGTATTGATCTTTTCCTTATATGGCAAGGCCATTTTTCATACTTTTTTGAATGAAATACTTTTGGAATTCTTTGATCATCCTGTTTTCCCCCAGGAGTTTTTCTTGTTACATTTACCTTTTTTATATTTTTCGTCAGATGGTGAGACCTAGACTGAGGATCATTTAATTATAAAGCAGAAAATCTTGAAGTAGGGATACGACTACATGAAGGAGATGAATGTGAACAAAACAAATGTGAGGGAGCCTATGAATATGGACGAAACTTCAGTAATATCGCAAACCTTATCCAACAGCCACAAACTCTTATTGAAGAGAAATCTCCAATGTGTAACATATGTGGAAAATTATTCAAGCGGAACTCTTACCTTATTCAGCATGAAAAAATCCACACACAAGAGAAACCTTATGAGTGTCATGAATGTGGAAAAGCCTTTGGACATAGTTCAAACCTTATGCAGCATCAAAGAATACATACTGAAGAGAAACCCTATGAATGTAGTGAGTGTAGGAAGACCTTCCGGCGCAGCTCACACCTCATCCAGCATCAGATAATTCATACAGGAGAGATGCCTTATAAGTGTAATGAATGTGGAAAAGCTTTTGGTGGGAGCTCAAGTCTTATTCGACATCAGAGAATCCACACTCAGGAAAAACCCTGTGAATGTACTGCATGTGGGAAGGCCTTCAGCCAGAGCTAGAATCTAACAGATCATCAGCGAGTTCACACCAAAGAGAGACCATATGAATGCAATGACTGTGGGAAAACTTACAGTTGTAACTCGCACCTTATTGAGCATCAGAGAGTCCATACAGGGGAGGCTCCTTATGACTGTAATGAGTGTGGGAAATCTTTTAGTAGGAGTTCATTCCTTATTAAACATCATAGAATTCACACTGGAGAGAGACCCTATGAATGTAGTGAATGTGGGAAGGCCTTTAGTCGGAACTCCCACCTTATTCAGCATCAGAAAACTCACAGTGGAGTCAAACCCTCTGAACGTAAAGAATGTGGGAAAACCTTCAAGTATAGTTCATCCCTTATTAATCATCAGGGAATCCATATAAGGGAGAAGCCATGAATGAAATGAAGGTGGTAAAGCCTTTGGTCAGACCTCAGCTCTTCCTGAACACCAGAGAACTTGAGCTGGGGAGAAACCCTTTGGGTATAGTAAGTGTGGACGGCCGTCATTCCTAGTTCAACTCTTATTAAGACCTGAAAGTCCACATGGTGGACAAATCTCATGGCTGTGTTCAGTGTATGAACACCTTTAGACAGAGTTCCTGCCTTATTCAACATCAGCAGGTTCACTTTGGGGGAATGATAGCTACGGGGAAGGCCTCGCTGTGTGTCAGAGAGTCTACACGAAAGGGGCATGATGCAGCACTGCAGAGGTGATGACTAAAGTGGCACCTTTAGCACTTCTTTCATTTGATACTGAGGATCTACATCAAAGGGAGATTCTGGGGGCCGGCCCTGTGGCTTAGTGGTTAAGTGTGTGTGCTCCGCTACTGACGGCCTGGGTTCGGATCTTGGGCGTGCACCGATGCACTGCTTGTCCGGCTATGCTGAGGTGGCGTCCCACATACAGCAACTAGAAGGATGTGCAGCTATCACATGCAACTATCTACTGGGACTTTGGGGAGAAAAAGGGAAAAAAAGGAGGAGGATTGGCAATAGATGTTAGCTCAGAGCCGGTCTTCCTCAGCAAAAAGAGGAGGATTGGCATGGATGTTAACTCAGGGATGATCTTCCTCACCAAAAAAAAAAAAAAAAGGGGAGATTCTGTGCTTTGCTTTTCAAATCTCCATAGTCATTCTCTGAAAATGGAATGAGTTAGGTCCATTCTAGGGAAGAAACAATCAGGGAATTCTGGATTCAGACTCATAGATCAGGAAAGCAGTAGGATGACCTTTGAACCCAATAGCTTTCCTTCTGCCATCTGTCCTGTTTGTTGTAACTGTAGATGGAAGTGTCTCTTGGGTCTTCTTGGGCCAATATTTCGCTCCTCAGTGTCCTGCAGACTACTGAATCTTTTTTTTTTGTTTTATATGACATAAATGCACTTAATAAATGGGCAGATTTTGTAAGCCAAATAATTTCTCAGCATGACAAATCATGGCTTTATGTGTCGACTGGGTAGACTGAACTGTATTTGCCAGAATTCCCTTCCTGGTATGTTTCAGTTCCAGTGGGCTACAAGGAGATTCTTGGGAGATTTGGAGGCAGAATACAAGCAGCTGCTTTGTAGCTCACACGCGTTGTTGCTGATCTGACTCACCTCACTGGCCTGAAGCAGCAGCTGGGCCTGCAACTGCTCTATTTTCCCCTGGATCCTCCTTTGCCCTTGCTGGGCCAGGGGTGTGTGTGTGTGTGTGTGTGTGTATCTCCTCCCAGCCCTGCTTCTCAGACTGAATCCTAGTGACACACATGCTTACTATCCTTATGACAAATACACATTTATTTCAAGTTTAGGTAGAAAGAAGTTGTTAACTTCTGGCTATTTTTTAAAAAAGAACCTCAATAATAATTTTCAAGATTTCCTATCAGAAAAAGCTACTGTTCAAACTCCACTATAACAAAAACTCCATCATAACTTGAGGCAGAGCTTCACTACCATGTGATTGTCGAGGAAAAATTTTGCAAAGCAGTTGAATAGTGTGATACCTAATTGATTGATAAGATTAAAAAAAAGAAAACTTTTGAGCACCCATTTACCATGAATATTTTAATCACTAAAAGAAGTTCCAAAAGTACCTCTACTAGGTAGTATGTTGTTAGATTTATTCTAGGTATCTGAGAGAAGTACCTACTTTGTTGTAAATGCTTTTTTAATTCTTTTTTTGGTGAGGAAGATTTGCTCTGAGCTAACATCTGTGCCAATCTTCCTCTCATTTGTGTGTGGGTCGCTGTCATAGCATGGCTTGATGAGTGGTGTAGGTCTGCACCTGGGATCTGAACCTGTGAACCTGGGCCACTGAGGCGGAGCGTGCTAGACTTAACCACTATGCCATGGGGCTGGCCCTGTAAATGCTTATTTTTCATCTGAAAAAAACAGATTATTTTTCCTCCAGTTAGTCTGGATTTGTGATTATCTAAAAAAATCAGTGAAAATTATACTTACATCATGGGCTCTTGAAACTGAAAGTTGCCTCTCTCCTGTGGCCTCTGTGCCTGGTCTGGTGCTGTACACACGGTAGGTGTTCAGTGGATGGCTGTGGGATGAGTCTGTTTACTGGAAACCAAAGTTGTCTTGTTTGTCTCAACTCTCCTCTCTGCACTCCTCCACCTTCCTTCCTCCACCATCCCTATAGCTGATTACTGACATTAATAAGAGTCACGTTGCTCTCTGGATGTCCTGAGTATGGACTTACACTCTGTGAGGTGATGTCTGAGCTCTGAGCTACTGTGCCCACTTACTCCATTTGGCATGTGACCCTCCTCAAGCCCCTCCCCCCTCCTTATACCACAGAAAGGGCCCTTTCCTTCTGTAGGGTCTGAGAAGCTTCAGGGATGAGACAGGGCTTGACAAGCTGGGTGTGAAGGCTGGGCAGGGTTCTTACCGGCAGAGAAGCATTGCAGGGAAGGGCAGCCCAGGACAAGGTAAGTGTGCAGGGCCACATGCCAGGCCCCAAGGGCAGAGGCCAAGAAAGGGGAGAAAGAGTTTGTCTAGCAGTACCCAAAGCACTAAAGTGGGGCTCTGGTTCTTCGGGCACAAGTATTACTAGTGGACAGATTAGTTCACTGAGCTCTTAGAACTTAGTCAGGTGAACACGAGGGTGACCAGCTCACCCCAGTTTGCCAGGACTTTCTCAGTCTTAGCATGGAAAGTCTCACATCCCAGAAAATGCTTAGTCCTGTGCATACCAGGATGGTTGGTCACCCGAACCCATAGTGACCCCATCCCCCTGTCCCCCTCATGGTTCCTGGCTGCAACAAGACACAGTGAAGCAGGAATTCCCAATTAGGTTGCACATTGGAATCACCTGGGGAACTTTCGAAGCACTGATGCCGCCATGCCAGTCTCTGAGATTCTATGTATTTGCTGTGGGGTATGGCCTAGATATTGGGATTTTGTAAATTCCCAGGTAATTCTAATGTGCAACCAAGGTTGAGAATCTATACAATAGAGGATATCAACTCTTCACAGGTGCTGAGAGAAGGACACAAAGAGACCACATACGATCTGGTGGCTTAGTCATTGAAGGCTAGCAAGAGGGCTGGGCTGGGAGTATGGAGAGCATCAAGGGCCTGTGTGAAAGGAGAGAGAGGATGTCCTTGACTAGATGGCAGGAGTGGTGGGAGGGAGCCCTTGCATTGGGGGTGGAGCCAGCTATTGAGTGGATTCCCTGAGGGCAGTAGCTGACACTGGTGGGAGCAGGGGCCTGTTCATTTCCTAGTTCTGTTATGCAGTAAAAGTATAGTTTGGGCCACTTGGGTTTTCCCTTTGGAGCTCTGGACCAAGGACACACAGAGCCTGAAGGAAGTCAGAACTCTAGACTCCAGCCCCAGCTCAGGGGCACTCCACCCCCTTTTCCAGCAGGCAGTTCTCTCTTTTCTTGCCTGTCCCTCTACTCTAGACCTGGAAAAATACGAAAATGCTTCCAGAGGAGGCTATAACCTAAACTTATGCACACATTCTAAAATTTCCAGTCCTAGGAGGGGCTGGCCTGGCAGTCCCTAGCCATACCTGTACACAGCCTTCAGCCCCACCAGGTGAGAGGCACTTTCTGGGCTCTGGTTGAAGAGGTAAAGGAGTCTTTGGGCAAAGGGGGAGATAGGAGGAGGGAGGTGAGTTTTGGCACTGGCACTCAAATGTGACTGTTTTAATCCCACCAAAGGCCCTCACAGCCCTCAGGATGAAATCCTACAAGACCCTCACATCCCAGCTCTGCCCACTGATTTCCCCAGCCCTCTTGTGGCCACTCTTCTCCCAGTCATTTTGAATTTCATTGGGTCCTAGAATGCAGTACTTTCAAATGTAGGTCAAAAACCACTCGTGGGTCATAAAATTTATTGTAGTGAGTTGCAACCAGCACTAAGGGTAAAAGAGAAAAGTAGGAAGGACTAGAATAGAATAGAAGACATTTGTGTGCATTGCACATAACAAAGGTGAGTGAGACTGACATTCCATGTGTGTGCACGTGTGCCTGTTTGTGCACTTGATGTACAGTGTTTGTTGCTGTAAAGCAGGTGAAGACCTCTGCACGATGTGATTCCCTTTCAGGAATAAGATTCTGTCTGAATGGCGCCTCCTTGGCAGGTCTTCCCTTGGACTGCATTGTTCTCCCTCTGCGATTCCCATAGCAGGCTACACTTCCTTCCTGCACTGAACACATTCTTTAAAAAATGGTTTATTCAGTTGCCTGTCTTCTGAGCTAGAGTGCAAGCTCCAGGAGGGCAGGGCCTGTGTGCCCCTAGCATCCTATCTGTCATCAGAGAAAGCACTCAGATAGTGGGTGGCTGAATGATAGGCCTGAGTTTAAGTTCCAGCTGTGTGTGTGTTCTTAGACAAGTTCTCTTTTTATTGTTTCCAACTTTTTATCTGAAAGATTTCAATATATAGAAAGGTTGAAAGAATAGTATAATGAACACTCTATATGTCCTCCACTTAGATGAATAATTATTAACATTTGTTCATATTTGCTTTCTATCTACCTACATATTTTCTGAATCATTTGAAAGTAAGCTCATATATAACCTTCACCCTTGAGTACCATGGCATGCTTCTCCTAAGAGTAAGGTTATTCTCCTACACAGTGCAATACGATTAACACACCTAAGAAAAAGAATTTAATTCGATAATACCATCTAAAATGCTGTCCATATTCAAAATTTTCCCACTTGTCCCAAGAATGTGTTTTATAGCTGCTCTATTTCACATCAGAAAAAAATCAAGGGTCACATTGCATTTGACTTTATGTCTCTTTAGTTTCTTCTAATCTAGAACAGTTTCTCCACCTTTTTTTTTATGGCCTTGACTTTTTTTTTATTTTTTTTATTTTTTAATTTTTTGTTTATTGCAGTAACATTGGTTTATAACATTATATAAATTTCAGGTGTACATCATTATACTTCTATTTCTGCATAGATTACATCACGTTCACCACCCAAATACTAATTACAACCCATCACCACACACATGTGCTGAATTATCCCTTTCACCCTCCTCTCTCCCCCCTTCCCCTCTGGTAACCACCAATCCAATCTCTGTCCCTATGTGTTTGTTTATTGTTGTTATTATCTACTACTTAATGAAGGAAATCATACCGTATTTGACCTTCTCCCTCTGACTTATTTCACTTTGCATAATACCCTCAATGTCCATCCATGTTGTCACAAATGGCTGGATTTCATCGTTTCTTATGGCTGAGTAGTATTCCATTGTGTATATATACCACATCTTCTTTATCCATTCGTCCCTTGATGGGCACTTAGGTTGCTTCCAAGTCTTGGCTATTGTGAATAACACTCCAATGAACATAGGGGTGCGTGTATCTTTATGCACTTGTGTTTTCAAGTTCTTTGGATAAATACCCAGCAGTGGAATAGCTGGATCATATGGTAGTTCTATCCTTGATTTTTTGAGGAATCTCCATACTGTTTTCCGTAGTGGCTGTACCAGTTTGCACTCCCACCAGCAGTGTATGAGAGTTCCCTTCTCTCCACATCCTCTCCAACATATGTTGTTTCCTGTCTTGTTAATTATAGCCATTCTGACAGGCGTGAGGTGATATCTCATTGTAGTTTTGATTTGCATTTCCCTGATAGTTAAGGATTTTGAACATCTTTTCATGTGTCTGTTGGCCATCTGTATATCTTCTTTGGAGAAATGTCTGTTCAGGTCTTTTGCCCATTTTTTAATTGGGTTGTTAGTTTTTTTGTTGTTGAGATGCATGAGTTCTTTATATATTTTGAGGTTAAGCCCTTATCAGATGTATGGTTAGCAAATGTCTTCTCCCAATTGTTAGGCTGTCTTTTCGTTTTGTTGATGGTTTCCTTTGCTGTGCAGAAGCTTTTTAGTTTGATGTAGTCCCATTTGTTTATTTTTTCTATTGTTTCACTTGCCCGGTCAGACATGGTGCTTGAAAATATGTTGCTAAGACCAATATCGAAGAGCGTACCGCCTATGTTTTCTTTTAGAAGTTTCATAGTTTCAGGTCTTACATTCAAGTCTTTAATCCATTTGGAGTTAATTTTTGTGTATGGTGTAAGGTAAGGGTCTACTTTCATTTTTTTGCATGTGGCTATCCAGTTTTCCCAACACCATTTGTTGAAGAGACTTTCTTTTCTCCATTGTATGTTCTTGGCTCCTTTTTCAAAGATTAGCTGTCCATAGATGTGTGGGTTTATTTCTGGGCTTTTGATTCTCTTCCATTGATCTGTGTGTCTGTTTTTGTGCCAGTACCATGCTGTTTTGGTTACTATAGCTTTGTAGTATATTTTGAAATCAGGGAGTGTGATACCTCCAGCTTTGTTCTTTTTTCTCAGGATTCCTTTAGCTATTCGGGGTCGTTTGTTGTTCCATATAAATTTTAGGATTCTTTGTTCTATTTCTGTGAAAAATGTTGTTGGAACTTTGATAGGGATTGCATTGAATCTATAGATTGCTTTAGGAAGTATGGACATCTTAACTATGTTAATTCTTCCAATCCAAGAGCACAGAATATCTTTCCATTTCTTTGTGTCTTCTTCAATTTCCTTCAGCAATGTTTTATAGTTTTCCGTGTACAACTCTTTCACCTCTTTGGTTAAATTTATTCCTAGATATTTTATTCTTTTTGTTGCAATCATAAATGGGATGGTATTCTTAATTTCTCTTTCTGCTACTTCATTTTTAGTGTACAGAAATGCAACGGATTTTTGTATGTTGATTTTGTATCCTGCAACTTTACCATATTCGTTTATTAATTCTAAAAGTTTTCTGGTGGATTCTTTAGGGTTTTCTATATATAAAATCATGTCATCTGCAAATAGTGACAGTTTCACTTCTTCCTTTCCAATTTGGATCCCTTTTATTTCTTTCTCTTGCCTGATTGCTGTGGCTAGGACTTCCAGTACTATGTTAAATAGGAGTGGTGACAGTGGGCATCCTTGTCTGGTTCCTGTTCTTAGAGGGATAGCTTTCAGTTTTTCACCATTGAGGATGATATTAGCTGTGGATTTCTCATATATGGTCTTTATTATGTTGAGGTACTTTCCTTCTATACCCATTTTATTCAGAGTTTTTATCATAAATGGATGCTGTATCTTGTCAAATGCTTTCTCTGCATCTATTGAGATGATCATGTGATTTTTGTTCTTCATTTTATTAATGTGGTGTATCACGTTGATTGATTTGCGAATGTTAAACCATCCCTGCATCCCTGGAATAAATCCCACTTGATCATGGTGTATAATCCTTTTAACGTATTGTTGTATGCGATTTGCTAGTATTTTGTTGAGGATTTTTGCATCGATGTTCATCAGTGATATTGCCCTGTAATTTTCCTTTTTTGTGTTGTCCTTGTCTGGTTTTGGTGTCAGGGTAATGTCAGCTTCATAGAATGAGTTAGGGAGCTTCCTCGCCTCCTCAATTTTTTGGAAGAGTTTGAGAAGGATAGGTATTAAGTCTTCTTTGAATGTTTGGTAGAATTCACCAGGGAAGCCGTCTGGTCCTGGACTTTTATTTTTGGGGAGGTTTTTGATTACTGTTTTGATCTCCTTACCAGTGATTGGTCTATTCAAATTCTCTACTTCTTCTTGATCCAGTTTTGGAAGGTTGTATGATTCTAAGAATTTATCCATTTCTTCCAGATTGTCGAATTGGTTGGCATATATCTTTTCATAGTATTCTCTTATAATCTTTTGTATTTCTGAGGTGTCTGTTGTAATTTCTGCTCTTTCATTTCTGATTTTACTTATTTGTGCCTTCTCTCTTTTTTTCTTGGTGAATCTAGCTAAAGGTTTGTCAATTTTGCTGATCTTTTCAAAGAACCAGCTCTTGGTTTTATTAATTTTTTCTATTGTTTTTTTGGTCTCTATTTCATTTATTTCTGCTCTGATTTTTATTATTTCCCTTCTTCTACTGATTTTGGGCTTCGTTTGTTCTTCTTTTTCCAGTTCCTTTAGGTGCATTGTTAGATTGTTTATTTGAGATTTTTCTTGTTTGTTGAGATAGGCCTGTATTGCTATAAACTTCCCTCTTAGAACCGCTTTTGCTGTATCCCATAAATTCTGGCATGTTGTTTTTTCATTTTCATTTGTCTCCAGGTATTTTTTGATTTCTTCTTTGGTTTCTTCATTGACCCAGTCATTGTTCAGTAGCATTTTGTTTAATCTCCACGTATTTGTGGCTTTTCTGATTTTCTTCCTATAGTTGATTTCTAGTTTCATACAGTTATGGTCAGAAGAGATGCTTGGTATTATTTCAATCTTCTTAAATTTATGGAGACTTGTTTTGTGGCCTAATATGTGATCAATCCTGGAGAATGTTCCATGTGCATTTGAAAAGAACATGTATTCTTCGGTTTTTGGATGGAATGCTCTGTATATATCTACTAGGTCCATCTGTTCTAGTGTGTCATTTCAGGCCGATGTTTCCTTATTGCTCTTCTGTTTGGATGATCTATCCATTGGTGTAAGTGCAGTGTTCAAGTCCCCTACTATTATTGTGTTACTGTCTATTTCTGTTTTTATGTCTGTTAATAATTGCTTTATATATTTAGGTGCACCTACATTGGGCGCGTAGATATTTACAAGTGTTATATCCTCCTCTTTTTGGATTGTTCCCTTGATCATTACGTAATGCCCTTCTTTGTCTCTTTTTACAGTTTTTGTTTTAAAGTCTATTTTGTCTGATATGAGTACTGCTACCCCGGCTTTGTTTTCATTGCCATTTGCATGGAGTATCTTTTTCCATCCCTTCACTTTCAGTTTGTGAGTGTCTTTAGGTCTGAAGTGTGTCTCTTGTATGCAGCATATATATGGGTCTTGTTGTTTTATCCAATCAGCCACCCTATGCCTTTTAATTGAAGCATTTAGTCCATTGACGTTTAAAGTAGCTATTGATAAGTATGTACTTACTGCCATTTTTCACTTTGTTTTCTCAGTGTTTTAGTAGTCCTTCTCTGTTCCTTTCTCCTTCTATACAGAATTGATGGTCTCTTTAGTTTGACCTCTGTCTGAAAGCTGTACTCTTTAACTCCCCTCCTCCCTCCTTTTATGTTTTGATATCATATCTAACCTCTCTTTTTGTGCATTTGTATCCATTACGTTCTTATCATGGAAATAGATAATTTTTCCTATTTGTGGTCTTCTCTTTTCCCCTTAAATCAGTCCCTTTAACATTTCTTGTAGCACTGGTTTCTTGGTAACAAACTCCTTTAATTTTTGCTTGTCTGGGAAATTTTTGATCTCTCCTTCCATTTTGAATGATAACCTTGCTGGGTAGAGTATTCTTGGCTGTAAGTTTTTCCTTTTAGCACTTTAAAAATATCATGCCACTCTCTTCTAGCCTGTAAGGTTCCTGCTGAGAATTCAGCTGATAGCCTTATGGGGTTTCCTTTGTATGTAACTTGACTTTCTCTTGCGGCTTTTAGGATTCTCTCTTTATCTTTAATTGTGGACATTTTGATTATGATGTGTCTTGGTGTGGGCCTCTTTGGGTTTATCTTGTTTGGGGCTCTCTGTGCTTCCTGTACCTGGATGTCTGTTTCCTTCCTTAGGTTAGGAAAGTTTTCATCTATTATTTCTTGAAATAGATTCTCTGCCCCTTTGTCTCGCTCTTCTCCTTCCGGGACACCTATAACACGGATGTTAGTGCACTTGATGTTGTCCCAGAGGTCCCTTAGACTGTCCTCATTCTTTTTAATTCTTTTCTCTTTTACCTGTTCAGCTTGGGTAATTTCTTCTAGTCTTTTGTCCAGCTCACAGATCCATTCTTCTGTATCCTCTACTCTGCTTTTGAGTCCTTCTAGTGAATTTTTCATTTCCAGTATTGTATTCTTCATTTCTGATTGGTTCTTTTTTATATCTTCCGTTTCTTTGTTGACATTCTCCCTGAGTTCATCTATTCTTCTCCCCAGATCAGTGAGCATCCTTAACACTCTTTGTTTGAACTCTCTGTCAGGTGGGTTACTCATTTCTGTTTCACTTAGTTCCTTTTCTGGGGTTTTGTCCTGTTCCCTTACTTGGAATGTATTCTTTTGCCTCCTCATTTTGCCTCTTTCCCTGTGCTTGTGTCTACGTATTAGGTAGGTCAACTACGTCTCCTGATCTTGGATAGGTGACCTTATGTAAGTGATGGCTTAGGAGGCCTGCAGTGTGCATCCCTCAGTTCTCAATGTTCCAGGGGTGACCCCTGTATGGGCTACATGTGTCCTTCTGTTGTGGCCTGTTTGCTCTCCCTGTAGGCGCCCAGGGAGGTCGAGTTATACTCCTGGCCAGCTGTTGTAATGCTCAGCTGCTTGTAGTTGCTGTGGGCCCTTCAGTCTCTTTATCAGGTGTGGGGAGCCCCAGCACAGTTGGCTGCAAGTTCTAATACCACATTTGTGTTGTAGTATTTCTTTTAAGTGAGTAGGCCCCCAGCGTGGTAGGTTGTTAGGCTCAGGGGCTTACAATTGCTATAAGCCTCCAGGCTTTATGTCTCTTGTCAGCTCTCTGAGGATTGCAGCTGGGTGAGGCTGGCCTCAGGCATAGGAGCACCCAATTGTTTCAGGCTTTGGAAGGTGGGGCAAACCCCCTATGTGGGTCTTTGAGAAACACAAGTCTTCTGCAGCTGACAAGCCCTGCCGCCCACAGGTCCACACACACAGTCAACACAGTCCTGCCCTGTGTGCGCGCCCCGACCTCCCGAAGCGGACCCAGTCTCTCCACGGCGGGAGCCCCACACACTCCACCACCGCCCCACACTCTCCACTGGCTCCTTGTGCACGCCCTGCCCCACTGAGGTCGGCTCAGTTGCCAGGCTGCAGGGAACCCAGTCACCAATCTAGGCAGGCCCACAAGTTGCCTGAGGGCTTGTTGTTGGGTGGGGCCAGTCTCTAGGGTGGGCTGCCTGCCCTGGGTGAGCTGGATTAAATCGGTCCTCTAGAGTGTGGGGTAGACCCTGGGCTAGCAGGCCTCAGGGAGAACTCCAATGGCGTATGTGTTAGCACGCCTACACCAGGCCACAACAATGGCCACCGCCAATGTCCCAGTCCCTGGAGAGGTCTCACCTCTCACCAAGATGTACTCAGGACCTATTAGGTGAGTCTCTTTTCACCAAAGCACTGTGCACCTTTCTTTCTGGTGATTTTAGGTTGCTTTCTCAAACGGGTGAGTTTGCACGTAGGCCCTTTAAAAGCCAGTTTTAATTTCTTTGTGAACTGGCTTTTCTGGGGGTACTCCCCAATGTTTTAGTAGCAGGCAAAGTCAGATATTATGCCACTTGCCTCAATTGTGCTGGGTCCACAAAATGCCCACAGTGCGGGGCGCTCCCCGGCTCAGGGCCCGGCTCCTCCAGGGAGGGCTGTGTACCTGTGAGCTGCTCCCGGGCGGCCGTGACGCTGGCGGCTTGTGAAGGCGGCGTTTTTCTCTCCAGAAGGGAGTTTCTGCCTCTTCTACCTCAGTTAGGATTGTCCGTTGTTGCAGGAGTTCCTCTTATCCAGTTTTCAGTTCTGTCTCAGGGGTAATTTTTCCACAAGTAGTTGTAAATTGGCTGTGTCCGCGGGAGGAGTTGAGTTCAGAGTCTGCCTACGCCGCCATCTTGACTTCCCTCTTGTCGAGGACTGGCCTTGACTTTTGAGCGAGTCAAGAACAGCTATCCATTAGAATTTTCCACAGAATTTATTTCCGTTTTCTTGTGGTGATATTTAACTTCCTTCTCAACTCCCTGTATTTCCTCTAAAGTGGAATGAGGTTTAGACACTTGATTAAACATTTTTGGCAAGAATACCTCACAGGTGATGTCTCCTTCACACTGTGTCACCTCAGGAGGCAGAGGATGTCAGATCATTCCACTCTAAGTAGTGCTGTTTGTTCACCTGTTTAAGGTAGTGACTGCCAGATCTTTCCTGTGTGAAGACAGGTTTTTTTTTTGCAATTAGTAAGTGGTTTGCAAGGATGATAAACTCCAGCACCATGTGGAGAATCTATTCCTCTACAGCCTGATGTTTTTAGCAACCATCCATGATCGTTTGGGCAGGTTCTTTACCTGAGACTGTTTCTTCATCTGCAATGTGGGGATAATAATGCCTGTCATTTGGATTTGCTATGTAATGACATTTAAAACTATTGTATGAGCACCTATGAAAATGCTGTCATGGTCTGCCATAATTTCTCCCTTCTTCTGAGAACACTATCCCCCTTCCTTTAAGAAAGTTCTCCCTACCCTGCTCCAGACATGTGGTCCAAACTGCTGGCTTCTTAGATGACCCTACCTGCCCAACTGCTGTGGGGCACAGCTGACTCATCCTCTTTCGCCAAGTAGAATAAGCATATGAGTCAAGCTGAGCCAATTAGAATGCTTCCCTGGGAAATTCTGAGCCAAGTAGGAGTAGGAATAGGGTGAGAAAAACATTCTTTTTCCCTAGTGTGAGGGAATGTGAGGATATGAGTCTGGAAGTTGACTATGTCCCCTGCCACCTGGAGAATGAAAGCCTATGGGGTGGAGGAGATCAAAGCTGTGATCAGGGCAGAGAGGAGCTCTCCAGGGGTCTTCCTGGCATGGCTCCAGTCCTCACCAGCTGTGCCTCTGCCCTGCTCCAGCTAAGCCAATCAAGGCTCTCTGTTGCCTGAGTGCTTACAAATTGGGTTCTGAACTTTATGACGGATAGAATCTGAATAGCACAAGGCCTGTCATGTGCCTCTCACAATAGATGACTTGATAAATTAGTGGTCCATGCTCTCTCATCCCTTCCTGTTGTCTTTGAATATGTACCAGCTAGTGGGGAGGTGCCAGCCATGGTTCTGACTTTTTAAAATCTTATGAGTTATAAATGCATTTCCTTGGCGAGCATAGACTCAGAGCAAGGGGGGCTGGTGCCTTATCCAGCTCCAAGTGTGGCTGCTCTTGCCACCAGAACCAGCCCCCCAACCCGATGCCCACAGCCAGAAGCCAATCCTGCCTCCATGGAGTGCCCCTCTCTTTAAAATTTAAAGAGTTTAAAACCAGCCCGGGTGGTGGGAGGGGCAGACAACTTTATTACAGGAGGGAAAATGAATGGGAGGGAGGCCTGAAGGAGATAAGAGCGTATGCAGGGGACAAGGGATGGGGAGAGCCTGGGAGCGAGGATCTTGGGGGCGGGGAGTGAACTGGCAGGGTCCTGAGGAATCAGAGGGACTCGGGCTTCTTCCAGCCCCGGTTTGTGTAGCGCTATCTCTGTGCATGGTCGATCGAGATATCTTTTCCAGGCATTTCTCCTGTTCAGCTACCCAACAGGAGGAGTTAATATTATTATTCCCGTTTCACAGATGAGAAAACTAACACCCAGGAAAGAAAAGTAACTTACCCAAGGTCACCCTGCTGGTAATGGCAGAGCTGGAATTCGAATTCAGATCCGGCCAACCCCGGATTGCTCCACCCCCACGCCGTTCCGCGCTCCGCTGAGCGAGGCCCTGGCCGCCTACAACCCCGAGGCCGGGTTCGCGCACCGAGGGCCCGGCGAGCGGCGGGGCGGCCGTGCAGAGCGGTGAGTCCCCGCCCTCCTCCGCGGGCCCGCGGGCTCGCTGGGCTGTGCCGGGAGACGGAGCCTCCCCGCGCCGGTCCCCGGCGCCAGCGGAAGGTCTGGAGGGACCGCGGGCCGAAGGGGCGGATGGGGGGCCGAGGGCCGCCTGGAGACCCGGCGGAGGGAGGGGAGACCCGTGGGAGAACGAGCGGAGGTGGCTCCACCGGTCCAGAGAGAGAGGGCGTGGAGAAGCCCCTACCCCCCAAGGCCAAACATTGCCGAGGAGCCGTTGGGACCGGCGGGGCGGAGTGTGGGGGCGGATGGCCAGAGGCTGGCCCATCTCTGGGTCTGGAAACTGTCACTGTGGCTTTGGGGTCACGGAAGGGCCAAGGAGGGTTGTCAGCGGGAAGGAACCTCTGACCAAATCTAGGTCAGTTTGCAGCCCGAGGAGCCACCAATTCCTGGCGGGGGAAGTGGGGAGTGAGGCTCCCCGCGTCCCAGACGGTGCCCCCGCGGGTCTCTTTCCCATTCCAACCCGGGATGCACTTCATGTCGCCCGCCTCTTCCATCGCGCAGCATAGTTGCCAGCTGTCCCAGGGGTGCGCAGGGCCTGGGCAGGTGACAGGGCTGCACTTAGGCTGCTCCAGGGTGGCTCAGCTCGGAGGGGCCCCGGAGTGAGGAAGCTCCACCCAAGCCTGTGGTTCACAGATGCAGGTCCAGGCTCCACGAGTCTGCAACTCTTCTACTTTCCAGTGTCATGGTCCTTCTTAAAATAATAATTAAAACAATGGGCGTGGGGACAGGCGCCGTGGCTTAGCGGTTAAGTGCACGCGCTTCGCTGCTGGCGGCCCAGGTTCAAATCCCCGCTGCTGGCGGCCCAGGTTCAAATCCCGGATGCGCACCGACGCACTGCTTCTCTGGCCATGCTGAGGCTGCGTCCCACATACAGCAACTAGAAGGATGTACGGCTATGATATACAACTATCTATTGGGGCTTTGGGGGAAAAAAATAAAATAAAAAAAATAAAACAATGGGTGATAGTAGATGATGGTTGTTTTTGTTTTGTTTTGAATGCCTTTGGCAAAACAAAAAGTTGGCAATCCTATGTTCCTCCATTCGCTCTCCCTTTCTCACACATGCAAATGAACATACCTATTAGAAAAAATTCACCCGTTCCACTGAATTCCAAATTTGGGAATCAGCAGACTGAACTGCTGGCCATGGGCAGCCGGTGAGGTGGGAGGGGCAGCCATGCAGGATTCTGGTCCCTGTCTGGGCTCTGACTGACTGTGGGATCCTGGAGGAGTGATCATTCTCTTCAGCTCTGTTTCTTCATCAGTACAACGGGATCTACAAATCCCCCTTGATATTAACATGTCTATGGTCCTTTGAGTCTAGCCTATATCAATGTGTCCCAAAATTGCATATCCCTGGGGCACAGTTGTCCAGTACCAGCACTAAGGACTGTTGCATGCAGGACCCTGGCCTATCCCTGGGGAAATGCCAAGCCAGTGCTCCTCACTGGAGAGCAGCCAGGCCCCGGGGGACAGACAGGTTGTGGTGCACTGGGGTATGCCTGGCCCCGCAGTAACCCCAGGCAGGGGAGTGGAAAAGACCGTACTGTGTGACGTGTTTATGTGTCTCTCTCCCCAGTAGTTACCAAGAGCCTGGAATTCCTGTTTTTTTCCATCCCTGAATCCCCTCCATTGGCATAAGCTGGGCATGAGGCGTCAGGAAGTGCATAATTAATTTTTGTGGAGGGAGTGGATGATGGCTGGTGGCTGGAAGGGCTGCATGGAGTAGACAGGACCAAGCTGAGCTTTGCAGGAGAGGTGGGATTTAAAAGGCTTAGAGGAGCAGAGAGGGCACCCGCAGGGATGGAACCCAGCCATGGCGGCTGGAGGTGCTTGGGGGTGACTGCAGTGTTCCAGGAGCAGAGGGAGACGTGGCAGGGGTGGGGGCAGGAAGGGTGGGTGCTTGGGGAACTTTATGAAAGGAAAACTGAGAAGATGAGGAAGGCTGATGAGATGCAAGTGGGAGAAAGGGCGAAGCCAGCATGAGCTCTGGGCTAGAGTTTGAGTGATAGAGAATGATTGAGATTGGGAAGACATTAAGGTCAGTTTTAGACAAGTTGAGGTTTGGCGGGGGGACAGGAAGGGGTTCAGACCGTCAAATGAAAATGTCCAGGGTACTCCATCCCATCCAGAGGACGAGGGTCAAGATGTAGCCATGACGCCCAGCTGGAGACTCTTAGTGCTAGGACTGCTCAACGCTCTCTGGTTCAACAGACTTCATCATTTGAGAGCAAAGGAAACTGAGGTCTTGAAGTTCAGGTGGCTCGTCAGTACGGCCTGGAGAGTGGATGGAAGATTGAAAGGGGAGCTTTAGAGAGAGGGAAGGATAAAATTTTTCAGGTGGGAAGAATAGAAACTAGTGAATGACAGAAAGGAGGAGAAAGCACATCAGAACATTTCCAAAGCACTCTGACAGCATTCAAAGAGGAAAGTTGTTTACCCATTTATAAACAGCATATCTGGGTGGGAGGTACAGGAGGGCACCCACACCTCTGCCCTCTGCCATTAGCTTATTCTGCTTCAGTGGTCAGTAGTTCTCAAAGACACACTCCTTGCCCCCAGCTGCAGTAAGTGGGGTCTGCATTGGGGTCATGGAGAGGCCTGGGTGCCTGGGCACTGAGCACAGGTGTTTGCACAGGATGCAGAGAGGAGAGAGAGGCGCCCTTGCTCTGAGGACCTTGTCTTCTGCATTCACCATGCACAGCTTGAAACCTTGGTGCTGCTAGCCACGGCCCTGCTTAGGCAGGAGTCTCCTGGCCTGGCTTTGAGCATGACTTGAAAAGAAGGGCTGTTGTCTTGGAGTGCCCCTCATCTCCCTTGTCATGTCTCTCACCTCTTGATGCCCCCCTCCTGCACCACCAGGTGGCCAGGGTCATCACAGTGCCATCTGGACACCTCCCGACCAGGCCTTCCCTCCCTGCAGCATCCCAGGCTCCCATTCACCTCCTCTCCTTCCCCCACTCGCTCCTCTCCACGTCAGGAAAACTCATTCCTCAGGGCTGCCATGCTTGCAAAGGCAGAGAGGAAAGCAGACTATTGAACAAATGTGATCTTAGGTTGTGAATGGCCACTAGCCTCTTTTCCCACAGGGATATTTGAATTTTAGGAGAACTCTGCCCCTGCACCCCGCAACTTTAACCAAGCACCTGAGCCCCAAGCCCTGTGAAGGGCTCGGTGTGCATGATTTCATTTTTCCCTCCTACTGACCTCACTGGGCAGGTGTTACATCTTCCCTTTCCCACATGGGGGACCCAAGCTCCTGAGAGTTTTAGCAAGTTCCCCAAGGTTACACAGCTAACAAGTGATAAAGCTGGGACAGCAGTCGAGGGCTTCTAAAGCCAAGTCCAACCAGCACTTACCTTCCACATCGCAAGTGCTCACTCAAAAGAAGACATCTTAATGACAGATGGTGGTGAAGGAGAAGATACGAGGGATCCTTAACTGAGGGCCTTGGCCTTCGGGCCTAGAGGGCACCTAGGGCTTCAGGAGGCTCTGTGAACTCTAAAACTATTTGTAAAACTTTCTGTGTGCACATGATCTGCTCATTTTTCAGCGGAGGGCTCCTTTCGGCTAGGTGGACCCCTGTCCATCTAAACCCCGGGTCTTGAGGTAAGGATGCCAGCCACTGAGTAAAGGCACTTCAGACCCTGGTCTTAATATCTCCCCCTGGTCCTCATTCTGAAATCTCAAAAGGCAAACAGCTGACTGTGACAGAGGGCGGTGGAGAGGTCCTTCTGTGGCCAGTGAGTGTGTGTTAACAGAATTGAGTGGTTAAAACTTTAGAGCTGGGAGAGGTCTTGGGGATGGCCTAGTCCAACCTCCTCATTTTACAGAGGTGGATATTGGAGCTCAGAGAAGGCACCCCACATGCCCAAGATCATCCACTGAGTTAGCGGCAGAAAATGTTTTATGCGTTTTTAGGTCCACTGAAGAGGTCTGAAGGCTGCAAAGTTTATCGAGGCAAAGAAATCACCACTTACCGAGCCTCACATATATGCTAACGTTTCTGCAGGCATCGTATCCCTGACCCTGTGCTGCGTGAGAATTGGGAGTAGGTGCCCTGCCTCTTGCTCTCACTTTCCCTTGCACGGGTGATGCTGACTTTAGAGGACAAGGACATGAAGGGATTCACATGGGCCACAGCCCTGGCCTTCACCTCCCTGGCTACCTGCTAATACTGGTGGTCTTTGTCTTCCCCTTTTGGGTGTGGCTGGTGAACGAGGAGTCCCATGAAGTGTTTTTCAGTGGCCTATTTGAGAACTGCCTTGCTATCAAATGCTGGAAGCCTCGACACTTATCTAGTAAGGAGGGATGGAGGCGGGGACTAGGAAGAGGGACATGGGGCCAGCATGGGGTCTGGAGGGTGACAGAGGACTGGTTGGGGCAGAGAGGACAGAATTTAAGAAGCCCGTAAGGGCATTTTCTCTGAGCCTCCACTCTCTTGTGGTAGAGGAAAGTAGGCAGCTGGGAGGAGGTTAATAATGTCAGGCTGCCCATTGGAGTCAGGAGTACGTGTGTCAGCAACACAGTTTATTTCTGGGGTAGGAGTGGCTCCACCTAGGATGGGGGAGGGGTCCTGCCCTACTCTGGAGCCTCCACCACCTCTCAGGGCTGCCCTTAGCCCATATAGACAGTACCCTTTTGGGTGGGCACAGCTCCTGGTTAGCAGAGTGCAGGCTGGATTTCAGCCCCCACTTGTTCTCTCGGCCACACACCTGTCCAACTGTGGGTGGCAGCTCTGCAGATAATGTGCTCAGGCCTGGGTATCACATTTGCAAGGGAATACGCACAAATGTACAAGTTCAGTGGACTGTGAAGGTGCTGGCTCTCGGGACAATGTTTTACAAGGAAATCGGACAGGTAATGAGGTTGTCTGTCTTGGAAAAGAGGTAACCCTGGGAGACTTAGGCGCTATCTCCTGGTAATAGGAGAGGAGAGGCCACTTGGGGGAAGATGGGCCAGACTTTTGTGAGCTCTTTGATCCAGGGTTCCTCAACCTTGGCACTGCTGACATTTTGGGCTGGATAATCTTTGTTGTGGGCTCTCCTGTTTCTTGCAGGATGGCTAATAGCACCTCTGCCCTCTTCTACCCACTAGATGACCCCCCTTCCCTTAGTTGTGACAACCAAAATTACCTCTTGGCATTGCCAAATATCACCCCCAGCTGAGAACCACTGGTTTAACCCAAGGGTAGATTCTAGAATATCTTGGTCTTCAACACACATTTGTCTCTTTGTCCCACCCCCAGCTGTCCATCTCTGTATGCTGGGGAGGGTACACAAACTCATTTTAACATGGGTCTGAATCATACCACAGTAGGAGAATAAATCACTCTGTCTTCAAGACTCTGGCTCTGCTATTTTGGGTCTATCTGTTTCATTCTTTTCACCAGGATAATTATATAGGAGTGTGGGGGTTTCCTGCAGAGTTCAGAACATCTTGACCTCACCGAGTTCTGATTTTCCACTGGTGACTTATTTCAGTGTAACCAATACCGATGCGATCCTTCACATTTCCACGGGCAACACTTTTTATCATGAGAGTTTCATTTTCTGTTGTTTATTAAAACCACTGTTTTTCCCAAATGGATGATAGATACATGGTTTCCCCACATGATTTGATACAACCAGATTTACATAATAATATTTGTTGAGAATAATGATTCCAGTGTCTGAAATTGTCCATCCAATTTTTTTTTATTTATTTCCTGTCATTGGGAACAAAATGGTGGGCCCAGAACATTCCTGGAGGCAAAGTGTCAGGGTCAGAGCCTTGGTCCCAGGCCAGGCTGTGGGACCCGAGGATGGTGGAGCTCTGGGGGCCATCCCTGCCCAGGCTCTGCGGGGCTCTGCCCTTGTGGGTCAGGGTGCCCAGCGCCAGCCCGCTCTCTCTCCCCTGCAGTTTACATCATCCTTGGCCACTTTTTCCTGCTGTCTGCAGTCGTCCTGTCTTTCCTCACCACCTTCAGCATGTGGTCCTTTGTGGCTCAGCTGTTTCCAAGGACCCAGAAGCACAACTTTGTGTTGGCCTTCACCAGCTGGGGAGGGGTCCAAAGGCAGGGAGCGGGGTAGCCTGTCTGAGATGTCAGGAGAGAAAGAATTTTTAGGGCCCCTCTCCTCTGCTGCCTTCTCTGTGAAGTAGCCCACCCCGACGCCTGCCCCTCAGGATTTACCATCCCTCTCCTTTGGGGCTTCTCAGTATTCTGCACCTCCAGCTGGCACAGCCCTTACCACGTTGGCTTGGGGTCATTTGTCTGGGCGTCTTTTTACCATAATCTCTATCCCAGCGATTGTCATAGAATCTAGCACAGAATTATAATATAATTGAAATATATAATATAAATGAAATATAAATGTTTCTTGGATGAATGAATGGAAGAGACCATGTCTGCCCTTTGGAACCTTATGACTTTGAAAAGTGACCAAGGTCCTACCCTGGGAGGCTCCCATCAGATGGAGGAGGTGGAACACTCAGTGTGGGAAAATCAGGTTGAGTTTCATCACAGTGTCCCACCCAGAGGGCCCACCTGGAGTCAGCCCAGGGCACGAACACAGAGGGTACCCAGGAAAGGGATTTCTGATTATGCAGCCCCTGGGAGGTGAGGCACATGGGTTTTGAGATAAGTTGGGAAGGAGGGCGAGACAGGCTTGTGTGGTGGCTCCAAGAGGGCAAGGGGTGCAGGCAGGAGAAAGGAGCCTCCATGCAGGAGCCACACAGTCTGTGGGCCACACAGCTCTGTCTGATTAAGTCCAAGGAAGGTTGGAGCGAAGGTGGGAGCCACGGGAGGAGAGCAAGAGTGCCCTCCCTGTGACCCTGCAGGGGCCTGTGCTTTCCTGGTCTTGTTGCTGCATGCCCTGGAGATCCAGAATCTGAGGGTGAAGCCCAGCACCCCCAGTTCTCCGTGCAGTGGCCTTAATACATCCTGGGCTTTGACATCTTTCTGCTCATAGTGGCTGGTGAGTGTCCTGGGGCTGCTCTCCCCTCTCCCTGCCCTCAGTCTGGATTCAGGAACCGTGGACACTCTAGAGCTGTGCTGTTCAAAACTGTAGCCACTAGCTACTTGTGGCTATTTAACTTTAATTAATTAAAATGAAATAAAGTTAGAAATTCAGTTCCTCAGTCATCCTAGCCACATTTCAAATGTTCCATGACCACATCATTATGTGTCTAGTGGCTACCGTATTGGATGGTGCAGATACTGTGTAGAAATTTCCATCGTTGCAGTAACTTCTACTGAACAGCACTGCTTTAGAGCGTCAACCTTGTCCCCCGTCCTCGTCCTTCTCATTCTTATCTGCCTTGACTTTAGAACCAAACTTCTACATTCTCATGCTCTCCCCTACATCACCCTGGTTCCTAAGGCTTTCTGTTCCTATGGCTATCTTTATCTTAAAATCTCTGATCTTGTTCCTCGCCTACCTCTTTTTACATACCATGACCATCTAAGCTCTTAATCTTATCTAATTTTCTCCCTACTCCTAATCCCTTTCCCACTGTATCGACCTGACCCATGATCATAATCTATTTTAACTTGATTTTATTATTGAATATATACAATTGAATACATTGAATATATAAAAATATTTATAACATATCTGTAAAATACAAGTAATTAAAAACAAACTGTACACCGATATTTCCACCATATAGTTTAAGAACTAGCCATATTTCATCAAATCCATTGTTTGTAAGTTATGTCCTTATTTTATGTACAACTAAGAGAGAAGAATTGATGCCAAGTATAATTCCTGTAAGGCACATCCTCATTTCAGAGATGTTAAAATGTGAAAAAAATTCACTTGTCAAAATTAATGAAATATGATAGAACATTAAGTATCTTTGGAGTCTTCCCCCTCAACCATGTGGCTTTTCCTGATTTCGTCCTCTTGTCTACCTTCAAGGACCAACTATTCTGAAATTTATGCTAGTCATATTTACTACACACATATATATCCTTAAACAATGTATTATTTAGTTTTGCATGCTTAAAAATTTTATATAAATATAATCATACTGTATTTCTTCTTCTGGAACTTGCTATATTTGATCAACATTATAACCTTGAGATTCCTCCATGTTAGTATGAGGAACTAAGCTTTATTCATTTTTACCACCTTAAGTATTTAATTGTATAACTAAGCTTGCCTGTAGAAGGATCACAGTATTTCTCTGTGGGAGAATTTTAAGCTCCTGATTCAGTTTCTTTAATGATTATAGGACTATTCAGGTATTTTTATGTCTTCTTGAGTCAGTTTTAGTAATTTATATATTTCTATAAATTTATACATTTTATCAAAGTTTTAAAATTTATTGACATAAAGTTACTCAAAATATTTTCCTTTTATATTTTTAAATTTGTGCTGCATCTATAGGTATGTACTTTTTTCATACTGAATTTTCTCTTTTTTGTAACCAATTTTGTCAGAGGTTTATCATTTTTTTAGTCTTTTCAAAGAACCAGCTTTTAGCTTTCTAGAACTTTCATATTTTATGTTTATTTTATATTTAATTAATTTTTGCTTCTTATTTTGAACTTCCCTCCCTACTACTTTTTTGCATTTATTCTGCTATTCCTTTTCCGACTTAAATCAAGATCTAAGCTCATCAATTATTTCTTCTTTTCTAAGCAGGCATTTAAAGCTTTACTTACCCTCAAAAGATTGCTTTATTTGCATCTCCCATTTTGATGTGTAATATTTTTGTTATTGTTCTATTTCAAATATTTTCTGATTTCCCTTATGATTTCTTCTTTGATCCATGAATTATTTTATAGTATACTTTTAAATTTCTAAGCATAGAATTTTTATGGTATCTTTGTGATAATGATTTTAACTTAATTTCAATTTGATGAGAGATCATGGTCTATATAATCCTAATATTTTGAGATTTACTGAGACTTGCTTTATAGCCTAGTTTGAGGTCCATTTTTATGTTTCATGTTCAATGCAAACTTTTATCTATAAACATTAGATCAAGCTTGTTTATTATATTGTTTAAATCTTGATTTATAATTGTTATATTTTACTAGTGAATTGAATTTTTATCATTATGCTGTGATCCTCTTTATTTCTAGTAATGCTTTTTGTCGTAGAATCTGTTTTATCTGCTATTACTATAGCTACTTCTACATTCTTTACGTTAGTAATTACCTGTTATATCTTTTAATATTTTACTTTAAACCTTTCTCTGTCTTCATGTTTTGCACAACTCTTATGAATAGCTTATGATTGTTTTCTTTCATCCAGTCTTATAATCTTTGTCTTTTAACTGGAGCATTTAGTTGACTTACATATATTGTGACTATTGATATATTTGAATTTTTCCTACCACCTTAATTTGTGCTTTCAGTTTTTTCTGCTCCCTAACCCCCAACCTCTCTTACCTTGCTTTGGATTGATTGAATTTTATGTATATAATTCTCACTACATTTCCCCCCTCTTTAGTTAGGAAGTTATATGGTTTATTTTCGTTTGTGTAGTTGTTACTCTTGACATTTTAACATGCTTTCTTAACAAAGTTGAAAGTTAATCATTGTATTTATTCTCTTCATAAATAATACAAGGACCTCCCTCCCCAATTTATATGCTATTTTGCCCAATGTTTTAGTTTCTTCTGGTTTTTTAGAAAAATTCTATACATTTGGCATTATTATTTTATGCAGTTCATATTTATTTAAATTTACTACATATTTACCAATTTAGTTGCTTCTCAAACCTTCTCAGACTTTCTGTCTTAGATCATTATCCTTTTGCCTGAAATATGTCCTTTTAATGCTTTCTAATGAGGGTCAAATAGAGATACAATCTCTCATATCTTGTTTGTATGAAATTATCTTTCTTTCATTTTTGTTCATTAAAGTTAGTTTTGCTGAACACACTTTTTCTTTTTTATAATTTTATTTATTTATTTTTTCCCCCAAAGCCCCAGTAGATAGTTGTATGTCATAGCTGCACATCCCTCCAGCTGCTGTATGTGGGACTCGGCCTCAGCATGGCGGGAGAAGCAGTGTGTCGGTGTGTGCCCGGGATCAAGCAGTGTGTCGGTGTGCGCCTGGGATCGAACCCGGGCCGCCAGCAGCGGAGCGCGTGCACTTAACCGCTAAGCCATGGGGCTGGCCCTGAACACACATTTTTAAGTTGACAGTTGTTCTCTCAGCATTCAAGATATTATTCTATTATTTTCCCAGCTACATTGTTGTTGTTAAGTTGGCTCTGTAAAAATATCACTCTTTTTGAGGCAATCTTTCTTTTCTCTCAGACTTTCTTTGGTATTTTGAAGGGTATGGATATTTGTGTTATGGTTTGTTGTGTGAACTGAATCTGGGGAGTGGTGTCTTTCAGAATTTCTAGAACATTTTTATCTTCTCCACCTTTTCATTCTTTTTCTTTTTTCCTTTGTGGGACTCCAGGAAGACATCTGTTAGACCTTATTACTCTATCCTGGATGTCTTTTAATTTCTCTTTCATATTTTCCACCTCTTTGTCTTTCTGGGCTGCATTCTGAATAACTTACATAGATGTATCTTCAATTTCATCCCTTCACTTTTTAGCTGTGTCTGATCTGCTAATTAACCTATCCATTTTCTATTTCAGTGAATCTATTTTCATAACTAGAAGTTGTATTTTCCCCTAAATCTTGTCATATTTTATATTCTCTTTATTCTTACTTATATTTTTAATCTATTCTCTAAATACATTTTTATTATAACGTTAAACATACTTTATATTCTGGTCTTATAAGTTTAACAACTGAATTGTTTGCAGGTCTGAGTGTGTCAGCTGCTTCATCTGTAGGCTTTTGCTTGTGGTGTCTCGTTTCTTGGTATGTTTTGTGTTTTTTGACTGTGAATTCATTTTCCTTGGAATTATCTTGGTGGAAATTTTTTGAGGCCTGTTATAAATTTTCCTGAGAAAAGGATTTGGGAGACTGATGTCAGCATCATGGCGACGTGAGAGCTGCCTTTGTCTCTCCCTTTCAATCTGCAACTAGTAAAATATCCATAACTCAACAAAGGACTCCTCTGCCCAGCACACCAGGGTGTGGGAGAGATCTACATATCTGTACATCAGAACGTGGGTGGACTGGAACACATAAAGGAAGTGGAACTGGGGGAACAGTGGAGGCAGTGCCTGTGATCCAACAAAGGACTCCTCTGCCCAGCACACCAGGGTGTGGGAGAGATACTTACACAAACCTAGATGGTTTAGCCTATTACACACCTAGGCTATATATGGTACTAATCTTATGGGATACCGTCGTATATGTGGTTTATTGTTGACCAAAATGCCATTATGGAACACATGACTGTATTAATATATATGCACCTAACATAGGAGCACCAAAATATTTAAAGCAACTATTAACAGACTTAAAGGGAGAAATTGACAGCAACACAATAATAGTAGGGGACCTTAACACCCCACTTACATCAGTGGATACATCATCCAGACAGAAAGTCAACAAGGGAGCATTGGCCTTAAATGAAACATTAGGCCAGATGGACTTAATAGATATATATATACAGAATATTCCATCCAAAAGCAACAGAATACTCATTCTTCTCAAGTGCACATGGAGTATTCTCAAGGATAGACCATATTTGGGACACAAAACAAGTCTCAATAAATTTAAGAAGATGGAAATCATATCAGGCATCTTTTCCAACCACCATAGTATGAAACTAAAACTACAAGAAGAAAGCTGGAAAAATCACACATATGTGAAGACTAAGCAACATGCTACTAAACAACTGTTGGGTCAATGAAGAAATCCAAAGAGACATCAAAAAATACCTGAAGACAAACAAAAATGAAAATATGACATACCAAAATCTTTTGGATGCAGCAAAAGCAGTCCTAAGAGGGAAATTTGTAGCAATACAGGCCTACCTCAAGAAATAAGAAAAATCTCAAATAAACTATCTAACATTACACCTAAAGGACCTAGAAAAAGAAGAACAAACAAAGCCCCAAATCAGTAGAAGGAAGGAAATAATAAAAATCAGAGTGGAAATAAATGAAATAGAGACTAAAAAGACAGTAGAGGGCCAGCCGCAATGGTCTAGTGGTTAAAGTGCGGTGTGCTCTGTTTTGGCAGCCCAGAGTTGGTTCCTGGCCACGGAACCACACCACTCTTCTGTCACTGGCCATGCTATGGCTCACATAAAAAAAAAAGAGGGAGATTGGCAACAGATATTAGCTCAGGGTGAATCTTCCTCAGCAAAAAACAACAACAACAACAAAAAAGACAATAGAAAGAATCAAGGAAACTAAGAGCTGGTTCTTTGAAAAGATAAATCAAATTGACAAACCTTTAGCTAGACTTACTAAGAAAACAGAGAGAAGGCTCAAATAAATAAAATCAGAAATGAAAGAGGAGAAGTTACAACTGATACCACAGAAATACAAAGGAGTATAAGAGACTACTATGAACAGTTATACGCAACAAATTGGACAACCTAGAAGAAATAGATAAATTTTTAGAATCATACAACATTCCAAGACTGAATCACGATGAAATAGAAATCTGAATAGACCAATCACTAGTAAAGAAATTGAAACACAAATCAAAAACCTCCCAAAAAACAAAAGTCCAGGACCAGATGGCTCCATTGGTAAATTATACCAAACATTCAAAGATGATTTAACACCTATTTTTCTCAAACTTTGCTAAAAAACTGAAAACGAGGGGGCACTTAACTCATTTTTCAAGGCCAACATTACCCTGATACCAATAGTAGACAAGGGCAACACAAGAAAAAGAAAATTACAAACCAATATCTCTGATGAAATAGATGCAAAAATCCTCAACAAAATATTAGCAAATTGAATATAACAATATATTAAAAGGATCATACATCACTATCAAGTGGAATTTATTCCAGGGATGCAAGGATTGTTAATCATCTGCAAATCAATCAACGTGATACACCACATTAACAGAATGAAGAATAAAAATCATGATTATCTCAATAGATAAAGAAAAAGCATTTGACAAGATTCAACATTCATCTATGTTAAAAACTCCCAATAAAATGGGTGTAGAGGGAATATACTTCAACATAATAAATGTTGGTATATGATATATATATGATATGTTGATATATATATGATAAACCTACAGCTAACATCATACTCAGTGGTGAAAAACTGAAAGCTATTCCTCTAAGATCAGGAACAAGACAAGGATGCCCACTCTCACCACTCTTGTTCCACATAGTACTGGAAGTCCTAGCCAGAGCAATTAGGCAAGAAAAAGAAATAGGCATCCAAATTGGAGAGAAAGAAATAAAACTGTCACTATTTGTGGATGATATGAACTTATATGTGGAAAACTCTAAAGACTACCAAAAAACTATGAGAAATAGTGAACAAATATAGTAAAGTTGCAGGGTAGAAAATCAATATACAAAAATCTGTTGTGTTTCTACACACTAACAAAACTAGCAGAAAGAGAAATTAAGAAAACAATCCCATTTACAAGGGCAACAAAAAGAATAAAATACCTAGGAATAAATTTAAGCAAGGAGGTGAAAGAACTGTACACTGAAAACTATAAGACATTGTTGAAAGAAGTTGAAGAAGACACAAAGAAATGGAAAGATATTCTGTGCATATGGATTGGAAGAATTAACATTGTTCAAATGTCCATATTACCTAAAACAATCTACAGATTCAATGCAATCTCTATCAAAATCCCTATCAAAATTTTTTCACAGAAATAGAACAAAAAAAACCTAAAATTCGACTGGAACCACAAAAGACCGCTAATAGCCAAAGCAATCCGGAGAAAAAAAGAACAAAGCTGGAGGAATCACATTCCCTGAATTCAAATTATACTACAAAGCTATAATAATCAAAACAGCATGGTATTGGTGGAAAAACAGACACACAGATCAATAGAACAGAACTGAGAACCCAGAAATAAACCCACACATACATGGACAACTAATTTATGACAAAGGAGCCGGGAACATACAATGGAGAAAGGAAAGTCTCTTCAATAAATGGTGTTGGGAAAAACTGGTCATCCACATGCAAAAGAATGAAATTAGACCACTATCTTACACAGAAATTCTCTCAAAATGAATTAAAGATTTGAATGTAAGACCTGAAACCATAAAACTCCTAGAAGAAAACATAAACAGTATGCTCTTTGACATTGTTCTTAGCAGTATCTTTTTGGATATGTCTCCTCAGGCAAGAGAAACAAAAACAAAAATAAACAAATGGGACTATAGCAAACTAAAAAGCTTCTGCTTGGCAAAGGAAACCATCAACAAAATGAAAAGATAACCTACCCAATGGGAGAAGATATTTTCAAATCATATATCTGATAAGGGGTTAATAAGTAAAGTATATAAAGAACTGATACAACTCAACAACAAAAAAGCAAACAACTTGATTAAAAAATGGGCAGATGGGGCCGGCCCGGTGGTGTAGCAGTTAGGTCTGTGCGCTCTGCTTCGGTGGCTGGGGTTCGCTAGTTTGGATCCTGGACGCAGACCTGCACACCACTCATCAGGCCATGCTGAGGCGGCGTCCCATATAGAGCAACTAGAAGGATGCACAACTATGGCATACAACTATCTACTGGGGCTTTGGGGAGAAGAAAGCAAAAAAGGAGGAAGATTGGCAACAGACGTTAGCTCAAGGCCAATCTTCCTCAAAAAAAAAAAAAAAGATCTTTCTTAAAAAAAACACATGGGCAGAGGATTGGAATAGACATTTTTCCAAAGAAGACATACAGATGGCCAACAGGCACGTGAAAAGATGTTCAACATCACTAATTATTAGGGAAATACAAATCAAACCCACAATGAGATATTACCTCACGCCTGTTAGAATGGCTATCATCAAAAAGATAGGAAATAGCAAGTGTTGGAGAGGAAGTGGAGGAAAGGGAAACCCTCATACCCTGCTGGTTGGAATGCAAATTGGTGCAGCCACTATGGAAAACAGTATGGAGATTCCTCCAAAATTAAGACTAGAACTACCATGATTCAGCTATTCTACTTCTGGGTACTTATCTGAAGAATACAAAAACACTAATGAAAAAAGTATATACACCCCTATGTTCACTGCAGCATTATTTACAGTAAACAAGATATGGAAACAACCTAAGTGTCTATTGACAGATAAATGGATAAAGAAGATGTGGTATATATATACAATGGAATACTACTCAGCCATAACGAAAGACAAAATCGTGCCATTTGAGACAACATGGATGAACCTTGAGGGTACTATGCTAAGTGAAATAAATCAGACGGAGAAAGTCAAATACCATATGATTTCATTCGTAATTGGAGATAAAAACAACAACAACAAACACATAAATATGGAGAACAGATCAGTGTTTACCAGAGGTGAAGGGGGTGGGGGGAGGATGAAATGAGTAAAGGGGGTCAATTGTATGGTGATGGATGGAAACTAGCTTTTGGTGGTGGGCATGCTGTAGTGTATATAGAAATCAAATTATAATGTTGTACACATGAAACTTACATAATGTTATAAACTTACATAATGTCAGTTAAAGAAGAGAGGGATTTGCTTTTGCTTCTGCCTGGTGCTTGGGTGCACAACTAGCCTAGGATCACAAACAAAGTACATAGGTATTGTGAATTTAGCTTTAGACCCACATAACAGCTAGCCTGTGTTTATGAATTCTCAGTCAATACAGGTAACTTTGAAGTTTCAGCTTCACATGACAGACTCTACTAAATTCTCCATCTTGTCAGGCCCTGGGCCTTTTCTCCTATTTTCTGTGCCCCAAAAGGCCAACAGAATGGAAACTCAGGGTCACCTGGGTTGAGTGTATATCTCCAAGGTGAAGGCTAATTGTGTGCTTGCTTAACTCTTTAGATTCCTGTTTTCACTATGGTTTTGGGTTTGAGATTATGTTACTCTGATGCCAGCTTGGCAATGCATTTAAAAATGTTTCTAAAGAAATATTTTATTTAGAATTTTTGTAGTTTTTAGTGGGAGAGTATCTAGTCTGCTATAATGCTGATAATAGAAGTTGTCCTTTATCTTAGCCTTAAGCTTAATGCAGCATTTATTATTCACTCAAGATATCTCCATTATTTCTTATGAACATTGACCTTCTTTTTCCTTTCTTTTACTTTGCAGAGGATCTTGAGTTGGGCATCAAGAGGCCTGGGTGTTGTGTCTGACGTTTCTCTCTTAAACCTTGTTTTATTACCTATTAATGGTTAGACAATTGCTAAGATGCCTTCCAGCACTGGCCATGGTTCTGTGACTTTACCCATCTATTTGTGTGCCTAGTCTTTTGATGCATTCTGTTTTCCCTTCTGTCTCTGTAATACTCTAGGTTGGTGGGGAGAACTAGAGAGGGCAGGTACAGCTCAGAGGGAGTCACAGTAGAGGAGAGAGTTCCTGACCTCCAGGGCGTGGAGCTCAACACTGTCTAACCTGACTCAAACTTTTGCTTTTACCTAGGTGCCATCTGCCTCTTTCAAGCATCAGCCTGCCTTGGCTGCCATTTGTTGTCCATTTCCCAGAGTATTGAGGAGACTGAAGGGATCCTGCACCTGGTGAATCTGGAGAGTTTGGGAGGATATCTGCACTCAATACAAAAGGACACTTTGCTGAAGTAAGAAACAATTATCTAGTCCAGGATAGTCTGTCATCTACCCTTTGTCAAGCTGTGTGAGTGCACGTGTGTGGGTGTATGGCTCCCCCTTCTCCACCAGTCTCTGCTGCTTCTCAGGAGCTTCTTCAGGGTCAGATCAACCCTCCACTTCTTCATACTCACAGTGATTCTATCTTGCTTGTATTTGAAATTCGATAACAGTGTTTTGAATTCTTCTGAGCTTCCTGAGTGATTTATTTTTGCAGGTGTTTTCAATAAAAGAAGGACTATTTTCTCTTAATCCATACCTCAAAAAAAAACAGCCTATAGGGCAGGAGGGGAAGTAGGAATATCACAAAATGATCAAGTGAAGCGAGCTTTTGTAAAACAAAAACTGAACAGAATATAACCACAACAGAAGGTGTTTGAGTTAGTGACATTAAAAAAGGATGTCCCGAGCTGGCCCTGTGGCTTAGCAGTTGAGTGCGCACGCTCCGCTGCTGGTGGCCCGGGTTCAGATCCCGGGCGCGCACCGATGCACTGCTTGTCAGGCCATGCTGAGGCCGCGTCCCACATACAGCAACTAGAAGGATGTGCAGCTATGACATACAACTATCTACTGGGGCTTTGGGGGGAAAAATAAATAAATAAAATCTTAAAAAAAAAAAAGGGATGTCCCTAGACAAAAGAGTGACTTAGTACAGGAAACTTTTCTCAAGTATGTGTCGGAGCGAAGGGTTGGGAGTGGTTAAAGGTGAAAGCTTCCCTAAGATTGAGCTCCTAGGTCTGAAAGTCTGAGCCTAATGAGTTTATGCCTCTGAGGAAAGTATAGGCAAGTTAGCCAATCAGTATATTGGCATGCCATCCTTTCACCAGAGCCAGAGGCCTCCATTGGTGCACCTCTAAAGTGGCCCCCTTCGCAGCCCTGATGGTGCTTACAGACTGGGGAGCACTCAGCCTCCCAGCTGCGATGAGTGTAGCTGGGAAGTACGAATCCTTTGGGGCAGTGGGGAGGCTAGAACAGTGATCCAAGCCCTCTGTGGGCTTCATATCCACTCTTCCTCTCAATGATACCCAGTAACAATGCCTCCCCACATCTCTATCTAAAGAACATGTATGTGGAAAAAGCTCTTATAACTTAAGCAGTGCAACTTCAGAAACAAGTACAGGGAACTGTGTATGTCTTTCTGGAGAGGAGATGTGATGGACATGGCTAGAGCCAAGCGGGTTCTGTTGTGACTGTTAAACAGTGTTCATTAAAGGTCGACCTTGTGCAGTGCATCCTGGGGGTACACAGAGGTATCAGAATCAGTTCCTGTTCTCCAGAGGCTCACACCCAAGCAGAGAAACTAAGACAGATACACTTGAAAAACAGCCAATAGGTGTTTTAGTTAGATTGTTTTTAGTTTCTTATTATATTCTCTTCAAAAGATGTCTTGGGAGTTTCTTATGGGAATATGGTGACAGCTTAGTTCCAGTCTTCTCACTTTTCCTCCTTAAAAAAAAAAAAACTATATAGGAACTGTAGTTGTCAGTGAAACTAGGGATAGAGAAAATCTTCAAACTCTAAAATATGTAATTGTGGCCCAAACCACCCTAAACCCACAAACCTGCAGAACCAGTATGGGAAGCCACAACTGGGAGATTAACATGGTGGGCACAGTGGGGTGGGTCAGAGAATATATAGTGGTGGCAAATGCCAAAAGTCATTAGCAAATATTAACCTTCAGATGTCTGAGAAGGACCCACCCTGAGAGGGAATGGCTATGAATAGGATAGAGAAGAAACATGGTGGGGCATGTGTTTTGGAGAGGCAGAGAAGGCATAGAAAGTGCATGGAAGCCTAAAAAGGGAAAGATTTAAGAAAGCACCACTTGTAAAAGAGAGATCAACTTGGAAGTCAGATGATAGCATCACTTGATAGAATTGACTAGTGGAGAATGGAAGTAAGTATGTGGTAGTACAAGCCTTCTGAACCAAGTTAGGATATAAGAATCCGAGGAATCCTGGCTACATGGGGAACTGTATATTAAAGTATCCCTCAATGGAGCAATGGAAGAAAGAGCCCTCACACTGAGAAACTGGGATTACTCTGCTTACCTGACTCCCCTTCCACAGTATCCTCCTGCAAGTAGCTGGTCCAGGAAAGCCAAACTCATTCAAGTAGAAGAGTAAAACAGCAATATTGATACAAAGGTATAACAAAAAGCAGAAAGAGAAGCAAAAGTCTGGATATGAAGAAAACTCACCAGAAAAGAGTTGCCACAAAGTAGAGGAAAATTATAATCCAACACTCCAAGCTAAATTTAAAAACTTAATGAAGCAATTGCATCTAGGAAAAACAATCCCACAAATCAGAATTATAGGAACTTAGAGAAGAAACTTCCTGACCACAGAAGGTGAGGGCCAGAAAACAGGAGGATATAAAATGGAAACTGATAGAATTCAAGAAGTAACCAGAAAAAGTCATAAATGAAGACTAAATTACAAGAAGCACCAGAGAGAATAGATACCAGAACAGTAAGAGGTATAAAGGATAAGAATAACAAATGTGAAGAAAATTAAATAAAGAAATGAAAAGCATAGGAGAGAGTGAAAGCTATAAAAGACAGGTAAAGGAGAGCCAACATATGTAAAATTGGAGTCCCTGAGGCAGAAAACAGAAATATAGGAACAGAATAAATATTTAAAACTAAAATTAGAGAGAACTTTACTGAAATAAAGTTCCTTTCTATTGAAAAGGAACTCTTCAAAAAAGAATAACATTTACTTGGGAAAATTGATACAAGATGGTCAACCCCTTCTATGAAGGGGAAGTTCTTTGTTTTTCACTGTAATAGACACTTACTTTAGAACAAAGTACTGCCCCATCATGGAAGGCCTGGAGCCTGCTTACTTCCTTTATGCACAAATACTGGCATACAATGCAAAATTACTAGACAAGCAAAAATGTGACTGACCAGAGAAAAAAAAACCAATAGAAGCAGTTGCAATGCTGATCCAAATTTAGGGTTAGCAAACACAAACTTTAAAATAACTATTATTAAACTATTGTTAATATGTTAAAGAAATTAGAAGAAAAGAAATGCAAAATTTTTGAAAAATGGAGAAAACTACCAAAATGCCATTTCTCCCTATGAGATCTGCAAAAGTCAAAAGTTTGATGGAACACATTCTGTTGACTAAGGTGTGGGAAAACAGGCACTGTTATATGTTGCAGATGGAAGTGTAAAATGATATAACCCCTACTGAGGGGAATCTGGCAATATCTACAAAACTACAGTAGCGTTAATGCTTTAACTCAGCATTCTCAATTTAAGAATTTATCCAACCTATACACCTGCACACATATTCAAAAATGACAGAGGTGCAGGGTTATGAATTGCTGCAGCATTTGTAATAATAAATGATTAGGAGCAAGTCAAATGTCCATCAATAGGGGACATGTTAAATAAATTATGTTATATCCACACAAATTAAAAAAATGAGAAAGATCTCTCCGTACTGATGGAACATTTTCTAGGACATATCGCACGATAAAAAGCAAGGTATCTAGCGTACTTCCTTTTGTGTAAGAAGAGGGGAGAAAATAGGGGAAAATATATGAATATTAGTATTTGCAAATAAATAAACACTTGAAGGCTGTAAAATAAACCCAACAAATCTTTAGAGATGAAGGTAGATTAGGGAATGGGGTGGTGGAGTGGGCAGAGGCAGGAACAATAATTCTGTGTGTAACTTTTTATATCCTTTTGACTTGAATTGTGTAAATGTGTTACCTTTTCAAAATTCATATTAAATTAAAAATTCATATTAAATTCAATTAAAATTAAATTGGGTAATGTAATTCAAATATTCAAAACTGTCCACACCAGCACTTTGAACTCCTATAACCTCCATTTCTATAGTTAATGTTAAAACAGCTTTCACAGCTGCCATTTTACTGTGTTTGCTAAAGACAGGCCAGATATAATTCTGCCCATTTTCTGATTAAAGAACCAGAGAGGTGAAATATTTACTCCTGGCCTGGCCCTCTGATGTTCAGCACAGGCTTTTAAGTTTTTAACTTTTAAGTAAACTCGGCTGCCTCTTCTCTGGTTTCCTCTCTGTGGTAATGACAACCTCCCTGCCCTCCTCTGCTCCCTGTTTCTGTGTTTCATCTCATACCCTCATCTCTTGTCTTTTGTCAGATAATTTTCTTCCTCTCTCCCTCTACCCGTCTATCCCTTTCTCTCTCCCTTTCTCCCTTTCCCCCTTCTTTTTTTCTCAGGCCCTCACAATACTCTCGATTCATTCAGTACCATGTTCTTTGGTAGAAAAAAAATGCCTTCATTTGCTAATCTTCTTGTCTTCTTTTTGACTATTTCTTTTACCTAGCAGTCCCTTGGTTATATTCTCGTCTTTCACTGCCAGGAGCATGAGGTCAGAATTTGCTGGTTTCTTTTGCAGTTTTCAGACTACTGTTCTTAATTTTTCTTCAAAAATCTCTTCTTTAAACCATAGGAAAGAAGGGTCAGTGATATACAAAAGCTTTTCCAGATCTGAAAGTGTGGAAACCAACTAAATGAAACTTGAACTAAATTGGAGTCGAGAAGGCCTGTAGGGAGAGCTCTCAAGCCCTATCACACATCGTCAATTAGACCAAACAGGAAGAGACAGGTGCGGGCATCTTCCACTGGAAGTACAAGTACTTTACTACTGAAGGAAGATTTCTCTCTCCACCAGGCAACAGCCCAGCCAACGAGAAACACTGCAGCTCAGCCAATGAGAAGTTGTTGCTGCCCTGAACTGTTACTTTCCCCCAATGGATTTTTGTTTGGAACAGCCCCTCCCTACTCTCCATTTTTCTCTATAAAAGCAGCTTCCCTCTTTTGTTTTCTGGATTTGCCTATGGTTTGCCATAGCATGCACATCCCGAATCGCGGTTCTTTTGGCTATTCCTGAATAAATATTTACTGTCATTTTGGGGGTAAAATAATTGGTAAATTTGCCTTTTAAGTTCACAAAAGCATATTATAAAACTGCAGTAATTAAAACAATTTGGCAGGTCCTGACACATGATACAGATAGATTACAGAATAAAATAGAGTCCAAACATAGAGCCAACTTTAGATAGAAATATAATATTGGATAAAATTGGCCCTTTAAATCAGTAAGGATTATTGAGACTTCAATCAATGGTGTTGAGGCAAACTTGCTGGCCATTAGGAAAAAAAACAAAAAGACTGGATTTCTATTTTCTTTCTTTGACCAGAATGCATTTCAGACAAAACTAAGATTTAAACTTAAAAATAAACCCATAAATGTATTGGAAGGGCATATGGGGGATTTAATAATTTTATTTATTTGTTTTTCCCCCAAAGCCCCAGTAGATAGTTGTATGTCATAGTTGCACATCCTTCTAGTTGCTATATGTGGGACACGGCCTCAGCATGGCCAGAGAAGCGGTGCGTCGGTGCACACCCGGGATCCGAACCCAGGCGGCCAGCAGCGGAGCGCACGCACTTAACCACTAAGCCACGGGGCCGGCCCCATATGGGGGATTTAAAAAACCATCTTGGAGTATGGAAGGCACAAAACACAGAAGATTTTTTAAAAAAAGGAAAGATGAATTTGAATATGTAAAACATATAGTCTTTTGCAATGCACTAAGTGCCATTAAGAAAGACAAATACAAATAGGAAAATATTTCTAAACCTTTGAACAAGAGCTAATTTCCTTAACGCCCAGAAAACTCATATATAAATAAAAAAGAGATAAACAACCCAAAAGAAACAGAGGAAAGGATAAAAATAGCCCACTCATAGGAAAAGAAATACAAGTAAAAGTAGCCAATGAAGGTAGGAATAACAGTTGACTTTACTCATAATGAAGACTTGCAAATAAAAATGGGGGCACTATTTATTTCACTTATCAGATTGGCAAAGATGAAGAAGTTTGATGACAACATCCAGTGTTGATGAGATTGTGGGGAAATGAACATTATCCCCCACTGTTTGTGGGAGTGGAAATTGGTGCAGGCTCTTTGCAGGATAATTTGGCAATAGCTGACAAAATTCCAAATACATATAACTTTTAGACCCAGCAATTCCATGTACAGGAATTCATCCTTTAGATTTATTTGCAGAAAGTGCACAAAGAATTATGCATAACAATGTTCATCCCAGATTTCTGGTAAATCCTAATGCTGGAAACAACCTAAATGTCCACTAGTAAGCTTCATAAATCGTGGGAAATACATGTAGTGGAATTCTGTGCAGCTTTGAATGAGGTAGATCACTATATGTAAATATGGAAAGATATATTGTTTAGTGTATAAAAGCAAAGTGCAGAACAGAATATAACATGGTTCTACTTTTGGAAAACAAAAAGGATATGCATTTTATTCTTAGTTTGCCTGTAACATTTCTGGAAAAATTCCTGAAACCTGCTTCATGGTGTCATCCTAACCTCTGATTCCTCAGGTCTCCTTGTTGGTTTCCATCCCTTCTTTCTGCTCAGCTTGGACTCCGTGGTCACTCAATACAACCTGCCACCAGGGCCCTCATTCCCTCCCCCCTTGGCATTCTCTCATAATCCTCAGTATTGGATTAATCCAGCTGTTTGTTTTCTGCAGATCTGCCCCCAGATTGCAAAAATAACTGTGTGTATTGATTCTCACTTGTTTTGTTTTGTTTGCAGTCTCACTCGGGTGTTGTGTTGCTTGACAATCTTTCCATTCACCCTACAAATTTTTTCTACATCATTCCTCACAACAGACATTTCAATTTTTACTCCATTATTTAAGCTCCAAGCCTCCTTGTCCTCTGTACTCTCAGCAGATAACATCACTGAGATAAGAGGCCAAGAATGAACTGCTTAAACTCCTTTCTAGAATAATTTTAAAATAATCTACTTCAGGGGTGAGCAAACTACAGCCCTCGTGTCAAATCCAGCCCTGGCTGTGAGCTACAAATGGTTTTACATTTTTAAACGATTGTAAAAATGAAGAAGAGTATGTGACAGACTAAGTGTGGGGCAAAGCCTAGGATGGTTACTATCTGGCCCTTCATGGTGAAAGTTTGCTGAGCCCTGAGCTACACCATCACCCATCCTTGATTCTTTTCTTCTCAATTCAGAGAAGCCCCTTTCTCCTTGCCAAGGCTGACCTGGAAACCTCTGATCTGATGCAATCTCCTTCTGCCTCTTCTCTGTTCTTCTCCATGGCAAGCAGAAGTATGGTGTTTGTTTTTTTTTTTTTTTTTGGTGAGCAAGAGTCACCCTGAGCTAACATCTGTTACCAATCTTCCTCTTTTTTTTTTTTTTTGCTTGAGGAAGATTAGCCCTGAGCTAACATCTGTGCCAACCTTCCTTTAGCCTCCCCTCACTACCTGGGGTCAAGGCCTCTCTTATGTGAACTTACAATACTCGGTGCTTCCCTCCGCCACCCCCGGCCCCTACGGCTCGCATGAAGCACCGCAGGCGTGGAATAAACACGTGTTGACCCACTGGACTCCAAAGCCCCCTGAAGGAGGCGCTTTGTCCGGCAGTATGTCCGGAGGGTTCTTCCCAAGGAGGGAAGGCATGTGCAAAGGCAAAGAGGCGCAGAGGTGCCTGACGGCCGGACAGCCCCGACGGGAAGCGTTAGCCACAGGGGGCGAGCGACCATCGAGACGCACCGATCTCCGAGAGTCCTAGAGAGGAAACGGAAGGGACCCCTTCCTTACGCGCCTGACAGCCTCCGCAGCCCACTTCCGGTCCGCCGAGGGCGCCGGCCAGCCGGGAGCGGGTGCGGGGCCGCGGGTGAGAGGGGGTTGGGCCGCACGGGGCGGCGGGGTGGAGGCGGGCGGGCCAGGGGGCCGAGCTGTGGTGCTGCTGCGGGCTCGCATGTCCCGGGAGCTGCCTCCCGCCGCACCGAGGCCTTGCGGGTCGGGCGCGGGGGTCCGCGCCGCCTCGGCTTAGGTGGGAGCGAGGCCGATCCCGCCCTGCCGGGGTTGGCTTAACGCGGGGGTGTCCACGAACCCGAGACCTTGAACCAAAGCGGAACGCTCTGAAAAGTGAAAGTAGTCATTTTAGAGCGAGGCGTAGGACACTCCTTTAAGACTAGCTATGGGACGCCTTCTATTTGTCCAGTGCCAGGGATAAAATATGATTGAGGCCCTTTCTTGCCTTCAGGGAACCTGGTAGTCGGAGACACATTGGTAAACTTTTGCGCTACAGTGCTGTAAACGCAGTAGTGGAATGAATAAATGCAGTAGCTGGAAAGTCATGAAAGAGAAATCTCAATTGATGCAGCAAAGAAGATGAATAGACTGAAGGTGTGAAATAGGTTTAGGAAAGGTAGATAAATACACAGACATGCGATAGAATATTAAGCAGAAGTTCAGGCGTGCCTTCTGCCAGCTGCTCCTTCTCTGCTCCATTTAGAGTATCTTCCCCTTGTAAAAGCGGAGCCCCTCAACCCCTGGACTTCCAAGTCGGTCTCCCCAGACTAGGCCCCCCCCCCATCATGGAATTAAATAGTTCTCCTCCTCCAGTCTAGTACAAGCCTCTTTCTCACGAGTACTTGCACCTACCTTAACCTTTGTATCTTTTTGACTTCCCATGTTTCTCATCTATACCGTATGTTTTGGGAGGCCGACCTCGGCCAGCAATGTACCCTCTTATGTCTTCAGTTTCTTCATCTGAAAAGTAGGGAGAGTAGTCCCCACCATACAGAATTGTTGTAAGTGTTAAATGAGAGTATGTTCACATGCTTTCTAAATTGTAAAGCCTCCACAAGTTCGAAGTCTACCCATCAATTATAATAAGGTGTCTGTGTTGCTCTGTTGTTTTCTTTAGGTTGAGCACACTGTCACATCCAAGCCACCAGTAATTGGTTTTACCTCCAAAATATGTCTTGACTTTGCTGCTTTGCCACCACCCTGATCTAAGCTGCTGTCATCTCCTGCTTGGACCACCGTAAGTGCCATCCCTTGACGTGATTTTCAGGATGTATGTTCAGTCTTTTGAAAATGCCTCATAGAAAGTAATTACCATGTTCTTCAGCAGAATATTCATTGATGTAGAGACAGAACTGGGATGGACTGACCTTTCCTAAGTGTCTCACTTATGCTGTCATCATTGTCTGTCTGGTCTTCCCAACAGACCCTCAGTCCTCTGGGAGGGAGTGTGAAGATGCTTAAAGAGCGTCCAGGGATGGCGGAAGAGCCTCAGCAGCAGATGGGTGTTCCTGTGGTAAAACTGGAGAAGGAGTTGCCATGGGGCAGGGGAAGGGAGGACCCTAGTCCTGAGACTTTCCGTCTGAGGTTTCGGCAGTTCCGCTACCAGGAGGCAGCTGGTCCCCAGGAAGCCCTCAGGGAACTCCAGGAGCTCTGTCGTCGGTGGCTGAGGCCCGAGCTGCACACCAAGGAGCAGATCCTGGAGCTGCTGGTGCTGGAGCAGTTCCTGACCATCCTGCCCCGCGAGTTCTACGCCTGGATTCGGGAGCATGGCCTGGAGAGTGGCAAAGCCCTGGTGGCCCTGGTGGAGGATTTCACAGAGAGAGCGTTGGAGGCCAAGGCGGTGGGTGAGAAGGGGTTCCTGGGTCTTGTTTTGTTGGTGTGGGAAGGGGAGATTTAGATATTGAAAGGTTTGAGGAAGCAGTGGGAGTAGATGGGGCATAGAATCTGCCTCCTCTGCTCCCAGACTCCCTGAGGTACATTTTGGAGGGCAGTGGAGTTTTTAGCAAGAAAAGCCATTCCCTGGGAAGATGCAGGGCCTGTGGAAGGGCCGTTAGCTTCCTTTTTGGTCATCAGGGCAGAGGCCTGGCTGTGTGTCCGTTGTGAGCCTCAGGCCCAAAGAAGGCAGTTGTGATTGATTTCCCAGTCCCTTATAGACCCATTCCTCTTTGGGCAGAGATGCATATGGGAATGCAGGGATTCCACTTGGTGAATATCCTTATCAAGAGGAGTTGTCTGTAACTGTGTTGTTTCCATGTCTGGGATGTCAGCTCAGATGGCTCATGTAGTGATTCTGTGGTGGTGTTCTGGTGACACCAAGTAAGTGCACCTCAGATGCTTCCTTGGGACTCTGGCCATGTCTCTGTCACTCTCTGGTACAGTCACCTGATTGTAGGCTGGGAAAGAAAAGAGCAGGACTGAATGTTACTGTTTTGCTTGCAAGTAATGGTCTTGCTTTAGTTTATCCTCCTTTTCCCACTGCAGTTACTCTGACTTCCTTTGTAATCCTAAGAGAGTTTTTTTTCTTCCTCTCAACTCAGAAGCTTAAAAGTAGACAGGATGGGTCTATTTTAGTGAGTGTCTGAGAGTGAGTTGTCCTGATTTTCCTTGCTATTTTTAGAGCAACTTTTTGTCACTAGCTAATTCACTGCAGAGTCTAGGCTTTGTGTTTTTTACTTTCAGCATCTGTTAATGGGGAATTTTTTTTCTGGTGTTGAGCATATTGGGCTAAAGTTCTTTTTTTTTTTTTTTTAAATGAAGTTTATTTTATTTTATTTTTTCCCCAAAGCCCCAGTGGATAGTTGTACGTCATAGTTGCACATCCTTCTAGTTGCTGTATGTGGGACGTGGCCTCAGCATGGCCAGAGAAGCGTGCATTGGTGCGCGCTTGGGATCCGAACCCGGGCCGCCAGCAGCAGAGCACGCGCGCCCAACCGCTAAGCCACGGGACCGGCCCTGGGCTAAAGTTCTCAACAAAACAATATTTAGGCTTTCTGTGATGTTATTCATGGTGGAATTTGATCAGTAGCGAGGCAGGCAGAAGGCACCCTTGTGAAATGGCATGGACACAGAAAAGCTGCGCAGAGCCTGATAAAGGAGTTGAGCTTTCTTTTCACCTTCTCGCTGATGTCCTGGGGAAGTGCTGAGCTGGTTCATCCTTCCGCTCTCCTGCAGCTGGAATGATTCTTTTCTTGGCTTTCTTTTTAGGTTTTAATTCAACTCCCTTCATAACAGCTTTACCCAGTCCTTATTCTAATAGGTGTTGGGGACTGTTCTTAGGTTGCATGCCACGTGCAAGGAGAACAAGAGGAGACAGCACTCTGCAGAGGCCCTTGGGAAACAGGTGTCCACCTGGGGCCAGTGGAGGTCAAGCCCGAGTGGGGGATGCCCCATGGGGAAGGAGTTCAAGGCCTCAACCAAGGCACCGAGGAGCAGCTCAGTCAGGATCCTGGAGATGGGACACGGGCCTTCCAGGAGCAGGGTAAGATTCAAACAGTAAGGAAGTAAGGCACAGAAGATGGTGCTTTGTGCCCTCCCCCTCCCCTTTTCCTTTTCAAACCCAGCAATTGATAAACTAAGTTACCTGCGAGGTATAATTCTGAGTTTTCCTGGCTACTTCCTTGACTTCAGCAGGAAACAGATGAAGTGAAATTGTTTTCTATACCTTGACTCTCTGATTTCTGCAGGGGATATCTGGGATCATACTCTCATATTTCTTCTCTTCTCCTTTCCCTCACATCCCTTCTAGAAACTGCCAGGAAATATGCAGCTGACACGTAGGGATATTTTGTAACTGGGCAGACACACCATATCCCTATAAGTGATATGTGATTTTATTATTATTGACTCTCAAAGAGGGTTATTCCCAGAGTGTTACCAGGGAGCGTGAATAGCCCTCAAGGGACAGGGGATACTGAATGGGGACCATCTTGCCAGCTGAGGGTAGGGTACACCCACAGCCCTGTGTGTCTGGTGTCTCCTTATGGTTCCTGGCATTCTGTGTGTCAGGCAGTGGACACCTTTGAACGCCCTAACTGCAAGACAGCACTAATCCTTCTCATGCTTTTTTTTTTCCCTGCTCAGCTTTCCCAATTCTTCAGTCTGGTCCTGGCCTTCCCACAGTGAACACCAGAGACCAAGAGATGGCAGCTGGGTTCCTTACAGCTGGATCCCAGGTGAGCCGTGCCTCTGCACTTCTGGGGATCATGACATTGCTTTGAATGAGGTTCACCTTCCCCAAGATTTCTCTGCACAAAGTTGAATTATTTTACCTTTCTTGTCTGATGGGCGTGACAACTTCGTTTTCTCCACTTTACCATCCTCAGTTGTTAATTTGAATTGAGCCTTATGCCAGGCGTAAGGCTCAATTCACTTGTTTGTATTGCTTTTTGACTTTTTTTTTTTATTGACTCAGTATGACTCTTAATTGTGAGGAGGAAGACGTTATTGACAGAAACCCCATAGGTGTGATCTAGGCTGTGGTGGTTGGCCAGGAGATCAGTAACCCTTTGTGGATACTTCCTCTGGGCCCCGTCCTCCCCCCACATCAGCAGGAATGGAGCTAACTCATGGGGGCTCCAGGAGTGCTGAGCAGAGTGGTCTCTCTGGCATTGACTCTGGCTCCACCAGGAGTTTTGGCCTTGTTTGCACTTGTTAGCCTGACACGAATGGGAGTACGCAGAGCACACATGGGGCGCTCTTGCCACCTGCATGGGATGCTGAGCATTACCAGGGAGGTGGAGGTGGGGCATTTCCAACGTGGCCCCTTTCTGAAGGGGACGATGAGGCTTAAAGTGAAGTGCTCGTTGGAGAAGGAAAGATGTCATTTGGCAGAAGAAAAGAAGCAAGTCAAGTCTGATCTGGCTAAAGTAGTATTGGGCAAGGTCTGATGCCTGTGTCATTTGCTATCCTGTTTTCCAAGGACGTGGTTTGGAGGACATGAAGAGTGACAGCAGTGTGTTTTAATTTGGTCAGACCCTCTCCTTCTACCATAATGGTCTTTGTCATGGTGTTCTGAAGGGCAACACATTTGTTTTTAACAAGGCCATGTTCTCAAGACAGACCTTGCCCAAATGTTTACTTATCTCTGAGGGAAATCAGTTCTAGATGAGGGGTAAATAGCAGCTCCCAAGCTCGCTCAAGCTTGAGGATTGAGTGGCGGTGATCGCGGAGTGGAAATTTGATGCTTGGTTATTAGGGCACAAGCTAAGCGGCTGCAGCAGAGACTCAAAAATACAGTGGCTCAAACAAGTCTGTTACTTTTCTGTCATTAAACCATCGAAGGGTAGGCGCTTCTGCTCCCAAGGCCGTCTAGGGACCCGGTTCCTTCTGTCTTCTTGCTCTTCTTCCCTAGAGTGTTGTCCCCTTTGGTCTCTCCTGCGTTTAGGTTTTGGGATTATTTCTTTATCCATAGCAATCTCCTGTTGTTTCAGGGGTTGGGGCCATTTAAGGATATGGCCCTGGCCTTTCCCGAGGAGGAGTGGAGGCACGTGACCCCAGCCCAGATAGACTGCTTTGGGGAATACGTGGAACCTCAGGACTGTGGGGTCTCACCTCCAGGTAAGACTGTTTCTATCCCACAGGTAAGAAAGTGAGGGGTTTTGAAAGCTAAGATCAGGGTTCTTCCCCTGCCCCAGATTTCAGAGCCTGGTGCTACTGACAAAGGAGGGAGATTTCTTAGCTGATGAGTAAACGGGTTCAAGGAAAGAGCATGGACCAGGGGTGTAAGGAGCTGGCTAGGTGCTTTCCTGTGTCAGGAGAGGAGCAGCCATGGGGGCAAGAAAACACGAGGTAGTTATTCTGGTTGTAATGAGACAGGTCAGTCATTAGTTCCTTGAACACCTACTCTGTGTACGTGATTGAAGGGTATCAAGGGCTTGAGAGCAAGAGAAGCAGCAAAAGATGGATCCTCTGATCTCCTTCATTCAGCAGGTACTTATTGAGTGCTTCCTGCGTATGGGCCCTGTGTTAGTAGCTTTGTGTTGGAGCACGACTAACATACATGGAACCCTCGGAGCATGCGGTGTGTGTGTAGAGGAGGGCACGAGGATGCACAGTAGGGCTTTAGAAACGGGAGAGGTCAGAGTGGGCCCGTGTCACAGAGCAAGCAGAGCCTTGCCTGGGCCTGTCTCAAGTGGTGGCCAGGTTTTACCTGTGGTCAGAGCTGGGAGGACGAGGCCATTACACACGTGAAAGGAGCTCAGAGGAGGAACAAGAGAGAAGAGGAGGAGGGCAGAGTGAGCCATGGGAAGCGCAGGGTGAGGGCCCTGTTGGGAGAGCCGGCGGGGCTCTGCAGGGGCTTGGGGACTGACAGAGTGAAGAGCACTGTGGAAATCTCTGGGTTGAATGGGGAGAACAGTGAGGAGAGGAACCGAAACATGGCTGGGAGTGGCCTGCTTTTTTGTTCCCTCTACTTCTCTTCCTTTCATAACTTCTTTGTGAGTTGTGTGCTGACCACCCATCTGCACTGACCCCACCTGGTCTTTTCTCATCTCGGTATTGAGGGCTGAGTGAGAGTATCATCGTACTTCCTTCAGGACGTGAGACAACCCATCTTGGCTCCACCACTTCCTAACTGTGACCCTGGGCATCTCACTTGACTGACTTTTCAGATCTCGGTTTCCTCAGTTGTAAAGTGGGGATATTCATAGAACACTGTCTTATGGCATTGTGGGGATTAAATGAGATAAGAAATCTAAATTTGGCAAACATGGTAGTGTTAGATACTTTTAACAGTTGTATAAATATTATTAAGTGATTTCTTTATCAGGAATTTATTTGTCAGTCAACATGGTATTTATCATGTTGATATTTATCATGTTATTTATCAGTCAAATGATTTATCAGTCAACATTCATTCATTTATTCACCCAAAAATATTTATTTGGCACTTACCATGTGGCCAACACTTTACTAGTCACTATTAGTTAAAAATAAAGGCGCTTGCCTCTACAGTGCTTATAAAGAGCCCGAGTGTGTGTAATAATGGTCATTACAGAGTAGTGTAGGGGGTGCTAGAGGAGGGGGCTTAGGAGACCTGGGTCCAGTACAAGGGTGTCACACCATGACAAAGAGATGCAAGATTTCTGTAATGGCAAAGGATGTGGAGACCCTCAGAGATAACTGCACAGCATAGCAGCTTGTGCAGTGTGCCCCAGCTGGAGGTACCAGCGTCCTAGCACCTTAATCCCCCTCAGGAATGTACCTCTGCCAGTAACGCTACTATGTGGGGGAAGGATTCTTCCCTCCCATTCCCAGAGGGTTTTTACACCCTTCTGGTCATTTCTGACTGTTCTAGAGACTCTGGCTCTATGTTTGTCCTCTTACCCACTCATTGTTGCAAAATAACCCAAGCATTGCCCTAAGTGTTTATGCTGAGGCTGCGTGAGGTAAAGGTCCGTTCCCAAGCTCACCATCCACTAGCCATCTCAACCTTCAGGTCTTCCTGAGATTCACTCCCATGTAATTTCAGCTTTTGCATTTACAGCTGTGTAGGATTGGGCCTGAGAAAATAAATTACATAATATGTAATATCTAGCACATATTCTCATTTCCCCAGGGTCCAGTTAAGTTTCATGCATTGCATTTGGTTTTAATTTTACTATTCATAACACCTCAAAACTGGAAACTATCCAAAGGATTATCAGTCAAATTAATAAATAGATTGTAATATATTCTTTCAGTGTAATACTGTACACCAATGAAAAAGAGTGGAGTGTAACTATAGCTACACACCATGATAGAGGTGAGTCTCACAAGCATAATATTGAGCAGAAGAAGCCAGAAACAATGCAGGAATCAATTACATAAAGTGCAAGAACAGGCAACAATACTTTATGGTAATAAGTCTGGATAGCATGTTCCCCTGGGGTGGGATATAGTCACTGGAGGGGATGGGAGAGGGATTTCTGCATGGTGGTAATGTTGTTTCTTGAGCTGGGTGTTGTTTACATGGTTGTGTTCATTATGAAAATTCTTTGAACTCTACATTTATGTTTTGTACACTTATACTTTCATAAGAAGTTTATAAAACAGAAGAATACATCTGAGGTGATATCGTGTCATTCGTATTTTATCAAATCGGGAGACGTGTTGTCCGTTTTCTTTTTATCTTTCAACGGTTTTGCCTGAAAAGGACTCCTTCCCCCTTTAAGCACCACTTGTCATTTCCCGCTTTTTTCCTCCCTTGGCTTCTTTGCTCCATTTTCTCCTCTTTTTGTCTCCTCCCCTTCCACTTGTACTGCTATAAATAATTGTTCTGTTAACTTAGAGTATGAGAGGGATTATAGGAAGGACTTTTAGAAGGGTCAAGTTGGGACATTTCGCTATAAAAACAGGGGCATTTCAGTATAATAAATATGCTAACATAGTGGCACTTGGGTACGAGAACGTCAGTGACAGACTGTTTGTTCATCGATCTAGTAGTCATTAAGCATCTTCCCTGAGTCAGTCCTGGGCCAGGCTCTCAGGAGACCCAGATTAATAAAACCTGGTTAGGTGGAGAGAGCAGCCTGAGCAGGGACAGCCAGTGGAGCAAGTGTATTAAGAACGTGGAGAACTGCAAGTGGTTCACCATTGGGGAATAGGTTTGTAATCACTGGGGAAGGCAAAACATCGTGATGGATGTGAAGTAGCATTTACAACAAGGTCACATATAAATAAGTGCAGAATAAGTTAAGTGCTAATTGAGTACATATGTGCTGAAGGACCCAGGCTAAGAGAATAATCAGGGCCTGTTTCTTAGAGGAAATCATGGAGTTATATCTCGAAGGAAAAAAAAAAGTCTGAAGTAGTAGAAAGTGAAACGAGAGGGCATTACAATTTGGCAGACTGTTCTGTAAAAAGGTGTAGAGATTGTCTTAGCTCGGGCTGCTATAACAAAATATCATACACTGGGTGGCTTAAACAACAGACGTTTATTTCTCACAGTTCTGGAGGATCGAGTTGCTGGCAGATTCATTTTCTAGTGAGGACCGTCTTCCTGGCTTGCAGCTGCCACCTTTTTGCTATGTCCTCACATGGCAGAGAGAGAGAGAGAGAGAGAGAGAGAGAGAGAGATCTCGTGTCTCTTCCTCTTTTTATAAGGGCATTAATCTCATCATGCAGGATCATGCTAACATGACCGCTTTGTGTGGTACAGAGTGAGCTTTGGTTTCTCCTCTTCTTGTTACAAGGACACTAATCCCATCATGGGGGCTCCACCTTCATGATCTCACCTAATTAGTTCCCAAAGGCGCCACCTACTAATAGCATCACACTGGGGCTTAGAGCTTCAACCCATGAATTTGGGAAGGGACACAGTCAGTAACAGAGATGGAACAAAGTAAAGGAATGTCTGGTTTTGGAGTCCAAGAAAGTGAAACGTATTGAGGTTGTTGGTCAAAGGGAAAAAGAAGGAATTGTTAATGGGATACCTTTAGAATCGAAGTTCTAACATAAATTTACTTTTGTAGCTGCTACAGAATCAGTTTGTGTCTCCTTTGTCCTGTAGGCATTGGGAGCAAGGAAAAGGAGGAAAAAACCCAGCAGGCAGACCTCAAGGGGGTGCTTGCTCGGGTGACGTCAGAGAGGTTTGGGGAAGCCGCTCTCCAGGGCCCTGAGCTTGGAAGAATCTGTGAGCAGGAGCCCGGTAGCTCTGTGGGAAACGTGCCAGGGCCTCCTCCTCCCCAGCATGGCGTCATACCCCTGCCTGATGACCTCAAGACGCACGGCTCCTTCTGGAAGCCTTTTCAGTGCCCCGAGTGTGGAAAAGGCTTCAGTCGGAGCTCAAATCTTGTCAGACACCAGCGCACCCACGAAGAAGAGAAATCCTATGGCTGCGTTGAGTGTGGGAAAGGGTTCACTCTGAGAGAGTACCTCATGAAGCACCAGAGAACCCACCTGGGAAAGAGACCCTATGTGTGCAGCGAGTGTTGGAAGACCTTCAGTCAGAGGCACCACCTCGAGGTCCACCAGAGGAGTCACACGGGGGAGAAGCCCTACAAATGTGGTGAATGCTGGAAAAGCTTCAGCCGGAGACAGCATCTTCAGGTGCATCGGAGAACTCACACTGGGGAAAAGCCCTACACCTGCGAGTGTGGCAAAAGCTTCAGCAGGAACGCCAACCTGGCCGTGCACCGGCGAGCCCACACCGGGGAGAAGCCGTATGGGTGCCAGGTGTGTGGGAAACGGTTCAGTAAAGGGGAGCGGCTGGTCAGACACCAGAGGATCCACACCGGAGAGAAGCCCTACCACTGCCCTGCCTGTGGGAGGAGCTTCAACCAGAGGTCCATCCTTAATCGACATCAGAAAACTCAGCATCGCCAGGAGGCTCTGGTGCAGTAAGGACGCCCTGCGGAAATGCTCCTTTTTTGCTAATGGAAGGTGTGGAGAAGGTGGGACTTTCCAGGACCCCCAAGTGGAGGGAGACTTCGTTGGAGAATGCACTCATCTTTACTCACTGAAGTGCTTTGGGGGCGCATTGAGGAATGATGGGGTGCAGAAAGGCACTTCGACCCATTTTCTTTCCACTCATTCTCAAACAGGAAAAGGGCAAGGCCTGGAATATTCTGAGTTTCCAGAGAGCATAGCTCCTCACGTCTCTTATCCAAATGGTGCTAACAATTTTTCTTACCGTCTTTTGGGGAAACGATATCCCGAGTTTCAGTTCAGGTTGAGGTTTTCCTCCTCAACCTGGACGTTCATATCTGCCTCCTCACAAGTCTGGGAATCAAGGCAAAGTTTGGTCCCACGTTGGCAGCTTGAACCTCATTTTTCTGAGCGCTGTATGCTGCCTGCAGGATCATTAGCTCAGACTCTATCTCCCTTCCTCCTCCGACTCTTTTCCATTTAACAAATATTTATTGCACATCTACTATACGCCTGGTCTGGGAGTACACTGGTGAGCAAGACAGACGAGGCCTGGTTTTCCCAGAGCTTGTGCTACAGCACTGGAAGCACACGAAACCCTTAACAACTGAAAGTCATTCCAAGTTATATCTGTGGTGAGTGCCATGCGAGAGGATATCTTCGTGCTTGCTCGTTCTGCCTGCCTCCTCGAGTGCTGGATCTTCCCTCCCCGTGGGGATCGCTCAGGCAGCCTCGTTTACTTTACTTTATTTGTAGCCCCCTTGTCTCTAGCATTCTTCCCTCATTTGTAAAGTTTTCCTATCCCATTATTCTTTGTACTATAACAGCTGTCCCCACATCTGTTAGGAAATTAATATTTTGTTATTGATCACTGAATAAACAGAGTATTTTAAAAAACATTCAGTTCTATATAAAGATATAATTAAATGAGTCTGAAAGATGAACTGGTATTAATACCCTACGTTTGATGGCACTTTACAGTATATAAAATGCTTTTCTCTGTATTCTCACTTGACTCATTCTGCAGATATTCATTGAGGCCTGCTGGTGTGCCAGGAACTCCCCTAGGTGCTTGAGGTACATCAGTGGGTAAAACGAGGACAGCCCCTGACCTTGTGGAGCTTACATTTTAGTGAATGTATTTGATCTTCAGAACCACCCCAGCTGGAGCCCGGGGGATGCTCCCGTGAACCCGCTGGATCTGGGATCTGAGCCTGTGCCTCGGTCCAGACAGCTTCTTGCCCTGAAATGTGTTTGCCACCTACCTCTTGTTACTGAATGATGTGTGTCCTCAGTGCATCTAGGTCCTTGCCATCTGAGAGGTGCTTGGGGTCTGAACGTCAGCTGGAGATGATGAGATGGTGGCAGCCTGTTTTGCATGAGTGCCAATTTAGGAAAAATAAAGATGTCTATAGACATTAAAAAAAAATACATTTCTTTGAGAAGATGTAGTATTTGTAACTGTTTCAGCTTTCCTATGTTATTTTGCCATCACTCAAGGGTGTTTTAACTGTCTGAAATTCTGGAAACTGCATAACCAGCATGGGCTGCACTGCAGTGTGGTTATGCTATGCCTCTGAATGCCGGCTGCTGAGTAAGTTAGGTTTTTGACTGTACTATGAGTTAGTCTTTTGAGAGTGTACTATAATTGCAAGATGTGATGTGTCTCATGGTGCCTCAATGTTATGTTCTTTTAGTGGGACTTTTTTTTTTTCATTTTCATTTTAAATAAGATAAATGGTAATGATGTTAACATAGAGTTGCATTACTCAGTCTGCTTTGAAACACATTATTTTATCACCCATTTCTTGGCAGATAGCCATGGTGTTTAATTTTGATTTAGCAAGTGATCTCCTGGCCTCTCAGCTCTCCCCACGAGGCTTCACTAACCAGGGCTGCGCTACTTCTCAGCAATGTCGAGGTCCAGATGCAAAATCGGTTCTTTTTTTTTCCCATTTCCCAGACAAGCCAGGCAAGGCTTACAGCCACCTGACAGCCAAACCCAAGGGAAGGCTTTTGCTAAGCCTCTGGCTTCTAATCTGTAGGACACGGGGTCTGACCTGGCCTGAGTTTGGCCTTCTCTAAGAGGTCTGTATTCTAAAGCTAGAGTGGGAAGCATGGGGCCACCATGGGCTGAGAGTTGCTCATCAGTGGTCCTTCTGTTTACCTGAATAAATTGTAGATTCTCTTTGGTCATAGGCTTAGCCAAACAGGCCTCTGGGTTTTCAGCCAGTTGGAATCTCTTGAGAGAAGCTTCAGTAGGAGCCGGGTAGAAATCTTTCCCTTTTGGGCTCCCCTGTCTGCTTTGAGACCAAAGCTTACGGATAATGCCTCCAAAAAGCATCAAAAGAGGGTTTTTCCCATGGAATTATAGTAGCCTTATTTTTGATATCTATTCAGATGTCAAATATTTTCTGTTTTTCTATTTAGAAATTTTTTATAATAGAAAATTTCAAACCATATAAATGAATCCTTGTATATTCATCATTCAACTTTAACCATTATAAACTCATAGCCAATCTTGTTTCATCTCTACCTCCACCTCTTCCCCATCTTCCTCCCGCTCTGAAGTATGTTGAAACAAATCCGAAATGTTGTTATTTATAAGTATTTCAGAGTGTACTTCTGAAGGGTAAGGACTCTTTAAAAAAATAACCACAATACTATTATACCTAAAAAGTAACAATTCCTTCATTCCCAATTAATTTTTTTTAAAAAAACCACATAATTTATTAAAAGCTTCTTTAAGATCCAAGTAAGATCCATAAATTGTAATTGGTTGCTGTGTTAAGTCTAATAATCCATGGTTCCTATCCTTTTTTCCCCTTGAGTTTCATTCATTGACACAACTGGATTATTTATCCTGTAGAGTTTCTTACATTCTGAATTTTGTTGTTTGCTTACCCATGGCGTTATTTAATATAGTTCTCTCCCATCTGTATTAACTAAAAACATAGGTCTTAGAGGTATGACCAGATTCATATTTCACATTTTGGCAAGAAGACCTTGTAGAGGTGGCATGTCTGGTTGTTTCTCATTATATGATGTTAGGAGCCTAGATCCATTTGTTTCATTAATTCTATAAATGACTCTTCATTTATTAGCTGGAATGTTTCTGTAATAAATTTCTCTCATTAACTATTAGGTTACTCTTAGATATAGTTCATAGAGGAAAGGAAATGCTTGATTCTTCCTTCTCTTTATCTGTTTTCACAGTGATCTGGTTGCTTCCTTTAAAAGTGATCATTTATTTTTTTTAAATCAAAATGCATTCATGGATTAAAACCAGTCCACTGCAGTTATTATTCTTATTGATGCTCAGATACTTCCTACCTTTTGCCAGTGGGAGCCTCTTCACCTTGGCTCCTGTTTCCTTTTGACACAGCCCTAATCATCTTTGATAGCTTCTTTGCTTTCTGGGATGACAAGACGTTAACAAGCTCATCTCGTACATTTCCTGCCCCTTTTGAGAGTGAAGGGAAGTGCTATTAATTATGTCAGGACAGTGGTGTAAACTGGAACTCCAGGGCAAAGAGGGACATTTGGTCACCTTATATGCAGCCTGCACTGTGTATGATCTGGTGTCGCAGTTCCCTCACGCAGGGGTGACGTTATGCGCTGTCAGGGCCTGGCTGCATGTGCCATGCTTCTGTGATGAGGAAGGGTGCCGCTCCCAGGGGTATGATCTTTGTAAGAGAAACCCCTTTTTATCCCCTCGGTGATCACAGAACTAGGTAACTTTTTGCCCAAAGTCTGTCCTGGGGAGTTGCTGCCTTAAAACATTGCTTCTTAAAATGTATGTTGTCTGCAGGCTGATTAACTATGCTTAAATACTTTAAATACCTGTTTTATCCTAGCCTAGGGGCAAGTAGAAGAACCTTTGTTTCTTAAAAAAATAAGCCGGTTTCAAGTCCCATCCCTCTCCACCCTGCAACGCAAGTTGACTTGACCCACTTCTGAGACAGGAAAGTAACTGGCAGAACATGTTTCTCTAGAGTCTACTTGCTCTTGTAAACTCTGCTAGAGTTTTTCAACTTCAGCGCTATTGACATTTGTGCCAGATGATTCTTTGTTTTGGAGGCTGTTCTGGCTGTTTAGTGCATTATGGGAGCTTTAGCAGCATCCCTGGCCTCAGGCTACTAGATGCCAGTAGCATCTCCAGATTGTGACAACTAAAGATGTTTCCAGACATTGCCAAATGTCCCCTGGGGGGCAAAATTGACCCCAGCTGAGAACCACTTGCGTTTAGCATTCAGGAAACAGCTAAAGCGAGTTAGATGGTTTAGCTATTGAAAGAAAGGACTGGAAGTCCCCCTAACCTTAAAGCCCCAGCCTAATTTCTAGAAAACAAAGGAATTTTACTAGAGATCAGTTGGGTTGAATGTAGTATTGCCAAGCAGAGCCAACAGCTGTTGAAGTAGAGTCTCAGGATAGGGTCCTGCAAATCTAGAACAAGCAACCCAGGTGGTTCCTATGCAGGCAGCCTGGCTCTTTGCCTTGGCTTCCTTTCAGGCAGGCACCTGCCAGGAAGCCTCTGCATCACAGTGAGCTTTTGCTTGGGCCTAGATTCACCTTTCTCAGTAAATGTATGTGCCTAGTGGGGGCCACTAAGCTCAGTGCAGCCTGTTTCAACCTTTTTTTCTCCTCTACAATATGGTCTTCAAGGCACACAGTAGACAGTAAATATTTGAATAAATGAAAGGCCTCAATTTCTACCTTTTTTAGTAGCTAGAAGGCTCTCATGAGGGTGCCTTAGGAGGAAAGAACACACAGCAAGTTGCCCCTATGGCTCTCCTCGTCTGGCAGTCACCTCTAGCTGTTGTGCCGCCAATTGCAGCTACATGGAATTCACTTAGAAATTCTACAAGCCAAAGAAATTCACTTGGGCTTCCTAAAATTTTGTATTCTTTTCTTGCCTTTTTCTTTCTTCGTTATGTCAGTGAAGGACATACCTCTAGAGAGTTGTCCAACCCATCTCCAGGATTGACAAGTTTCTATAAAAAATTTCAGTCAAACTTTGTTACCACATGGGGATGGTAGGCAATATTCTTCCTTGTGTTTGCCGCTGGGGGTTTAAAGTGCCGGGAGAGTGAGGATGGAAAGGGTTGGGTAATGCAGGTGTTGTGCCTTGGGAAGCAGGGGGACTTAGGAGAAGCAATTTGGTTTTCTGGAAGAGCAAATAGGTTCCAGTAAAAGGGCTGCCATCGCTGTCACTTGCACTAGTCACAGCTCCGTCATCTAAGTGGTGAGAGACCAGGAAATGCAGCAAACCCAAGAGCTTGCTTCATATGTTTTCCCTTCCTAGTTAAAAAACACAGTCTCTAGAGCAGGTGGTAGATTAACTTTTAAATAGAGACTGAGGAGAAGAGGTGGTAGAAGTCCATATTTGCCTTCTTGATTCCAACCTCCAGAAGCTATTTCAGTGTCATACTAGCTCCATGTCTGGGAGAAATGTTAAGTGAATCAGGGTAAAGGATGTACAGGTATTTTGCACTATTCTTATTGCAGCTTTTCTGTAAGCTTGAAATTATTTTCATATAAAAATTTAAAAAATATATATATAAAAAAGAATCGACAGGATTTACTAGTTATTATGTGGGAGGAAAAGCGTTCCAAGTCCTTGTCAGATGATGATTGCCCTGAGGTGGAGCTGGAGAGCCATGCAGCATGTAACTAATATCTCATTAGTACCGATTTCGTCACACCTTGTCTTGCACAAGAGCTGCAGATTCATTCCCGTCCTGTTTTCACCATGAGCATGGTTGGCCGAAGCTCATTCACGTGGTGACTGAAGGAGGACCTCAGGTGCTGTCAGCTTCCTTTCTTTATGGAAAGTCCCATGTTCAGTGTCTCTCTTCATCATTGGTCTTGGTTTTGTGTGGTGTCCTCACAGAATACTTTCAACTCACCGGCCTTTGGACTGAACATTTGCTTACGGCTTTGTGGCCTCTACAGGTACTTTCACCCATGTTACACCTCCTACTCCAGATTAGATACCATTTTTCTGAAAACTCCTGGTCTTAGGCCGTTGCGTCAGTGAGCATCTTTGGTAATTAATTTATGTGCTGGTTAATGCGCATATGCGGATATTCATGTGGGCATTCAGTCTCACAGTGTTTTGGAATTATTTCACAGTTTGTAATTTACTTGGTACTCAAGACAGACTTCTACAACAGGGCAAAACTGATGGTCAAATAAATAAAATCCAGAGCAGTAACTGGTTTGAGCAGCAGTGAGTTAAAAGGGAAAAGTTAATCTAATTTTAGAATTGTTGGATGTGAAGTAACAGAGTTATTAGATTTTGGGTACTGGTCTGTAGACAGCAGGTCAGGGTTGAAAGCCCAGTTTTTTGTTTCTTTAAATTCAGCTGATATGCTGGGAATTAGGCACCTAGAAAGCATTAGCTCGACACCCCTAGTGTGTGATAGAGTTTATGTACCACCCAGTGACTGTGGGTCTACGTCTGGAAGCTCTCCCAACACCAGGCCCTAGGAAACCTCACAGGAGCTCAGCTCCAGCCCACACCCAGTATTTTCACGTAGTGTTAGATGAGCAGGAGCTGTAACACCCAGAGACCCATAACATTCCAGTGTCCTCACTGTTCCCCACTGCCCTCCCCTACTCTGAAGGGGCCTCAGATACCTCTCTGGTAAATCCCACCTGGCTCTGATTACACCTTGCATTGAAGTACTTTATATTTCAGGAAACTCAGGGGAGCAGTAGGGCAGGTAACTAGATGGGGGGGGGGTTGACCCTAGAGGTCATTTATTCTTAGAATAGTGGCACTTGACTCAAAAGATGTAATCGAGATCCATTGTCTTAGAACTGTCTCTTGCTTTCCATGATACTGTAGAAGATATTGCTGCCTCTGGGTGGTACTCAACACTTAGTAAAACCAGCTCTATCAGCGTGCTGACGTGTATTTACAGGTTTGCTAGCAGTGGAGCTCGTAAGTCCCTTAGTCCTACTTAGTGATCACGGTGAAAACTATCATTAGGATATTCCATGAAGGTTTTGTCCTTCATGCTGTTAATTAATTAGACAGGGAGACCATTAGACTGAGGTGGTTCTAATGCCTTGGAAGCCTATGTAAGCAAACCAAAACCTAAGTCTGTAAATGCCTCAAGGTTAAGAAATTGAAACCTAAGGACAGCCCATCACAAACAGCCAGCTAGGCTTTCCCATAGGAGGCAAGCTTAAGCTATAGGCACATAACCCCCTTGCTTTGCCTCCATGTCCTCTCTATAAATGTCTTGCACTCTACCTCCTGGGGGTGGAGCACCACTTCCAGTTTTTCTGGTTTGGTGCTGGCATCAGTTTTCGTTCAAATAAACTCTTAAAATTTTTAATGTGCTTCAGTTTATCTTTTAACAATGCATTTCAACAGAGATTCCCTAATATCTGAAGACCACTTACATCAAAATCACCTGGGGAACTGGTTTAAAATGTATTTGGGGATGGAGCAGTTTTCCACTGGGACCTAGGAATCTTCATTTTATCCAACTCCTCAGGTGATAATAATGCACATAAATTTCGAGAACGATTGCTCTACCGTGTAGAACACTGTGAACAGATCCTGAAGTCTCCCCCACCAGCCCAATGCAGATAGGAGACGGCCCTACAGATGAGCAGCCAGGCATGATCTTCGTAGCAAAATGCTATTTTGCTATTTTCAGCTGGGAGCCGTAACACATGAATCTCTTCAACAACACAGCATAGTTACATCCTGATCACTCACTAGAAAAAGACTCCGAATTTTTCTTTTGGTCAGAAATCCATTCACTGCTATGTCTCAGCACTCAGCACAATGCCCAGCTTAATAAAGCTGCTTAATAAAGATTTCTTCAATGAATCCGTGCCTTTTGCAGTAGTTACCTAAGGCCTCCTTCTCTGCCTGGTGCCATCTCCCTAATTTTCTTGGTTGTCATTCCTCTACTCCACTTTCATGTCCTCATAACGGGGGAGGCAGATGTAGCTCTTTCCTTTGGGCATCCCAGAAGTGCAGCTCTATGAAAAATGCTTGAATTCTGATATAGATGAGGTTGTGCTTATCTGTGACTAGGTGCTGGGCTGGGCGTGGGGAGCACAGGAAAGCAGGTGAGACAGAGGTGGGAGAGGTGAGTGTTGCAGAGGATTCAATAGGAACTCTTTAATAGAATCCTATCTGTAAGTTGTTGTGAAATCTGTGTCCGTAAACCTACCCTTTAACAATATATTTTTAAGTAAACTGATAGCTCTTTGTTCTGCATAACTATAGAGGCGAATTCAGAGGATGTTGAGGGCATCGATGGGGAGGCTATTGGAATAATACAGGAGAGTTTGGGAAACAGCACAGCTTCCGTGACTGACGAGAATCAGTCCCAATTCAGAAGCTGGGCTCGACAGCAGACTAGACTGGATTCTAGATAGTTGGGAATCTCTATTCAAGAAAAAAAAATCTTGCCTTTTGCTTTCTGTTGAATGAGGTGTTGTTTTCTCTTATTTTACCTTGGCTTCTTAGTAAAATATCTTAAGATGTAATTGTTTTGTGCTTGACTAAAGTAAAGGAATGTCCTGATTTGTTGAAGGGAAATGAACATAAGGGGGAGGACATCTGGGAGGGCAAGAGTGAGTGCAAGACCATTTGTTGATTCCACTGTCACTTTGTGTTCGGAGAGGCCATCATGAAGGGCATGTGTCCTTTATTAGGCAGAGATGGCAAAAATAATTGTCCCTTCCTCACTTCACTGTATCTTTTCTCAGTTTTAATATCTATTTCCCAGCCACCCTCCCATCCAAAATGTTCCATTGTCCCACCTACCTTATTACGTTTACATGGAGCTGACTCTAGGAGTCATCTAAGGGGAGATCCATTCCTCTGCTACAACATTTATGGACCATATCATGGTTAGAATCACTCAATTCATCTGGAAAACACTGACACCAAATCTTAACATTGGATCCTTACTCAATATGTATTATATTCTTGCATTTCATTTTCCTTTCCCACTTTAGTGAATGTAGCGGCAAAATAGAAAAAAGGAATTAGTATAACCCTAAACTAGAGATAGATAGCAAAGACATGCAGATTTCTACTGAAGACCTTTAATAGAGATTTCAGTTGGTTTTTTCTCTCTTAGTTTGGATGTAGAGAAATTGGAACCCTTGTGCACTGTTGGTGGGAATATAAAAGGGTAAAGCTACTGTGGAAAACAGTATGGTAGTTCCCCCAAAATTAAAAATAGAATTACCATATGACCCAGCAATTCCACTTCTGGGTATACACCCCAAAGAATTGAAAGCAGGGACTAAAAGAGGTATTTGTACACTTATGTTCATAGCAGCATTATTCACAATAGTCAAGAGGTCGAAGCAGTCCAAGTGTCCATCAATGGATGAACGGATAAAGAAAATGTGGTCCATCCACACGAATATTATTCAGCCTTTAAAAGGAAGGAAATTTTGACACATGCTGCCACATGGATGAAATTTGAAGACATTGTGCCAAGTGAAATAAAAGGACAAGTACTGTGTGGTTCCACTCATATGAGGTCCCTAGGGTAGTCAAATTCATAGAGACAGAAAGTAGAATGGTGATTGCCAGGAGCTGGGAGCAGAAGAAATGGGGAGTTCTTTAATGAGTATGAAGTTTCAGTTTTGCAAAATGAAGAATTCTATGGAGGGATGGTGGTGATGGTTGCACCACAACGTGAAAGTACTTCATGCCACTGAACTACACACTTTAAATGGTTAAGATGGTAAATTTATGTTAAATATATTTTACCACAATTAAAAAAAAGACTGAGAAATGTGCATTGTCTTTATCAACTTGGAGAATCATTGGTGACGTTGGTGAGAGCAATTTCAGAGGCATAGTGGGAAGAAGGCAGATTCCAGTGGGTTGTGAATCTCTCCCTTGAATTCTAACTCATGTAAACAAGTACCTACCTGAAGTTCATGTAGGCATCATCTCAAACTTATCACATACAAAACCTAACTCTTTGTTCTCTCTCCACTTTCCAAACCTATTTCTTCCTCATCTTAGTGACTGGATCCTCCATCCCCCCAGTTCCTTAGGCCAAAAAGCTCAGAGCCCTCTCTCTCATTCCCCACATACAAACCATCAGCAAATCCTGTTGGCTCTACTTTCAAAACACAGAGTCTGGCAGCTTCTACTACCTCCAGCACTTTCAGATCTGAGCCACCATCTTCTGTCTTGGACTATTTTAGTAGCCTTTTAATTAATCTCCCTGCTTCTGTACTTTCCTCTCCATAGTCTCTTCACCATATAAGAACCAGATTATTTTTTAAAAATATAAATAAGATTATTTCACTTCTCTATTCAGAACTTTCCAAAGGCTTCCCTTCTTGGAGTAAAAGCCAAAGTCCTTACTTAGCTAACAGTTCTTCCATGTTGGCCAACATGCCAAGAATGCTCCCACTTCGGGCTGTGCTCTTATTGTTCTCTTTGCCTAAAACCTGATTTCTCAGGACCTTCACACAGTTTTATCTCTCTATTCATGTGAGTTTCTGTTTTGAGAGAGCTTCCCTAACTACCTTCGATGTTTTAAAAACATGTCTACATATTCTTTGATGCTCTTCCCATCAAGAGATGCAGTCTAATTCTTCTCTTCTTGAATATTGTCAGGATTTAGTGACTCGTTTCTAACAAATGAAACATGAAGGCAGTGATGCTGTGTCACTTCTGAGGCTGGGTCATAAAAGGTGGTACTTGGGATGCTTGCTATGCTGTGAGGAAGCCCACATCACATCAACAGGCCACACAGAGGTGTTGCAGCAACAGTCCCACTTGTGGTCAGCTGAGAGCCGGCATCAACTGTCAGACGTGTGAGTGAGGAATCCTTCAAGACGACTCTAGCTCGAGCCCGTTTGACTACAACCACGTGAGAGACCCTGAGAGAGAGTTGCCTTACTCAGCCCAGTCTCCCCCAGAAGTATGAGAGAGAAATGACTGCTGTTATTTTAAGCCACTAGTTTGGGTGGTTTGTTATGCAGCAATAGGTGACTGAAGCACAGCCCTACCCATCTCTAGTCCCTGACCCGGATTTATTTTTCTTTATAGCACTTATAGCTCTTTGACATATTATATGTGTATTTGTTCTCTTTTTCTGCTCTCCTTCCTCCTGCCCTGGAGCAGCAGCTGCATGAAAGCAGGAACTTTGTTTTGTTTGCTGATACATCCGCAGTGCCTAGAACGGTACCTGGTACATAATTGTCACTTGAGCTCAAATTGTATTTGTTAAATGGGTGTACCGGTTGCCTTCTGTGTGGAGAAGGCATCCATTGTGACAGGGAAAGTATTGGAGTGAAAATGTTATAGGACTTGGAAAGTGCCATGTAGAAGATGTTTATTATTCTTGAAGATACTTCCGCTTTCTTACTAGTGGTCCTTAATAATGCTATTTTAAAAATGTGGATAATGGAACTATTTTCCTCCTTTTTTTCTTCTTACACACTTTATTTTTGAAATAGAAACGAACATTCTGGTATGTTCACAGAATTGAGTTTATGCTGCCAGGTCTGTAAGGATGGCTGAGCTTCTGAGCTTTTTGTAGTTAACCTGTGTGCAGGATGAGGAAGAGAACATTCCTGCCCATTTACCCCTCAGCAAGCAGCCTCCAGGCCAGCACTGGAGCCCGTCTGAAAAGGTGTTTGCCGTGAGACGAACCTATGCCTTTTCTTGGAAGAGACGCCTCAGAGCCAGAAAGCCTCCTCACAACCCATCGATGAGCAAGGTAAGTTGACGGTCTTGCATATTTATTCATTGCTGCCCCTCTTTTTTTCCCCTTGTTCAATTCTTTTTTTTTTTTTTTTTTTTTTTTTACCTTGGAGCCAAACCATTGTGTTATTCACCATTATAGCAAATGCATACTAAAGGAAGACCTCTTTTCTATATTGACATCAACTTTTCTTCACATCGTTTTTACATGTTCGGGGTGAGATTTTGTTGCTTTTATTGTGGTTTTGTGTCAGAGACCCAGGGAAGCCTAAATCCAGCCCTGCCAATCTTCCTGACTCCTGAGGTCTCTCAAGGAAACAATATGCTCAAGGAACAATAGCAAACTTGGAGCCAAAGTACTGTTTTGTTAGTATCTGAGTTACACCCAGTAACCTCCACCATGGGCTCACTGGTAAAAGGTGAGCTGGAAAATAGCTTAGGCCTACTTGCTTCCCTCTCTCAGCCCCAAATCTGAATTGAGGACCTGTGTGCTCAGCCATCGTGTGGAGAGAGAGAGAGGGGTGACTGGACTCCAAGTGGGGACTCCATGCAGACACATGGATAGAAGAGGACTACTCAGGGGCCAGGTGGAAGGATGCTTCATCCTGGATGCTGATCCTTTAGGGCACACTGCCCTTCATAAAATATGGACCAGTGAACTCCTTGGGGTCGGACCAGCTGATTGGTAACTCTTTTTCCTTGGAGGGGATGGGGAGACATAAAAGGTATTGGTTAAGGCAAAATCATGGGGAGAAAGGCCATAAGTGTTCTTTCTGCAGTGTTTTCCTCATTGTCCTCGTCACCATTGTCATCATCCATAGCAGCATAATTTTATTGAGTCATTATTTTAAACCAGGCAACGTGATAGAGTCTTCTGTGGATGAGTTTATTAAGATGACCAGGACCTTTTATAAAATTTAAAAAGGACCCAACAATCCTGTTTGGAGTAGAGTTGAGGTGAACATGATCATGCAAAGCAGAGTATGAAAAGGGTTGTAATGGAATGTGAATTATATGAAGTTCCAGAGGAGAGAAAATACTTGCTTTTGCCTGGGGAGACGAGGTAGCTTCATGAAAGGCATGGTATTTTATCTGAGCCTTGAAGGACAACTGGAATTTTGATAGAAATGGACAAGATGGGCCTGCTGGAACAGCGTGAGTAGGGGCTAAAAAAGCACAGTGTGTTGAGTAGAATGGTGAATTTCAGATGGACTGGAGTCAAATGGCTGGTAATTGGAGGGGCCAGGACTAGATGCCAGTTGTTACGACTTTCTGTGTGGTGCTCTTTTCAGCTCTACCACACTCCTTGCAGCTCAGATATTACCCTACTGGACAAGAAGCCACAGACAACTTCTCCAGCCATAAACTCATTTTTATGAGGCCTTTCCCCTTTATCTCCTTCTCCAGGTCAACTTGTAGAGAAGCACATTCATAAGGATTATGATGGCCCATTCCCTTTATGTTCTTCATACACAGAGAACCAGCTCTAAGTCTAGCCTCTCTTATCTCTTTATCCTGTGGGTGGCAGACCTCTCTTTCCTAAGAAAAAATAACCATATAAGCAGGACAGTGTGGGGCACTTAGGTGCTCAGCTGAGACAGACACTACAGGCATTCTGATACAAGTAGCTAGAGCTATGGAACTCTACCCAGCAGGATCCAAAGCGAAGAGTGGGACAGCTTCAAGGAGGACTGTCAACCTGTCTCCAGAGCTAGGTTCAACCAAGAATGTGGGGATGGTGGTTGAGGAAGTGGGGTGCAGCAGAGTTTGCAAATTGAGATACATGAGGGTTAAGGATTTGAGGAACTGTGGGGTGAGTGGGGGCTCTCAGGGAACATCCCTTTGGCATAGGCTGTCAGCACATATCACAGACTCCTATGAGTTCACCTTTTTTATGTTGAACGTACAGCCTTTTCAACCCTCTCCAGAAGATCTTCAGATAAAGCTTATTTGTATCTGTTTATGTGGTTCTGTCTTTAGGGGAGAGTTTATTCCCCTCTCAGTAGTCTGGGCAGTCTACAGGGGCCAAGAAATTTCAGTCTTGCAAATTACTTATGGAGAAATGAGGAGATTCTCTGGCCATGGTGACAACCCAGGACAATGAGGTCTGTGTTCCTCTTGCCTCTCTGTGGAGCCTGTCCCTGGGGTTCATCCTCTTTCCAGACCCTGAGGGGGAACTCTGCTGTCATAACCCACAGGATAAAGCCTTCACACTGAGCAGTTTCCACAGAGCTCCGTTCATGTCCTTGTTCCTCAGGCAGTAGATGAAGGGGTTCAGCATGGGGGTGACCACCATATACATCACTGAAGCCAGTGAATTCTTGTCTGCTGAGCGGGAAGATGAGGGACTCAGGTAGACCCCAGTGATGGTCCCATAGAAGAGGATGACTACAGTGAGGTGGGACCCACAGGTGGAAAAGGCCTTTTGTTTGCCCTGGGCAGATGGGACCCTGCGCACAGCAGACATGATGTGGATGTAGGAGATAAGAATGCTGAGAAAGGGGATGAGGACGATCAAGCCCCCGACCAGCAGAATCATGAGCTGGTTGAGGTGAGTGTTGGAACAGGAGAGCTGGAGCAGGGGAACAAGGTCACAAAAGAAGTAAGGGATGACATTGCTGGCACAGAACTCCAGCCGAGCCATGAGGAGGGTGTGTAGCAGGGAGTGGAAGTTGGCAATGAGCCAGGAGCTTCCCAGCATCAGGGCAGAGATTTGCAGACTCATCGTGGTGGAGTAGTGCAGGGGGTGGCAGATGGCCACATAGCGGTCATAAGCCATTGCTGCCAGGAGGAAGTTGTCCATGTTGGCAAGCAAAATGCAAAAGTAGATCTGGGCTAGGCAGCCACCGTAGGAAATGGACTGAGTCTGTGTCTGGATGTTCACAAGCATCTTGGGGACTGTGGTGGAGATGAAGCAGAGATCCACCAGGGAAAGGCTGCTGAGGAAGAAGTACATGGGCGTGTGGAGATGGGAGTGTGAGCCAACGGCCAGGATGATGAGCAAGTTCCCTGCTGCCCCAACCAGGTACATGACAAGGAAGAGACTGAAGATCAGCTCCTGCCCCTCTGGCCGGCTGGAGAGCCCTAGGAGGATGAACTCGGAGGCGCTCGTGTGGTTTCCTCTCTCCATGTTTGACTGGTTCTGCTGGAAGACCCAGACCAAGCACAGGCTATAGAGAGGGTAGAGGTGCCCGTGCCTCTCTCCTTCCCTCATATAATCCCTCAACTCACATCTGACCACATCTTTGTGTTCATTTGGTACAAACCCAAAAGAAGGCTCTCTGCCTGCCAAAGGAAAAGCTTCAACCAGGGAATCCTGTGGCCCCAACAGACCCCAAAGTCAGGGTTTTAATTATTTCAAAATGTTGCTGATCCTGAACCCCACAAAACCCCGTCTGCCATCCCTCTAAGGAGAATCCTTGTGACATGGCTGGGTACTCGGTCGGGGCAACAATGAGTGTGTTGCTTAGCGTGTCTTAGGCCCCCAAATTTCCATCATACTCTCATTCTTTGATATGAGCAACTGATCTTGTCTCAGTATTAAGTAAAGAGCTATAGAAATGTAGTTTTCTCCTACTCCCAGTAAGATTGGCACCTGAAGGCCCTTTCTATACAGAGTTCTGGAACCACAATGGCACACATGTAGAACCAGAGGGTAGTATTTGTAAATACCCTCCTTCCCCACAAACCTCCTTCCCCTCCAATATTTTATCTCCCCTTGCTCCCCTACCCACCTAGAGCCCAGGGCTCAGGGTGCTCTGGCTGCTGCTCATCACCAACTTTGGGCCACCTTGGTCCTGGTGATGAGGCTATGGGATGGAGTAGGTCAGAGCAAGCCTGGACAGAAGAGCCTGCTGACTGGGACAGCTCAGCCAGCTCTTCTGTCTGGGCTTACCCAGGAAGAGACTCGCTTCTGGAGGGTAAGAGTTGCACCTATAGATAACGAAGAGAATCTACAGATGTAACATTGCCTAAAGTAACATAGTAGGCAGCAGAGCAACATGGGGGCCCCACTAAGTTGGAGTTCATAATAGTTCAGTGCAAGCTCAGCTGAAGTTTCATTAGATATAATATAAATTATGTTTCACTGCTTCACAAGACATAGTGAGTTGGGATTTGGGTCCTATGAGAATGTAAATCATAAAAGAGGGAGGGGAGAAAGAAGGAACTGAGTTAGTGTGCTGATTGGTGAGGGGGGAATCAGTCTGGAAGAGCTCTAGGAGTGGGTTTATGGCCACCTGGGAACTGGGCAGGGAACGAAGTAGGGGAAATGGTCTTGAGAATCTGACTTGGCCCATGCCACAATTTTGTTGAGGGAGGGCCTGCTTGGAGCAAAGGAACTGACCAGTGCAATTGGGCAGAGTAGAGCAGGGATGGAGATTTCAGCTGTGCAGCAGGTACCAGTTGAGTTCTTGGCCTGTGTTAAGAGCTATGCCTTAGTATGGAAAACAAATGGTTCATTTTGAATTAATGTTTTACTGATGTGATGTTTTTAAGGATTCAAGTATTTGGTGATCCAAAGGCAGGAATCTTTGGGTAAAGAACAAACTGAAATAGAAACACAGGAGCCTAAGAGGAGAGAAATCTGGTGAAAAGTAAAAATGAAGGGAAACATATTTAACGTGGTTGAGATCTTCGTTTGATCAGTCCTGATTAAAAGAGCTCTTTCCTGGGTGATGTGAGAAATAAGAAAACAGTAAAGGACATTGTTCTCCTTCCCAAGAAGCTTCTAGTTGAATATAAAATCTTCACATGGGAAACAGCCCTTAGACTAGAGAGCTGGCATTTATTGAGCTCCTGCTGTGTGTCCTATACAGGGCTAGGCATGTGCATGTATTCAATTTGATCCTCACAACAACCTATTTAAGGCATTGATATCCTTGTTTTATAGATGAGTAAGCTAAGACTGAGAGGGTTTGAATAATTTCCCCCAAAGACATCAGAATTGGATTCCAGGTCAGTCTGGTTTCAAAGCAGTGCTCTTTCAATTTCACTGATTTGATTTTCTCAGAAAGACTGAAGAAGTGCTACTGGATAAACTTTAACTTGGGGCTTCTGTGCACATGGATCAGAGAGTCCTGAGTGACCAGGATTGGGACTGGAGAAAGCAGAGCAGGCTGGATGGGGCAGGGATGTGGTGGGAGAGGATGCCTGTAGCGGGAGAGAGGACTTGTGTGGCAGCACAGATTCTGAGACTGACAAACGCATGTGAGTGGGAGTGGCGGTGTGTTTAGTGACAGAAGCTCTGTCCCTTCCTTGACTAATACTCCTTTCAAACCAGGCTGACTCCATCCTCTCTTTTCCTTCCCATCCTCCCACTTCCCCAGAGATACGGGAGAAGAAAATTTTCTTGTTACTACTTCCCACTTGTTAGGCAAATACTCTTCCCAAGTACTCCTATTTTAAGAACACCAAAGCTAAGAGAATCTAAAAACTGAAAAGATTCTTTCCCCTAGCTTCTGGCTCATTCTTGTCAGCATGCAGACATCTCCCAGTTTTAAAATTCCACCCTTGACTCACTTTCCTCTCTAGCTGTCAGCTCATTTCTCTACCCCTCCTTTCCACAAACTGTGGTCAGTACTCATTCTCCACTTCCCCTCTTCCCATTCTCTCATGAAGCCCCCTTTGCAGGCTTCCCCACCAATCCATGAAGCTTCCCTTGTCAGGGCTGCCATTGCCACGTCTGAGGTTAGTTCTCAGGCTCCATCTTACTAAACCCAAAGAGCCGGGGTTGGCACAGTTGGGCACTCCTTCCTTCTTCACACACGTTCTTCACTTGGTTTTGGAACAGTTTTGTTTGGCACCTCTCCTGCCTCACTGCTTACTTGCTCTCGGTGTCCTTTTCCCATTTCTCCTCATTCTTCTAACCTCCAGCTATTGGGATGCCCCGTCAAGCCCCATCTCTTCTCTGTTTACACTCATTCCTTAAGTGGTCTCATTAGTCCCAAATCTTTAAATATCATCCAAATGCTGAAAACATCTCAATTTCTATCTCCAGCTTGGCATTTTTGCCTTGAACTTCAAGCTTATTTATGTTCAACTGCCTGCTCCCCGTATCCATTTGGATGTCTAACAGGCATCTCAAGCTTAACTTTTTCCAAACTGGGTGGCATATTTTCCCCTCCTCAAACCTGCTGCTTCCTCAGTCATCACCGCCTTATTCTTCTGATTGCCCAACCCAAAACCTTGGCGTCATCCTTAACTCCTCTTTTTCTTCCTGCCATCACCCAGTACATTGACAAATCCTGTCATGTCTACCTTTGAAATATATCCAGAATGGGACCACTTGCTCTCTGTGTCCACTGCACCTTCATGGCCCCAACAATCATGATTTTCATCAAGATTATCGTAGTAGTCTTTTAACTGGGCTTCCTGTTTCTATCCTTGCCCTTCCCTCAACAGTCTGTTTCTACATAGCAACCAGGGTGAACGTTAAGAAATGTAAGTCAGTTGGCTGCAAGTTCTAATACCGTATGATTTCCTTCATTAAGTAGTAGATAATAACAACAATAAACAAATACGTAGAGACAGAGATTGGATTGGTGGTTACCAGAGGAGAAGGGAGGGAGGAGGGCGAAAGGGATAATTAGCCACATGTGTGTGGTGATGGGTTGTAATTAGTATTTGGGTGGTGAACATGATGTAATCTATGCAGAAATAGAAGTATAATGATGTACACCTGAAATTTATACAATGTTATAAACCAATGTTACTGCAATAAACAAAAAATTAAAACAAAAAAAAAAAGAAATGTAAGTCAGGTCATGTTACTTCTTGGCTCAAAAATCCTCCAATGGCTACTTATCTCACTCGGAACAAAACCCAAGGTCCTTACCAAATCCTACAAAGTTATGCATGACTCAGACCTCTGCCCTCTCCCTGATCTCACCTTCTTGTGTTGCCCCTCACTTTCAGTAGGCAGACCACAATGGCCTCCTCACTGTTCCTGGACATACCAAGGATGTTCCTTCCTCAGGGCATTTGCACTTGTTATCCCTCTGTCTGGAATTCTCTTCCTTCAGTCCTTGACTTCATTCTGATTTCTGCTCAAATGTTGTCTCTGTTCAGGGCTTCCCTAACCAGTACCTCTGTCTCTGTCTTCCCCTTATTTTGCTTTGTTTTTATTCTCAGCACCATTTATCTTTCATCTATCTACTCAGCAGTGGGAACAACTATGTATCTATGTAACTATCTAACTATCTGTCTGTCTATCTATCTATCTATCTATCTATCTATCTATCTATCTATCTACCTACCTACCTACCTACCTACCTACCTACCTATCACCTATAGTTCTATTTCTCTAGAATATAAGTTCATGAGAGCAGGGACTTTATGTATTACTGTATTCCCAGTTTCTAGAATCATGCCTGGATTATAGGAGACACTCAGTGCTTTTTTGCTGTTGTTGTTGAACAAGTGGATAGCCGTTCTTAATGTTCCTCTTTCTGGACTTGTGTCTTTGAGGTTGGGCAAGACCTTGGAGACAGTCCTCCTTCCTCTGATATCAGCCTAATGTCTCCCAAACATCAGTCATATTTACGTATCACCTGCCCTATTGTTTCCTTAATACTGTTATTTAATTCAACTAATTTTGTTAGTGAAATACGTTTTAAAATTTGTACATCATGATACATAAGAAAGCAGTATCACTTATTGAATTTTAGCTGGATACCATTACCTGCAGAGAGTTCTGAGTCTGAAACATATTTTTCTTGGTTAAAAAAGGAGAATGTAAAGTTGTACAGAGGAGTTAGGGAAATAGCACCAATCTGAGTATTTCTCTGATAGGTAATGAGAGGGGTTGAGAGAGAACTCACAAGGGAACTGTGTTCTCACCATGCTATTTGATGCTATTTGTCTCCATTTCTGTAAACTACCTAATGCCAACTTTCAGACCCCTGTAGGTACAGGCTCAACACCGCTGGCAACACTGCACTAACCTCTATGTACCTGGACTCAGACACCTGTTCATTCAGGTCTGATTTCTGTCCTGCTCCTTGGGCAGCTGGCACACAACTGACCTTGTTTTCTGACTTCAACAGCAGTTCTGCATCTCTCTCTGGTGACACTGAACCTCTGGGGTTTGTGTTGGCTTGAACACTGGACCTATTTTGTGAAAGCCCAAGGGGTGGAGAAAATGCTTGCCTTTGACTTTGGGGTCTTTATGTTTAATTTTCTCCAATAATTGAGCGGTAATTGACTCTGCTTAAATAATTTAGAAGGGGAAACGACAAATTAAAGATGCTGGCCAAATATAAATAATAAAACTAAAAATAGAAACAAGCCACGTAGAAAAAGAAAACTAATTAGTTTAAGTAGAAATCTGATAACTGATTCTTTGAAAAAGAATTGATAAACAATATCTATTTTGATAAACAAATAAGAATGAAAATTAAAATGAAGTCAGGATTTGGAAAATATACTTAGCTAGTACAAAAGATTCATATTTAAGTTGAATATTATTTTCACTTATAGGCTAATACATCTTATCAAATAAAAATAGATGGCTACTTACAAATGTATAAAATAACCCCAAAGATGCAAAAGGAATTAGAGAACATGAATACAATACTAATAGAGAAAGAAATATGAAGTTATTAAATAATTTCTAAAAGGGCATCTGATTCCGGTGAAGAAAATCTTCTGACTTTTTAAGAACCAGTAATTCATTCAGTAATAAAAAAATTAAAAAATATAGAAAATTGTGGCATATTAACAATCTGTAAAATGGATAGAGTAATGTCTGCTTAAAGGGATTGTTGTAAGGATTGAATGAGAAAATACCTATAACGTGTGTAGAATAGCCCATTGCACATAGTCAGCACCCTGTGAACTTGGCTATTAACACTAATAGTATTATTTTTGAAATTTTAGAGGCAAATATGATTTTAAACCCAAACAAAACAAAGACAATGAAAGGAATATTTTAGACCAATTTTGTTTGTAGACATAGATACAAGTACCCCAAATAAAATATCTGCAAAGTAAGAAAACATGTTAAAAGAATTAGCTGTTAAACTCATGAAAATCCATTAACCTGGTTTATCACAAACAAAATATCAAAATAATGTAACTAGATCCAGGTAAAGCATCCAGATAAATTTATCATCACCTTATAGATTAAAACTGAAAACATTAGGAGTGTTTTTTTCTTAATATGATAGACTGTGTATTTAAAAACAAGAGTCAACATCATGTTTATTAAGACTTAAACTTTTTCCCTAAAAAGAAGAACAAGATAGGGGTGTTCTCTGTTATCATTCCTTATTTGATATTTCACTAGATGAGCTGGTGATGGCTATCTGAAAAGAAAAAAAGAAATAAAAATATAACCTTTTGCAAAATATCTATTAAAAGAAATGAAGTCATTGCTAAAAATAAAATTAGTTTAGCAGAGTTTCAGGCTATAATATCACACAAAAATCAGTAAATTGCTTACTGATATATCAACAATAAATAACCATCCAAAAAAAAAAAAAAGCAATGGAAAAGGTGATTTCATTCCCACTAATGATGACGTTGAATATTTGGATTTTAATTCAACTTGGAAAACAAAATATTAGTTCAAAGAAAATTATAATGGATAAAGTAAATGAATATATAAGATATAAATGGATTCTAATTGAAATGTTTAAATATATTTAGATTATCATGCTTTCTGAGTAAGAGTATAGATGTTATTATTAATAATAAATTAATAAATATGTACTCTATAGCAGGTGCTGTATTAAGTACTTAAATGTTAGCTTTTTAATTCCACCCCAAATTCTATGGATAGGTACTATTATCTAACTTACAGAAGTTTACAGAGATTAAGTAAATTTATATAAATGTGGGAATTTTACTTTTGAGATGGTACAGTAGAAAACAAATCATATGGGAAAAGAAGATAATTTGTTCAAAGATATTTGTTGAAACGTTATTCCTAAATTTAAAAAAAATTTGAAACAACCAAATGTTCAAAATATTAGAATAGCTTTGCAACTATGATGTATCATTGCAGTAGAATACTATACAGATATTAAAAATGAAAGAGAGCCAGCCCTGATGGCCTAGAGGTTCAAGTTAGGTGTGCTCTGCTTCGGTGGCCCAGGTTCAGTTCCTGGGTGCGGAACCACACCACTTGTCTGTCAGTAGCCATGCTTTGGTGGTGCCTCACATAGAAGAACTAGAAGCACCTACAACTAGAATACACAACCATGTATTGAGGCTTTGGGAAGGAAAAAAAAAAAGAGGAAGACTGGCAACAGATGTTAGCTCAGGGCGAATCTTTCTCAGCAAAAAAACAAAACAAAACAAAAAACAGGCAAAACTTATTAAAAAAAAATGAAAGAATATGTCGATTTCTGGATGTTTGTCCATGATATAGAATTTGGAAGCAGAACATAAGATAGCATGTACTTATGGAAGCCATCTACGCCAGACTGTTTGTATATCTGCCACCAAAAATAAGATGTTAATTTGGAGAGTAATGGGAACAGTTTGAAGTTTAATTTCCACTAGTTTTTTCCCTGCTAAGTTGCTTACATTCAGTGTGATGTGAAAATTAGGCCATCGTAGGTAGTCACCTGCTTTCTTTCTGAGCCCGTCTTAGCACCAGCAAACATTTTCAGATGTCTCTGCCAAAGATAAGCATTAGAAGGGGTTGGAATTACTGGATAGACTTCCATAGTGGGGAATGAGGGCAGGGGCTGAGAGAGACTGTCCAGGAATCTAATCCTGTGTGATTTTGAGGAATTCTGTACTCTGCTTTCTTCTCTGTAAAGTGATGTGGTTGGATCCCTAAATGGTTTCCAAGGTCCCCTACATGTCTCTGGTTCTGCCTTTCTTTGATAGATGGAGGAGCAGGAGATGTCTTGAGGCTTATACATTTTGGGGCATTGAGAGAGGTGTGTCTCCTGCCGCCACGTTGGCACTGACCTGTCTAGTTGGTCTGATTTCTGCCAACCCCGCCTGAGGAAGCTGCCTCCTCCTGAGTTGCTCTTCTTCACTAAGGAGGGATGACAACTCACAAGCAGCCTAGAGCCAGAGACTCAACCCTGGGCCCCATGGAAAGCAAGATGAAGAGCAAGTCTGTGGATGGAAGGCCCAGTGAGCAAGGAGGCTGAGAGAGCAGGGCTCCGTTCCCTGATTCTTGGGCCAAGAAGAGGTATGTGGGCCTCACACTTAGATTATTTGTAGGGCTCCTCTTGGCCTCTAGGGAGCAATACCCAATGGCATTGTTAAAAATGAATGTGCAGTGATTGCCTGGGGTCCGGCTGGGTCCAATTCTCCTGGGCTCCAGCACATCATCTCCTTCGGGTTTTTCTCAAAAACAAAGTTATTGCTTTCAGTGGTTCAATTTGTCACTTTTGTCTGCAGGGGAAGTCATAACATTTTCTTAATTTTTGTCTTCAGTCTAGGGAATTCATCTTGTTCATTCAATCAAATCAGAACTCCAATGTTCATGTTGATGGTCATTTTTAAAGAATTATGATGAAATGCACATAACATCAAATTTACCATCTTAACTGTTTTTAAGTGTATAGTTCGGTTGTGTTAAGTACATTCATATTTTGTGCAACTAATTTCCAGAACTCTTTTTATCTTTCCAAACTGAAACATGGTACCCATTAAATAATAACTCCCCATTCCTCCCTCTCACCAGCCCCTTGCAACCACCATTCTACTTTCTGTCTCTTTGAATTTGCTTGTTCTAGGTACCTCATATAAGTGGAATCATAGAGAATTTGTCCTTTTGTGACTGGCTTATTTCACTTAGCATAATGTCCTCAAGGTCTATCAACGTTGCAGCATGTGTCAGGATTTCCTTCCTTTTCAAGGCTGGATAATATTCCATTGTATAGATATAGCACATTTTGTTTATCTGTTTGTCTGTTGATGACCACTTGTGTTGCTTCTATCTTTTGGCTATTGTGAATAATGTTGCTATGAACATGGGTGTACATATATCTCTTCAAGATCCTGCTTTCAATTCTTTTGGGTATATACCCCTGTGTGGAATTTCTGGATCATGTGGTAGTTCTATTTTTAATTTTTTGAGGAATCTCCATACTGTTTTCCATAGCAGATGCACCATTTTTCATTCCCACCAACAGTGCACGAAGTTTTCAGTTTCTTCACTTCCCTGCCAACACTTATTATTTTCTGTTTTTTTTTACACTTATTAAAGTTTATTAGACACAAAGAAATGAATGTGGAAAGGGAACATCAATAAATATAAAATACATGTGAGACATTGGGGGAGTCACAGACTTCAGTGTCAGTGAGAATATGAGAGGATGGTAGGGGAGCTATGGCTTGGATGCCTCTACATATGCACAAGGGACTAAACCTTTGTCCTGCCACAGGAAACTCAGTGTACCAGTACAAGTTCAAAGGGCATGAATTTAGTGGTAGGTCTTGAGAGATGTGATGCCAGATTTCTGAGATTTCTCCCTAATTGCTATTTCTGGTTTCTGTTTGTTCTTTCCTTCTTTGCTTGAATAATTTTATTTTTAATTTCTGTCCCAGTGATGCAGAACATGAGTGGATAAACATCTCATCAGGGCAGACAGTCTACTCTGACGGTGGAATTGCCTTCATGTAGGGCCCTCTTAATCATGATAATTAAAACCTTTGTAATTATTTTATACAACTGGGAGGGAGGTGGTACTGTTATATGTTTTTTTTTTGATAGTAGCCATCCTAGTGGATGTGAGGTGGTATCTCATTGTGGTTTTGATTTGCATTTCCCTAATGATTAGTGATATTGAACATTTTTGCATGTGTTTGTTGGCCATTGTGTATCTTTGAAGAAGTGTTTATTCAAGTCCTTTGCCAATCTTTTTTGTATTGATGTTTTAATAGTTTATAACATTGTGAAATTTTGGATTGTACATTTTTGTTTGTCCATCACCGTATATATGTCTCCCTTCACCCCTTGTGCCCACCCCCTACCCCCATTGCCCCTGGTAACCACAATACAGTTTTCTCTGTCCATGTGTTGGTTTATATTCCACATGTGAGTGAGATCATACAGTGTTTGTCTTTTTCTTTCTGGCTTATTTAGCTTAACATAATACCCTCCAGGCCCATCCATGTTGTTGCAAATGGGACGATTTTGTCTTTTTTTATGGCTGAGTAGTATTCCATTGTATATATATATACCACATCGTCTTGATCCAATCATCAGTCGAGGGACATTTCGGTTGCTTCCACTTCTTGGCTATAGTGAATAATGCTGCAATGAACATAGGGGTGCATAAGCCTCTTTGGATTGTTGATTTCAGGTTCATTGGCTAGATTCCCAGTAATGGGATAGCTGGATCATAGGGTATTTCTATTTTTAATTCTTTGAGGAATCTCCATACCGTTTTCTATAGAGGCTGCACCAGTTTGCATTCCCACCAGCTGTGTATGAGGGTTCCTGTTTCTCCACATCCTCTCCAACATTTGTTGTTTTTTGTCTTGGTGATTATAGCCATTCTAACGGGTGTGAGGTGATATTTTAGTGTTGTTTTGATTTGCATTTCCCTGATGATTAGTGATGTTAAACATCTTTTCATGTGCCTATTGGCCGTCTGTATATCTTCTTTGGAGAAGTGTCTGTTCATTTCCTCTGCCCATTTTTTGATCGGGTTGTTTGTTTTTTTGTTGTTCAGTTGTGTGAGTTCTTTATATATTATTGAGATTAACCCCTTGTCAGATATATGTTTTGCAAATATTCTTTCCCAGCTGGTGGGTTGTCTGTTCATCTTGATTCCGGTTTCGTTTGTCTTGTAGAAGCTCTTTAATCTGAGAAAGTCGCACTTGCTTATTTTTTCTTTAGTTTCCCTAGTCTGGGTAGGCATGTCATCCGAAAAGATTCCTTTATGACCAATGTCAAATAGTGTGTTGCCTATATTTTCTTCTATGAATTTTATAGTTTCAGGTCTCACCTTCAGGTCTTTGATCCATTTTGAGTTAATTTTTGTGAATGGTGATAGCAGATGGTCTACTTTCATTCCTTTGTGGCCGTGCAGTTTTCCCAACACCACTTATTGAAGAGATTTTCCTTTCTCCATTGTATGTTCTTAGCTCCTTTGTCAAAAATTAGCTGTCCGTATATGTGTGGTTTTATTTCTGGGCTTTCAATTCTGTTCCATTGATCTGTGTGTCTGTTTTTGTAGCAGTACCATGCTGTTTTGATTACTATTGCTTTGTAGTATGTTTTGAAGTCAGGGATTGTGATGCCTCCAGCTTTGTTCTTTTTTCTTAGGATTGCTTTAGCTATTTGGGGTCTTTTGTTGCCCCATATGAATTTTAGTATTCTTTGTTCTATTTCCATGAAGAATGTCATTGGGATCCTGATTGGGATTGCATTGAATCTGTAGATTGCTTTAGGTAATACAGACATTTTAACTATGTTTATTCTTCCAATCCATGTGCATGGGATGTCTTTCCATTTCTTTATGTCATCATCGATTTCTTTCAATAATGTCTTGTAGTTTTCATTGTATAGGTCTTTCACCTCCTTGGTAAGGTTTATTCCTAGATATTTTATTCTTTTTGATGCAATTGTAAATGGTATTATCTTTTTGAGCTCTCTTTCTGTTAGTTCGTTATTAGCATACAGAAATGCAACTGATTTTTGTAGATTGATTTTGTACCCTGTGACTTCTGTGTAGTTGTTGATTATTTCTAATAGTTTTCCAACGGATTCTTTAGGGTTTTCTATATATACAATCATGTCATCTGCAAATAGTGAGAGTTTCACTTCTTCATTGCCTATTTGGATTCCTTTTATTCCTTTTTCTTGCCCAATTGCTCTGGCCAAAACCTCCAGTACTATGTTGAATAGGAGTGGTGAGAGTGGGCAGCCCTGCCTCATTCCTGTTCTCAGAGGAACGACTTTCAGTCTTTTCCCATTGAGTATGATGATGGCTGTGGCTTTGTCATAAATAGCCTTTATTATGTTGAGGTACTTTCCTTCTATATCCATTTTGTGGAGAGTTTTTGTCATAAAAGGATGTTGTATCTTGTCAAATGCCTTCTCTGCGTCTATTGAGATGACCATGTGGTTTTTATTCTTTGTTTTGTTGATGTGGTGTATCACGTTGATTGATTTGCGGATGTTGAGCCATCCCTGTGTCCCTGGTATAAATCCCACTTGATCATGGTGTATGATCTTTTTAATGTATTGCTGTATTCGGTTTGCCAATATTTTGTTGAGGAATTTTGCATCTATGTTCATCAGCGATATTGGCCTGTAATTTTCCTTCTTTGTATTGTCTTTGTCTGGCTTTGGTATCAGGGTGATGTTGGCCTTGTAGAATGAATTAGGAAGTGTTCCATCTTCCTCTATTTTTTGGAATAGTTTGAGAAGGATGGGTATTAAATCTTCTTTGAATGTTTGGTAAAATTCACCAGAGAAGCCATCTGGTCCTGGACTTTTATTTTTTGGGAGGTTTTTGATTACTATTTCAATCTCTTTACTTGTGATTGGTCTATTCAGATTCTCCATTTCTTCTTGGTTCAGTTTTGGGAGGTTGTATAAGTCTAAGAATTTATCCATTTCTTCTAGATTGTGCAATTTGTTGGCATATAATTTCTCATAGTATTCTCTTATAGTCCTTTGTATTTCCGTGGTATCCGTTGTAATTTCTCCTCTTTCATTTCTAATTTTATTTACTTGAGCCTTTTCTCTTTTTTTCTTTGTAAGTCTGGCTAAGGGTTTGTCAATTTTGTTTATCTTCTCAAAGAACCAACTCTTTGTTTCATTAATCTTTTCTACTATTTTTTTTTGGTCTCAATTTCATTTATTTCTGCTCTGATTTTTATTATTTCTGTCCTTCTGCTGACTTTGGGCTTTGTTTGTTCTTCTTTTTCTAGTTCTGTTAGGTGTAATTTAAGGTTGCTTATTTGGGTTTTTTCTTGTTTGTTAAGGTGGGCTTGTATTGCTATGAGTTTCCCTCTCAGGACCACTTTTGCTGCATCCCATATGATTTGGTATGGCATATTTTCATTTGTTTCCAGATAGTTTTTGATTTCTCTTTTAATTTCATCAATGATCCATTGGTTGTTCAGTAGCATGTGGTTAAATCTCCACATTATTGTCACTTTCCAAGTTTTTTTTTTCCTGGTTGATTTCCAGTTTCGTAGCATTATGGTGTGAAAAGATGCTTGTTATGATTTCAGTCTTCCTAAATTTATTGAGGCTTGCTTTGTTTCCCAACATATGGTCTATCCTTGAGAATGTTCCACGTGCGCTTGAGAAGAATGTGTAGTCAGATGTTTTTCGATGGAGTGCTCTGTATATGTCTACTAGGTCCATCTCATCCAGTTTTTCATTTAAGTCCACTATTTCTTTATTGACTTTTTGTGTGGATGATCTATCCATTGATGTAAGTGGGGTATTAAGATCCCCTACTGTTATTGTGTTGTTGTTAATGTCTCCTTTTAGGTTTGTTAATAGTTGCCTCATGTACTTTGGTGCTCCTATGTTGGGTGCTCATATATTTATAAGTGATAAATCTTCTTGGTGGAGTGTCCTTTTTTTTTTTTTTCTGTGAGGAAGATCAGCCCTGAGCTAATATCCATGCTAATCCTCCTCTTTTTGCTGAGGAAGACTGGCTCTGAGCTAATATCTATTGCCAATCCTCCTCCTCTTTTTCCCCAAAGCCCCAGTAGATAGTTGTATGTAATAGTTGCACATCCTTCTAGTTGCTGTATGTGGGATGTGGCCTCAGCATGGCCGGAGAAGTGGTGCGTCGGTGGGTGCCTGGGATCCGAACCTGGGCCGCCAGTAGCGGAGCACGTGCACTTAACCACCAAGCCACGGGGCCGGCCCTGGAGTGTTCCTTTTATCATTATATATTTCCCTTCTTTGTCTCTCTTAACCTCTTTTATCTTGAAGTCTGCTTTATCTGATATGAGTATGGCAATACTTGCTGTCTTTTGTTTGCCATTAGCTTGGAGTATTGTTTTCCATCCTTTCACTCTGAGCCTGTGCTTGTCTTTAGAGCTGAGATGTGTTTCCTGGAGGCAGCATATTGTTGGGTCTTGTTTTTTAATCCATCCTGCCACTCTGTATCTTTTGATTGGAGAGTTCAATCCATTTATATTTAGGGTAATTATTGATATATGAGGGCTTAATGTTGCTGTTTTGTCACTTATTTTCCATTCTTTTGCAATTCCTTTGTTTCTTGTCCCATTTGTTTTGGACTGCCAATTCAGTTTGGTTGTTCTGTCTTATGACTCTTCTTGTTTGCTCTTTGTTTATCATATGTGATTTTGTTTTGATTATTTGTTTAGTGGTTACCTTGAGGTTTGTATAAAAAATCTTGTGTATGAGATATTCCATTATCTGATGGCCTCTTATTTCCTGATACTAAGTCAATTCAATTACTTTCCTCTTCCCCGTCTAAGTCGTTCTTCTTATACCTTATTCTATCTTGTGTTGTGGATGTGTGTTTTCAGTGATGAGGTTATATTTATTTTTGGTGAATTCCTTCCTTTGATCTTTGATTTTGGTATTTAAGTGGTTGCTAACCTATTCCGGTAAAGATCTACTATTTTTCTGATTTTGTCTACCTATTTTTCTCCTTGCTCCAAGCTTTGTATTCCCTTTCTTTTCTTTTTTTCAGGCCTGAGGGCCTTCTTGAGTATTTCTTGTAGTGGGAGTCTCGTGGCCATGAACTCCCTTAGCTTTTATTTATCTGAGAAAGTTACTATTTCTCCATCATATTTGAAAGAAATTTTTGCTGGATAGAGTATTCTTGGCTGAAAGTTTTTGTCTTTCAGTATTTTGAATACATCATTCCAGTCTCTCCTAGCCTGTAAAGTTTCTGTTGAGAAATCCGCTGAGAGCCTGATGGGAGTTCCTTTGTACGTTATTTTTTGTTTTTGTCTAGCTACACTTAATATTGTTTCTCTGTCATTAACTTTAGCCAGCCTTACCACTACATGTCGTGGAGTGGGCCTTTGCCTGTTGACGTATTTAGGTGACTTCTTGGCTTCCCTTACTGGTCTAGTATTTCCTGCTCCTTCCCAGATTTGGGAAGTTCTCAGCTAATTATTTCCTTGAATAGGCTCTCTGTTCCTCTTTCCCTCTCTTCTCCCTCAGGAATACCTATAATGCTTATGTTACATTTCCTAATAGAGTCAGATATTTCTCGGAGACTTTCTTCATTTCTTTTTAGTCTTAGTTCTCTCTCCTCTTCCTTCTGGAGCATATCTGTATTCCTATCCTGTATAATGCTAATTCTTTCCTCCATATTGTCAGCTCTGTTCTTTAAAGATTCCACATTCTCCTTTATCTCCTCCATTGTGTTCTTCATCTCCATCAGTACTGATTGGTTTTTCTTTATGATTTCAATCTCTTTTGTGAAGAAACTCCTAATCTCATTGAATTGTTTGTCTGTGTTATCTCGTATTTTGTTGAGTTTTTTAATGATAGCTATTTTGAAATCTCTGTTGTTTAGGTTATAGATTTCTGTGTCTTCAGGGTTGGTTTCTGGGTGCTTGTCATTTTTCTTCTGGTCTGGTGATTTCATGTACCTTTGCATTGTGGTTCCTGTATTGGCTTTATTTTTCCTCATCCTGGAAATATCTGGTTGTAATTTCCACCCACTGCCACTGTGTGGGGGTTAAGGGCTGTATAATCTGAGCCCCCGTGCTCTGCCCTGGCTGTTCACTGCAATCCGCTGGCCACTTGGTCTGGTCTGGTCTGGTCAGCTGAGCTTCAGTGTCTGGCATGCGGGGAGTGAGGGGACTCTCTCTTTTGCCCGCTGGGTCCCTGGCGCGGGGGGCTTCTTGCTCGCCCCTCGTTATCTGCTCTCCTGGGGTGCTCAGATGTTGATGGTAGCCCTGTGGCTGTTCTGAGTCCTCTGTATGGGATTTTCCCACTGGCTCAGAGAGCCCGAAGAGCTACCGTTTCCCCGAAGAGGGCCGCCCCTCCCTCCTCTCTGGGAGCCGCGCGGACCAGGATTGCTGATCTGATGGGGAGGGAGAGGAGTTCTCCTTACCTCTCCCCACTTCCTCCGGGGGCCCAGCACGTTCCTCTCTCAGATGTGCAGCAGTGTGGATCTTTCCGATCTTGCTTTTCGCTGTCTAGGAGTCCATTGTTGGTCTGTGACTGTTCCTTTTGTTGTTTCTTGTCAGGGGAAGAGTTTACGGGAAAGCTCACTTTGCCATGATGCTGACGTCACTCTCCTTTTGCCAATCTTTTAATCAGTTCTTTTTTTAAATTTTTAACTTTTAGGAGTTCTTTATATATTCTGGATACTAACCCCTTATCAGGTATATGATCTGTAAATAGTTTCTCCCATTCTATAGGTTGCTTTTTTTTCTCTATTGATTGTTTCCTTTGATGCACAGAACTTTTAATTTTGATGTTCAGATTATCTATTTTTCCTTTTGTTTCCTGTGCTTTTGGTGTCATATCCAAGAAATCATCGCCAAATACAATGTCATGAAACTTTTCCCCTGTGTTTTCTTCTAAGAGTTTTATAGTTTTACCTCTTACATTTAGGTCTTTGATCCATTTTTAGTGAATTTTTGTATGTGGTATAAGGTAAGGTTCCCACTTCATTCTTTTGCATGTGAATATCCAGTTTTCCTAGCACCATTTGTTGAAAAGACTGTTCTTTCCTTATTGAATGATCTTGGCACCCTTGTCAAAAGTCATTTGACTACGTCTATGAGGGCTTATTTCTGGGCTCTCTATTCTGTTCCATTGGTCTATATCTCTGTCTTTATGTCAGTACCACACTGTTTTGATTACTGTAGCTTTGTAGTAAGTTTTGAAATCAAGAAGTGTGAGACCTCCCACTTTGTTCTTTTTCAAGATTTTTTGGCTATTCAGGGTGCCTTGAGATTCCATATGAATTTTAGGATGGATTTTTCATTTCTGAAAAAAAAATGCCATTTGGAATTTGATAGAAACTGCATTACATCTTTAGATTTCTTTGAGTAGTATTGACATCTCAACAATAATCTTACAACTCATGAACATGGGATGTCTTTCCATTTATTGGTGTCTTTAATTTCTTTCAGCAACTTTTTGTAGTTTTCAGTGTACAAGTCTTTTGCCTCCTTTGTTAAGTTTATTCCTAAGTATTTTATTCTTTTTGATGCTATTGCAAATGGAATTGTTGTCTTAATTTCCTCTTTTGACTATTCATTGTTAATGTATAGAAACATAACTGATTTTTGTATGTTGATTTTGTATCCTGAAGTTTTGCTGAATTGGTTAATAATTTGTTCTATTAATTTATTAATAGAACTAATAAGTTCTAATATGTTTTTGTGGTATATTTAGAGTTTCCAACATATAAGGTCCGTTTGTCTGTGAACAGAGATAATTTTATTTCTTCCTTTCCAATTTGGATGTCTTTTGTTTATTTTTCTTGCCTAATTGCTCTGGCTAGTACTTTCAGTATAATGTTGAATGGAAGTGGTGAAAGTGGGCATTGTTGCCTTATTCCAGATCTTAGAGGAAAAGCTTTCAGCTTTTCACTGTTGAGTATAATGTTAGCTGTGGGCTTGTCATATATAGTTTTTATTATGTTGAGGTACATTCCTTCTATACCTAATTTGTTGAGAGTTTTTACCATGAAAGTATGTTGACTTTTGTCAAATGCTTTTTCTCATCTATTGAGAGGATCAAGTGATTTTTTCCCCTTCATTCTGTCAATGTGGTGTATCACATTGATTGATTTGCATATGGTGAAACATCTTTGTATTCCAGAGATAAATCCCACCTGGATCGTGGTGTATAATCCTTTTAATGTGCTGTTGAATTTGGTTTGATAGTATTTTGTTGAGAATTTTTGCATCTGTGTTCATCAGGGATGTTGGCCTGCAATTTTCTTTTCATATAGTGTCCTTGTCTGGCTTTGATATCAGGGTAATGCTGGCTTTGTAAAATGAGTTTGGAAGTGTTCACACCTCTTGAATTTTTTGGAAGAGTTTGAAGATTGGCATTAATTCCTCCTTAAATGTTTGGTAGAGTTCACCAGTGAAGCCATTTGGTCCTGGACTTTTCTTTGTTGAGAGATTTTTGAGTACTGATTCAATCTCCTTACTAGTTGTAGGTCTATTCAGATTTTCTATTTCTTTGTGATTCACACTTGGTAGGCTGTATGTTTCCAGGAATGTATCCATTTCTTCTAAGTTATCCAATTTGTTGGTGTGTAATTGTTCATAGTAGTCTCTTATGAACCTTTGCATTGCTGTGGTATCAGTTGTAATGACTCCTCTTCCATTTCTCATTTTATTTTTTTGAGACTTCTTTCTTTTTTTTAGTCTTGTTAAAGATTTGTCAATTTTATTTATCTTTTCAAAAAACCAGCTCTTAGTTCTGTTGATTTTTCTCTACTATTCTTTTAGTCTCTGCTTCATTTGTTTCTGCTCTGATTTTTGTTATTTCCTTCTTTCTAACTTTGGGCTTAATTTGTTATTGTTTTTCTAGGACTTGAAGTGTAGCATTACATTGTTTATTTATGATATTTCTTCTTTCTTTTTTTAAAAAATTATTTTAATGAGGTCATAATGGTTTATAAAATTGTAATTTCAGGTGTACATTATTATTTATCAGTTTCTGTATAGACTGCATCGTTCTCACCACCAATAGTCTAATTTTTACCTGTGACCATACGTATGTGCCCCTTTACCCCTTTTTCCCACCCCCACCCCTTTCCCCTCTGGTAACCACTAATCTTTTCTCTTTATCCATGTGTTTGTTTATCTTCCACATATGAGTGAAATCATGCAGTGTATGTCTTTCTCTGACTGGCTTATTTTGTGTAACATCATACCCTCAAGATCCATCCATGTTGTTGCAAATGGGATGATTTTGTCTTTTTTTTATGGCCTAGTAGTATTCCATTCTATACATACATCTTCTTTATCCATTCATCAGTTGATGGGCACTTGGGTTGCTTCCACATCTTGGCTATTGTGAATAATGCCACAATGAACATAGAGGTGCATAAATCTCTTTGAATTGTTGATTTCAAGTTCTTTGGATAAATACCAAGTAGTGAGATAGCTGGATCATAAGGTATTTCTATTTTTAATTTTTTGAGAAATCTCCGTACAGTTTTCCATAGTGGCTGCACCAGTTTGCATTCCCACCAGCAGTGTACGAGGGTTCCCTTTTCTCCACATCCTCTCCAACATTTGTTATTTTTTGTCTTGGTAATTATATCCATTCTGACAGGTGTAACGTGATATCTCATTGTAGTTTTGATTTGCATTTCCCTAATAATTAGTGATGTTGAAGATCTTTTCATGTGCCTATTGGCCATTGTATATCTTCTTTGGAAAAATGTCTGTTCATATCCTCTGCCCATTTTTTGATCCGGTTGTTTGTTTTTGTGTTGTTGAGTTGTATAAATTCTTTATATATTTTGGAAATTGACCGCTTGTCAGATATATGATTTGCAAATACTTTCTCCCAGTTGGTGGGTTGTCTTTTCATTTTGTTGCTGGTTTCCTTTTCCTTGCAGAAGCTTTTTAGTCTGACATAGTCCTATTTTTGTTTTTTTGCTTTTGTTTATTTTGCCTGAATAGACATGGTATTCAAGAAGATGCTGCTAAGACTGATGTCAAAGAGTGTACTGCCTATATTTTCTTCTAGGAGTTTTATGGTTTCAGGTATTACATTCAAATCCTTAATCCATTTTGAGTTAATTTTTGTGTATGGTGTAAGATAACAGTCTACTTTCATTCTTTTGCATGTGGCTGTCCAGTTTTCCAAGCACCATTGAATAAAGGGAATTCCTTTCTGCATTGTATGTTCTTGGCTCCTTTGTTGAAGATTACCTATCCATGGATGTGTGGTTTTATATCTGGGTTTTCAATTCTGTTCCATTGATCTGTGTGTCTGTTTTTCTGCCAGTACCATGCTGTTTTGATTACTATAGCTTTGTAGTATATGTTGAAGTTAGGGATTGTGATGCCTCCAGCTTTGTTCTTTTTTCTTAGGATTGCTTTTGCTATTAGGGGTCTTTTGTTGTTCTGTGTAAATTTTAGGATTCTTTGTCCTATTTCCGTGAAGAATGTCATTGGGATTGCATTGAATCTGTAGATTGCTTTAGATAATATGGACATTTGAACTATGTTTATTCTTCCAATCCATAGGCATGGAATATCTTTCCATTTCTTTATATCTTCTTCAATTTCTTTCAATAATGTCTTACAGTTTTTAGTGTATAGGTCTTTCACCTCTTTGGTTAAATTTATCCCTAGATGTTTTATTCTTTTTGTTGCAATTGTAAATGGAATTGTATTCTTGACTTCTCATTCTGGTAGTTCATTATTAATGTGTAGAAATGCAACTAATTTTTGTAAATTGATTTGTACCCTGCAACTTTGCTGTGGTTGTTGATTACTTCTAATAGTTTTCTGATGGATTCTTTAGAGTTTTCTATATATATAATCATGTCATCCACAAACAGTGAGAGTTTCACTTCTTCCTTTCCAAATGGATACTTTTATTTCTTTTTCTTCCCTAATTTCTGTGGCCAAAACCTCCAGTACTATGTTGAATTGGATTGGCTAGAGTGGACACCCTTGTCTTATTCCTGGTCTCAGAGGAATGGCTTTTAGTTTTTCACCGTTAAGTATGATGTTGGCTGTGGGTTTGTCATGTATGGCCTTTATTATGTTGAGGTACTTTCCTTCTATACCTATTTTTTAAAAAAATTTTCCCTGAGCTAACATCTGTTGGTGATCTTCCTCTCTCTCTTTTTTTTCCTCCCCAAAGCCCCAGTACATAGTTGTATATTCTAGTTGTAATTTCTTCTAGTTCTTCTACGTGAACTGCTGCCACAGCATGGCTACTGAGAGATGAGTGGAGTGGTTCTGTGCCTGGGAATCGAACCCAGGCTGCTGAAGTGGAGTGCAGTGAACTTTAACCACCAGGCCATCAGGGCTGGCCCTATACCCATTTTATTGACAGTTTTAATCATAAGTGGATGTTGGATCTTGTCAAATGCTTTCTCTGCCTCTATTGAGATGATTGTGTGATTTTTATTCCTCATTTTGTTAAGGTGGTGTATGACATTGATTGATTTGTGGATGTTGAACCATCCTTGTATCCCTGGTATAAATCCCACTTGATCATGGTGTATGATCCTTTTAATGTATTGCTGTATTCGGTTTGCCAATATTTTGTTGAGGATTTTTGTGTCTATGTTCATCAGCAATATAGGCCTGTAATTTTCCTTCTTTGTGTTGTCCTTGTCTGGCTTTGGTATCAGGGTAATGTTGGCCTCAAAGAATGAGTAAGGATGCATCCTATCTTCTTCAATTTTTTGGAATAATTTGAGAAGGATAGGTATTAAATGTTCTTTGAATATTTGGTAGAATTCTCCAGAGAAGACTTCTGGTCCTGGACTTTTGTTTTTTGGGAGGTTTTTGATTACTGTTTCAATCTCTTGTGATTGGTCTATTCAGATTCTCTATTTCTTCTTGATTCAGTTTTGGAGGGTTGTATGAGTGTAAGAATGCATCTATTTCTTCTAGGTTATCCAATTTGTTGGCATATAGATTTTCATAGTATTCTCTTATAATCCTTTGTATTTCTGCAAAGTCTGTTGTAATTTCTCGTCTTTCATTTCTAATTTTATTTATTTGGCCTTCTCTCTTTTTTTCATAGTGAGACTGGCTAAGGGTGTTACAGTTTTGTTTATCTTCTCAAAGAACCAGTTCTTAGTTTTATTGTTCCTTTCTACTGTATTTTTTAGTCTCTATTTCATTTATTTCTGCTCTGATTTTTATTATTTCACTCCTTCTGCTGACTTTGGGCTTTGTTTGTTCTTCTTTTTCTTGTTCTGTTAGGTATAGTTTAAGATTACTTATTTGAGATTTTTCTTATTTGTTGAGCTGGGTCTGTATTGCTATGAATTTCCCTCTTATAACCATTTTTACTGCATCCTATGAGAGTTGGTATGTTGTATTTTCATTTTCATTTGTCTCCAGTTATTTTTTGATTTCTCTTTTGATCTCTTCATTGATCCAATGGTTGTTCAGTAGCATGTCATTTAGTTTCCACATATTTGTGACTTTCCCAGCTTTCTTCTTATTGTTGATTTCTAGTTTCATAGCGTTGTGGTCAGAAAAGATGCCTTATATCATTTTAGTCTTCTTAAATTTATTGAGGCTTGCCTTATTTCCCAACATATGGTCTATCTTTGAGAATGTTCCGTGTGCACTTGAGAAGAATGTGTATTCTGCTGTTTTGGGATGGAATGATCTGTATATATCTGTTAAGTCCATATGATCAAGTGTTTCATTTAAAACCACTATTTCTTTGTTGACTTTCTGTCTGGATGACCTATCCATTGATGTAAGTGGGGTGATGAGGTCCCCTCACTATGTGTTGCTGTTAATTTCTCCCTTTATGTCTGTTAGAGGCATGTATATTCATAAATATTATGTCATCTTGATGGAAAGTCCCTTTTGTCATTGTATACTGCTGCTCTTTGTCTCCCATTATCTTTTTTATCTTGAAGTCTGCTTTGTCTGATATAAGTATGGCAACACTTGCTTTCTTTTGTTTGCCATTTTCTTGGCATATCGTCATCCATCCCTTCACTCTGAGCCTATGTTTGTCTTTAGAGCTGAGATGTGTTTCCTAGAGTCAGCATATTGTTAGGTCTTGCTTTTAATCCATCGTGCCTCTCTGTGTCTTTTGTTTGGAGAATTCAATCACTTTACATTTAGAGTGATTATTGATATACGAGGGCTTAATACTGCCATTTTATCTCTTGTTTTCCAGTTGTTCTATATTTCCATTGTTTCTCTTCCCTTGTATTTCCGACTGCCATTTCAGTTTGTTGGTTTTCTGTGGTGGTTTTCTCAGTATTAATGGTTTGTGGCTCTGCTCTGCTTTGTGTTTAGTGGTTACCATAAGGTTTGTATAAAGGCTCTCATAGATGAGATAGTCCTTTTTCTGTTAGCTTCTTATCCCTATTAGCCTAAGCAGGTTCCATCCCTCTCCTCTTCCCCCTCTGAGTTGTTGTTGTCACAAATTATTGTTTTGTGCTGTGAGTTTGTGACTAAATTGAAGTGTTTATGGTTATTTTTGATGCTTTCTTTCCCTTTATCTTTTATGTTATAATTAAGTGTTTGCTAACCTGTTGTGATAGAGAGCTGCAGATTTCTGATTTTGTCTATTTATCTCCTTGCTCAAAGCTTTGTGGACCTTTCCCTTTTTGTTTCAGGTATAAGGGCTTCCTTTATCATTTCTTGTAAGGGATGTCTAGTGGTGATGAACTCCCTCAGCTTTTGTTTATCTGGGAAAGCTTGTATTTCTCCATTGTATCTGACAGATAGTTTTTCTGGATAGGGTATTCTTGGCTGAAAGTTTTTGTCTTTCAGTATTTTGAATATATCATTCCATTCTCTCCTCGCCTGTAAGGTTTCTGCTGAGAAATCCGATGAAAGCCAGATAGGGGTTCCTTTGTAGATTATTTTCTTCTGCGTTGCTGCCCTTAATATTTTTTCTTTGTGGTTGACTTTTGCCAGTGTTACTATTTATATACATTGGAGAAGGTCTTTTTGCATTGATGTAATTAGGAATTCTATTGCCTTCATGTATTTGTAAGTCCAGTTCCTTCCCCAGGTTTGCGAAGTTCTCAGCTACTATTTCTTTGAACAAGCTCTCTTTTCCTTTATCCCTCATCTCCCTCTGGAATACCTATAATCCTTATGTTGCTTTTCCTAATTGAGTTGGGTACTTTTCGAAGAATTCCTTCATTTTTAAAAAATCTTAGTTCTCTCTCCTCCTCCACTTGAAGGATTTCTATATTTCTATCTTTGAAATCACTAATTTTGTCCTCCATAATGTGAGCTCTATATTTTAAGGATTCTAGATTATTTTTTTATCTCATTAATTCTTCATATCCAGAATTTCTGTTTGGTTTTCGTTTATAGTTTAAATCTCTTTGGTGAAGTATTCTTTCTACTCATTAATTTTATTCCTGAGCTCATTGAACTGTCTTTCCGAGTTTTCTTCTAACTCATTGAGTTTCTTTATGACACCTATTTTGAATTCTCTGTCATTTAGATTATAGATTTCTGTAGCTTCAGGTTTGGTTTCTGGAGACTTGTCATTTTCCTTCTGCTTTCAATTGTTACTGTAGTTTTTTGTGGAGTCTGATGAACTAATCCTTTACCAGAGCTTTTGTGGTAGTATCAGGTTGTAGTTTCCACCTAGTACCACTGGGGGGAAGCAGGAGCTGTGTTTCTGACCCCATTCCGTCTGCTGGAAGTTGTGCGAGTATGGTGGGTACTCCCACAGGCTGGGATAGCATTTGTGTGCATGATGGGCTGCCTCCACCTCCACTTACAGTTCCGCTGGCTGCTGTGCTTGGTGGACGGGGCTTGGTGGTGGAGTCTGAGCCAGGCCCCCTCATTTGGGCTGTGGTGGCATGGTGGGCTCTCCCAGAGGCTAGGATATTGTTCGCACATGTGCATGGTCTGTCTCCACCTCTTCTTACAGTTACACTGAGGTGTGTTCCCACTGTTGGGGTTGCTGCGGAATGGTGGGTGCTCCCGTGGGCTGGGATAGCATTTGCCCGCAGTCTGGGCTGTCCCTACCTCCTGTTAGAGTAGCACCAGCCACTGTGAGAGGACCCATAACCTGGTTTGCTGCTGCCAAGGGAGGGTAGGGGAATGCTCACATATCACCATTGCTTCCTGGGGACCCTGTCCATCCACCTTCAGAGGTATAGCTATATGGGTCTCTCAGCTGTCCTGTTGTGCTGTGTGGGTATCCTCCATTGGTCAATGAATGTCAGTTCAGTTGTAGTTCAGGGGGAGAGAGACAAAGGGATCAGCCCACTCCACCACTTTGCTGATGTCGCTCTTAGATCCCCAGCTTTTTACAAACTGCTATAATGCAGGAACAGCCAGATGGAAATGATGCATAGGGCAAGGTATGTGGGAAGTGTTCAGAGCTTCCATGCCCTCTCCAGGTGTCACTCGTCCCAAATCGCCATGTGTTCACTGTCCTGGAAGCTCCTCTTCTTTCTGAATGTAGCCATTTATTGCTATAATCTTCCCTTTGATAACTGCTTTTGCTGCATCCCATGTTGTGTTTCTATTTACATTTGTCTCAAGGTATTTTTTGATTTTCTTTATGATTTCTTCATTTGACCCATTAATGATCAGGAATGAGTTGTTTAATTTCCACATAGATGAGGATTTTCCAGGTTTCTTCCTATTATTGTTTTCTACTTTCACACCATTGTGGTTGTAAAAGATGCTTGTTGACTTCAGTCTTCTTAAATTGGGTGAGATTTGTTTTGTGATCTAACATATGATCTATCCTGGAGAATGTTCCATGTGCCCTTGAGAAGAATGTCTATTCTACTGCTGTTGGGTGGAATGTGTATGTCTGTTTGGTCCATTTGATAAAGTTTAATTCAAGTCCAATATTTCCCTACTGATTTTCTGTTTGGATGACCTATCCTTTGTTGAAAGTGGACTATTGAAGTTCTCTTCTATTATTGCATTGCTGTTTATTTATGCTTTCAGGTTTGTTAGTATTTACTTAATATATTTAGGTGCTCTGATGTTGGGTGCATCTATAGTTACAATTGTATATCCTCTTGATGAATTGACCCCTTTATCATTATATAATTCCCTTCTTTGTCTATTATTACAGTTTTTGACAAATTCTATTTTGTCTGATAAGTATAGCTACCCTTGCTCTTTTTTGGTTTCCATTTACACGAAATATCTTTTTCCATCCCTTTACTTTTAGCCTATGAGTGTCCTTAGGGGAAATGAATCTCTTGTAGGCAGCATATAATTGGGTTTTATATTTTAATCCATTCAGCCTCTATTTCTTTTGATTGGAGAATATAATCCATCTACATTTAAAGTAATTATTAATAGGTAAGGACTTATTATTGCCATTTTGTTAACTTTTTTGGGTGTTTCATAGATCCTTTGTTCCTTTCTCTCTCTCTTGCTGTCTTTCTTTGTGATTTGATGATTTGCTATAGTGGTGTGCTTTGATTCCTGTCTTTTTATCTTTTGTGCATCTACTATAGGTTTTTGCTTTGTGGTTACCATGAGGCTTACATAAAACATCTTATAGTTATAACAGTCTATTTTAAGCTGCTAACAACTTAGCTTCTTTCTCAGCAGAAAAACTGTAGACAGATCGATACAAAAACTCTACCCTTTTACTCTCTCCTTCTCCACATTTTATGTTTTTGTGTCACAATTTACATCTTTTTTTTTAAAGTTTTTTTTTTTTTTAGGAAGATTGGCCCTGAGCTATCATCTTTTGCTGATCTTCCTCTTCTTTTTCCTTTTTTCTCCCCAAAGCCCCAGTAGATAGTTGTATGTCATAGTTGTACATCCTTCTAGTTGCTCCATGTGGGACGCCACCTCAGCATGGCTTGATCAGCAGTACTAGGTCTGCACCCAGGATCTGTACTGAGGAACTCTGGGCCACTGAAGCGGAGTGCATGAACTTAACTGCTACGCCACCGGGCCAACCCCTACATCTTTTTATATTGTGTATCCATTAACAAATTATTGTAGCTATAGTTCTTTTTAATACTTTTGACATTTTTTAAAAGCCCATTTCTTTTTTTATTGATGTCTTAATAGTTTATAACATTGTGAAATTTTAGTTGTACATTATTGTTTGTCACTCACCATATAAATGCCTCCCTTCACCCCTTGTGCCCACCCCCCGAACCCCCTTGACCCTGGTAACCACCAAACAGTTCTCTCTGTCCGTGTATTAGTTTATCTTCCACATATGAGTGAAATCATGCAGTGTTTGTCTTTCTCTCTCTGGCTTATTTTGATTAACATAATACCCTCCAGGTCCATCCATGTTGTTGCAAATGGGACAATTTTGTCTTTTTTATGGCTGAATAGTATTTCATTGAACATATATACCACATCTTCTTTATCAATTCATCAGACGAGGATACTTGGGTTGCTTCCACTTCTTGGCTATAGTGAATAATGCTGCAATGAACATAGGGGTGCATAAGCCTCTTTGGATGGTTGATTTCAGGTTCGTTGGATAGATACCCAGTAGTGGGATAGCTGGATAATAAGGTATTTCTATTTTCAATTTTTTGAGGAATCTCCATACCATTTTCCATAGACGCTGCACCAGTTTGCATTCCCAGCAGTGAGTGAGTGTTCCCGTTTCTCCACATCCTCTCCAACATTTGTTTTTTTTTTTGTCTTGGTGATTATAGCCATTCTAACAGGTGTAAGGTGATAGTGTAGTTTTGATTTGCATTTCCATGATGATTAGTGATGTTGAACATATTGTCATATGCCTATTGGCCATCTGTATATCTTCCTTGGGAAATTATCTGTTCATATCCTCTGCCCATTTTGTTCGCTTTTTTGTTGTTCAGTTGTGTGAGTTCTTTATATATTATGGAGATTAACCCCTTGTTGGATATATGATTTGCAAATATTTTCTCCCAGCTGGTGGGTTGTCTATTCATTTTGATCCTGGTTTCATTTGCATTGTAGAGGCTCTTTAATCTGAGGAAGTCCCACTTGTTTATTTTTAATTTTGTTTCCCTTATCCGAGTAGACATGGAATCCAAAAAGGTCCCTTTATGACCGATGTCAAATAGTGTACTGCCTATATTTTCTTCCAGGAGTTTTATAGTTTCAGGTCTCACCTTCAGGTCTTTGATCCATTTTGAGATAATTTTTGTGTATGGCAAAAGAAGATGGTCTACTTTCATTCTTTTGCATGTGGCTGTCCAGTTTTCCCATCACCATTTATTGAAGAGACTTTCCTTTCTCCATTGTATGTTCTTAGCTCCTTTGTCGAAGATTAGCTGTCCATAGATGTGTGGTTTTATTTCTGGGCTTTCAATTCTGTTCCATTGATCTGTGTGTCTGTTTTTGTAGCAGTACCATGCTGTTTTGATTACTATTGCTTTGTAGTATGTTTTGAAGTCAGGGATTTTGATGCCTCCAGCTTTGCTCTTTTTTCTCAGGATTCCTTTAGCTATTTGGGGTCTTTTGTTGCCCCATATGAATTTTAGTATTCTTTGTTCTATTTCTGTGAAGAATGTCATTGGGATTCTGATTGGGATTGCATTGAATCTGTAGATTGCTTTAGGTAATATAGACATTTTAACTATGTTTATTCTTCCAATCCATGTGCATGGGATATCTTTCCATTTCTTTATGTCGTCATCAATTTCTTTCAGTAATGTCTTATGGTTTTCATTGTATGGGTCTTTCACTTCCTTGGTTAAATTTATTCCTAGATATTTTATTCTTTTTGTTGTGATTGTAAATGGAATTATCTTTTTGAGTTCTCTTTATGTTAGTTTGTTATTAGCATACAGAAATGAAACTGATTTTTGTAAGTTGATTTTGGACCCTGAAACTTTGCTGTATTTGTTGATTATTTCTAATAGCCTTCCAATGGATTATTTAGGGTTTTCTATATCTAAAATCATGTCACCTGCAAATAGTGAGAGTTTCACTTCTTTGTTGCCTATTTGGATTCCTTTTATTCCTTTTTCTTGCCTAATTGCTCTGGCCAAAACCTCCAGTACTGTGTTGAATAAAAGTGGCAAGAGTGGACACCCTTGTCTTGTTGTTCTCAGAGGAATGGCTTTCAGACTTTCCCTGTTGAGTATGATGTTGGCTGTGGGTTTGTCATATGTGGCCTTTATGTTGAGGTGCCTTCCTTCTATACCCATTTTGTTGATAGTTTTTATCATAAATTGATTTATATCTTATCAAATGCCTTCTCTGCATCTACTGAGATGATCATGTGGTTTTTATTCATCATTTTGTTAATGTGGTGTATCACATTGATTGATTTGTGGATGTTGAACCATCCCTGCATCCCTGGTATAAATCCCACTTGGTCATGGTGTATGATCTTTTTAACATATTGATGTATTCTGTTTGCCAACATTTTGTTGAGGATTTTTGCGTCTATGTTCATCAGAAATATCAGCTGGTAGTTTTCCTTCTTTGTGTTGTCCTTGTCTGGCTTTGGTATCAGGGTGATGTTGGCCTCATAGAATGTGTTAAGGAGTGTTCTATCTTCAGCTACTTTTTGGAGTAGTTTGAGAAGGATAGGTATTAAATCTTCTTGGAATGTTTGGTAAAATTGTCCGGAGAAGCCATCTGGTTCTGGACTTGTATTTTTTGGGAGGTTTTTGATTACTCTTTCAATCTCTTTACTTGTGATTGGTCTATTCAGATTCTCTATTTCTTCTTGATTCAGTTTTGGGAGGTTGTATGAGTCTAAGAATTTATCCATTTCTTCTAGATTGTCTAATTTGTTGGCATATAATATTTCATAACATTCTCTTATAATCCTTTGCGTTTCTGTGGTATCCGTTGTAATTTCTCCTCTTCCATTTCTAATTTTATTAATTTGAGGCTTCTCTCTTTTTTTCTGAATGAGTCTGGCTAAGAGTTTGTCAATTTTGTTTATCTTCTCAAAGAACCAACTCTTCTTTTCATTGATCCTTTCTACTGCCTTTTGGTTTCAATTTCGTTTATTTCTGCTCTAATTTTTATTATTTCTCTCCTTCTGCTGACTTTGGGCTTTGTTTATTCTTATTTTTCTAGTTCTGTTAGGCGTAGTTTAAGGTTGCTTATTTGGTATTTATCTTGTTTGTTAAGGTGGGCCTGTATTGCTATGAGTTTCCCTCTCAGGACCACTTTTGCTGCATCCCATATGAGTTGGTATTTTCATTTTTATTTGTCTCCAGATATTTTTTGATTTCTCCTTTAATTTCATCGATGATCCATTTTTGGTTCAGTTGCATGTTGTTTAATCTCCACATCTTTGTCACTGTCCCAGTTATTTAATTATAATTGATTTCTAGTCTCATAACATTATGGTCGGAAAAGATCCTTGTTATGATCAATCTTCTTAAATTTACAGAGGCTTGCCTAATTTCCCAACATATGGTCTATCCTTGAGAATGTTCCATGCATGCTTGAGAAGAATGTGTAGTCTGCTATTTTTGGATGGAGTGCTCTGTATATGTCTATTAAGTCCATCTCGTCTAGTTTTTCATTTAAGTCCACTATTTCCTTATTGACTTTTTGTCTGGATGATCTATCCATTGATGTAAGTGGGGTATTAAGATCCCCTACTATTATTGTGTTGTTGTTAATATCTCCTTTTAGGTTTGTTAATAGTTGCTTTATGTACTTTGGTGCTCCTGTGTTGGGTGCATATATATTTATAAATGATATGACTTCTTGGTGGAGTGTCCCTTTTATCATTATATATGCCCCTCTTTGTCTCTCATTAGCTGTTTTATCTTGAAGTCAGCTTTGTCTGATATAAGTATGGCAACACCTGCTTTCTTTTGTTTGCCATTAGCTTGGAGTATTGTATTCCATCCTTTCACTCTGATCCTGTGTTTGTTTTTAGAGCTGAGTTGTGTTTCCTGGAGGCAGCATATTGTTGGGTCTTGCTTTTTAATCCATCCTACCACTCTGTCTTTTGATTGGAGATTTCAATCCATTTACATTTAGAGTGATTATTGATATATGAGGGCTTAATGTTGCTATTTTATTGCTTATTTTCCAGTTCTTTTGCTTTTCCTTTGTTTCTCATCCCATGTGTTTTGGACTACCAATTCAGTTTAGTAGTTCTGTATTATGACTCTTTTAGTTTTCTCTTTATTTGTCGTATGTGATTCTGTTCTGATTATTTGTTTACTGGTTACCTTGAGGTTTGTATAAAAAGTCTCGTGGATGAGATAGTCCATTATCTGATGACTTCTTATTTCTTTAGACTAATTCGATTCGATCCCTTTTCTCTTCCTTTTCTAAGTTATTATTGTCACAACTTATTCAATCTTGTGTTGTGAGTGTGTGTTTAAAGTGATGAGGTTATATTAATTTTTGGTGTTTTCCTTCCCTTGATCTTTGATTTTGGTATTTAAGTGTTTGCTAACCTATTTTGATAGAGAGCCACTATTTTTCTGATTTTGCTCTATATTTCTCCTTCTCAAAGCTTTGAAGCTTTGTATCCCCTTTCTCTCTCTCTCTCTTTTTTTTTTTTTCAGGCATGAGGGCCTTCTTGAGCATTTCTTGCAGTAGGGGTCTTCTGGCCATGAACTCCCTTAGCTTTTGTTTATCTGGGAAAGTTATTATTTCTCCATCATATTTGAGGGATATATTCACTGGATAGAGTATTCTTGGCTGAAAGTTTTTGCCTTTAGAATTTTGAATATATCATTCCAGTCTCTCCTAACCTGTAAAGTTTCTGTGAGAAATCTGCTGACAGCCTGATGGGAATTCCTTTGTACGTTATTTTTTGTTTTTGTCTAGCTGCCCCTAATATTGTTTCTTTGTCATTGACTTTTGCCAGCTTTACTGCTATATGACTTGGAGAGGGCCTTTTCCTATTGACATGTTTAGGTGATCTGTTGGCTTCATTTACTGGTATTTCCAACACCTTCCCCAGATTTGGGAAGTTCTCAGCTATTATTTTCTTGAATAAGCTCTCTGTTCCTTTTTCCCTCTCTTCTCCCTCAGGAATACCTATAATCCTTATGTAATTTCCTAATTGAGTCGGATATTTCTCAGAGAATTTCTTCATTTCTTTTTAGTCTTAGTTCTCTCTCCTCCTCCATCTGGAGCATATCTGTATTCCTATCCTCTATAATGCTAATTCTTTCCTCCATATTATCAGCTCTATTCTTTAAAGATTCCAGATTTTCCTTTATCTCCTCCATTGTGTTTTTCATCTCCAACAATATTGATTGGTTTTTCTTTATGGTTTCAATCTCTTTTGTGAAGAAATTCCTGATATCGTTGAATTGTTTATCTGTGTTTTCTTGTAATTCCTTGAGCTTTTTTATGATAGCTATTTTGAATTCTCTGTCATTTAGTGTATAAATTTATATGCCTTCAGAGTGGATTTCTGGGTGCTTGTCATTTTCCTTCTGGTGTGGAGATTTAATATATTTTTGCATTATGCCTGCAGAAGTTGCCTTGCTTTTCCTCATCCTAAAATATCTGGTTGCAGTTTCCACCTGTCGCCACTGGGTGGGGATCAAGGGCTGTGTATTCTGATCCCATTGTGATCCGCAAGCACTCTGGCTGACCAGCTGAGCTGAAGCGGTGGGTGTATGGAGGGGAGGGGCTCTCTCTTTCGCCTGCCGGATTCCAGGGGGCTTTTTGTTCTTCCCTCACTATCTGCTCTCCTGGGGTGCTCAGATGTTGACAGCACGCCTGTAACAGTTCAGACTCCACCATATGGGAATTTCCCACAGGCTGTGAGAGAACTTGGAGAGCGACAGTTTTCCTGCAGAAGACCACCCCTCCCTGCCTCTCTGGGAGCTGCAAGACCTGGAGTCGCTGATGGATAGGGGAGGGGGAGGATTTCTTCTTACCTCTCCTCACTTCCTCTGGGGGCTCCATGTCCACTCTCAGATGTGTGGCTGTGTGGGTCTCTCAGACGTCCTTTTGTGTTGTGTGAACGTCCTTTGTTGGTATGTGAATGTCATTTTTGTTATATCTTATCTGGGGAGAGTTTATGGGAAAGCTCACTCTGCCATGAGGCTGACTTCAATCCATTGGTAGTTTTTGACTGAAACCATTTTTACTACGTTAGTTGCAAAATGATGACTCTCTAATTCCATAATTTCTTCTACATTTATGAGAAGGAGAGCTTTCATTGTAAGGAGAGGTTTCCATTCTCCCTCATTATTTATATATTTATTTATATAATACAGTCTGAAATTGTATTTCAATTTAAATTTATGTGATCTGATAAATTACTAATTTACTCTCTTATATCATTCTTTATTTTGATGCTCAAATTCTCTCAGCATTGTCCTCTGGAAGCCCTTTCAAGTGGGCTCCTGTGTCCTTTTATTTTTCTTCTTCCATTTTTTAATTTACTTTTTCAGTAGACTTATTTAGAGCAGTTTTAGGTTCACAGCAATATTGAGAGCAAGGTACAGACATTTCCCATATATGCTTTTCCCCCACCTGCACAAGCCTCCCCCACTATAAAAATCCTTAACTGTAGTGGTACATTTGTCACAATCAATGAACCTACATTGACACATTATCACCCAAAGTCCGTAGTTTACTTTAGGATTTACTTTTGGTGTTGTACGTTCTATGGGTTTTGAAAAATGTATAATGATGTATAGCTACCATTATAGTATACAGAGTATCCTGTATCTTTTCACATATTATTTTCTGAGCACTTCCTTTCTTTCTGAGGGAAGACATCCCAGGTTTCTCTTCTGTTTCCCCTGACCAGCCATGGAATCAACCATTTCTCAAAGGAGCTCTGGTTCCTTTTAGTGAGAAATGGTATTTAGAAACCAAAATCTGGGATCTAGGAGTTCTCACTGCTACTAGGGTTTCTTTGCTTCTAGATCCTCTCTGTGGACAAAGCTGAGAACATCAATTATATTTACACAGAACTGATAAATATAAATGTTTCTATATCTACCTATAACCAGTAATGTAGACACACTCTGTGTCTCTCTCTCTCTCTCTAAACCAAGGCCCTGATTTATAGTTTATTTCCATGACATGAATACTCCCATATGGTTAATTTCAAGCTACCAGTGGTTTGACAGCCATCTCTCAGAATTCCCAAATATTTAACTCTTGGTTCTAGAGAGCAGGGATGATCTGAGTCTAGCATGCCACTATAAATATATCTATATCTATATCTATGTCTACTTCTATCTATCTATCTATCTATCTATCTATCTATCTATCTATCTATCTATCTACCTACCTACCTACCTATCTGTCTAACTACATGGTCCAATACAACTTTCTGTGATGAAGGAAATACTCTTTATCCATACTGTTCAATGCAGTAACCATGAGACACATATGGCTATTGAACACTTGACATGTGGCTGGTGCCACTGAAGAACTGAATCTGAAATTGTATTTAAATTTAAGTAATTTAAATTTTAATAGCCACATGTGGCTACCATGTTGGAAAGCACAGCTCTAAACTTTGAGTATCATGAGGTTCATGCTAACCAGGGGAAAGAATTTGATAGTTGTATTTACCCACAAGGTCATCACACAAATCACCATTGGGAAATCAGAACTGTGTATACCTTTCTTAGACTCATTTTGTAGTATTTTATTTGTGAATTACATGGTTGGAGCAGGTACTAACCATGTTCATTTCAGTGCTATAAGTATCTAAATGTCCTAATGTAGTCCCAATCAAATAAATTAGAGCCTGGGCATGCATAGTGTCTTTCAGGAGAAGGTCAAAAGGGAGGCCAACTTATAAAGATAAGGGCTGTTTGCTGAGCATAAAGTAGACAAAGAGAGGCAGCATGTGCTAGAAGATGACATTCAGGCCATGATTGAATAAGCATTGCTGTTCTACTCAATGGATCCTATTTTTCTATGATTCATGCTGGCCAATGCCCTCTATTGACACAGTCTGTCTTCTGCTATTTTAATGCCACTGATTAGTGGTCAGTCACCACTCTTCTAGCATTTTGTCTGTCTCTGTAGTTCCTGTACATATCTGAGATCTTCCATTTGAAGACTTGTGCCCCAGGTCTTCCATTACCTGATGCCTCTCAAGGCACAATCCATACTTCTCAAGCTAGGTTGTGCACACAAACTACCACATCTTGTGAAAGTTCAGATTTGATTAGATAGTTCTAGGGTGGGGGTTAAGATTCTGCATTTCTAAAGAGCTCCTAGATGCTGTTGATGCTGGTCCATGGACCACACTTTGAGTAGCAAGAGTTTATCTCTAGTCCAATATTATTCTCTTAAATTCCCTCAAAAATGTTTAGAGGAAAGATCCTTTAATTTTTCTCTACAATTAAGTCTTAGTATTGCATCCTCTTTTGAAAAATTTCAAACTATATTTTAGCTAGAATAATTTGAGTTTTTTCCTGGGGGTAATGCTATTCCATATTACTTATAGCTAAAGTACTTTTAGAATTCTTCAAGGGACATACTGATAACACTATATATCTTAGACGGAAACATTCTCTCTCAAATTACCCAGCTGTGTTGGTGGGGACGGTGGCATAATCAAGAGGAGACGGTCAAGAATAGTATAGACCTCGGGAAAAACTGGATTAAGACAATTTTTGCCTTTTTCTGGCTCTGCCAGATAGACATCAGAGTGCATACCCCTCCCAGTTTGACTATGTACTGCTTTTCTATTTTTCCCTAGGGATTTGGAGTTTCATTTGGATTTCTCATCATCTAAACTGTGCTGTTTAACATTGACTGGTTTACCTATAATGTCTTTCCTCTCCTTTTAGCTCTGTCTGACCTGGAGTTCGTGGCTCAATCTATTATCTTTATTTTTGCTGGCTACAAGACCACTAGCAGTTCTCTTTCCTTCCTTATATATTTTTTGGCCATTCACTGTGATGTCCAGCAGAAGCGTGCAGGAGGATATTGATGTGACTTTCCCCAATAAGGTGAATGGATGATACCTGGAGAGGGAGGGAGAAGGTGAAGTCTTAGCAAGAATGTCTCCTCACCACTTCCTAGGAGTATTTTTGGAAAAAGCATAAGCATCAGTTCTTTCACCTGCACTATTTAGGAAAGATCTAAAGAGACAAAATCAGAGGGAAAGACATGAGCAATGTATAGCTACTCACAGAAATATAAGATCTTTGAAAAAAGTGCTGGCTCTGGTGTGTCAGTTATCTGTTCCTGCAATTATGCCAAGTAAAAATCAGAAAACCTCAGTGGTACCTAACAATAAGCATTTACTTTTCAAGTGTCTGGGTAGTTATCTCTGTTGACATTGGCTGGAGTTGTTTTGGTCAGGCTGTTGGCTGATCTAGACTAACCTTGGCTAAGCTGGGTGGGCTGACTCAGCTCCATACATGCTCTACACGTCTCTCATTTTCCAGAAAACCAGCCTGGGTGTACTCTTCTCAGGGCAATGGCAGAGGCCAAGAGCAGGAAGCTCAGTCACATGGGTGCCTTTCAAAACTGTGCTTGCATCTCACTTAGCCAACATTCTGTTAGTTTAAAGGAAGCCACCAAGCTAACCCCAGAGTCAGAGTGGGAGGGCACCACAAAGTTAGGTGGCAAAGGACATGGACACAGAAAGGGGTGGAGAGTTGGGACCATTAGTGCAGTCTACTACCCTGGGTAAACTTTGAAGACTAGGAGAGCCTGGTGTACAGGAAAGAGCATAGGGTAGGAAATGGAAGACATGACTGAGTCCTGACTGTGGTTTTGGACAAGTCTTATGATCTTTCTGAGTCTTAGGTCCTTCAGATGTAAGGTAAGAAAACATTTCAGGACCGACCTAAATTAAAGATTCTCTCTTTTCTCTGGTAAAGCCCATATTGAGATTCTTCTGTTTGAAATATGATGAAAAGTTCACTTGGAGACAGAGACTAGCTAAACATTGTGTTCTCCCTTTTTTATAAGAATAATTACAAAGACAATAACAACTTAAGAAGCTAATATTTGCTCATTTCTAAATATGACTCTTTTAAATGCTTTCTATTTATAAATGAATTAATCTTCATAAAATTCTATGTTAGGATAGGCTAGGTTTAGCCTCAGTAACAGATTATCCCTAAAATCTCCATAGCTTTACATAGCGAAGGTTTACTTTTTTTTTTTTTAATTTTGTTTATTGCAGTAACATTGGTTTATCACATTGTATAAATTTCAGGTGTACATCATTATACTTCTATTTCTGCATAGATTCTGACATACATGTCCAAGTGGATGTAGTGGAGGATGAGAGTGGGAGTCTCTGCTCCACATAGTTACTAGGGATACAGGCTATGAGGCTCCACCTTCTTCTAGCTGATTGTCTGGAACATGAGGCCTTCCCGTTGGCTGGGGAATAAAGAGCTAGAGTGTTGCTCACTGGCTTTTCAAATGTTTTGTCCCTGAAGTGACATACATCACCTCAGCTCACAGCCCATCGCCAAAGCTGATTTCCCTTAAGTTCATTGGGCTGGGAAATGTGGAGACTACAAGGATGTTGGCTAAGCAGTGAGTGTCTCTGTCCAACAGCCCTATGAAGTGTTAACTCAAATTATCTCCATGGAACATATCAGAAAACTGAGCTACAGAGAGATGAAATAACGTCCATAAACTAGTCATGTAACTAGCAGTGAAGAAGCCAAGCTATGATCCAGGATATTTGGCTCCTGAGACAGACTGTTTACCTCTACAATATTGCCTCTTCAATATAATACCAGGTCATAGCCACATATTGTACACACTTTTTTCTGATCTCTGCCAAAACTGGATTTCTTTGTGGGGTATAGAGATCTGGCCCCTGGGACTGCAGTGGCTTGCTTAGATCTTCAGAGCTTACATTCAAATCCTGAAGCGACAACTAGGAAACTGTTCCAGCAACATAGGATGGGGCTGAGGGTGGAATTCTGATCCTTTTTATAACTTTCCCTAGAAATGAAATCGTGTGCCCTGGTAGCATCCAATCTTAACATTCTTTTGTCTTATTTGGTTTAGAAAGGAACTAGTTTCTCCCCAAATTACTTGTAGAGTTTTTAATATAATACAGTGTATCTGTCCAAATTATATATTATATAAACCAAAGAGTTAGCAACTAGGAATTTTCAACTAAAAAACTTTATGTTGAATAGTGGATTTGCTCTTTTACACATTCTCCTTCCTTGGTACAGATGTTATGGCCTCTCTTTTGAGAGGAAACAGTGACTTTGGCATATATCACTGAAGAGTAAATGCCATAGTCTATTAGTCACATTTGTTCACATGAGAAAGAAAATCCACTACGTGGTAGTGTGAGGGATTTCAGACCCTGTTGAGGGATTGTCCCAATTGTTTCCTATAGTCCTGGGAGTCCATGCTACTCCATGTATCTCAATGCGTCACTGAGCAGGTCAAAGGACATGATAGATATTAAAATGTCTGTAAATGCTAAAGTCCTTTACCAAAATAAATTATTCTTTTGTACTCCTAACATTTCAATGGTACTACAGAGACTGAGTGGAAAGTTGATCCCAAATCTCAATTTATTAAAATCTGTTGCTTTCTTCCCAGGCACCTCCCACCTATGATACCCTGGTACAGATGGAGTATCTTGATATGGTGTTGAAGGAATCTCTCAGACTATTCCCAATTGCTGGTAGAATTGAGAGGGTCTATAAGAAAAATATGGAAATCAGTAGGGTGTTCATTCCCAAAGGAACAGTGGTGATGGTTCCAACTTTTGCTCTTCCCCAAGCCTCAGAATTCTGGCCAGAGCCTGAGGAGTTCCATCCTAAAAGGGACAGGGTCCCCTGGGAAAGAGAACCTACTATGATCCAGGCTGGTGGGAGCATATGCTGATATCTCTTCGTATAGATGACAAACATGTGATTGTACAATCATTCATTTGTACATCTTTTTATTTTTAGCAGTTGTTTTTCTTTTTACAAGAGTGATCATTGTTTGTTGTCAAAATTTTACAAACTGTGGACTAGAAAAAAGAAAATTATAGCTGCCCACAGTCCCAATACCTTAAAATAGGCCTCATTAACAATGTGCTATAGGTCCTTATGGACATATTTCTCTGCATTTATAGATTTTAAAAAATTTGAATGGTATTATATTTTATTTGGTTTTGAATTGCTTACTTTATTTACCAGTAAACTATAAACAATATCCTATGTTACTATATATATGTATATATATGTTTTTATATCTCTATATATCTTTTTATCTATATACTATAAATATATATATATTTGTGTGTGATTGCATGCATTTGCCATAATTTACTGAACTACTATCTGATTTGGGGAATATAGGCTCATTTTTCCTTTATGTTTTTCTGTGCTGTTCTCTTCAGCTCTCTGAATTTACCACCAACGTTCCCACATTCTGTTTTTTTAAACATTGGTGCTGTTTCCTCTAGCATTATTGTTAAGAGTTCAGGTAATGACCTAGAGGTCCTCCCTCTGATGGTTTAAGCAGCCTCACTGAGAATGGAGGTGAGCACAGGACCCCCAGTGCTGTCTATGGTTGCAGTCCTTTGCCAGCTCCCTTCTACTCTCAGTGTTTGGCGACCCTTCCAAAGTGAAGTCATGTGCTCTCTAGATGTCTGAGACATCCTCCTTGAGCATGCTCTTCTGGGAACTCTTAACCAAGATCTAACTTTGCTCACAGCTTGAACTCTGGAAAGAGCTGATGCTTTCACATTTATTTTATTGGTGAGCAAAATTTGGAATGAACTTTTTAGGGCACTAGCTGAGATCTAGACTTTTATTAGCTCCCAACTAGAAGCTCCCTGATGGCAGGGACCTTGTCTTGTTGGCCATGGTGTCCCTAGTGCTGGCATAGCATCTACACGTAGTACTTGTTGAAGAAAGTCAGAGTTGATAAAGTCCTCCATTTTCTGGACCAGAGGACCTCTGTGGTTCCTCAAAGGTCAGCAGTTCCCCTTCCTACAGCTTCACAGACATAAAACCAGAGACCACTCACTGTACTTCTCTTTGATTCATTCAGTCATCAAACAGATAGTAAACGCTTACTGTGTGTCAGGGACTGGGCCAGGCAGTGAGAAATACAAATGTTAAAAAAATGCCTATTATGAAAATTTTTGATATATACACAAGTATGTGTGTTTTGACGTATATACAAGCATATTCTATAGACACAAGTCTGTGTAATACCTTTGATGTATCTATATGTGTCCACCTGCCCACAACCACCAACCCATGTCAGCTGTATCATCCTCACACCACTGCTACCTTTATCCTGATTCCCATATTGTTTTAAGGCATATTGTGTATAACTATCCAAGAATGTTCTCCAAAATATAAGGACTCTTTAAAAAGTACATAACCACAATGCCATTCACTTTCCCCAAATCCATGATTTTTGTTCGTGTAATCACATATTGAGGAATCGAATTGAGTAAAACATAGGTCTAACTTTCAAGGAATTTATAGCTGGTGGAACAGATAGAGAAGGAAATCAGTGATTATACTATAGTGGAGTAGCATTATATGCCCATGAAAATCATCTAATCTAAGCTCTTCTATGGCGGGGGGAGAGGGGGGGTGGAGAAGGTGACAGAGAGAGAAAGAGAGAGAGATAGAGAGAGAGAGAGAGAGAGATAGAGAGAGAGAGAGAGAGAGAGAGAGAGTGAAGGGGAGCAGAGGGCAGGGGAGGAAGGGAAGAGAAGAGAAAATAACAATTTAAATAGTGGGAGGCATTTCTCCTGCTTTCTTCTTTCCATGAGCACATGACCAACACCAGGGTGTGTGGAAGCAGGAACCTACTTTTCCTTCAATCACTCTCATTTCTTACTTGCCTTTCAGAGTGTGAATATGTCATCACCCTGAATGTAGTTTTCATGTTTAAAGATAAATTTTCTTTTAAACAGCATTCATTTCATCTCCTGAACAAGACTGAAATCTCCTATGGGGTAAGGGGAATGGAAAGGATCTGTCGCTTACAATTCTCACAGCAAATGCCTGTAGCAGGATGTCAATGACTAGCCCACAGAAGTATCCTGTGTACTACTGGTTGAGGACTCTAAGTGAGAACCACAAACCTATAGCTCTTGTGGTTTTCATATTTCATTAACTTGTTCTCTTCTGGATCCAGGTTCAGTAAGGAGAACAAGGACAGCATAAATCCTTATCTATACCTGCTCTTTGGAACTGGACCCCGAAACTGCATTGGCATGAGGTTTGCTATCATGAACATGAAACTTGCTGTCGTCAGAATGCTGCAGAACTTCTCCTTCAAACCTTGTAAAGAAACACAGGTCAGACAGTGAACTTTCTGCATAGATAATGTTTTATTAAGACTTTAAAAATTATTTTATTGGGGTCATATTGGCTTATAACATTGTGTAAATTTCAGATGTACATTATTATATTTAGTTTCTGTACAGACTACATCATGTTCACCACCAATGGTCTAGTTTATATCCATCACCATACATATGTGCCCTTTATCCCTTTTTCTCTCAGCCCACCCCCTTCTTCTCTGGTAATCACCAATCTGTTTTCCTTATCTGTATGTTTGTTTATCTTCCACATATGAGTGAAATCATACGGCATTTGTCTTTCTCTGTCTGACTTATTTCACTTAGCGTAATGCCCTCAAGGTCCATCCATGTTGTTGCAAATGGCACGATTTTGTCCTTTTTATGGCTGAGTGGTATTCACACATCTTCTTTGTCCGTTCATCCATTGATGGGCACTTGGGTTGCTTCCATGTCTTGGCTATTGTGAATAATGCTGCAATGAACATAGGGGTGCATAAATCTCTTTGGATTGTTGATTTCCTGTTCTTTGGATAAATACCCAGTAGTGGAATAGCTGGATCATATGGTATTTCTGTTTTTAATTTATTGGGAAATTTTTTTTTTAAATCGAGGAGTATATGTATTTGTGTATTTGTACATATATAAGAATGTGTTTTATTCAAAGAATAATTTGTTCTGTTGGCCAGAGAATCTGTTTGGAGCCATATGTGACTTGTAGGACCTGTCAGCTCTGGACTGCTAAGTCTGTGACTTTATAAAGACCCAACGATAGGGGCTGGTCTGGCGGCATAATCGTTAAGTTTGCGCGCTCCGTTCCAGTGGCCTGGGGTCACAGTTGCTGATTCCGGGTGCGGACTTAACGCACTGCTTATCAAGCCATGGGCACAGATGTTAGCCCAGGGCCAATCTTCCTCAGCAATAAGAGGAGGATTGACAACAGATGTTAGCTCAGGGCTAATCTTCCTCACACACACACAAAAGTCCTGATGCATAGGTCATCTCAGAAATTCTAAAATAATTCACTGAGATTGGTGGCTTAACAGCACCCCATGGATTCTCATGTGCAGCCAAGGTTGAGAATCACTGATTTAAGCATTTCTGCCAGATGTGAAGGATTCCCATAGTCCAGGGCCATCCTGGATATTTGGCCTCACCTTCCAAGAGCCCTGTTCCAGTCAAGCTGGACTCCTTTTACATCCTAATAATAACCCTATAAAAATTCTTCCTGCGGGGCCGGCCCGGTGGCGCAAGCGGTTAAGTGCGCGTGCTCCGCTGCGGCGGCCCGAGGTTCGCTGGTTCGGATCCCGGGCGCGCACTGACGCACTGCTTGGCAAGCCATGCTGTGGCGGCGTCCCATATAAAGTGGAGGAAGATGGGCACAGATGTTAGCCCAGGGCCGTCTTCCTCAGCAAAAAAAAGAGGAGAATTGGCGGATGTTAGCACAGGGCTGATCTCCTCACAAAAAAAAAAAAAAAAAAAATTCTTCCTGCTCTACCACCCATTCTGTTCTTATCCTTCAAGTCCTTGTTCTATCCACGAGCCCCTCCATGGAGCGTCCGTCATCCAGTTCAGAGCCCATTCTGTCCTCTGCTCTGTTACTGGTTACTGCAGGCTGGTATCATTGGTTGGACCATCTAACTTAATACTGTGTTATTAAATCATCCAGTGTGGTTCTCTATGTTTTCTTTGTACCTAAGAATGTTTTTTAACTCTAGCACCTCATTTATTCCCTTCATAAACTCCCAATGGTGCCTTGCAGTCATCCAGTAAATGCTTAAGGAGTGATTTGCAGTTGATTTAGAGCTCTTGGATACAAATTTTGAACAATTTTAACTTTAAAAATTTAACAAATGAAATTTTTGTTTGTGCCTGTTGTGTGTGTGTGTTTATCTGTTGGGGAAATATGTGTATGCCATTTGAAATTATAAAATAACAAGGTTTTACATTTATAGAAAGATCTGGACTCTTTCCTCTGAAGAACTTAAAAAATGGTTGTCGTTGATTCATATCAAACAAGGCCCTAAAATAAGGATTATTTCTAGGACTTGTGCATTAAATTTGCAGCTTCTCTCCTTAACTGGGGTTTCTGTAGGAGAGAGGAGCATAGAGATGGTTTCCATCTTATTTGTGGCTTTAGGGCAGCTATGTGGCAATCCTGTAAGTGTGTAAACAGGGGACTCAGTCCTGAGAGAAAGCAGGTCTCTTGCACACGTGGGATGGGGCAGACACTCTCTGCCAGCTCCTAGTCATCCACAGGCTGGTGCTTCTCACCCTCCATGGCAATTTGCTTGCCCTTCAGTCAACTGAGTCCTGAAGATTAATCTGCTGGTGGCTCCCCCAACACTGAAGGAGTGGCTGGGTGAGAATGGGGCTAAAACTATCAGTCAAAACACTGTAGGTGTAATCATATATCTGACAAGGGGTTAATTTCCGAAATATATGAAGAACTCATACAACTCAACAACAAAATAACGAACAACTCAATAAAAAAATGGGCAGAGGATATGAGCAGACATTTTCCCAAAGAAGATATACAGATGGCCAACAGGCATATAAAAATATGTTCAACATCACTAATTCTTAGGGAAATGCAAATCAAAACTACAATGAGATATCACCTTATACCTGTCAGAATGGCTGTAATTAACAAGACAAAAAATAGCCAGTGTTGGAGAGGATGTGGAGAAAAGGGAATCCCCATACACTGCTGGTGGGAATGCAAACTGGTGTAGCCACTATGGAAAAAAGTATGGGGATTTCTCAAAAAATTAAAAATAGAAACACCTTATGATCCAGCTATCCCACTACTGGGTATTTATCCAAAGAGTATGAAATCAGCAATTCAAAGACATTTATGCATCCATATGTTCATCGCAGCATTATTCACAATAGCCAACACATAGAAGCAACACAAGTGCTTATCAATGGATGAGTGGATAAAGAAGATGTGGTATATGTATACAATGGAATTCTACTCAGCTGTAAAAAAAGACAAAATTGTGCCATTTGCAACAACATGGATGGACCTTGAGGGTAATATGCTAAGTGAAATAAGCCAGACAGAGAAGGACAAACACCATATGATTTCACTCATATGTGGAAGATAAACAAACACATGGATAAAGAGAACAGATTAGTGGTTACCAGAGGGGAAGGGGGTAGAGGATAGGGAAAAGGGATAAAGAGGCACATATGTATGGTGACGGATAAAAACTAGACTGTTGCTGGTGAGCATGATGCACATTCTATACAGAAATTGATATATAATAACGTACACTGAAATTACACAGTATTATAAGCCAATATGATCTCAATAAAATAATTAAATAAAAAAATTAGAAAACCAATGTGTACATAACTTCAAATTCTACAAGGACCTAGGCTCTCTTCTCATGGGTTGTTATTGAACTGAATATTTTCTTTTATCTGCTGGATAGATCTCTTTAGTGATCTTTTTAGAAATAAACTTATAAAAAAATACATTTTTATGGATGGCATATTCCATTGCAACACTTAGGCTTTTTTGGTCTTCAAAGAAGTCTCCATAAGAGATTAAACCTTGGGATGAATCCTTTATTTACAGACCTTAAGTAAGGTGGAAAGAGTGAAACCATAAGTGTTTTGCATTAAACTTTTGACAATATAGAGGTTGCTATTTCAAATGACTGGTGCAGAACCTAAATGGAATAATGAAACAAATAATAAAATTGAATGGATTTAATATACATATTTTCTCAAAAAAAAAAAAAAAACCAAAACAAAACACTTCTAGATCAGAAGTTCACCATTTGCACTACATATGGGAGCCAAGAGATGTTAGAAAACAGGAATAATATTCACAATGAACTTTTCTCATCATGAAACTGGATGGGTTCCACTGGGAGAGGTGACTAAACTCTTTAGAAGTTGAAGATGGCCCATACAATTAAAATGTGTAATACCCACTTGGGTTACCTTGCAAGTTTCAGCATGCACAAAATTAACTCTATATAGCTTTTCAAAATAGTTTGCCATAATGCCTGAGAATTTTGAGGGTTTTAAATTTTAAAAGTTCATTCTTTTTACTTAAAACTTAATTCAAAAAGGAACACGCCGGCCCGGTGGTGTAGTGGTTGACTTTGCCTGCTCCACTGCAGCGGCCTGGGGTTTGTGGGTTTGGATCCTGGGTGTGGACCTATACACCACTCATCAAGCCGTGCTGTGGTGGTGTCCCACATACAAAGTAGAGGAAGATTGGCAGGGATGTTAGCTCAGGGACAATCTTCCTCAAGCAAAAAGAGGAAGACTGGCAACGGATATTAGCTCAGGGCCAATCTTCCTCACAGGAAAAAAAAAAAACCACAAGCCACCATGATTTTGTTTCTAGCCTGGTCCAGAATGGTGCTCTGTAGATATTTTGTCTCTGGCCTGTTCCAGAACGGTCCTCTCTTTAATGAATGGATGGATGAAAGCTTTCACTATCCAGTCTGACATAACTTACAGACTAAGTATAAAGAATCAAAGTTATATGATGCTAAAAGTAGTTTATATGTTTGTAAAGCATTATTGTCCTTAATGTGTCTTGTCTACTTCTGTTGTTGGTGGAACTTTATTAGTCAGTTCTCATATTCTTGTTTAACTGTTGCAGATCCCCCTGAAATTAGGCCCTCAAGGACTTATTCAACCACAGAAACCCATTGTTCTAAAGGTTGAATCCAGAGATGGGACCGTGAGTGGAGCCTGACTCTCCCTAAGGACTTCCATTTTGTTGTTCGAGGAAGCTGTATCCCAGCACACCAGAGACCTCAGTTTACTTTGTGAATAAACCCCAGAATGAAGATGGGCTTAACTGACTGCACTTGATGGATTCCTATGGATTGTTACATTCCTTGAGCTTTCTCAGTATCTACATAGAGAATCATATGTTGTGTGATATAAGGGAGGGGACTAAGTAAGTGCAAGATATGTGAACTCAGCTTATCTTGTTCTCACAGGACGATCTCCATCCACTCCAGTTAGTACCATCTACTCTTCCTGAGCACTAATCAAGAATAAAAGTTTATCAATGATTTTATCAGCAAATTTTAATGAAAACAAGAATTATTGTGTTGAGTATGGTAGAGACATTTATATCACATGTTCATTTTGAATATTCTATGACATATTATATTGAGCAGGTCAATAAACATCTGTTTACAAAATTATTATTTGATGCCTTCTTGCACATTAGTGGGACTCTATAGAACTGAATCAGTGAGAGCCAGTGCCTAAATGCTTTTGACCATCACAATCACTGGTTGGGTGGGGCCTTTTTCAGAACTCCCATTTGATATATTAAGATATGTGAGAGTTAATCCACTGTAACTTTGCCCGTTGCTTAGAAAGTATATTCATAGTTTAATTCTACATTTTTGGAGCATATATTTTTTGTAACACTCAACTGAGGCCCTTATTATAATATTAGTTTTGATTTAATGTTTTCATTTTGTGTCTCCTGATGTTTCTGAAAGGCAGGAAACATGTTTTCTTATACCTCTTTGTACTCCATCCTCAACTCCCAACTGTCTTAACACAATGAAGATCAAATGAAAAAAGATTGATTGGTAAATTGACTGTGCAGAAAGGCTAAAAGCATTCATCAGTTTCAGTTGGTATCAGAAATGCATAGGTTTTTCCTTTTCCTTTTCTGCCTCTTCCTTACCATTTCCTCTCTTCCTCTTCCTTTCTCTCCTTTTCCCTTCCTGGATAATTCGGGCCTAAATTCAGTAGGTGGGGCACAGCAAGGTGGGCAGCCACACACTGGGTTGTAGGGTCAGAAGGGAGTCACAGTGGCTCCAAATCAGAGTCCAAGTAAGGTGGGGAGGGTGTCACATGGAGGGGCGGCCTAGCAGAGGGGGGACCTGGTGTGGGAGCCCAAGCAGGTGAGAAGGGGGTCCACGCAGAGCGGGGGGGGCCTGGTGAGAGCAGCCAGAGCCCAAATAGGGTGTGGATTACTGAAGTGAGGAGGGCATCCCTGAGAGGAAAGGGATGGAGTAGGGATTGGCCATATGAAGGGGATTGATCAAATAAATAGATATATTAAGGATATATTAAGGATATATTAAGGATGATGGGAGCCAAGTTTCTCACTTTTGGAGAAGGGAATCACTGATTTGGAAAGGGAGAAAACCATAATGAACCCTGCAGAGTCAGAGATTGGAACTTAATGTGTCAGTGTAAATTCATGCTTTCTATATAGTATATGGTTGATAGGTGTGTGTGTGTGTGTGTGTGTATAGATATAAAAACATATCTTCCCTACTTCTCTCCACTGATAGCGCTTAGAAACAGTGACACCCTAATAGCAATGAGCACAGCTGGTGCCCCAATCTTGGCTTATAAATATAATTTTTCACTAAAAGGAACCAGGGCTCTTTAGAGAAATGGCTGATTCCAGGGCTGGGACTGGGAAAGTACAAGCTGAGCCTGGAACATCTTCTTGTGCTAGAAAGCAAGAGAATACTAAACAGTGATTGGGACACGTCAACATGACACAGGAACCAGCCTGAAGGGCTTCTGCTGACCAATCAAGGACAATTTGAGCATCATAATAAAAAATGATAGTAAGAGATTATAGACCGTTGAATAAAATAGGAAAATACGAGTACATACAGATATATACAAATAAATGGATAAATTGCAATTTGATGAAGATATTTACACGGATTCAAAGTGCTGCTGCTCAAAATACCCATTAATTACAAGGGGAAAGGGTAGCTTCACCGTAGAGAAACTTGGCAGACACCCCCTTCAACAAGTGATGAGAGAGAGCATCACCAGGAACAGAGTGAATTGATTGAGCGTCACCTGATGGGACACAGTGAGAAGAACTCAGTGTGACCCCTGAGATAGTCCTGCCAAGGAGGGAAACCTGAAAGAAATCCTGCAATAGTCAGACAAACCCAAACTGACGAATATTCTACTCCTCTCCATTTGTAACTGGTTTGTAATCTTCAAAAGAGTCAAGGTCATGAAAGTCAAAGACTGAGGAAGTGTTCCAGACTGAAGGACACTAAAGAGAGGTATCATCTAAACGTAACACATGGGCTGGGTTCTTCTGCTATAAAGGACATTGTTGAGACAACTCAGGGGATTCAATGGGGTGTGAGGGTTACATGGCAGTAATCTAGCAGAGTTAACTTCCTGACCTTGAAGGTCATTTTGTGGTAGTGTAGGAGAACATCTTTTTTGTAGGAAATAGAAGCGGTTATGAGTATCTGGTCAGCAATTTACTCTGAGGTGGTTCAGGAAAATAGTTCTTTGAACAGACTTTTCTGTAAGTTTGTGATTGTTTGTGGGGGGAGAGCCACAAAGGCACCTTTGGGCTTATCCAGCTCTCCTTCTCTCTCACCTTAGTCTTATTTGTGTTATTTTAGTATCAGGAGGCAGCACCACACTGTGATTGAGAGATGGGGGGCTCTGAAGCTGGAGTTCTTGGGTTGAATCCCAGCTCAGTCCAGGGTTGAGTCTGGACCAGTCAGTGGTTTTGGGCAAATGGTGAAACTACCAGGAAAGGCGGCTTTAGTTTGACCAAGGGTGATTCTCCAGAGAATGGAGCATCTGTGAGCTAGTAACAGCCAATACTCCCAACAACTGGGGATGGATGTGCAGCCCAGGGAAAGGGATCTGGAACCCTCCTACACTGCATACACTTACGAGTGTGAACTTGAACAAGTTAACTTAATACCTTCATGCTTTAGACTTAGTGTCTCAGAATCCTCATCTGCAAAATAGGGGAATAACACAGCACCTAACTCAAGTGATGATGGAATCTGATGAGGTGTGTGAAGTATTAGGACCACGGGCCAGGAAGTGAACATTTAATAAATGTCAGCTATTATTTTCATAGATATATTATCCTCAGTCCTCAGGAGGCCAATATTGGTTTTGAAGTTTGGGGTCCAGCCTTATCAACCCCAGCTTCATCTACCAGTTTAGAAAATAATTGCATACATCTCTCACGGAGGTTTAAGTATGAAATCATTGGTGTCACAGCTAATGCTGTTCAATAATTTCCCTGAGAACAATATTGATATGGATAGAAAGATATACACATACACACAGAATTAACACTGTTACATTTATGAGGAATTTTTCCATCTTCAAACAAGATTCCATGGAAATATAAATGTCCCATTCTAGGAGTGACTTTGTCATCACAACTAGGCCTGGGCAACCTTGGGGGATGCACTGCAGTGATTGAAGGGAAATACTCCTATTGTGTTCATGTGGGCCCTCTCCTGCCCTTGATTAAAATTGCTTACCAGGCCCCAGAGTTCTGACAAGTCTCTCTGGTCACCTCCAGGCTGTGTGGTGTCCAGGATACATGAAAAGCTAGGATGAGACAGGTTAGCCCTTCAGGGCTCTAAGATAGGCAGGAACAGGAAATTGTCGGGTCGATGTTGGTTAATTCAAGGATTCACTTCCTTTCCTGGACAGACTGGCTGAGAACTTCTGCAGAGTGAGTGATTATCCACAGGACTCGAAGGCCCTCAGTTTCGTGTGTGAACTTCCATATTCACTTTTAGGCCAAGAATTATCCTTTCCGTGGGATCTTGTTTGAAGATGGAAAAATTCCTTGTCAGTGTAACAGTGTAAGCCTGTATGTATGTATATATCTTTTTATCTATCATCTATCTATCTATTTATCCATCTATCATCATCCATCTACATCTATATGAATCTATATCTATCTACCTATTTATCTATCATCTACTACATTTATCTATCAATATCTATCCATCTATGTATCTATTATCATCTGTTGTATCTATCTAGAAAGACAGAAATGTCTGAGGAGGCCCAGGCGTTCCAGCCCCTAGCTGTTTGAGTCTTTCCAACTCATACATGTGAGGAGAACCTTCAGGACGATCCCACATCCAGCCTGTCTACAACCACATGAGAGACCCCAAGCAAGAGCTGCCCAGCTGAGCCCAGTTAACCCCAGATTCAGGAGCAAAGTAAAAGATCATTATTGTCCCCACCACAATAGATAACTGAAACATCTCTCTTTCACTTCAGGTAGAGTAAGATGTATAGGACCCAGAAGAGAGATGAGAGCTGAGGGAAACTGGAGGAAGCAATGAACATTTAAGTTACCGTGAATCACTGGAAGCAGCAGTGGGGTGGTGGGTCAGCTCAGAGGAAGGAGTGCCAAGGTCTAAGCAAGTGACATTAGGAATCACATGGACAAAAGGGAAAGGCAGAGTACTGACTTTATTGAGTACTTATCATGTGTTGGGTCTCCTTGACACCAAGCCTTTGTGTTCTCACCATACCTTACAGTAGGGCAACATTGTGGCTGTAGGCTGTCCAAAGTACCCCCAGTGATTCTCTCCTCCTGGCATTCACACCCTTGTATGCTCTCCTCCCACATGCATTGGGCTGACCTGTGATCCACTAGGATATTGTGGATATGATGGAGTGTGACTTCTGAGGCTGAGTCATAAGAGACATGGATGCTTCCACCTTGTTCCCTCTGGGATCACTCACTCTGGGGGAAGCCAGCTGCCATGTTGTGAGGACAATCAAGTAGCCACATGGCAAGAAACTGACACCTCCTACCACAATTAGTCCTGACGTTCCAGGCCCATGACTGAGCTACATTTGAAATAGATTATTTAGCCCAGTCCAGCTTTCAAATGATGGCAGTCTCTGGCAACCATGTGGCTGCAATCTCATGAGAGACTCTGAGCTGGAACTACTCAGTGAAGTCACTTCTGAATTCCTCACCCACAGATTCTAAGATAGTAAAATTGTTGTTGTTAAGTCACTAAGTTTTAGAGTAATTTGTTACAGAGCAAACAGTAACTAACACAGAGACAGAGGAGCTGAGACATCATCTTGGGTGGTTGCAGCAGAGAACTCTGAAGACTGTCCAGGGAAGTGACTGTCAGTTACACTTTCTGGGCAAAGGAAGGAGTTAGTGTTAGTGGCGTATGTGCATGTGTGTGTGTGAATGTGTGTAAAGGTGTGTGTATACACACATGTGAAGGCAGGTGGGGTCCCAGAAGTTGTCCTGAAAGATTACTGCTGCCGATAGAATGTAGTTGTTGAGAAGGCAGGCTCTCCCTGGATTCATTAACCAGCTCTGCCACTTACAAGCAGGGGCACCTAGTTATTTAACCTTGGTGAGCCTCAGTTTCCTCTTCTTTGAAGCAGCAATGATAAGAGCACCTATTTCATGGGGTAATTGGGAGGATTAAGAAAGTTAATACATTTGAGACTCTGAGAATGATTCTAGGCATGTGGTGAACCAGAAAAAGTTCTGGCCATTGTTATTAAGATTCACACCCTGAGCTGCAGAAGTGGTGGAAGCAGCTCTATTTGTCACAGATCAATTTGCTCGAGAGTCAATTTGCTGAACGACTCAGTCACTGGACTCCTGAGGACACTTTGTGAGGTTTCAGGTCTTCCTCCACCCTCGACCTGTGATGCTGCACTGTGGGGTGAAGAAGTGGGTATTCTTGTAAACACATTTTCCTACTTTTATTCGGGACTTATGTCCTGCCCTGACATCTGCCCCACCCCCTGCATTGTCCCTTTCTTGGGTGTACCCTGCTGCCCCCATTCTATGGGAACATTGGTGCATTGGTGGGTTTTCCCTTAAACCCACTCTATTGTATTCTTTCTGTGGACTTATATCGCTGTCTCTGGCAGAGAAATCACAATGACAGAATATCCTACGTCTTAATGTGTTATGGTTCTGGTGAATTGACTTACCTTGAATTGGTTTCAGGGGAAGTGCCAGAAGCAGGCACTGGGCTTAAAACCAGCTGCTGCAGGTGTCAATGGTCCCATGGGCCTAGCCATATTTGCCCAAAGCTTGACCCTCCCTAAACCGGTGACTTGCAAGCGGCTTACATGATTGCACCCATGACCTTGGTGTTATGCCATGAGAACTGGTACTAATGGTTAATTAATTGGTCTATTTACAGAGTGATGTGACCTGTGCCCTCTCCATCTTACTAGAATTTGAAGGTAGTTGTGCAATATGGAAACGATTCCTTCATTTATGCATTCATTCCACATCACCATTAAGCTATAGCACTCTTAGTCCCCAGGAATATAGAAATGAATAAACTGAAGTTCCTTCAGGAGGATCTCATAATTTAATTGGAGAAACAGTAACATAATTATTGCACAGTGTGCCCCTGGATACCCTGTGCTCTGGCGCATGAGGGATGGAGAAGGGATCTGTATTAATTTGCTAGGGCTGCCATAGCCAAGTATGACAGACTGGGTAGCTGAAAGAACAGAAATTTATTCTCTCACAATTCTAGAGGCTGGAATCCCAAGATCTAGGTGTCAGCAGAGTTCATTTCTTTTGAGGTCTCTCTGATTGGCTTGCACATGGCCATCTTCTCCCTGCTCTTCACAGGGTCTTCCCTCTGTGCATGTCTGTGCTCTAATCTCCTCTACTTATAAGAATTCCAGTCAAATAGGATTAGGACCTATCCATATGACCTCATTTAATCTTAATTACCTCTTTAAAGATCCTATTTCCAACTACAGTCACATTCTGAGATGTTGGAGGCTAGGACTTCAATGTATAAAGTTGGAGGGGACAAATCAGCCTATAATAGGGTCTGAGGAGAGAGCCTGTGGGCCTGCAGGTGGCTGTCACAGGAGGGGTCAAGAGACCCACAGCAGTGAATGTGCACTCTCATCAAGGCTGGTGGAGGGTGGGGCTGGGACCTGGGTGCCAGTGAGAAGGGCCCAGGTCAGAAGGGGTGACTCTCAGGCCTGATAGAGTCAGGAATGCAGCAGTGAATACTCGAGGACCGTCTGCAGAACCAGGGCAGAGAGCAGGTGTCACTTGCAAGGCCTAGGGCAGGGGGAGGGTCTCAGCTCACTTTCCCATTCCCATAAATTATTCCCCAAACATCCCAACCTCATCCTAAGAAGAGCAGGGGAAGAAGGGGGTGGATCAGAAAGACCAAACTTAAAAAAGTTCGTTACCTAAGTGAGACCAAGAAGTTGTTTTCCAGTAATAAGAAATTCTTCCTCCCCAATCCCACCCCAGGTCTCATGGGGATGATGATCTTAATTATGAAAAGGTAAAAAGCTACATTTCCTTTGAGCATCTGTGTGCAGTTTCAAAAGCACTATACCTCTCATTTCTGCAGTTGGTATCATAACACAGTTGACTGATGAACAAAGATGAAATGAAAGAAGCAAGGAGTTAGAAGGAGTCTCATTGTTTGAGCACAAGGCTTTAATTTTACAGATTTTTCATTTAATCCCCCTGACAGCCCTCTGAGGGAACTGAGGCACAGAGAGGTTAATGACATGCCTAAGGTGAGGGAGCTGGATAAGCTGGAGCCCTGTAGACCTGTGGCTTTAGCCATTATGCTGTGCTGTTTCCAAACAACCTCATTAGTCCCCCTGCTGGGATGGAGCCCAGGAGGCCTGCAAAGGGCAGGGGTAGCATGAGGTTAATGTTGGCCCCACTGGTGTCCTCTCGGGGCGTAGAATGCTGCCAAGCACATAATAGGCCTTCAGTAGATTATCCCGTGGCTGTTTGTGAACTATGTATTGGAAACACCAGTGGACTCCCACTGGCACCACGCGTCCTATGGCACTTGGGTATTTCCCAACACCTGCTATCAGGAGGTTCATTTGAACCTCAAACACCCCGGGGAGGTCAGCAGGGAGGTCCTTGTTCAGTCTTTTGTTTGTACCCACAGACATTTCCTGAGCACCACTCTGGGTGGGTACAAGATGCACACAGTTTGGTGGGAAAACATCAGACCCGCGAACAGACTGATTGGATATGGCCGGAGGTCAGCCCTGGTGCTTTGGGACACAGAGAAGAAGTACTTGTCCCCGGCGGAGGTTGGGAGGAAGTAACACCTGATCTAGGGCTTTAAAAAATTTATTTAAAAAAATCAAATTTATAGATGTCCACGATTAGAAAAGTCAAACAGTCCTATGAGGTTTATAAACAGCTAGGGACACCTTCCTCTACCTGGCCTGCACTCTGGCTTTTCCCTCCAGAATCTACTTTCAACCTGTTTAGTAGTTTCTTCTGGTGTTTACTGTTTTGTCAGTAAATGACATGCTTATACTACTGTTTCTTGATTGCTCTGGAAGGTGAGAGTTTAGATTCCTGATATCCCGTTTGGCTCATACCCATTTCCGTCTTCCTAAAACAGGGATAGGAATTGGATTCCTATTTCGTGTGTGCATCAACATGACTTAACTACTTATTATTCACAGGTGAGCCACGCCCACTTTTATGTTTTCATTTCTGTTCTTGAAAGCTTTCGTTTTTCTTGGAATCAATATTTAATTTTTATGATTTGATGAGTTTTCTCTGTCCCTATCATCCATTTTTGGCAAGAAGTGTAACTCTGCTCTCCAAGTTGAAGGCTGTGTGAGGTTCTCTCCTTGCTTCACTCCAGGCTGCTTGCTCCCGTGGCTTCTGCAGAATCAAAGTTTCGGGCATTCCCCTCACCTCTCTGCTGCACTGAATTGGCCTTTTCCCTGATCCGGTGGCTGCCTCTTGCTTGGTTTTCTCCCTCATTTTGGTAGAGGGCATCTTCTTGTACCACTCTGAGGAATGATGTGCAGGAGTAAATTTTTTTTTTTAAGAACTTGCATGTCTGAATAATTCTCTTTTCTACCCTAGACTTGATTGATAGTTTGGGCATAGAATTCTAGGTGGGATAGAATTTTTTCTCTGAATTTGAAGACATAGACTCTTGATTTTAGTATTGTGGTTGAGAAGTTTAATGCCCTTCTGATTTCTGATCCCTTGTGTGTGACCTGTTTCTTGCTCCCCCAACTTTTTTTGAAACTTTTGGGATCTTCTTTTTGTCCCTTCTGTTCTGAAAAATCATGACCATATGTCTTGGTTGATCTGAGTTCATCCATTATTCTAGGTCAGAGTTGTCCAATCAATCCTTCTTTGAGGATGCGGATGCTCTATGTCTGCGTTGTCCAGTATGGTGGCCACCACCACATGAGGCTGTTAAGCACTTGAATCATGGCTGGTGTGACCAGGACATTGCAGTTCTTATTTTATCTGATTTTAATAAACTTGTCTGTATTAAATATAATAATTTTATATTTAAAATTATTTTAAATAATTTTTAATTACTTAAAAAATTTTTAAGTCATCTCCCATTTTCCATCTCTTATTTTTCTTTTGGATTGAATTACTATACTTCACCTTCCTACCTTTCTACAGAATGTTACATCTTCTGTTATATCGTTTATTTCCAAGAGCTTCCTTTTCCTCTCTGCTCTGATTTCAGATGAGCACAGCTCTCAGTCTCCTGTGATGTTTTTGAAACTCCCTTTCTCCTCCCACGTTCCTTCGATTTCTTTGAGTTCCTTTCTCTGTTTGGTCTTTCCTTTGAGCGCCAGCCAGTCCTTGCCCATCTGCTTGTATTTGAGAGTGTGGGGGATTTGTCAATGGTGGGCTTTGGTGTAGAGCCATCTGGCTGGAGACCCTCTAAATATCAGGATCTGTAGATCTTCTGGGCTGGGCAGCTTCCCAAGGAGAATTCCAAGGAGGAATTCTCTGGTTTTCTGCCCAGGAAGTGGAAGTCTGGCCTGCTGACCAGGTGGCAGAGGGTGGTGGAAATCTCATCATTTTTCCTGCTTTCAGTCCAGCATCTTGTTCTCCTCTCTGCCAAGGCTCCCCAAGCGCAAGTCTGTCCAGTTCAACACGTGCATAAAATAGTCCCCCAGTCTTCTGCAGGGTTGGAGAAGTATTTATAACACGGTACCACAAACTGGATGACTTAAAACAACAGAAATTTATTCTTTCATTGTTCTGGAGGCCAGAAGTCGAAGATGAATATTCTCAGCAGGGTGGGTTCCTACTGGAGGCTCTGAAAGAGAATGTGCTCCATGCCCTTTCCAAGATTCTAGTGGTTACCAGCAATCCTTGGTGTCCCTTGGTTTGTGGTAGCATCACTCCTATCTCTGCCTCCGTCTTCACACAGCTGCCTTCCCTCTGTGTGTGTCTCTGTGTCTCTTCTTATAAGGGCGCTAGCCATTGATTTAGGGGTTGTCTACTCCAGTATGAGTTCATCTTAACTAATTACATCTGCAAAAACTCTATTTCCAAATAGGGCCACATTCTGAGATTGCTTGTGCAGATAAATTTTGGAGGGGACACTATTAAACCCAGTGAAGAGGGAATCTGGTGGAAGTCTAACTCTTTCTTATACAGACTTTAAACAATATTCTGTTTTCAGCCTCACTTACAACTTCTGATTTCCGACATTCCTGGTTAGTTCAGCTCCTGAGTCTTCCTGGGCTCCAGCGGCCTGGTTCTGCTGGCTTCTGGTCTCTGCAGTGCTGCAGGCCTCAGCTTCAGCTTTCTCTGCTCTGCCAAGTGAGTGAGCTTTCATGGAAGACATAAGGTGATCAGTGGCATAGACTTTGTGCCAAAGTCTGAGTTTACATCCTGGCTCTGTGACCATGTGGACTTGTCTAAGTGACTTAACATCTCTCTGCCTCAGTTTGCTCATTTGTAAAATGGGGTGATAATAAGAGCACCTACTGCATACGTTTATTCTGAGGAGTAAGGAAAATGCCTAGACAGATGTCTGTCATGAAGACCTTGTGATGACTCTTGGCTCCGTCTATTTCCTAGGTTTAAACATTTGGTTGCTCTTGTCTCCTCTCTGGTTGCTTTTGTCCTGGTGGATTTATGAGTTTAAAGAAATTCTTTTAGTGCATTTTACTGTGACTTCCAGTGGCTTCAGAGGTAAATGCATGTGTTGAATCCACCATGTTTAAGTTTCTGAAGGAATCTTAAAGTTGAGTAGGGGTTCAGGGAAGATTAGGGCAAGCGGAGCAGTCTGAGCAAAGGTGCAGAGCACGGGGTGTGCAGGGCCCTGCATGGACTCCAGTCTGATGCAGTAAGAGGTTGAGGAGGGGCGCTGGGAACCCTACTGAGTGTGGTCGCCTCTCATCTGTAGGAGTCACAGGCAGTATGGGACTGAGGGAGGAGTCAAATTCAGGAGCACCCTGATCAGATGTGCAAAGGTGGCCCTCGGAAAGGAGATCAGCCAGGAGGCTGTGGTTATTGTCGAGGTCAGAGATGATGAGGGTCTGACTAGGGCAGGGTGAAGGGTAGTGAGGAGAAGGGGAAAGTTTGAAAGATGTTTAAGCTCTTAAAAGATATTGCTAGTTGTTGCTTCCAAAAATTTTTATAATGACAATTTTTTGAATACAGAAAATTTGAACAAAAAGATGCAAATAATTGTTTAGTTACAACCATATACCCAACACCTAGATTGAAGAATTAGTATTGTGCTCTATGTTTTATCACCTATCTATGCACCCATCTATCCATCCATTGACCCATTTTACTTTTGACTGCTTTTGGTGTACGTTGCAGAATGATAAGACTTTGCTCCTAAACATTGCAGCACGTGTGTGGTTAACTGGATGAATCCTAGTGTGTAAGTGAAAATAACCTACTGATCCCATCTGTATTTAAAATTTTGGTATTTTGTTCCTCCTAGATTTTTTTGCATTAATATTGTTTTTTAAAACTATTGGTTAGAGTATAATTTATCATTATTATTGAGATTTTTGACAATTTCACACTCAAGTGGGGTGCCTCACTCTCATTGCTCTAGTCCTGGCCCTGTCTGGAGGTTCTGACTGAATTTTATAAACACACTGTGTGTGTAAGGTGGGAATGAGTTCTCTCTATTCCTTTTTATGGTTTCTTAGACATTTGCCTTTTCTCTGTCTGCACTCACTCGACTTTGGGAACTGTGTAGAAACAGATTCTGCCCCAGTCTACGAGGAGGAGAGTAGGAGGGATTTCAACCAAGAGATGGGGTCTTTTGAGATCCTACAGGGGTGGGTAAGGGGAGACATGTTGTTCTTACTCTAGGCCTTGTGCTCACACAGCTGGACATGCACCACCAGCACCAATTAGAATCCAGGAAATTAAGTCTCTAAACATTTGTGACCTCAGTGGTTCCTACACAGTAGGTGGTAAAAAGAGCCATTTAAATACAATCAGTAAGAAAGAAAAAGGTAAACAGTCCACACAGCAGACTCCCAATCTTTTAGTCATTTATTCAACTAAAACTTAAACTCATGTCTCCTCTTCTTGCTAAAAAAAGTTACACAATTTGTGGTTACTCTATAACTCTTGTCCTCTCTCAGACACTAGCTGAACAGTTCATGAGTTCATATTGGGTGAACATTTCTGGACAGCCTGCCGAGGGTCAGGTATCTGGCTGGGCAACATCACACGTTCTCTTCAGTCAGAGCCACCAGGTGCCAGACTTGCAGATCAAGGCCCCAAGACCCTGCAGATCGTGGTCCAGGGTCTGGTCTGACCTAGGCTCCTTTGAGAAGGAAAGACATTATTATTAACTCTCATGTTATAGATTAGGCAACTGAGGCTGAGAGTGTTTATAAAACTCTACACATCAGTCACATTCTGTGGATCCCTACCTGCCTGCTGTCTATGCAACATAGAGCACAGATGTCCCTGGAGTCAATAGAGAGCTCAGGGGCCACCTGGCCAGGTTCCCAGCCACACCCCTTCCTTGTCCCTCTCTATCTCTGGCATGTTCTTGTAACCCCAGGCCCATTTAGAGCCAGTTTGAACAGACCCCATCTCTTATCAACAAAGTGATTAAGGATTGTCTTTCAGAAAAACTGCAAAGTTCGCAGCCCCAGCATGCACAAAAGAAGAAATCGTGACCTGAAACGACCTCCGAACCAAAGAGCCTCCTTCTACGGAACCCAAGGACCGGGACCTGACCGGAACTTGAAAGCCAGACTAGTATCAGAAGTGAGAGGTCCCTCATTAAGGAAAATCCGGTGTTAAAATTCCTTCCCAATTTCATCATAGATGTTTAGAACCTCATCATAAATGTTTAAAACCTTACCATAAATACCTGAAGCCCACCAATCGAAACCTGTCCCACCAGCGTTTCCGTGTGCCAACCTGTTCTCCCTAACCTCTTAAATTTTGTCCCAAATCCTGAATCGGGGAGACAGATCTGAGGGCACACACCCCCTGTCTCCCTGGAGATTGATCTTGCAGATTAAAAAGCTGATTTCTCCCCTCAAAGGCTGGTCCCATAATCAATTGGCTCGTTTATGTGCATTGGGCAGAGAACCCCAATTTTGTGTGGTAACATTCTTACAGATTCTTACCCATTGTGGTTGCACAAAGTCAAAATCCCAGACATTTTACCACTTCATAACCACTAAGATGGCTATTGAAAAGAAGAAGAAGAAGAAAAAAGCAAGTGTTGGTGGGAATGTGGGAAAATTGGAACGCTCAGAGATTGCTGGTGGGAATTTAAAATGGTGCAGCCACTGTGGAAAACCGTTTGGCAGTTCCTCAAAAAGTTAATCACAGAGTTACCATATGATCCGGCAGTTCCACTCCTGGGATTATAGAGAAGAGAAGTGAAAACCGTTTCACAAACAAATACGTGTATCTTCATGTTCATGGCAACACTAATCGTAATAGTCAAAAGGTGGAAACAACGCAAATCAGTGGATGAAAGGGTATAGAAATTGTGGTATGGACTGTTAACCAAAATGAGCAGCTTTACAAGGCATAGATAAATTTTAAAGAAAAGAGAGGCTTTATTAAAAGGTTTGCAATTGGGGGAAGTACACCTCAACCCCCAAGTAGATAGGTGAGCTGGTTTTTAAAGGCAAAAAGTGGAGGGTTTGTAAGGCTAAGGCTGAGTCCAGTTCTGATTGGTTGTCCTTCCCAACTACAGTGTGTCTTGTGTCTGGGGCTTTCTAAATGTCCTAACTGCAGGGAAAGACTACTACTGCATTGTTCTCTGGCCATCTGGAGACAGTCAAGATTAAAATGTTGTTTTTTATTTCTGCCCATAGTGCATCCTTGAGAAGGTCATGGTAACCATCATATCGACTCTGGCCTCCTTCTTATCTCTTACTTTTATCGTTTCCCACTCCTTATCATAGGTTCACTAGGGTGACACCTTTGATCATTTCAGGGAGTATGTAGGTCCCTTGATGCCTGAGTGCCTCCTTGGTTATTGGGGTTCTGTCGGGGAAGAGGGAGAATCCCCCTCCGCCCTTTCCCTTAAGGTTCTTCTGGCTGGCCAAATAATTAAAAGACAGGTTAGCAGGAGAAAATAATACCAAGTTTAATAACATGTATACATGGGAGAAACCAGGGAAACTGAGTTTCTAAACACAATAGTAGAGATTCGCATCTTAAATACTGTCTTCACCTAAGGACAAAGGAGGATGTTGGGGGTGGGGAGGGAGCCAGAAGGGAGACAGAAATTACAGTAATCAAGGGTATGCAGATTTAAGTCTTCTTCTTCTGTCCTGATAAGAGTTTTCACAGATAAGGTCATTCCCCCCTCTTTCCACTACACAGAGGGAGATACCTTTACAAATGTAAAGATTTGGTAAACAGAACTTGGTTAAGAATGGGCTTAGCGAGGACCCTGCCAATCTGTCTATAACTAGAGTTAAATTCCTTTAGGCAGTTTGGGGGAGGTCAAGTGTCCGTCAGAGAAAATAATCAAGGTGAAGAGATATATTTCAGGGTGGCCAATTTTGATCTCCCACAGTCCTGCCTTTGAAACTAAAAGTTTCACGGTGCTTTTGAAACTTAAAGAAGTTTCATAGTCCAGAAGCTGAGTTGGTAGATTGTTCCATTTCACTGAACACATTTCTTAGTCCTGATAATAGATCAATCCAGTTTATTTTAGAAAGTGGCGATGCAGGCGGGCTTTTAAAGTTAGGCCTTATATATTGTGGAAGCAAGCAAGCAAGTATTTAGTAAGAAACATTTAGATTTGGGTGAATTCCTCTCTTCTTGAGGTTTCCCCAAAATATTTCGAGGTTCCTTGAACCTGCCAGATAAGTGACATTCCTTACTTATCCAGTAAATGCTGCTTAGAACAGTGAACCTAAGGTACCAGGCGAATACTTCCACGTGGCTTTATTCCATACAGTCCAATCTTTGTCTCTCAGAAGCTGTCTTGTCACATTCCAATCAAAGCTTTGGTAATACAACTAATGTTTCCAATTGTGTCCAAGTTCAGTTTTATGATCTGAAAGTTTATCAGAAACCTGTATTCCAGAGTAAATGTTAGAGTTCTTTCCATGAACTTCTTTGAAGATGAAACATTTTTTGTAAAAGCATTAGAGCAAAGAAATAACTATCTTTAAACAAGACCCAAAAATGGCAATTGACAAAGAAATTTGGTTAATTTTGTGACATACAACACTTTAAATAATAATAACCAGAATTATGACTGATAACCAGGATGGATCAGAATTTTAGTAATGTTATACGATTTCAAAATGCCTATATCAATAACATTCACCCACTTAATACACTTAAGAAGGTTTATCATAAACACTTGATTAAATATGAAACAATGTTCATTATGAAATAGTCAAGGGCAGGGAGAGAAGTCAAGATGGCGGCGTAGGCAGACTCTGAACTCACCTCCTTCCGTGGACACAGCCAATTTACAAATACTCATGGAAAAATTACACCTGAGACAGAACTGAAAACTGGATAAGAGGAACTTCTGCAGCAGAGGACTGTCCTAATTGAGGTGGAAGAGGTAGAAACTCCCTTCTGGAGAGGAAAAACGCTGCCTTTGCAAGCCGCAGTGCCTCACGGCTGCCTGGGAGCAGCCCACAGTTACGCAGCCCTCCCCGGAGGCGCAGGGCCCTAAGCCGGGGAGTGCCCCTGCTGTGGGCATTTTGTGGACCCAGCACAATTGAGACGAGTGGCATAACATCTGACATTGCCTGCTACTAAAGCATTGGGGAGTACCCCCAGAAAAGCTGGTTCAAAAAGAAATTAAAACTGGCTCTTAAAGGCACCGCGCGCAAACTCACCTGTTTCAGAAAGCAACCTAAAATCACCAGAAAGAAAGGTGCACAGTGCTTTGGTGAAAAGAGACTCACCTGATAGGCCCTGAGTGCATCTCGGTGAGAGGTGAGACATCTAGGGACTGGGACATTGGCGGCAGCCATTGTTGTGGCCTGGCGTGGGCTGTGCTGACACAGACGCCATTGGAGTTCTCTCTGGGGCCTGCTAGCCCAGGGTCTGCCCCACCCACTAGAGCACTGATTTAATCCAGCTTAGCCAGGGCAGGTAGCCCACCCTAGAGACTGGCTCCACCCAACAACAAGCCCTCAGGCAACTTGTGGGCCTGCATAGATTGGTGACTGGATTCTCTGCAGCCTGGCAACTGAGCCCACTTCAGTGGGGCAGGGCGTGCACAAGGAGCAGGTGGATAGTGTGGGGCGGTGGTGGAGTGTGTGGGGCTCCCGCCGTGGAGAGACAGGGTCCACAACAGGAGGTCAGGGCGCGCACATGGGGCAGGAATGTGTTGACTGTGTGTGTGGACCTGTGGGCAGCAGGGCTTGTCAGCTGCAGAAGACTTGTGCTTCTCAAAGACCCACATAGGGGGTTTGCCCCACCTTCCAAAGCCTGAAACAATTGGGTGCTCCTGTGCCTGAGGCCAGCCCCACCCAGCTGCAATCCTCAGAGAGCTGACAAGAGACCTAAAGGCTGGAGGCTTATAGCAATTGTAAGCCCCTGAGCCTAACAACCTGCCACGCTGGGGGCCAGCTCACTTAAGAGGAATACTGCAACACAAATGTTGTATTAGAACTTGCAGCCAACTGTGCTGGGGCTCCAACCACGCGATAAAGAGACTGAAGGGCCCACAACAACTATAAGCAGCTGAGCATTACAATAGCTGGCCAGGAGCATAACTTGGCCTCTCTGGGCACCTACAGGGAGAGCAAACAGACCACAACAGGAGGACACACGTAGCCCACATAGGGGTCACCCCTGGAACATTGAGAACTGAGGGAAGCACACTGCAGACCCCCTAAGGCATCACTTATATAAGGTCACCTATCCAAGAGCAGGAGAAATAGCTGACCTACCTAATATGTAGACACAAGCACGGGGAAAGAGGCAAAATGAGGAGGCAAAGGAATACACTCCAATAAGGGAACAGGACAAAACCCCAGAAAAAGACCTAAGTGAAACAGAAATGAGCAACCTACTTGAAAGAGAGTTCAAACAAAGAGTGTTAAGGATGCTCACCGATCTGGGGAGAAGAATAGATGAACTCAGTGAGAATGTCAACAAAGAAATGGAAGATATAGAAAAGAACCAATCAGAAATGAAGAATACAATACTGGAAATGAAAAATTCACTAGCAGGACTCAAAAGCAGAGTAGAGGATACAGAAGAATGGATCTGTGAGCTGGACGAAAGACTAGAAGAAATTACCCAAGCTGAACAGGTAAAAGAGAAAAGAATTAAAAAGAATGAGGACAGTCTAAGGGACCTCTGGGACAACATCAAGCGCACTAACATCCGTGTTATAGGTGTCCCAGAAGGAGAAGAGCGAGACAAAGGGGCAGAGAAGCTATTTCAAGAAAATATAGATGAAAACTTCCCTGACCTAAGGAAGGAAACAGACATCCAGGTACAGGAATCACAGAGAGCCCCAAACAAGGTAAACCCAAAGAGGCCCACACCAAGACACATCATAATCAAAATGTCCACAATTAAAGATAAAGAGAGAACCCTAAAAGTCGCAAGAGAAAGTGAAGTTACATACAAAGGAAACCCCATAAGCTATCAGCTGACGTCTCAGCAGAAACCTTACATGCTAGAACAGAGTGGCATGATATGTTTACAGTGCTAAAAGGAAAAACTTACAGCCAAGAATACTCTACCCAGCAAGGTTATCATTCAAAATGGAAGGAGAGATCAAAAATTTCCCAGACAAGCAAAAATTAAAGGAGTTTGTCACCAAGAAACCAGTGCTACAAGAAATGTTAAAGGGACTGATTTAAGGGGGAAAGAGAAGAACACAAGTAGGAAAAATTATCTATTTCCATGATAAGAACGTAATGGATACAAATGCACAAAAAAGAGGTTAGATATGATATCAAAAACATAAAAGGAGGGAGGAGGGGACTTAAAGAGTACAGCTTTCGGACAGAGGTCAAACTAAAGAGACCATCAATTCTGTATAGAAGGAAAAAGGAAACAAGAAGGACTACTAAAACACTGAGAAAACAAAAAAAGATAAAAAATGGCAGTAAGTACATACTTATCAATAGCTACTTTAAACGTCAATGGACTAAATACTCCAATTAAAAGGCATAGGGTGGCTGATTGGATGAAAAAACAAGACCCATATATATGCTGCATACAAGAGACACACTTCAGACCTAAAGACACTAACAAACTGAAAGTGAAGGGCTGGAAAAAGATACTCCACGCAAATGGTAATGAAAAGAAAGCTGGGCTAGCCGTAGTCATATCAGACAAAATAGACTTTGAAACAAAAACTGTAAAAAGAGACAAAGAAGGGCATTACATAATGATCAAGGGAATAATCCAACAAGAGGATATAACACTTGTAAATATCTACACACCCAATGTAGGTGCACCTAAATATATAAAGGAATTATTAACAGACATAAAAAGAGAAATAGACAGTAAAACAATAATAGTAGGGGACTTTAACACTGCACTTACACCAACGGATAGATCATCCAAACAGAAGATCAATAAGGAAACATTGGCCTTAAACGACACACTAGAACAGATGGACGTAGTAGATATATACAGAGCATTCCATCTAAAAACCGAAGAATACATGTTCTTTTCAAATGCACATAGAACATTCTCCAGGATTGATCATATATTAGGCCACAAAACAAGTCTCCATAAATTTAAGAAGATTGAAATAATACCAAGCATCTTTTCTGACCACAACGGTATGAAACTAGAAATTAACTATAGGAAGAAAATGAGAAAAGCCACAAATACGTGGAGATTAAACAAAATGCTACTGAACAATGACTGGGTCAATGAAGAAATCAAAGAAGAAATTAAAAAATACCTGGAGACAAATGAAAATGAAAATACAACATGCCAGAATTTATGGGATACAGCAAAAGCGGTTCTAAGAGGGACGTTTATAGCAATACAGGCCTATCTCAAAAAACAAGAAAAATCTCAAATAAACAATCTAACAATGCACCTAAAGGAACTGGAAAAAGAAGAAGAAACAAAGCCCAAAATCAGCAGAAGAAGGGAAATAATAAAAATCAGAGCAGAAATAAATGAAATAGAGACCAAACAATAGAAAAAATTAATAAAACCAAGAGCTGGTTCTTTGAAAAGATAAACAAAATTGACAAACCTTTAGCTAGACTCACCAAGGAAAAAAGAGAGAAGGCACAAATAAGTAAAATCAGAAATGAAAGAGGAGAAATTACAACAGACACCTCAGAAATACAAAAGATTATAAGAGAATACTATGAAAAGATATATGCCAACCAATTCAACAATCCGGAAGAAATGGATAAATTCTTAGAATCATACAACCTTCTAAAACTGGATCAAGAAGAAGTAGAGAATTTGAATAGACTAATCACCAGTAAGGAGATCAAAACAGTAATCAAAAACCTCCCCAAAAATCAAAGTCCAGGACCAGATGGCTTCCCTGGTGAATTCTACCAAAGATTCAAAGACTTAATACCTATCCTTCTCAAACTCTTCCAAAAAATTGAGGAGGAGGGGAAGCTCCCTAACTCATTCTACGAAGCTGACATTACCCTGATACCAAAACCAGACAAGGACAACACAAAAAAAAGAAAATTACAGGCCAATATCACTGATGAACATCGATGCAAAAGTTCTCAACAAAATACTAGCAAATCGCATACAACAATATGTTAAAAAGATTATACACCATGATCAAGTGGGATTTATTCCAGGTATGCAAGGATGGTTCAACATTCGCAAATCAATCAACGTAATACACCACATTAATAGAATGAAGAATAAAAATCACATGATCATCTCAATAGATGCAGAGAAAGCATTTGACAAGATACAGCATCCATTTATGATAAAAACTCTGAATAAAATGGGTATAGAAGGAAAGTATCTCAACATAATAAAGACCACATATGACAAACCCACAGCTAATATCATCCTCAATGGTGAAAAACTGAAAGCTATCCCTCTAAGAACAGGAACCAGACAAGGATGCCCACTGTCACCACTCATATTTTACATAGTACTGGAAGTCCTAGCCAGAGCAATCTGTCAAGAAAAAGAAATAAAAGGGATCCAAATTGGAAAGGAAGAAGTGAAACTGTCACTATTTTCAGATGACATGATTTTCTCGATATAAAACCCTAAATAATCCACCAGAAAACTTTTAGAAGTAATAAACGAATATGGTAAAGTTGCAGGATACAAAATCAACATACAAAAATCAGTTGCATTTCTATACACCAACAACGAAGTAGCAGAAAGAGAAATTAAGAATACCATCCCATTTACAATTGCAACAAACAGAATAAAATATCTAGGACTAAACTTAACCAAAGAGGTGAAAATTACCATAGTTAAGATGTCCATACTTCCTAAAGCAATCTACAGATTCATTGCAATCCCTATCAAAGTTCCAACAACATTTTTCACAGAAATAGAACAAAGAATCCTAAAATTTATATGGAACAACAAAAGACCCCAAATAGCTAAAGGAATCCTGAGAAAAAAGAACAAAGCTGGAGGTATCACACTCCCTGATTTCAAAATATACTACAAGGCTATAGTAACCAAAACAGACACACAGATCAATGGAATAGAATCGAAAGCCCAGAAATAAACCCACACATCTATGGACAGCTAATCTTTGATAAAGGTGTCAAGAACACATAATGGAGAGAAGAAAGTCTCTTCAACAAATGGTCTTGGGAAAACTGGATAGCCACATGCAAAAAAATGAAAGTAGACCCTTACCTTACACCATACACAAAAATTAACTCCAAATGGATTAAAGACTTGAATGTAAGACCTGAAACTATGAAACTTCTAGAAGAAAACATAGGCAGTATGCTCTTCGACATCGGTCTTAGCAACATATTTTCAAGCACCATGTCTGACCGGGTGGGAGAAACAATAGAAAAAATAAACAAATGGGACTACATCAAACTAAAAAGCTTCTGCACAGCAAAGGAAACCATCAACAAAATGAAAAGACAACCTAACAATTGGGAGATGATATTTGTAAACCATACATCTGATAAGGGCTTAATCTCCAAAATATATAAAGAACTCATGCATCTCAACAACAAAAAAACTAACAACCCAATTGAAAAATGGGCAAAAGACCTGGACAGACATTTCTCCAAAGAAGATATACAGATGGCCAACAGACACATGAAAAGATGTTTAAAATCATTAACTATCAGGGAAATGCAAATCAAAACTACAACGAGATATTACCTCACGCCCGTCAGAATGGTTATAATTAACAAGACAGGAAACAACATGTGTTGGAGAGGATGTGGAGAGAAGGGAACTCTCATACACTGCTGGTGGGAGTGCAAACTGGTGCAGCCACTATGGAAAACAGTATGGCGATTCCTCAAAAAATCAAGCATAGGACTACCATATGATCCAGCTATTCCACTGCTGGGTATTTATCCAAAGAACTTGAAAACACCAATGCATAAAAATACATGCACCCCTGTGTTCATTGCAGCGTTATTCACAATAGCCAAGACTTGGAAGCAACCTAAGTGCCCATCAAGGGACGAATGGATAAAGAAGACGTGGTATATATACACAATGGAATACTACTCAGCCATAAGAAACGATGAAATCCAGCCATTTGTGACAACATGGATGGACATTGAGGTTATAATGCAAAGTGAAATAAGTCAGAGGGAGAAGGTCAAACACCGTATGATTTCCTTCATTAAGTAGTAGATAATAACAACAATAAACAAACACATAGGGACACAGATTGGATTGGTCGTTACCAGAGGGGAAGGGGGGAGGGAGGAGGGCAAAATGGATAATTCGGCACATGTGTGTGGTGATGGGTTGTAATTAGTATTTGGGTGGTGAACATGATGTAATCTATGCAGAAATAGAAGTATAATGATGTACACCTGTAATTTATACAATGTTATAAACCAATGTTACTGCAATGAACAAAAAATTAAAAAAAAATAAAAATAAACATTCCTCTGAAAAAAAAAATAAATGTCAATCTCATCCAAAAACACCATCACAGAAACATCCAGACTAATGTTTGACCAATATCGGGGCACCATGGCCCAGTCAAGTTGACACATAAAATTAGCCATTGCACACACTATTCTGGACCTGTTTTTTTTTTTTTAACTAAACAATACATCTTCTAAACCACTCCAAATCAGTACAAGTAGAGCTGCCTCAATCTTTTTAACAGTTGCATAGTATCCTGTTGTACATTGGGGTTGTTTCTAATATTTTGCTGTTACAGAAATGCAGCAAATATCCCTTGGATGTACAGCTGTGAACAGATAAGCAAATATAATGTTGCATAAATTCTTAAAAATAGAATTAATGGAACAAATAATTTGTGCATTTAAAATTTTTGGTTGATGTGCCAACTTTCCTTCCATAGAAGTTTTATAAATTTACACTGCACCACAATGTATGCAAGGGCCTTCTGCCCTCAGCTTGCCAAGACTGACTTCTTCAGACTTTTTGGGTCGTGTCAATATGCTAAGAGAAAAATGACCTCTCAGTGTAGTTTTCGTTTATATTTCTCGTATTAGGTGTAGAGTTGGGCAGTTTTTCATATGTTGAAGCAATTGTGTTTCCTTTTTTTTTGTAAATTGTGAGCTCATGTACTTTTCTCATCTTTTCTATTGGTTGTTGGTCTTTTTCTTTTTGATTTGTAGATGCTTTTATATATTAAGGAATTAAGCCCACTACCTGTCATATGAGTTGCAAATATTTTCCCCACTCTGGAATTTATCTTTTTCTTGTTGTTTGTGATGGAGTTTTCCACACACAAATTTTATATTTTTAATGAAATAGTCAAATGTAGTGGTCTTTTCATTTACGGCTGCTGACTTTTGTGTCTTGCTTAGAAAGAACTATCTTTCTACGAGATTATTAAAAACAAAATCTGGAAAAAAAAATGAAACAGTCAAGGGCAGACAGAGAGTTAAACTAGTAAAAAAAAAAAACTTAATAGAGAGATCTCAGTCCTTTTGAACATAGGAAATTATTTTAACAAAACAAAGATTTTCTGTCTTTTAGGTAAACTTAGGAAAACTATCCTTTTAAGAGAAAGACCAAATTTTAGTTTTGCATTAGCTTACTCTGACATTAAAACTCATTTATTTAATTGGATTTATTTTAATCTTAGCCAACTTGACCATGCATAAAAGTCTTTTTCCAGAATTTTTCTTCCACAAACGTTCTATAACTTTCTTTTGACCTTAAGAATTTGTCCCATGCCCTCATTTTTTCCCTTCTAGTGCTTTGGGACAAATTTATCTTTCTTAACCAACCAAACAAAATATTTCCAATTTTCATGCCTTCTTTTCTAAAAAACATATCTTACTTTTCTTGAATACAAACATATTTTCCTGATTAATTTCTAGTAGCTTTAGTCACATATTAGAAATTTTAACCCTTAGAAACCTTAATTTGTGAGTAAAAACTAAGTAAGCAATTATAAACTTTCTTTTACATTAGTATTCTGTGGCTTGACAAAACACTTTATAATTTTTGGAAACATTATTTTATAGTATAATCTTTTAATAAAACACAAGACATGTTTACCAATAGACCCAAAACACCTTTTAGTTCCCTATAATAAGAAGCCAAAAGTAGACAAACCTATATTTAGCAATTAGTGTTTAACATCTTATTTGGAAATGATCTAAATATTCAATGAATTTTTATCATAAAATTTAGCAAAACTCTAAAATTTTAAGTCACCAAAAAGAGTTTGGAAGCTGTAACCACCAGAACACATAATTATTGTTAAAAGTTCACCCAACATTCATCTTTTTCACATCTATTTAGTTACTTGTTCCCAATAATTATTTAGATTGCCTACAAGACTTCATAAGATATTAGATAAAATTAGCCATCCTTTTTTTTTTTTTTAATTTTTTGTTTATTGCAGTAACATTGGTTTATAACATTGTAAAAATTTCAGGTCTACATCATTATACTTCTATTTCTGCATAGATTACATCATGTTCACCCCCAAAATACTAATTACAACCCATCACCACACACATGTACCGAATTCTCCCTTTCACCCTCCTCCTTCCCCCCTTCCTCTCTGGTAACCACCAATCCAATCTGTGTCCCTATGTGTTTGTTTATTGTTGTTATTATCTACTACTTAATGAAGGAAGGATAGAACTACCATATGATCCAGCTATTCCACTGCTGGGTATTTATCCAAAGAACTTGAAAACACCAATTTGTAAAGGTACATGCACCCCTGTGTTCATTGCAGCGTTATTCACAATAGCCAAGACTTGGAAGCAACCTAAGTGCCCATCAAGGGATGAATGGATGAAGAAGATGTGGTATATATACACAATGGAATACTACTCAGCCATAAGAAATGATGAAATCCAGGCATTTGTGACAACATGGATGGACATTGAGGGTATAATGCAAAGTGAAATAAGTCAGAGGGAGAAGGTCAAATACCGTATGATAGCCATCCTTTTTAAGTTATTATTTTTGTTAACCAGTTTTGTAATAGAAATAACATCAGTTTTTCTACAAAATTTCATGTGAATTTCATCACCTCTTATACCTCTAAACATAGTTTTCATTAGGACTTTTATCAATAGGTCTTGGTCTTATAATTTTGGACAAGGGAAACATTCACAGTCAGACATTTTAAAACATACTCAGGCAAAGTTGATATAACTTCTTTATATAAAATTAGCTCAAACATTTCAACTTTTATAATCTTATCAACACTTATACTTTTATATTTTCTCAATTCAATTGCAACCTGAGTCAGGGTCTTAAGGCTAGTCAAATTTTTCACTTCTTTTTTTCTGGCCTTTTCTTAGGTACCAATAACACAATTATGTAAGAGCTCTCAAAAAAATTTTTTCCCCCAATTTAAAAGTTTTCCCAATTTAAACGATCCATTGTATGGCCATATAGACGAGTAGGATCTTAATCTTAACAGTGACTCATCCCAAGCTTTAACTATGGACGCAAGAGGCATCCCTGGTGAGGGCACAGATGATGTAGCCCCCATGATCCACAGAATTCACTCCCAAAGATATTCAGAGAAAGTAATGACCTTTGTTGCACAGGTGGTAAGGATGGTGTACTAAAAACGGTGTCTCCGGTCTCCCACAAGAGTGTGGGACACCTCCAGTCACAGACCTGCTAATCTGTGACTTCAGGCAGGCACTACTGGAATGGGATTTTTCCAGCACTAACAAGCAATAAAGGTTAAGATGACAAAAGCCCTTATGGACTGGGCCCTTTATGACAAACTCCCCTGAGAGCTTGGCACAGCCGGACAAAGAGACAGTTTGGAACCCCAGTCTATTCGACTGGCCACCAAGGTGCACCCCAGTAAATGCACTTTCCGCATGGTGGAGACCAAGGACGATATTCTCACCGGTCACAAAGCCAAGTTCTCAGGACATAGAACAAGACAAAAGCCCAGATGACAGCCTTATAGAGATGCCTGCTTAAATGACAAAAAGAGAGACAGAGACAAAGACTATTTCTTTGGAGGAAAAGGATCAATTATCCAATGGGTACTCAACCAGATCCTAGAGTCGCTGAGTCCAAGAAGCTAGCTTCACCAATATTTTCTCCTGTTAAGCTAAATTTGGAAAGAGAAAACTCACCACTCTCACTTCCATTGGACCCCGCAGGCAGAGATCCGGGAGACTGACATAGTAAGAACTTTCACCTGCTGCCGGCTCTACTCAGGGTCCAAGATATCTCTGCTGTAGTAGTCCAGGAGTGAGCAGTGTCCAGCCAGTGAAATTTTTGCCCCATGTTGGGCACCAAAACTGTTGGTGAAGAGGGAGAATTCCCTTCTGCCTTTTCCCTTAAGGTTCTTATGGCTGGCCAAATAATTAAAAAGACAGGTTAGCAGGAGGAAACAATACCAAGTTTAATAACATGTATACATGGGAGAAACCAGGGAAACTGAGTTTCTCAACCCAATAGCAGAGATTCTCGTCTTAAATACTATCTTCATCTAAAGACAAAGGAGGATGTTGGGGGTGGGGAGGGAGAGAGAAGGGAGACAGAAATTACAGTAATCAAGGGTATGCAGATTTAAATCTTCTTCTTGTGTCCTGATAAGAGTTTTCACAGATAAGGTCATCCCCCCCTCTTCCCACTACACAGAGGGAGATATCTTTACAAATGTAAATATTTGGTAAACAGAACTTGGTTAAGAATGGGCTTAGCTAGGACTCTGCCAGTCTGTCTACGTCAGGAGTTAAATTCCTTTAGGCAGTTTGGGGGAAGTCAAGTGTCCATCAGAGAAAATAATCAAGATAAAGAGATATATTTCAGGGTGGCCAATTTTGATCTCCCATAGTTCCATCCAGTTCCACATAGGAGGCTTCAGAGGGCAGCATGGGCTGAACATAGGTGGTGGCTTGACCCAACATCATGTGGGTTGCCAGTGGTGGGGTGGCATCCAGACATCACCGCATGATATTTAGTCAGGGGGGCAGGCGCTGTCAGCAAGTTGCTATTGTTGGGGAAGAGGGAGAATCCTCGTCTGCTCTTTCCCTTAATGTTCTTATGGCTGGCCAAATAATTAAAAGACAGGTTAGCAGGAGAAAATAATACCAGGTTTAATAACGTGTATACATGGGAGAAACATGGGAAACTGAATTTCTCAACAAAATGGCAGAGATTCTCATCTTAAATACTATCTTCAGCTAAAGACAAAGGAGGACGTTGTGGGTGGGAGGGTTTGGGATTTCAGAGGGGAATAAGACAATACACATGGAGAGGGAAATGTAAATGTTTGTCAGACAATTCTTTACAGAGCCATCTATAGAGAATGTGGCCAGAGAGATAGAAATCACAGTAGTCAAGAGTATGTAGATTTAAGTCCTCTCCTTCCGTACTGATAAGAGTTTTCACAGATAAGGCCATCCCCCCTCTTCCCAATACAGAGAGGGAGATACCTTTACAAATGTAAATATTTGGTACACAGAACTTTGAAAAGAATGGGCTTAGCAAGGACCCTGCCAGTCTGTCCATACCCAGAGTTAAATTCCTTTAGGCAGTTAGTGGGAGAGTTTAAATGTCCATCAGAGAAAATAATTAAGGAAAAGAGGCATATTTCAGGGTGGCCAATTTTTGGTCTCCCACACCGTCTTGTCAGCAGTCCTCCTATTGTTCTCCAAAACAAGGTCAGAAACTTTGGTTACTTTTTTTCCCACATCAACCTTCTGAGTATGAGGCACAGTTTTACCCTAATCCAGGGAAAATTTTAATTGCTTCATTATCTGTTTCAATCCCATTGTCTCATGATCATTCCTCAGTTTTGGAGAATGGGGATGAAGACTGTTCTAGCTACTTCCTGCTGTGAAAGTGTGAAGATCAGGGTGAAAGGAATGAAATTGTTCTACCTTTATTTTAAAATATTTTTAGTACCAGTTGGGGAGAGTGAGGAATGCTTTGTATGACTAATATTTTAGTACTCTGATCACTTAACATTTAAGTCCATATTTTATAATTACATAGATGACCACATACATTAGCAAAATAGTTAGCCCAAATTTTAGAATCCCATCCATAATTGACCTCAGTCCTTGGGAAATCCAGGAGAAGAGACCTGAAAAGCAGTCAATGTTAGGGCCTAGAGACTCTACTGAAATCTGATGAAACAAAAATAAAGGCAAGGTTAATGGCTGGAGAAAATTATAAATTAATTTTTGAGCCCAGGGAATGGCCAGAAATCCAGAAGATTTCTGGATGTCAGGATTGAAGCATCTTTTGCAGTTTGAAATGTCTCTGATGATGTCATGGAGTGTTAAGGTAAACTTTTTGAATGGTTTATACAGCAACAGGCATGAAGAGTGTCTAAACATGGGCCATCATGGTGATCTCTCTTAAGTTTGTACTAAGCCACCCAGTTTCAGTTTGCAGGCCCTCAGGAAAAAAAGGTGGTCTCAGTTCTCAATGATCCCAAATGAAAAGGAAGGAAAAAATTGAAAACATTAGTTTAGAGATCTGTACCAGATATTTGAGGAAACTAGAAGAATTCAGAATCCAGTCCCGTTTACAGATGGTAAATAAAACCTCAAAGACAATTAACAAACTAGAATCTTATATCCACAAATGTATATTATAGTTTTTCCTGAAACATAATTTTTTTTTCTCTAAAATCAAACTCATATTACCAAAGATAGCCAAATTAAGACTCATTGGTTTGTAAAATAAGTCTAGTTTTAATAAACTTGGCCCAATTATTTACATGAGTACAGCAAGAATAGCAATTGATCGCATAGGCTCTTTTAAATCTGCTTGCTGGAACTTTTTATAAGGAATCTTGGATTGAACTTTAAAAGCCACTCGAGGCCAGGGAAGCCAAGCCAAGGACTTGTCATCAGACTCTGCCTGCAATACCTACAGATTTGGGTGAATTCCTCTCTTTTCAAGGTCCCCAAAATATCCTGTGGTTCTTGCACCTGCCACGGAAGGGACCTTCTTTATTCACTTGCAGTGTCGTTGGGAACCCTGTAAGAAAGATACCCGGCCAATGGTATCTTTAAATGGCTTTATTTACTTCATAAAGTAAACGAACTTGTTCCTCAAAGCTGTTTGGTCGTATCTGACTGTATGTATGTTTTTCTCATATATGACATTCCAGTCAAAGCCTTGGTAATGTAACCAGTGTTTCCAACTGTGTCCTGCTAAAAGGCGAACAGATTTACATTTATTTAATCAATAAATAAATCAAATCAATAAATATTAGATTTACTGAACTTATGCAAATACCTATATGGCCATGAAAATAAGACTACTCACTTATCAAGAGTTTCCATAATTTTGGAGGAATCAGGTAGGTCAAAAAACATAAATGCCCCGGTTTTGCTTACAAATTGCTAAAAGTCATAGTTGGCTGAAGAGAAAAGATTTCTTTAAATCTGGAAAAACAAAACATTAGAGTATCTTCCTCAGTTCATGTAGTCCCATGTAATTTAATATTTTTTTGCTTGAATCCAGTTTTTCCATTAGTTTTCTTAACTTTGCCAGATGATTGCAGATGATAGGAACCAAGAAGTTTAAAAGTCCAACAAGTTTAAAAGGTTTTCATTAAGGTTCATATGATTCACCCAGTGGTGTGGGTGCCTCGATCACTGGAGACTGTGGAGGGTATACCCCAAGTGGGAAATATATTTTCTAATAATTTCTTTGCCATTGTGAGATTATCAGCTTTGTGGCAAGGGAGGGCTTTAACCCATCTGGAAAACATACATACAATTACAGGAACATGATGATAATCCATACTAAGTAGCATTTGAATGACATCCAGCTTCAGGTGTTCAAAGGACCCACAGGGAGGAGTTCTGAGGTCTCTGGGGATAGAAAGAGTTTTTCTTAAAGTACCATGGTGGCTGAAAGAATGTAAAGACAAAAAATGGGGTTAGCCAGGGAGCCGGGAATAACCAAGCAGCCATGTTGGGTTTTCCATAGCCCTGACTGTTTGATTAAGTTCCCACAGCCCCAACTGTTTGTTTAATTTACAGCCACTGTTCACCCATATTAATTTCTCTTATTCAGGAGCAGACTGTTGCTATGTTACAAGCACATCAGGGTGGCAAAATCTGGCAATGAGGGGTCAATTTATTTTTTATTTTTTTGCAAGAGAAGCAGAATGGACTTCATCCACATGTGTCACGACCTTTACGGGTTTTTTTGCTGTTACCTTTGCATGAAAGTCAGCTGGGCACCTCCTGAGATTTAGTGTAAGCCTCAATTTTGATGGCAGACAACATTTTATACTGGAACATATTAGATTTTTAGGAATTTTACATAATTTCTGGAACCTTAATAACATATACTTATGAAGACATAACATACTATAATTTAACATACCAAATAAGTCTAATTAGTTTAATCTCTCTCTATAGAGAGAACAAATTCTTTGAGAAGCCCCAGGGCCCATTAGAAACTCTCAAAATTTAAGTCAAAAGAAAGATTTACCCAGGATTTGAACCCTGGGGGAAGTTGGTCAAAAATATCAAAAAGGTTTTAAATCATTTGATCAAAAAGGATCACAGGTTTTTATGAAACAATAGTTAATTATCCATTTAACCAAAGTGACAAGGAGATTTTAAAGGGAAACACAGAAAGCTATGTAGTTCTGAGGAAAACCTAGCCTTTCTAAGTCATCCAAGACTTGATAATATCAAAACACAGAATCTTTGTTTCCTAGGCAGATTACATTAAAGGTAAAGAAACTTTCTTTACAATTTCTTACTAAGAGCAGACCAATAATCTGAGACAACTTTGTCCTTTAGTAGAGAGAAAAACGAATTTTAATTTTGTACTCATGTACTTTTGCTATTAAAATTTATTTTTAAATAAATTCATTTTAATCTTAGCCAGCTTAACCATGCACAAGACTCTTTCCTCAGGGTTTTATTTCCACAAATCTTTTTTCACTTGTTTCTTACATTCAGAATTTGTCCCATGCCTTCTTTTCTTTTTTTTTTCCTAGTGCTTGAGGACAAATTTATCTTTCTTAATGAAACAAGAAAAATATTTTTATTCTTTATACCTTCTTACTGAAAACACATATACTATTGTCTACTTTTCATATACAGAGATTTTCTGAATTTTAAAACTTACAAGGTTTGTCTAGAAAAGAAAGGATGTAATGCAGTTTTTAGAGAATAACTACAGATTTTACTCTTAGAGGATAGCATAAGTGCCTTTGCATTACATTAAATGAATATAAACTCCTTCTACCTGACATAGTTAAAATAAATTATATGCTTTTTGGAAATTACAGTGTGAGATTCACTTGTGTCTGTAGGTTCATCCTAACATTGCTCTGTGAAACCAGGAATGCTAGAACATGCAGAGGCAACTACATCCCCACATTATTGTTAAAGAAGGTTGCTCTGAGTTGAGTAAGCAGAATAAAGATTTGAAAGATGGAACAACAACTTCTAAACTGAAGGCAGAGCTATAAATATCTGGGAAGCCACCACCAGCAAGTTTAGCTCTGCAAATAGATATAAGAAATGGGGGAAGTTCTCTTAAACAAAGATTGTTTCTTGGCTGTAAATCTGAAAAGACAAGGCAACAGAGTTTGAGCCTGTGAGAGAGTGATTACAGCCTGGCCTTGACGAGCCGTCATTGCGTGTGCAGGACAGAAACGGTGGTCGTCCTTTGTTAGTCTTCCCATCTGGCCACAGAGACCCCTCTGTTGTTCAGTTTACTGTGGTATCAGAGCAGTGGCTTTCCAACATGATGGATTACTCCATAGCAAGAAATATAGTGTAAATTATGGTCCAGCATATACCTATCTATGTAAAATCATGTAATTGAAATAAAAATTTAATAAACTGACATATATTTCCTATTTTCAGTATATGTCATACATGTGTTTTATTTTGCATTTCATGAAATTATTTTCTTTTATTTAAACATAAATTTTATAATAAATTTATCTAAGTATTGTAGATAAAATAGAAGATATATATTATCCATTTATCTATATTGATAAATGTAGCTGCCAAGTACATTTTCTATTGACATAAATGTAACTCATACCTTATCGATGGTCTGTGACCATAGTTTAAAAACTGAGAAGTTACAGTAAATCCTTCCATAGTAGGAGAAAGCTCTCATGAGAGTTTCACTGTTTCTTAACTGTCAAAGGGGCTCATGCTGCTTTGTCTGCATTCTCAGCATCAATGCATCCAGTTTGCATAGAGTTAATTTACGTTTATTACTCTAAATGTTCTGATATTTTCTCTTTGATTCCTTTTGCATTTTCAGCTCCTTTTCCAACTTTTAAAAAAATTATTTGTAATCTTTGCTTTCCAGTGAAAACTAGGAAGCAGGCAATTGTGAACTGTCTACCATATATTAGCATCCTGTAGTAGATTAGCAAACCCATAAAAACATTTCATAATTTCTAGAAGCAATTGCTCTTTACAGAAAACTATTCAATGTGGCACAAAACATGTCTATTGATAGACTGAAATATTGTTTGTAAAAAAAATTAGAAAGCCCAACTAGGCAAAATTATGTTTAGCAATCAATGTCTCAGTATACCATGCTATCCAGAAATGATTTAGATATTTAATGAACATCCATGATTTTGTTCAACTTAGTATAAACTTTTATCTTATTTAGATTTATTTAAACATTTGTTTTAAACAATTATGTTTGGATTAGACATTAAATAGCTAACCATCATCCCAAGTCATTTTCCCTGCTGACAGATTCCACAATAGAAACAGCAGGAGCCCATCTGACCAGTAAACCCAGGTAGAAAAACTCATGTTTGCATTATATTCAATACTGATAACTCTGAAGACATGCCTATTTCTATTAAACCAGCAAACTTAAATAAGCTTTTATTTCCAAATATCATTTTTATATCATGTGAATTTGAAAGACATCTTGGCTAGTTTCTATTACATTTAGAAATAATTTATGTAAGTGCTTACTTCAAGCCACTTAAATAGAGCTCCATTAGAAATTTTACCATTTTACCATCTTGCCTTCCCCAAGCTCCTGATGCCGTTGGAGGTGTCTGTTCACAGTGGAGCACCCCACCTGGGTCCTCTGCATAAGCGCCCTTTGTAACTGTCTTGTTCACACTTTACCCCTTGGGGCATCATAGCACTGGGCACAGGGAAGACAAAATTCACACTGATAGAGAGACCCCCATGGCTCTGGGGATCGCCGTGTGATGGGTCAGAACAGGGCCTCTTGTGCTGGAGTTCACAGTGGGCTGAACTTGGCTGCCCTGGATCCCTGGGAAGGTCACTGGGCTTAGCAAGCACCATGGTGACATGTGTCTTTGGGAACCCCTTGGGTTTTCGTGCAGAAATGATGAGGGTTTATTTTCTGGGGAGATGGTTCATTACTCCCATCTGACTATCACAGGAGCTGGTGTTCTAACTAAAAGTCAAGAACTCCAGCCTGTGAACCTCGGTGATCTCGGCTGAATGAATGGCTGTCCTCTCCTTTAACCCCTGCCTCTTGCTGGTCAGTGCAAGCAGCCTCACAAGGGAGAAAAATATTTAATGTTTTCAGTGATTTTCAAACTGTGCACCCTGAGATCCACAAGCTGCATTCTTGATAAAAACTAGTAATAACGTTCTTTCCATTTATACAAAAGTTAAGTTAACTGATGGGATTTCTTTATTTACAATAAGTTATTGTTTTTGAAAAGGGTATATGTGCACATAGTAAAACATTAAAATGGAGGTATAAGAGGATAATGCTTTTATACTATGGAGATTGATGTTTTCTTAAGTTTTCTGGTAGATACTTTGATCAGATTGAGGAAATTACCCACTACTAGTAGTATAAGACTTTTTTATATCATAATTGGGAGTTAAATATTATCAAATGCTTTTTCTGAAACTGTTGAGATGATATCACTTTTTTTCTTTTTATCAGTTAAAATGATAACTGATATTTATATATTTTCTCTGTTAAAAACCCTTGAGTTCCAGGCTCAAATCCACCTTGGCTGTGGTACATCATCACTGCTGCATTTGGTTTGCTACTAATTTGTTCAGGCTTTTTGTGCTGCAGTTCCTGAGTCCTTTCTTGTCTTGTTTTCATCTGATTTGGATGAAGTTGATATGCCCTCATAGAATGAGCCAGGCATGATGTGTTCTTTTGCAATTCTCTGGATTGATTTTATGTGACACTTCAGGTTCTCTTGCCTTCACCTCTGTGGTCACAGCCTCTAAGACTGCTGTCAATAGTCCCTGCCTCCTGGTAGCTGTGTCCCTGTGTAATCCCCTCTCCTTGGTGTAGGCTGGATCACGTGCTTTGAATGAATAGAATATGGCAGAAGAGATGGGATGCCACGTCTGAGATTAGGTTATAAAAGACCATGGATTTGAGGCCCGGCTGGTGGCATAGTGGTTAAGTTTGCCCACTCCACTTCATTGGCCTGGGGTTCATGGTTGTGGATCCTGGTCACAGACCTACACACCACTCATCAGGCCTTGCTGTGGTGGCATCCCACGTAGAAAGTGGAGGAGGATTGGCACAGATGTTGGCTAGGGGACAATCTTCCTCAGGCAAAAAGAGGAAGATTGGCAACAGATGTTAGCTCAGGGCCAATCTCCCTCACACACATAGACAAAAGACTGTGGCTTCTTTTTGGGCGTCCTCTCTCACTCACTCTGATGGAAGCCAGCTGCCCCATGATGTTGTGAGCTGCCCCATGGAGAGGCCCAGGTGGAGGGAGAATTGAGGGAGGCACATGGCCAATGGCCAGCGAAGAATTTAGTCCTGCCAGTGACCACCTAAGTGGAATTGAAAATAGATCCTTCCCCAGTCAAGACTTTGGATGGGACTGCAGCCCAGCTGGACACCAGGACTGTAACCTCATGAGAGTGCTTGAGCCAGAGGTAACCAGCTAAGCCACACCTGGGTTCCTAGCCCAAGAAACTGTGACATAATAAATGTTTGTTGTTCTAAGTTGCTACATTTTGGGATAATTTGCTATCTAGCATTAATAACTAATTTACCTGTCCTGCTCTTTGTCCACTTGTTCAGTTTCAGCCACCACAGCAGGGACCAACTTTGCATGGATTCCACTTTAATTCTTGTATGTGTAGCCTGACAGTGCCTCCCAACTTACTACATGATTTGTAATACAAAAGTTTTGGAAAGTTAACGCTCCAGGGAAAGAACATCTGACCAATGGGAAAAGGAAGCCAGTGGACACCTTCTTCCCCTTCCTTTCCTTGGTTGCACTGTCCTGGAAAGGATTGCTTGCTTTTGATATCAAACGTTGGCCAGGTTGATAAGGAACCCTCGTATAGGTTCTCCTTCCTTCCATGCTTCATTCCCATTTTCCTTCACTCTTGCTCACTTGGGATCATGTTCACAAATAAATTAGTGGCACTAATGCCTGTCTCTTAGGCTCTCTTTTTGGAAACCGGGCTAAGACATATTTGTCCCTGACATTTACCGTAAAACTCTCTGGATATGATCTTTTCTTTGTGGGAATATTTTGACTTCTGCTTAATTTTTTAAAGAAGTTTTTGGACTATATAGCTTTCAATTTATTCTTGGGTTAGTTTTGGCCAATTATGTTTTCCTAGGGACTAGCCTCTTGATCTAATATTTCAACTAATGTTTTTCACAATTCTTAGCAACAATCAAATTAATAGATATGAGTTTTGTTGTGTTTAGGTCTTCATCCCACAAATTTAAAAAGATTACCAATATGTGCTACTAGTTAACTGATAATAAGTGCTTGCATTTGACAAAGTGAATGTACAAGCAGCAAGTAAATATTAACTGAACAACTGAGAAGTGACTGATTATGCCTTTTTCCTCACAGACGTGTGTACTCGTGGATGTGACTTTGTATTCCAAGTCATATGTCACAGTGATATATTTTGTTTAGTAGTATATCTCATATTTGGTAAGATAAATTTAAAAATATCAATATTTTGGGCCAGCTGCATTGGCCTAGTCATTCAGTTTGGCAATCTCCACTGTGGTGGCCTGAGTTTGGTTCCAGGGCTTGGGCCTACACCACTTGTCTGTCAGCGGCCATACAGTGACAGCGGCTCACGTAGAAAAAAGAGGAAGATTGGTAACAGATGTTAGCTCAGGGCGAATCTTCCTCCCCGAAAGAGGAAGATTGGCTATAGCCATTACCTCAAGGTGAATCTTCCTCAGCAAAAAAAAAAAAAAATATATATATATATATATAAATATGTACATGTATATATATCAATAGTTCATGAAAATAGACTCATGGCCTCTAGAAGCAGTTGTGTCCTAAGAAGGATTGAGCACTGCTGGCTTCTCTCTGATGTGTGGCCAGGATTGGAACCAGCCATGCCCTCCATCTTCTCTACAAGCCCCTGCTTTGAGTCTGGCCCACTGGGGAGCAGTGACAACAGACATCTCCAGAGACCCTCAAATCACAGGGATGATAAGTTTATTTCACATGGAAACTGTTTTGTTCTTCCCACCTCTAGAGCACACAACCCCGTAAATAAACTGGCTTCCCTAGGTGGTGTTTGCATTAATTTTACTGTGACTTATTTATGAGGGTTCTGCTACATACGATCAGTCAGAACCTTCTTGGTCATCGTTCTCATTCCTTGACTGTTTCTCAAATTTATCTCCCTTGGTTAGTAGCTTACTAGCTAGTTACCAACTTTGGAGATGTTCGCTGTCTGGCTTGCTACTGTTTCTTATTTGGGATTTCCAGGCTGTTCCTTGCTATATTCTTGTCTCTTATTAACCTTCGATATATATTCATTCAATAAGTCGTTTACATATTTAACAAACGTTTAGTAAGTATCCCTGATGTGCCAGGCAGTGTGTTGGGCTGGAGATTCAAAATCAATAAGACAAACTTCCTACTTCCAGCTCTTAAGGAGAAAATCCACAGAATGTGTACCTCATCTCCATCAGCGATTATCATCTGCATGTTAGCATGGCCTGGAGGAGAAAGTCTGTAATTTTGTTGTTGTTTTGTTTTTTAGTGCTGATTCTTTCCTCCTACTTCAAATGTTTGGGTGAGCCCAGTGTCAATATTTTTTAAAGCTCGCCATGGACATGGATTGTAAGGAGTATCCTGGGCTGAGAGTCACTATGTGTTCCTCCATAAAAACTGTGAATGTGCAGAAGTGGCATGTTTCCAATCACCTACCTGCTGGAGAGTGGGCAAGGCTTTTTGGAGACGATTGATGCTCTGGCTGACTCCTGGAGAATGCCTAGGAATTCTCCAGTTGGAAAATGGTTTGGGCCCATTCCAGGCACGAGAACATCCTTTGCAAACACAAGGAGATATAGACATGTCTCATTTGGAGAGCTTAGAAAGTGGTGACTCACACCATTTGCTCAAAACATCATGTACACAGGGGGAAGTGAACCCAGATAAGACTGAAGAGCCAGCTGTGGCCAGATGAGCAATGATCATGCATTCCTACCCTGAGGTGTTTGGATTTTATCCTGGGGATGATGGGAGTAGCTAGAGGGATTTGAACAATGGAGGAAAGTTACAAGATCCATATTTACCAGACTGTGTCTAGTGGCTGAGTAGGAGATTCCCTGGATGAGGCCAGTGGAGGGTCAGGCCAAACATGTTAGGAGGTTACTGCAACAATTAGGAGAGACTGCCAAGGCTTTTGCAACATATCCTGTGACACTCATATTTTCCTTCATCTTACGTTTCCTGTTTCATTAATTCCTTTCCACATGGTCTTCTGAAATTTGCCTTCCATTCTCTGATTCCCCTTCTACTCATCACTTGGTTCATTATCTTTTACTCTCTGCTTTCCTGGAAACCCAAATGATTCTGCCTGCGACATGTCAGAACTGTTTGCAATATCCCCTATCTGCTATTACCTCGAGTTCAGTGAATACGTAATTTAGTAACGGGTGGAAGGATGTGCATGTCGTTTTTGTGGTGGTAACCATCTCTAGTATTTTTACAACTACAGTGGAAGTGTGCTGGGAAGTGTGGAAGGAAACATTTATGTGGTCTGAGGCTGACACAACCTGCCTAGTTATTTCAGAAGGAATCTTGAAGCAAGCATGCCACTGGCACAATTGCGAATCACAAGATCTACTTCATGCCTTGGACTTATTTAATTGCTTAGGTAAGACTCTTCCTCACCCTGAATTTCTGTTCCACATTTGTAAAGTGGGAATTAGGATAATCCCAAACCTGCTCATCTCACAGAATTGTCTTGAGAATCAGCTAAGAGAGACACGAAAGAACTTTGTAAACTGCATAGTGTGGTAGACATATTAGTGGTTAGTTTATCAGGATTGAGACACTTTAGATGGAGTAGCAAGTGAGCACCCATGAGGAAGTCCTCATCCTCTTTTCTTTACTGTAAAGTCTATGGAAGTGCTTCTACTTCAAGGCAATGGGGCTTTCTACCTGGTGCAATGTGTGTGGTTCAGAAAGGACATCCTCTTGTGTCACCCCAGCCCTCATCGATAGGCTTGCTAGGGGGTCTCAGCTTGTCTCTGTGTTAGGGCAGAGCACTGGTCATTACCCTCTCAGACACCCTGGGCTCTAGTGCTAGTCCCCATAGTGATTCTGTGTGGTCTCGGGCAAGGTTGAGTCTGGTTAAAGTTAAGACCTTGGGCTCTAAAGCTAGACAATTTAAATTTGAATTCAGCTTGGCTAGGAATTAGCGATGAGATCTTGGATGGTCACTTCACCTTTCTGTGCCTCCATTTGGTCATCTGTAAAGTAGGGATCATAACAACACATATCACGTCGGATTGTTGGGTAGACTGAATCAGCTCATGTAGGCCAAGTACTCAGAACAGTAAATATTAGCTCTCATTGCCTGAGGTTAGGTCTTACTCTGTGTGTGTGTGTGTGTGTGTGTGTGTGTGTGTGTGTGTGGTGTGCTGTGCCTCTTTCTCTGGAGTCCCAGTTGAGAAGCCACTCTAGGATTTAGAGCTCAGAGCCTAAATGGGTGGTTGTCTTCTCCCAGGTCTGTGCTATTTCATCTTTGCTCTTCATCTTGCCCTTAGGGCACTTGGTTCCAGACTGTGCTGGGGGACCTGGGGGACGGTATATGACAATAAGGAGAATAAAGAAGGAGGAAGGAGGCTTTACAAAATGCTCAAGAGATACAGAGGCTGAGAGAGTCAGGCAATGAAGGAGTCCTGTGGTTGGGATAAGGTCCTCTCGGGTTGATTCTGGTCCATTTCTTTCACAGACAGAGGAGGAAACAAGTCCTGGCATGCCCAAGTTCCCAAACTTCCAATGCATCAAGTTCTGTTGATTCTGTTATCTTCATATCTTTCCACGGAGGAGAGAGTTTAAGGAAAGAATAAGGGTCCACTGTGTCCAATACTGCTACATTATAGCATGTGTCCAGGTTTATAACTCAATATTTATTTGTGTGGTTATTTGTTTAGTATCTCTTTCCCTTGTGCCTTCATGAGGGCAAGGATCCTGACTCTTTTATATTCAGGCTTGGCTCATAGCCTGAGCACAGCAGGAGTAGAGCCCAACCAACATACAATGACACTGGGGAGAGGTGCCCCCTCCACCAATGCCGAGAGAGAATGTCCATGGACCTGCCACTTTCCTCACCACTCTCCCAACAAGATCGAGGCCCAGTCGTCAAAACATAGATTCCACTTGGTTACTCTGAGTTGGCAAGATCAAGGTGTGTCCCACTGAGAAGAATGGGGGCTTGAGAGCTGAGTTATAGACACTCAATCTTGCTTTCATGTTTTGCACACTCTAGATTGTGACCTGAGAAATTGGAATCTAATGCACAAATACTTCCAGAGCAACACTGCCTCCCCATGCCAGGAGCAATTCTCTTGGCCAGTGGAAGTCAAGACAGGCTTCCCCGAAGAGGAGTCACTTGGGCTAAGAATATAAAAGAACAGGAATATCAGACTGATGGTTCTCCTTGTATCACTGAGTCCCTGACAACCTTCACCTGTCTTGATATCTGAGCCTAATGCTTCCCTGAATGTTATTTGAGATTCAATGTTGACCGATTACTAAGGAGAGTGAGAAAGCAGATGAGCCACTCTCTGTTGATGAGGACATTGTGTTTCTTATACATGTGTGAGTATTTTAACTTGATGCTACTATAATTATCTGTTAATTTGTCTCTATCTTCAACCTGAATAATGTCTGGGTCTTATTTATATTTGTACCCTAAGCATTTAGAACAGAGTTTTGAAAGTACATTATGAGCCCATTAGTACACAAACAAGTAGACGAGAGACAGGGTGTGTGGGGTATTCTTCCAACGTACAGTGTCTTCCTTCACACATGCAGCACAGCTGTTAGTATGGGAGTCTCTTCATGTTAGGTGTTCCCTTCTGTGGAATGAAGGGGCACAGAGATCACGCTTTCTGTTATTTCCCCTTGCAGAACAAGGCCATTTGTTTTGGGTAGCACGTGGTACTGGCTACATTTTAGTGCTAAGCAATGACTAGCCTATCGCCCTTGGGATAGATCTCAACCAGCTGGACCAGGCCCTGGGGTGACTACGACAGGTAGATGGTCATATTCGGCTTAGTTACAAAATCGTTGTAGCTGAATATGCATTTTGGAGGAAGATGAACGCATATTAGTTTCCTTTGAGGTTTTGTTTCCAAGAAGAATAAGAAAGGCTTTGTGCTTAGGTGAGAGTGGTAAGTTGTCAATAGTTATCAGATGACACTCTAGTCTTTCCTTATTTGGATGTACTCTGTGTAATTCTCTGGTTCGGAGCATAGAGGGGAGATCCTACCCAACAATGCCCTTAGTATCTTCCTGACTTGCATCTGTCTTTGTTCCTGCTGAGACGAGCTGGAATCCCTGTTCTGGAAGATCCATGGGATAGCTGTTGTGAGAGTCTCCATGGATATAGGAACCAGAATTTTAACCAGTTTGCTCTTCCAGCCTTGGGTCTGACTAGTTCCCATAGTGGTCCTTACCAGGAAATGGCAAACTCTGGATATTGGTGTTTCAGGGCAGCAGCAGCCTTTTCAGTGTCCCTTCCTATTATCTTATTTATACTATGTTGTGATCAATTGCTGTTGGGAAGCCATTTGCTGTCACTGAGCCTCAGTTTCTACATCTGTAAACTGGGGTGGTAGCATGACCCTTTTTATCAGCGCCAAGGGAAGGCACAAAAATGGGACAGAAACATATTGGAATTCCTGGGACTTTCTACCTTACTTTTCCTGGGGATCATCTTCCAGCTTCCCATATCTGTCCTTTGTTAGTATTGCAGCTTGCAGCCACTGCTTTCCTTAATTACCTATCTGTAGGGCTCTATTATGCCAGAGATTCCAGTGGTAATCCGTGTTCTGAGCACAGTTATGTGTCTCTCTCCCTCTAGTGGGATGTTGCTCCTGAAGAAGGGAACTGTATGGCTTCTAGCCCACAGCCTTCAGGATACCTACACATAACGTTCACCCACTTGTCCTGGGATCAATGCACGAATGAGTAGATGCATTCATGCATTACACTTACCAGTGGCAGCTATGGATTTTACCAGGTGCCTCCTTAAGAAAATCTTAACCCATAGATGACAAACCCTGACGGTATGAATTTAAGGTTGCATGACAAGGTATAAAGTAAATTAAAGGAGGCCATGAGCTAGTTTACCAATGAGACCTACTCAGGCCAGTGACAGACAGTGCTGGGGACTTTCAGGTCAGAGAGTTGGAAAGAGTTGGTGAGGGGAGACTATCACTTTCTGCAGAAGGGCTGAAGGTGAGAAAGGGTAAAGAGAGAAGGAAATGCACAAACACAGCTTAAATGTCTCTGTTTCTGTCGAGTTTAGAGTTTTGATTTCCACACAACCCACAGTTTCTCAGGCCTGCAAACACAGAGCATGGGTCAGAATCATGATAATGAGCTGGTGTAATTTCCGGATGCTCAGCCCTCAGATCTTTCTTATCAGGTATGTGGTGGGGAGCTCACAGGTGACAATGACTGCTACTATAGGCTTTCTTCTTACCATCTCCTAGCCACCAGTTAGAAATTCCCCCACTGGTCAAAAAGCAGGAAGCCATCTGCTCTGACCCCTTTCCCTGGAGTAAAGGCTCGTGTCATCTTTTTGGAGTCCTGGTTGCTTGTGTGCTGCCTGTGGTGAGATCTTTGGTGGCTAAAGCGGCTGGAGTCCACTCGGCCATCCAGGCTGCTTTCTCCTCTTCACTCCGTTCACACCCATTGTTCTTGCACATTGATCTTTCCAGAGATTGGGGGCCAGTCTTTGGTCAAGGATCTGTCTTACTGACTGTCTACTGCAGGACCCTCTGGGGGACCGGACTGGAAGCAGCATGAGTTGATACCACTTGGTTCAGCTATCACCACCTTGGCCATATCCTGCCTCTCTCTCAGGTGCCCTCTTGTCAACAGAATATGATGGATCAGCTTGAATGTGAAGCGATGGTGGTCCAGGCACAGCCGGGCCCTCCTGTTGTATTAAATATACAGGAAGATGGTGTGGTCACCAATGAGACATAGGGAAACGACACGCATGGGGCCCAGCATTTCCACCTCTACCAACTCAACTCCAGTAACCTTTCTGGATGCCACCTCTGCATAAGGCACTCTGCTAGGGACTGGGGACATCATAGTGACTAATACCCTGATTGTGCCCTTGAGAAGGTCTCAATCTGATAAGGGAACTAAGTGTGGAAACCAACAATGGTGCTAGAGGTCAGAGAGGACAATAATAGAATTGGGGGGAGATAGAAGAAGTCCAGAGGAAGAAGTGGTTATATCTATTCAAGGAGGTTGGTGAGGAAAGACTCTAACAGATGGGGTTCTGTCTGAGCTCGGTTTTGAAGGATGAGTAGGAGCCTTCCACAGGGCACAGGTGTATTTATGGGCAGAGGAAAGTGCATGGGTAAAGATCTGTAGGCCTAGCCAGTTTGAAGGATTTCAAATATTTTGGAGTGCATGCAGCCATGGAGTCAAGGACAGGTTAGAGATTGAAGACCAGTAGCTTTACTGAGTTTTTGTAACCTTTGGGCTTACTGATAACACTGATCGAGTTGTTTATTGATTTCCCACAGAATATGAACTCAAAGGAGGTCAAACTGGAGTGTCCATGATGCTGTGCCAAGTATCAGGGGGGAGAGGGCACCTGGAGGTGGAGCACAGGTGGCCCTTCTACTGGCTGCAGCTGCAGCACCACTCCCTTTCCCAGCACATAAACCTTCCAGCCTCACTGAATCTCCACTGGGCTGGAAGGGAAGCTCTGTATCCACAGGTCTGCAAACAGTAGCACTGACTTCTGAAAGGAAAACTCAGAGGAGAGAATCTCAGAAGGAAAGTCATGGACCTGACCCCAAGCTTTTCCACAGAAACCTGGGTTCTCCTGGCTACCAGCCTGGTGCTCCTCTATCTGTGAGTAACTGTCCAGGCTTGTGTCCTCTGTAACCGTGGACTTGGGGTGCTAATCAGCCCCCCTTTCCCTTATTTGTTTTGAAGATTTAAAGAGTTAACAAAAAGGAAGTTGCTTAATCGTTGGGTGCTAGCAACACATGAGAGGTTATCTTTGATCTGACCCAGATCCGTTGAAGGAGCATCCCTCCCCCTCCCCCAAAATTTCTGTAGTTGGAAGGGTTTATTGACATTATTTGCTCCTGGGGCTGATCTTCTGATTGACTACCAGTGTGGACCTAGACTCTTCAACCAGAATTCAGCAGAGGCTGTTTAAAACCAACAGGCCCCCGGGCAGTGGAGTCCTCACCCCCTTCCCAAGCTCTGGGGATCCTGGAGGCAGAAGGAAGTGGCTTGGGTTTTTGTCTCATTATCTTCACCTTCCAGGCTCTGTGTTTACTACAAAGGACATGTAAAGGACTGACCCCTGTGTCAGTCAGGTGGTTCCTGCTTCCCTCCCTCCTACCACCGGGCACCATGTACACAATTCTCTTGGAGCACCTAGAATTTGCTAAGGCTGGAAACTGCTCTGCCCCTCTTCTCAGAGTCAGCTCCTCCTTCTTTGCTGTTCCCCTCCCCTTTGTAGCCCCTCCTAAGACTCAATTCCCTCACCCTGTAATATGCAGAAATACTTACCCCTAAATGAGGAATCTTTAGAGCAGAGGAAACCTGGCTGAAATATTGAAATTGTATTCTTTCCTTTCACCTTTTCCTTCCAGTCTCTGGGAGGGTTAGCATCAGTACAGAGATTTCTTCTCCCCTTGATATGAAATCTGCTAGCAGACTGCAAAGGTATGAGCCCCAAAAACCAATTTGGATTTTAAATATTTTTCCCTGTAAGTTACAGTGCAGGAGGGTGAATCAAACCATCCAGCAGAGGAATTCCTTTCAATGGTGGGATCCTGGTATCATAGTGCAGGTTCAGAGAGGATTTATTTTCAACCTGTGGGTAGGGAAGGCCCCTCCATGTCACATTTGACCTCTGTCTCCATCTCACTTTCTGAGAATAGGAAATCATGAACACAGATACAAACATAGAAAATATAAATCTGGTTTTAATTCTTTGAAAGAAATGTTAGTAATTGCGAGTATTTTCACAACATATTTTCTGAATGATAACATTTTAAAGTTAATTGATGTGGTTTAATTTCATTCTATTTCACTAGATTTTTTACTGAAATAAGAGTATTTCCAGCATTTACTTTCTGAAGGATAAAAGAGGGATGTAGGTTCAGTATTTGTGGCTAGAAAAGTGCATAAATAACCTCATCGTTGTGGAATAAAGTGAGGAATATGAATCTAGGGCACAAATATATACTTCTATGATGTAGATTGTATACATTTTTAAAAAATATCCCTGCCCAGCAGGTTCTTTTAATCTCTCAGTGCAGGTGAGTAAGCGAGACTGTGAGCCAGTGACGATATGAGAGGCATCCAGGTAGGAGTCAGGATGAAGAGGAAGAATATTCTTTTTCCCTCAGAGCAGAGATAATCCTCAGTCCTGGTCCCACATGGGCAGCAGGGTTAGCATCTCACCTGCTTGAAGCCTAGAGACAAGGACACCATCCATCTAAGTCACTCTTTGTGTGGTCTGTCTGGCAGCAGGACTGTCACTAGATAGCGTCAGCACTGGACGAACAACACTATAGCCTTGGAGACACTGGTGCAGGCAGGAGTCAGTAGCTGTAGAGTAGACAATGGCCTCCTTATGCCAATACAATGTAAACATAATAAAAAAGATTGGCTTTATTGTTTTCACCTTCACTTGTACCAAAAGCCTCATTACTCTACCCAAAAGAGGGAAGCTGGAAAGAAACTGAGGAATTCACCCAGCCCACCGTCTGCCTTGACCTGGAACCATGTGAGTTTAGACACTAGACTAGATCTTTCCTTGGGGGCCAGGGTTGCTGACACATTCACTCAATTGCTTGGCCTCACCTGCGAGTTCATGTCACACATTGAAAGTTCAGAAGTAGAAATTGGTTTAATTGATTTGCCGTGGTTGTGATGGCAAAGGAAGGAACTGGGTGGGACTAACCGAGACCACCCCTGTTTCTGTCAGTTAGTGCTCATGCTTCCATCAGCTGTTCTGGAGGAAGGATCCCAGTGCCCAGCTGGGTCTGCTCAAGGTGCCTCTGTTGGATGCTTCAAACACAGGTCCTTTCATGCCATGTTTTGGGGTTTATTTTATCACATATTATAAGATTTGCTGGATTTATACAGAATATTTGGAACCTGTACAGCCTTAAAGGCTAATCTCCAAAGAAGAGACAAAGTCTTAATTTCACTCGCTGGAACATTTTATGATTACTCATTTTATGTTGCATTATGCATCTTTTGCTATCAACAGGAGGATACCTGAACTTTGGAAGGCCCCCTACCCTTTTGCTGAAAGCCCGTGTAGAGCATGTTGTACCATTTATACATTGCATACTTCTCAGCAATACTTTCCTAATTTGCCTCTCCAGAGCAAGTCTTGTAAGCCTAGAAACTTCATGGTTAAAATAGTTGCCAGCAGCTTCTTCCCTCACCCCGTCTTCTTCCTCCATTCTGCCATCTCTCAGTAACATTAGAGTTGGAAGACTTGCAAGGATCCAGAACCTCCAGTTGTGGGATTCCACACATGACACGTGAGAGATTAGTTGCAGGCAGGCCTGCCATAGGGAGCGCCAGCTTAATGGGTTTCTGAGATAGTTAATGCACAGAAACAGTAAACTAACTGCTTTGTGACTGACCATCTTGAACAATGAGTGTTCCCTGGCACCGTGCTTAGCAGATGAGTATCGCAGGTTGGAGAACCAGATGCCATGAGAGGAAGAACCGTCTGGAAATGGATTCTTTAGTCATTGGGGAACATATGAGTCAATCACCCTTATCTTTAGCTCAAGTCAACCAAACTGCCTGACAACACGGACTTGGGCGAGACTGAAAGATGCTCACATTTCTACGAGGCCAATGGAAGCTTGAACACAGTCTTCACTCTATTGAAATAAGAACCCTGGCTGCTCCGAGGCCTGTATGAAGACAGATTTAAGAAGGACCAAATCCTAAAATCGGGCCAGGGCATAGAGGAAGGAAAATCACAAAAGTCTTCGAGCACAGTGTAAGAACAATGCTACAGTAGGCTCTCAGTAACTCTATGTTGTTGAGTGGATGTAGTTATGCAAAATCTCATTCGAGCAGAAAAAATTTTCCCCTTTCTACCTAGAATGAGAATCTCTAAATCATGGGAGAGTCAAGCTGCTAAATGGACATGAGTGAATTCCCTGGGAGAATTCCAGCCTGACCCTCTCAGGGGCCCTCAAGTTTGGAAACAGTTGTCAAGTATTCACTCTAGGATTGGGACCATGGAGACTTCAGCTGCTTTTAGCCACTCATGGTTACTTTCTGTGGGTCTCGCAGTGGAGGTGCGAAAGGAGATCGTGAGTGAATGTAATTATTGCTGTTGGAGTTGCTGTTATGTATCGCCTCCACGTTACCTCCTTCTCTTCAGTGTTCCAGTTCTGAGTCAGGGACTGGCCAGCCCCAGCACCTATTCCACAATCCCTGTGACCTGGATCTCTCTTTCACTTTATAGGTATGGGACCTATACTCATGGCCTTTTTAAGAAGCTGGGAATTCCTGGGCCGACACCTCTGCCTTTTTTGGGACATATTCTGAGCTACCATAAGGTAAGTGTTGTCTGAGCTTCCCGGTTTGCTTCTTTCTTTTTGTTGTTGGTGATGAAGACTGGCCCTGAGCTAACATCTGTTGCCAATCTTCCTCTTTTTGCTTGAGGAACAGTGACTGTGCTAACATCTGTGGCAGTCCTCCTCCATTTTGTATGTGGGACGCTGCCACAGCATGGCTTGATGAGCAATGTGTAGGTCCACACCTGGTATCCAAAACCATGTAGCCCAGGCCACCAAAGTGGAGCATATGAGTTTAACTACTAAGCAACCAGGAAGGCCCCCTATTTTGCTTCTTATGAATGCAAACCCCAGCTTATTTCCATAGTAACAATGCCCATGCTCAGGAGGAATTGTTGAGCTTTTCCTCTTTCCAGAAATGGTGTTATAGGCCCCACCCAGCACATGGCCAGGTTTACCCCAGGGGTCTATTGTCAGCTGTTAGGAGTCTCAGGTTTTGCCTCTGTTGGACAGCCCAGCTCTCTGGCCAATTCAGCATAGGACTTGATATTCCAACTTGTGAGCATTGAGAAGAGGATTTTCTTTCTGCCAGGTGCAGATTCCCAGGAAAGCACAATCGCATTTAGTATTAGGAGAAAATAAAGAAGGGAGTTCCCAGTAGTAGCTCATTAAGTGTGTACACAAGAGGCAGACTTTCCTGTTTGTAGCATAAGGTAGCTTTTTTTCCCCTCCTTCCTCCTGGGTAGTTTTTGTTTTTTTTTTGCTGAGGAATATTCTCCCTGAGCTAATATCTATTACCAATCTTCCTCCTTTTGTGTGTGAGTCACCACCACAGCATGGTCACTGACAGACAAGTGGTGTATGTCCGCACCTGGGTACTGATTCCGGGCTGCTGAAGTGGAGCATGCTGAATTTAACCACTAGGCCTCTGGGGCCCCCTTCTGGGTAGTTTTTAATCTTCAGTTTATTAGGCAGCCCCAGGATTCACCGTTGGGTATTTTGCACAAACTTGAATTCTCTCAGGAACTGCTAAACCCCTGCAGTTATATCCATTGCTTTATTCCCCGTTTTGCTACCCGTGACATCTTTTGGGATTTGAGAGATGGAACAAGAGCTTTCTGCTTTACTTCTCTTCCTTCAGAGGAGGCGCCCTATGGGTGAGTCTGAGCAGTGAGTGCGTATGCTGAGACCAGATGGTGGCTGTCAATGGACTTCAGATATTTAAACACTAATTGAGTTGTCTACTCTTTTTAAACAAATGCAGACTCACTTCTACAACAACACTAGAAGGGAGGTGATGGCATAATGTTACTAAAAATTAGTATAACTGAGTGGAATGTACTAGGTGACACATGGACTGTGCGTTTCAGTGGGGCCATTGTGGTTAACTCAGCTCTGATGCCTCTCCCAGGGTCTGGTCCCTGTGTGGAAGGTTTCAAGTTCACGTCCAGACTGCAAGCAGGCAGAGGCTTGTATGTAGTCTGGTCTTTGCCTAGATTCCCACAGACCTGAGGATTGTTTCTTAGATCCCAGTTCTCCCAACTGAGGCCTTCAGTGCCTAACTATTGCCTAAGAACTTTCATATATTTTTCCATCCTAAAAAGCAATAATTTCCTTTCTAATTTTCTCAGATCAGCTCCTTAGTAGATGCACCCCAAGATCCAAGTTTATGGGGCCTTGTTTTGCATAGTCAGATCATCACAACTGAAACTTAGTGATGGGGAGATTTTTTTTAAGTTATAGAAATGAAAACTCAGAACAAGTGTTTTAATTTTTTCTGTCCTGTGTGGAGTGGTGGCTTCTCCCCACCTTTTCCATGTTGAGCTGGAAAACTGGAAGGCAGGTCCACGTTGTCATTCAATCATTCACTCACTCACTCACTTTCTCACTCAACAAACATGCCTTAGACTTATTTAAATCTGCTAGACTAAAAGAGGTCACTGGTGTCTTAAACCTCCTAACTCTGCTAGAATTCTAGAGAGGGCTCATGAGATAAATGAAAAGGATGCTTAACAAGGAGATGAAAGAGTGTGCAGGGCACGCTCACTTTCCCTCGGCTTCAGTTTTGTCGTGTCCCTGGAGCTAATAATTCAGAGAGTTATTTAATTTCAGAGACAACCTGGGCACAAGTGAAAATACTTTAGGAAGAGAAGGAGTTACTTACTATCCATAGACATGGGTAAGTCATTTAGTATCTACTATACTTGTAAAATGTTAAAAATTAAATGCTCCATTTCAGATATCTCCTCTATTTTCTCTTCTTTTCCCTAAGACATCTCTGAATAAGAGCTCCCTCTCATTGCCAGTGAAAGACAATAAGACTGATTTCATGGGATTCCAGTAATTTCTGTGCCAATTTTAGGTAGGTTTCAATACATTTCGATTAGTAATCTAATTTTGTTTCTCCTTGCAGGGTTTTTGGGGTTTTGACAATAAATGTTTTAAAAAGTATGGAAAAATGTGGGGGTGAGTATTCTGGAAACTTTCATTGGATAGACTTGTTGTTAGGATGATGCCCTCACCGTATGCAAGGTAATCTCAGTCCAGAGCCTCTTTTAGAAATAGGACAGTGAAATCATTCATAAACCTACTATCACTTTTTGAGCATTCCAAATCTTTTTATGCCTGTAGACATATTTTTCCATATTTGTGATCAGTATGTCTACAGTTTTCATCTAATATTAGGTCATATGCATCTGTCATGTTTTTGATAGATCTTCAAAATTATAATTTTTCATGACCGAGTGGGTGGACTTTCCTAATTAATTATTGTTTTGTTCTTAGACAATTTACTTACCTTCAATTATTTACTAACCTAAATTTCTTTTTATAATGAAATATTTTAAACATAGAAAAAATGATGTATGGATTCTGTAACATCAGGATGAAAGTCTGGACTTTCAAGTGTGGCTCCAGCTGTAGAATCCAGCTTGTTCAATGTAATCAGCGCTGTTTTCCCAACAGGGTTTATGATGGTAGATGGCCTGTGTTGGCTATCACAGATCCAGACATGATCAAAACAGTACTAGTGAAAGAATGTTATTTTGTTTTTACAAACCGGCCGGTAGGCATCCATTTCTTTTAATGTAAAATTTTATTTATTAAGTTTGTATTTATAAATAATTATAGGTTCACAGGAAGTTTCCAAAAAAAACAGAAAAGTACAGGGAGGTGCCATGTCAGGTGCCCTTCATCCTGCTTCCCCCAGTGGTAATAACTTGCGTAGCTATAGTACAGTATCAAAGCAGGACCTTGACATTGGTATTGTCCAGTGAGCTGATTCAGATTTCATCAGTTTTATGTGCACTCATTTGTGTGTTTATGTATGTGTGTGTGTGTGGGTTGCTCTATGAAAATTTATCATGTATGTAGATTTGTGTAACGACCACCACAATCAAGATACAGAACTGTTCCATCACCACAAGGCTCCCTCTTACTATTCTTTTATCGTCACGGGGTGTAGCTTTTCTTTTCCTCTTATCAGGGTCTTTAGCAGAGCAAATATTTTTTCTTCTAATGAGGCCCATTTATCCATTTTTCCTATTATGGGTTGTACTTCTGCTGTCAAGTCTGAAAACTCTTCATCTAGCCCTAGGTCCCAAAGATTTTCTCCTATTTCTTTCGTAAACATTATATAGTTTTATGTTTTACATTTAAGTCCATGATCCATTCTGTGTTAATTTTTGTATAAGGTGTGAAGTTTAGATCAAGTTTCATTTTTTTTTTTTTTTTTGCCTATGGTTGTCTAATTGCTCTGGCACTGTTTGTAGAAAGGCTGTCTTTCCTCTATTGAATAGCTTTTGCACTATTGTCAAAAAACAGTTGGACCTATTCACGTGGATCTATTTCTCATTCTCTGTTCATTGATCTGTGGGTCTATCCCTCCACCAGTACCACACAATCTTCATTGCTATAGCTACAGAGTAAATCTTAACATTACGTAGAATGATTTCTCCCACTTTATTTTTTTTTCAGAATTGTTTTAGCTATTCTAGGTCCTTTGCATTTCCATACAAATTTAGAATAAGCTTATCCACGTTTACAAAGAAATTGCTGAGATTGTCATAATCTACAGATCAATTTGGGGAAAATCTATGTCTTTACTAGGTCAAGACTTCCAATCCATGAACACAGAATGTCTCTAGTTATTTAGGTTTTCTTTGATTCCTTTCATCAACATTTTGCAGTTCTCAGCATAGAGATCCTGTACATGTTTTGTTAGATTTGCACGTAAAGTGTTTCATATTCTTTGGCGTGATTGTAAACGCATTTGTGTTTTTAATGTGTTTTCACATATCCATTGTTATTATATAGAAATGTAGTTGATTTTTGTATGTTGATCTTGTATCCTACAACCTTGCTCAGCTCATTAGTTCTAGAGGTTTTTCTTTTTATATTCCTTGAGATTTTCTACATTGACAATTATATCACCTGAAAATTGGGACACTTCTATGTTTTCACTTTCAATCTGTATGCCTTTTATTTATTTTACTTGTCTTACTGCACTAGCTAGGACTTCCAGTATGATGTTGAATAAAATGGTGACAGTAGATATTTTCCCCTTGCTTCTTATCTTTGGAAGAAGAATTTATTCTTTCACCATTTAAAAATTTTTTAAATTGATTTTGGAAAAATAAAACATGTATATATTTAAGCTGTAAAATGTGATATTTTGATATATGAATACATTGTGAAATGATTACCACAAATGAATTAACATATCCATCACCTCCCATAGTTACCTTTCCTTGTGTGTGTGGTAAGAACACTTAAGATCTACTCTTTTCAAATTTCAAGTATACAATACAGTATTATTAACCATAATCACCAAGCTGTACATTAGGTCTCCAGAACTTATTTATCTCATAACTGAAAGTTTGTATCCTTTGAACAACACCTCCCATTTCCCCTTCCCTAGCATCTGATAACCAACATTCTACTCTCTGCTACTATCAGTTTGACTTTTCTCTTGTAGATTCCACATACGAGTGAGATCATGTGCTATTTGTCCTTCTGCATATGACTTAATTTTCTTAGCATGTTGTCCTCCAGGTTCATCTACGTTGTCACAAATGGAAGGATTTCTTTCTTTTTTCAAGACTGAATAATACTCCATCGTATGTTTGTGTGTGTGTGTGTGTGTGTGTATATAATACGTATGTACACACACATTTTCTTTATGCATTCATCTATCCATTTATATTTAAAGTAATTATTGATTGAAAGGACCTATTATTGCCATTTTGTTATTCTGGTGTTTCATAGATCGTTTGTTCCTCCTTCCTCTCTTCTTCCTGCTTTCTTTGTGATTTGATGATTTTCTACAGTGGTGTGCTTTGATTCTCTTTCTTTATCTTTTCTGTATCTACTATAGGTTTTTGCTTTGTGGTTACCCTGAGGCTTCTATAAAACATCTTGTAGATATCACAGTTTATTTTAAACTGATAACAATTTAACTTTATTCTCACTCAAAAACTCAATGCTTTTACTCCCCACTGGCATTTTATGTTTTTGATGTCACAATTTACATCTTTTTATATTGTGTATCCATTAACAAATTATTTTAGTATAGTTATCTTTAATTCTTTTGTCTTTTAACCCTTACACTAGAGTTGTAAGTGATTTGCACACCACCTTTACAATATTACTGTATTCTGAATTTGACTATATATTTACATTTACCAGTGAGTTTTATACTTTCATATCATTTCCTGTTACTAGTTAGTGTCCTTTCTTTTCAGCTTGAAGAACTCCCTTTAGCCTTTCTTGTAAGGCAGGTCTAGTGGTGATGAACTCTTTCTGCTTTTGTTTGTCTGGAAATGTCTTTACCTTTCCCTCATTTCTGAAGGATCACTTTTCCAGGCAAAGTATTTTTGTTTGGTAGTTTTTTTCTTTCAGCACCTGAATATATTGAATCAGCCTCTCCTGGGCTTCAAGGTTTCTGTTGAGAAATCCACTGATAGCCTTATGGGGGTTCCCTTGTAGCTCTCAGTCACATTTTAGTTCAGTCTTTGCATTCCTCAGCTTTAAAATTTCTTTCTTTCTTTTTTTTTTATATCTCTTTGTTGAACTTGTCATTTTGTTTTTATAATTTTTTGCTGATTTTGTTAAATTGTTTATCTGTGTTCTCTTGTAGTTCTCTGTGCTCCTTTAGAACAATTATTTCAAATGTTTTGTCAGGCAATTTGTGGATCTCCATCTCTTTGGAGTCAGTTACTGGAAGTTTGCTGTGTTCTTTTGTTGCTGTCATGTCTCCCTGATTATTCGTGATCGCTGTGGTCTTGCAATGGTGTCTGTGCAATTGAAGAAGCAGTCACCTCTTCCAGACTTATGAACTAACTTCAGTAAGGAAAGACCTTTGCTTATGTGCTGGGTCACATTGTAGTGTGCTGTGGCCCTCAGTCTAGTGGTGCTGAGTGCCAAGTGTGGGGGTGTGTGGTGGCTCTATATTCGGGGGGGCATGGTTGGCTCATGCAGCCGGGGTTCACGACATCACCAACTGCACGATCCTTGGCAACAAGAGCTGTGGAGTGTCCACATTGGCTGCAACGGCTGTTCAGGTCTTTAGCTCCACCTCCAGGTCTAGTAGCAAGGTACTGAGGCAGGCGTCAGTGGTGGCCACAGTTGGTGGTTTGCACATGCTCATCCCTGGGGGCTGAGTGCAGGCACATGCACTGCAGTGGGGGCTGGTGACTGGAGTTGAGGCTGGCAGTGTGCAGGTGGGCGGCTGCAGGGGTTAGCTCTGGGCACATGCAGTGAAGTCCAGTGACAGGAGTCAGGGCTGGCTCCAAGCACCTGAGCAGCTGCAGGGCTCTGGGCTGTTGTTATGCACCTAACCAGGCACAGAGTCCGGGCTGGCTGCTGACACGGATCCACGGACTCCTGGAGTTGTTGATAGCACTGGCTAGGGCAGCTGTGGCAGGGGAGGAGTGGGACAGGGCAGGACTGAGGAAGTTGGGTCTGTGATTATAAAAACCTGTGGGGCTATCAGCTGCAAAATCTGCAGAGTGTCTGCAACATCTATGCTGGCTGTTGGTTTCCTCAGCAGTGGAAGTTTCTGGAATCTTCTGCAGAGCAGGCCACAGAGAACCATGGACACTCCCACCACACAGCTGTTACTGGCAGTCCCTGCCCTTCTTTGTTCCTAGTTGTCTTAAGATATGTCACCTATGCCAGTCTCTGGATGGGGTGAAACCAAAGCAGTTCATTAGTGCAGTGCCCTGAAAGGCTGGGGAAACTGGTCACTTGCCCTGCTGTCCTAGTCCCAGCCCAGTCTCTCAGGTTGAGAGTTCCCTCTAGCTGTTGAGCAGTGCTGGCGTGGAGGATGGGATGATGCAGGCAAAATGAAACTATTCTCCCTACCCATTTTGCAGTTATTCTCAGATTTTTTCCTCCACTGTGTTGCTGAAGCATCTTAAGTAGACTCCTGAGCTCTCCTATACCTCTTTTCACTTGTGGATAGCTGTCTAATTGATGTTCCTTGAGGAGTGATGGAGGCTGGAGTCCTACTCAGCCAGCTTAGTGAAGTCACTCCCGTCTTTCATCATTACTGGGATGTTGGCTGTAGGTTTTCTTGTAGATGCTCCCTACAAAGTTGAGGAAGTTTCCCTCTCTTCCTAGTTTTTGAGTTTTTATCATGAAATGGTGTTGGAGATATCCATTTTAAAACAAAATATAGTTTTTAAAGATGAAAGAAAGTCTCAAGGAGGTTGGATTGGTAGGCCAGTCTCAAGCTGAGAAATAGAATTATCTCTTTCTTTCCTTTCTATCCCTGGAGGAAAAATGTAATGCAAAAGGATTCCCATGTGATTGTATAATTTCTTCAGAATAACAAATAGATTACTAGTCTTTTAAGTATTAACTACTATTTATTTAAAAGTCACCATATCAGGACATCCCTTTTTCAAGTTGCTTTTGCCGTAGATACACGTAGACAGAGTTGGCCTGAGGCAACATACAATTTTCCAAGGCTATCTGGCTGTCTGTCACCAATCCCTTTCTACTCTGCACAGCCCTGGAGGATGTACTAGGTCTTATTCCTGTCTATTCCCCTGGAAGAACAGTTTCTCTAACACATGGGTCATTTGCATTTAAACTGTGATTGGAATATAAAGGCTGGAAACCACATCAGTTGGCTGGATGTCTCCTCCATCCTCAAAGGAACCCAGGCATTTGGATTAAATGTTTATTGAGCATCTATCATAAGGTCTGCTACTAAGTAGACAGTCCTTAAATATTTGTTGAATATTTGATGCCAATTTAACGAATTTTCCACAATTGTTGAAACTCCCAGAATTCATGTAGGGCAGAATGTCTTTTTCTTTGGGTCTAGCTTTTTGGTCCACTGGCATTTATGAAAACTGCTGTCTCTCTGTCTGAGGATGAAAAATGGAAGAGAATACGAACGTTGCTGTCTCCAACCTTCACGAGTGGAAAGCTCAAGGAGGTAAGAAATTAACAGGACTTTTAATTAGAAATGTAAGGATAGCACCTGGGGCCAGGTAGAAAATAAGATCCTAGTCTCTTTTCAAGGAGTAGTTTGCTGAATTTGAGCTTCTTGAAAATGATGTTTTCTCTTTATGTCCTAGAAGAGACATTATAAGATTCATTATAAAATGTCACGTACTGTTCCGTGCTTGCTAAAGCCAGGTCCTTCTAAGACTCGGGTCTCTACATTTCACTGTGGGTGGTGGTGTGTTTTGGGTCTAGATGTTCCCCATTATTGGCCAGTATGCAGACGTGTTGGTGAGTAACCTGAGGAAGGCAGCAGAGAAAGGCAAGCCCATCACCTTGAAAGAGTATGTAGGGCTGCGCCTGCTGGGATTCTGAGCTCTGCCACGAGACCCACCAGCTGCCTGACATGGAGCCAAAATTTCCACTATTGAGTTACTCCAGTGACCAAACAGAAGTAGGCATGTGGTGTTACAACTCCAATGGCCCACCCAAGAAGAGGTGGCTTACCCAAAAAGGCAGGGCAGTCAGGAGAGAAAGGGTCTTTTCACCTGTGTACATGAGCCAAGATTCATTTATCTGCATAATTTTCCCCTTGGATATTGTGGAACTCAAGAATACATAGTTTAGAAAGAAGAAACATGATCGTACTAAAGTTTTCCGTGTAGAGGGGAAGGCATTGGTACGTATTGGTAGGCAGCGGGTGGGGCAGGAAAGTTACACTGTGGAACTTGGAACAACTTAAACCCCTTCATGATTTTGCTGAGGGTATCAACAAAATGCTAAATATTAAATCTTACCACCACTTCTCCTTCTTTCAGTCTCTAAGAGAGAAGGCCCTGTACAGGCTATGGGTAGGGTAACTATATCATCTGTTGTCTAAAGTGGGATATTTTTAATTATGCAGGAACAACAAGTGTAAACTTGGATTGTCCTGGGAACGCTGGGTACATATGATCACTTAGCTATGGGATCACCTAAATCAGTGTTGGAGTGCTCTATTATTATTTTCTAACTAGGAACATTCTTAGTTTTTATATTTACAGAAATGAGTCAGCCCTCAGGGCAACCTGAGATCACTGAAGTTGAGGAAGAGTGGGTCTTTCAGGAGCCTTAGCAGGGGTATAGAGAAGGAGGGATGACATTCCTGGCAACTCAGAACGGGGTGCTGCTGTTCTGTAATGTGCTAAAGAGGAATCAGCTCTGAGCATAGATACTGTGGTGAGGCAAGACCCAGATCAATGTCACCTTTATTGACTCCACTAGAGTGATTTAGTTATTCCACCCTCTGTCCTGCTGAAACACAGTGCTCGTATAGGTACTTTTGCCCATACTCAAAGCACACTATTGTCATTTTTCTGATTATGGGTCTCTATCCCTCTATGACTCAGCTCCTTCAGGTCAGAAGAGGGTCTAACATGCCTTAGTGTCCCCATCACCTCTAATGCAAGGCCAAGTGCATCATTGGAACCTGATGAACACCTCATGAGTGAGTGTGATGGTAGCATAGACTCTTCAGATGATCCAGCAGAAGGTTCTGATGGTGTTGGCTCTTTACATGTGTTGCCTGGGCATATGAATTACATGCACTTCTTGTTGCATGTGTTGGATAAGGAGAGTAAAGAGGTGCTGATTTTAATTTTCTATGTCTTTTTTTTTCCTACTCAGCATCTTTGGGGCCTACAGCATGGATGTGATTACCAGCACATCATTTGGAGTGAACATCGATTCCCTCAACAACCCACAAGATCCCTTTGTGGAAAATGCCAAGAAGCTCTTTAGATTTGATTTCCTCAATCCATTCATTCTCTCAATAAGTACGTGGACTACTGTTTTTCTTTTCCTTCCTTCCTTCCTTCTTTCCTTCTCCCACCCTCCTTTCCTCTTTTTTTCTTCCTTCCTTCTTTCTTTCTGTAACAACTTTATTGATTTATAATTCCAATACCATACATTTAACCCATTTACAATGTACAAGTCAATGGTTTTTACATCCTAAGTATCCATCTACAGATGAATGGAGAAAGAAAATGTGTTATAAGTGTACAATGGAATACTATTCACCCATAAAAATGATGGAAATCCTGCCATTGCCTCAATATGCATGGACCTTGAGGGCATTATGCTAAGTGAAATAAGTTAGACGGAGAAAGACAAATACTGGATGATCTCACTTATATGTGGACTAAAAAAAAAATTCAAAGAACCATACTCTTAGAGAAAATAAATCAGATTTATAGTTACCAGAGGCATGGGTTGGAGTGGGGGAATTGGAGGAAGGTGGTTAAAAGGTAGAAATTTTTGATTATAAGATAAATAAGTACTGAGAATGTAATGTACAACATATTGTCTGTAGCTAACACTGCTGTACGGTATATTTGTAAGTCACTAGAGAGTGGATCCTAATAGTTCCATCACAAGGGAATTTTTTTTTTTTGTGACTATAAGAGGTGATGGATGTTAATGAAACTTGTGCTGCACATCAAGTCATTATCCTGTACTTCTTAAACTTGTACAGTACTGTATGTCAATTATAATTCACTTAAACTGAAAAAAAAAAGATTTTTATTACATTCAAATATATGTTCAATGATCACTACAGTCAATTGTTAGAACATTTTTGTCAACACAGATACCCTGTACCTTTTAACCAACCCTGCCCCTCCCCTTAGTCCTAAGGAACCACTAATTTACTTTTTGTCTCTATAGATTTACCTAGCTTGGACACTTCATAGAGATGGAATCATACAATATGTGGTCTTTTGTGGCTGGCTTTCTTTATTTGGTGTAATATTTTCAAGGTTCATCCATGTTGTAGCGTGTATCAGTGCTTCATTTCTTTTTATGGTTGAATAGTTCTTCAGGATTTTCTATATACAAGATCATGTTATCTGGTAATAGAGATAGTTTTACTTCTTCATTTCCTATATGGATGCCTTTTATTTCTTTTTCTTGCCTAATTCCCCTGGCTAGAACTTCTAGTACTGAATAGAAGTGGTGAGAGAGGCATCCTTGTCTCGCTCTTAATAGTAGAGGAGAGCATCCAGTCTTTCACTATTAAGTGTGATGTTAGCTATGGTTTATTTTAGATGCCCTATATCAGGTTGAGGAAATTCCCTTCTACTCTTAGTTGGCTGAAAGTTTTTAACACAAAAGGATGTTGGGTTTTGTGAAATGATTTTTCTCCCTCTATTGAGATGATCATGTGGTTTTTGTTGTTTATTCTATTGATATGGTGTATTATGTAACCTTGCATTCCTGGAATAAACTCCATTGTTTATGGTGTTTACTTCTTTTTATATGTTGCTGGATTCAGTTTGCTAGTATTTTTTGAGCATTTATGTAATCATGTTCATAAAACATGTTGGTCTGTAATTTTTTTTTTCCTGTGATGTCTTTGTCTGGGTTTAGTATCAGGGAGATACTGTCCTTGTAGAATGAGTTTGGAAGTGTTCCCTCCCTTCTATTTTATGGAAGAGTTTGTGAAAAATTGGTGTTAATTCTTTTTTAAAGATTTGGTAGAATTTCCCATTAACCATTTGGATCTGAGCTTTTCTTTGTGGGTAGGATCTTGATTACTAACTCAACCTTTTTACTTGTTATAGGTTTATTCAGATTGTCTTTTCTTTACTTGAGGTCACATTGGTTTATAACATTATTTAAATTTCAGGTGTAAATCCTTATATTTCAACTTCTGTATAGACTGCATTGTTCTCACCACCAAAAGTCCATTTTTGCTGAGGAAGATTAGTCCTGAGCTAACATCTGTGCTAATCTTCCTCGACTTTATATGTTATTTGACAACACAGTGTGGCTGATGAGTGGTGCAGGTTTTCCCCCCGGGATCTGAACCCACGAACCCAGGCCACTGAAGCAGATCATGTTGGACTTAACCACCATGCCATGGGGAGAGCCCCGTCTTTTTATTTTTTTAATGTCAGTAGTTATGTCCTCTATTTTATTTCTGATGCTCGTAAGTTGAATCTTCTCTCTTTTTTTGTTGGTCAGTTTAGCTAAAGGTCTTTTCAAAGAATCAGCTTTTGGTTTCATTGATTTTCTCTATTGTTTTTTATTCTCTATTTCATTAGTTTCTGCTCTTGTCTTTATTATTTCCTTCTGCTTGCTCTAGGTTTTATTTGCTCTTCTTTTTTCAGTATGTTAAGGTGGAAAGTTAGGTTATTGGTTTGAGATCTTTGTTCTTTTTAAATGTGGAAATTTGTAGCCATAAATTTCTCTCAGCACTGCTTTTGCTACATCCCATAAGATTTGGTATATCGTGTCTTCATTTTCATTTATGTCCAAGTAATATCTATTGCACCTTTAATGTCTTCTTTGACCTATTGGTTGTTTAGGAGTGTGTTGTTTCATTGCCACATATTTGTGAATTTCCCAATTTTCTTTCTGTTATTGATTTCTGATTTCATTTCCTTGGGGTTAAAAGACATCATGTATTATTTCTATCTGGAGTTGTATTTCTTGAACTGCACAATTAATTTAAGCAGCAGACTATGGTCTGGTTTATCCAAAGGGACTCAGGTCCAATGGGTAAAAGGCTAAGAGGTCAAGAAATGCAATCCTTTCTTTTGGTCACTCCAAAGATGCAGAGGGCCATTGACCTCACGGCTGTAGTGATGGCCCCTATGTGGGGACTTACTGTTGCTTAACCATTGGCTTGGAAGTCTGAGCAAAGGTGATAGAGGGAATGGCTCCTGGCTGAGAAGGCTGTTGTCTTTTATTCTTCTGATTGGTAAAGGAAATTATAATTGCTCCAGGTAAATTATACATTTTTGTTGTGCTTTCTTTTTTTTTTCTTCCCCTACAGCACTCTTTCCATTTCTTCACCCAGTTTTTGAACTATTAAATATCTCTCTATTTCCAAAAAGTGTTACTGATTTTTTTTACAAAATCTGTAAAAAGGATGAAAGAAAATCGCCTCAAAGATAAGGAAAAGGTAAAATCTGGTGGTGGTTACATGTGGGTGTTCACCTTTCATAATTTATGGAGCTGTATACATATGATATGTGCACTTCATTGTAATTTTTTTCGAGTGACAGAGATCACTAGGATTTAGAGCAGGAGACTTCTATCATTTTGGGGAAATGAAGAAGGTAGAAGTTGGGGAGGGAGATAAGAATGAGTCAGAGGGCCATATTTAAATTTTAATAATAGGGGTGACAATTACTATGTCACTGCATGAATATTGTTGAGCCAAAACTTTACTACTTCCATTCAATCAATTGTCAAAGGATAAACAGTTCTATTTAAAAATTATTTTACTGGCATTATAATTTCCCCAGATCTTAGATTGGCAAAGAAACATTTCAATTCCAAGCCTCTTATTTTACACATTCCCCAATGGAAGCCCCCATTAGGCTACCTGTAGAGTATAGTTTGTGTTAAATTGGTGCCCTCTCATAGTCTGTAGTTGACAGGAGTCCTCTCTGGCATTGAGGCTGCAGCTAGCTAACCAAGATTTGCCTTCATGAGGTCTGGACACCAGCACAAGGATGTCTGCAGTCAGGGAGACAGGCCTGGGTACTACCAGTAGGTTACTGAAGATTGTGTAGAGTTCTGGGAGTGTGGGGCATTTGAAGATGTTCAGAGAAAAGCTGCTGATGAACTCTGCAAACATCAGAGGATTAATTTATGTGACCATTCATTAACAATTAAGGCTGAAGAAAAAAAGAGATTGAAGTCAGGGACTTCTTCCTGAGCAAGCAGGCATGACAGGAGAGGGAACAGGCAGCTCTTTGATCTAGAAACTGTGTTCAAAAGCTAGAGAAGCCAAAGATCAGAGAGAATGTGGACCAAAAAACAGTTGGACATGATGGCTAGATTTCTCTTAGAGAAATAGTTTGCTCTTCAAGATTTGTAGCTGGATGTTTCTGTTCACTGATGACTCAGGCAACAGTAGTCAGACTTCTGGACTTAAAGGGGCCATATTCTCAGGAAAGAGGTTAAGTACTGTGCTCCTGGTTTATTTCTGACTTCACAAGTAAGTGTCTAATTGAAATGTGTCTATCTCCTTCCAGCACCGAGTGGATTTTCTTCAGCTGATGATTAACTCCCAGAATTCCAAAGAACTGGACACCCATAAAAGTAACCCAAGAGTGTGTCAGAGGGCCAGTGTGGGGACGCTCAGAGGAAGAGGATGCTTCTGAAAACCTGCAAAAAGTTTTTCCAGATAGATGGGAATTGAAGCCAAATTGAAGAAAGATACATGTAAATGGTAGCCAGAGGCACTTTCTAGAAAGGTACAGGCACATTTTTTTTTTTCCCAAATCTTGAAGAACAACCACGAATGAGTATTTCATGCCCCAAAGTCAGTCAGTGGTCTGTGGGTCACCTACATCAGAACCTCTGGGGAGCTTGTTTCCATGTCAATTCTCAGGCCTCATCCAGACCCAGTGAATTAGAACCTTCACCTGGATATTTGCATCAAGGCTTCATCACAGAAGGCACATTGCCCCAGTGTTGTGACCTTAACTTGTAGAATTGTTTAAAGTTGTGTTTACTAGCTTAATCTAGTGTCAAGTTTTCTTTTTCCATTTGTGTTAATATGTAACTTCTGAGGAAAGCCTTCGAGACTGGGTAAACATTCTGTACCTCTTCAAATTTCATCTACTAGTTTTATCATCCGTTGGTGATTTTAGATTGAAGCCATTATTCCTATGATAGTTGCAAAATGATGACTTTCCAATTCTGTCATTTCTTCTACATTTATGAGTTGATGTTCCATTGTAAGGAGAGCTTTCCATTCTCTTTCATTTATCTATTTGTTTACATATTTATATCAGTATGATCTCATATATTACTAATTTCCTCTCTTATATCATTCTTTATTTTGATGCTCAAATTCTCTCACGCTTGTCCACTGGAAGCCCTTTCAAATGGACTCCTGTCTCCTTTGATTTTTCTTCTTCCTTTTTTTTTTTAATAACTTTATTTATTTATTTTTTTCCCCCAAAGCCCCAGTAGATAGTTGTGTGTCATAGCTGCACATCCTTCTAGTTGCTGTATGTGGGATGTGGCCTCAGCATGGCCGGAGAAGCGGTGCGTTGGTGCGTGCCTGGGATCCGAACCCGGGCCGCCAGTAGCAGAGCGCACACACTTAACCGAGAAGCCACGGGGCCAGCCCTCTTCTTCCTTTTTAAATTTTATTTTGTCCTGACACTTATTTAGAGCAGTTTTAGATTCACAGCAATATTGAGTGCAAGGTGCAGAGATTTCCTGTATACTCATTTCCCCCAACTATACACAGACTCTCCCACTATAGAAATCCCTACCAGAGTGGTACATTTGTCACAAACAGTGAGCCTACCTTGACACATTATCACCCAAAGTCCATAGTTTACTTTAGTGTTCAATCCTGCTGTTCTATTTTCCATGGGTTTTGACAAATGTATAATGATATATATCCACCATTGTAGTATGCAGATTGCACTGTATCTGTTCACATATTATTTTCTGAGCACTTCCTTGCTTTCTGATGGAAGACATTCCAGGTTTCTATTCTATTTCCCTCCACGAGCCCTGGAGTCCACCATTTCTCCAAGGAGCTCTGGTTCCTTTTAGTGAGAAATGGTATTTAGAAACCCAACACTGGGATGTAGGAGTGCTCATTGCTAGTAGCGTTTCTTTGCTTCTAGATCCTCTCAGAGGACAAAGCTAAGAACATCAAACATATTTACACAGAACTGATAAACATAAATATTTCTATATATACCCATAGCCAGTGTTGTAAACATGCTCTGTATCTCTCTCTAAAAAAGGCTCTGATACATAGTTTAATTCCATGACATGAATACTTCCATATGGTTAATTTCAAGCTACCAATAGTTTGACAACCATCTCACAGAATTCCCAAATATTTGACAATTGGTCCTAGAGAGTAGAGATGATCTGAATGTAGCACACCACTGTAATTATATCTATATCTATGGCTACTTCTATCTATCCAACTATCATCTATGTATCTATTATCTATCTATGTATCTATCTATGTATCTATCTATGTATCTATGTATCTATGTATCTATCTATCTATCTATCTATCTATCTATCTATCTATCTATCTGTCTGTCTATCTATCTAATCTATCTAACTGTATGGTCCAGTACAACTCTCTGTGATGAAGGAAATATTCTCTATCTGCCCTGTTCAATACAGTAAGCACTAGACACATGTGGCTATTGAATACTTGACATGTGGGCAGTGCCACTGAAAACCTGAATCTTATATTGGATTTAAATTTAAGTAATATAAATTTAAACTTAAATAGCCTCATGTGTCTACCATATTGTACATCGCAGCTCTAAACTTTGAGTATCATGAGATTCATGCTAACTGGGGGGGAGCATTTGATAGTTGAATTCACCCACAACAGCATCACAGATGTCATCATTGGGAAGTGGGAACTCTGTAGACCTTTCTTACACTCGTTTTGTAGTGTTTTAGTTGTGAATTACATGGTTGGGGCAGGTACCAACCACGGTTATTTCAGTGCTGTAAATATCTAAAGGTCCCCATCTAGTCCCAAGCAAATAGATTAGAGTGTGACTATGCTTAGTTTCTTCCAGGAGAAATTAAAAATGGAGGCCAACTTAGAAACACAACGGCTATTTGCTGGCCTTAAAGCAGGACAAAGAAAGGTCACATATGCTAAGGAAGATGACATTCAGGCCACGATTGAATAAGCATTGCTGTTACTCTCACTGGACCCTATTTTTCTACATTTGATGCTGGCCAGTGCCTTTCTTTCTTCTGCTATTTAATGCCACTGATTAGACTAGGGTCAATCACCACTCTTGTAAGCATTTTGTCTGTCTCTGTAGTTTCCTTACATATCTGGGATCTTCCATTTGAAGACTTGTGCCTCAGGTCTTCCATTATCTAATGCCACTCAAGGCACAATCCAGGCTTCTGAAGCTTGGTCATGTACACCAACCACTACATCTTGTGCAAGTTCATATTCTGATTTGATAGTTCTAGGGTGGGGGTTGAGATTTGCGTTTCAAATGAAGTCCTAGATGCTGCTGATGCTGCTGGTCCATGGACCACATTTTGAGTAGCGAGAGTTTATCTGTAGCCGAATATTATTCTCTTAAATTCTCTTAAAGATATTAGGGGAAAGATCCTTTAAGTTTCTCTACAATTAAGCCTTAGTATTGTACACTTTCAAAAATTTTCAATCTATATTTTAGCTAGAGTAATTTAAGATTTTCCTGGCAGTATGCTATTCCACATTACTTGTAGCTAAAGTAATTTTGCGATTCTCCATGGGACATATTGAACACTGTACATGTTAGACAGAAATTCTATCTCTTAAATTACCCAGCTCTCTTGGTGAGGTCGGTGGCATAACCAGGAGGAGATGTCCAAGAATAGTATAGACCTCGGGAAAAACTGAATTAAGACAATTTTTGCCTTTTTCTCTTCTCTCAAATAGACATCAGAGGGCAAACCACTCTCAGTTTGACTGTGAACTGCTTCTCTATTTTTTCCCTAGGGATTTTGGAGTTTCATTATTTAGGTTTCTCATCATCTAAACTGTGATGTTTTATATTGACATGCTTTACCTAAAATGTCTTTCCTTTTCTCTTAGCTTTGTCTGATCTGGAGCTTGTGGCCCAATCTACTATCTTTATTTTTGCTGGCTATGATACCACAAGCACTTCTCTTTCCTTCCTTATGTATCTTTTGGCCACTCACCCTGATGTGCAGCAGAAGCTGCAGGAGGAGATTGATGCGACTTTCCCAAATAAGGTGAGTGGATGATACCTGGAGTGAGAGGGAGCACGTGAAGTCTGAGCAAGAATGTCTCCTAATCACTTCCTAGCAGGATTTTTCAAAATGCATAAACATCAATTCTTTTGCCTACTGTATTTAAGATGAATGGAAGGAGACAAAAACAAAGGGAGAAACCTAGGCAATGTATGCTATTCCCGTAAATATGAGATCTTGGAAAAAAGTGCTGGCCCTGACGTATTTGTTATTTTTTATCAAGTATTGCCTGGTAAAAATCACAAAACCTCAGTGGCATCTAGCAATAAGCCTTCATTGCTCAAGTGTCCGGGTAGTTATCCCTGTTGATATTGCCTGGACTTGCTTTGGTCTGGCTATTCACTGATCTAGGCTGGCCTTGGCTAAGCTGGCTGCGCTGACTCAGCTCCACACGTCTCTCATGCTCCAGAAAACCATCCTAGGTGTGCCCTTCTCAGGGCAACGGCAGAGGGCAAGAGCGAGAAGCCCGGTTATACTGGTGCCTTTCAAAACTGTACTTACATCACACTTACCCAACATTCCATTGGGCCAAAGCAAGCCACATGGCCAAACCCAGAGTAGAATGGAAGGACCCTACAAAGTTAGATGGCAAAGGGAAAGGACATTGGAAGGGGTGAGGAATTGGGACCACTAGTGCAGTCTATTACCCACGGTAAACTTGGCAGACTGGGAGAGGCTGGTGTACAGGGAAGAGCATAGGACAGGAAATGGAAGACATGACTCTGAGTCTTGACTGTGATTTGGGCAAGTCTTATGACCTTTCTGAGTCTTAGGTCCTTCAGATATAAGGCAAGAAAACATTTTAAGGCCTACACACATTAGAGATTATCTTTTTTCTCTGGTAAAGCTCCTATTGGGATTCTTTTGTTTGCAATGTAATGAAAGGTCACTTAGAGACAGAGACTAGCTAAACATTGTGTTCTCCCTTTTTTATAATAATAATTACAAGGACAATAGCAACATGAGTAGCTAACATTTGCTTATTACTAAATGTGTCTCTTCTAAATGCTTTCTATTTATAAATGAATTAATCTTCATAAAATTGTATATTAGTCAGGATAGACTAGGTTTACCTTCAGTAACAAATTATCCCTCAAATTTCAGTGGCTTTCCTAGCAAAAGTTTACTTCTAACTGACATTTACATGTCCAAGTAGAGGTAGTGGAGGATGAGAGTGGGAGTCTCTGCTCCACATAGTTACTAGGGATACAGGCTATGAGGCTCCACCTTTTTGTAGCTTATTATCTGGAACAAGGGCCTTCCTGTGGGCTGGGGAGTAAAGAACTAGAGTGTTGCTCACTGGCTTTTCAAATGTTTTGTCCTTGAAGTGACATACATCACTTCAGCTCACAGATCATTGCCAAAGCTGATTTCCCCTAAGTTCATTGGGCTGGGAAATGTGTGAGACTTCACGGGTGTTGGGTAAGCAGTGACTGTCTCTGTCAAACAGACTTACGAAGTGTCAACTCTAATTATGTCCATGGAACATATCAGAAAACTGAGCTACAGAGAGAGAAAATACTTTCATACACTAGTCATGTAACTAGTGGTGAAGAAGCCAAGCTATGATCCAGGGTGTCTGGCTCCAGAGCCAAACTCTTAACCTCTACAGTATTGCCTCTTTAATATAATGCCAGGTGATAGCCACGTATTGTCCACACAGTTTTCGGATCTCTCGCAAAACAGGATTTCTTTGTGATGAGAAGTGACCAGGCCTCTATGGCTGGAGTGGCTTGTTTAGATCTTTAGAGATTACAGTCAAATGCTGCAGCAGCAACTAGGAGACCTCCAGCAAAAGAGAGTGGGGCTGAGAGTGGGGTTTGTATCCTCTTTATAACTCTCCCTAGAAATGAAATTGACAGTGCTGAGGCAGCATCTAATCTTACCTTTCTTTTGTCATATTTGGTTTAGAAAATATCCAGTTTATCCCCAAGTTATCTATAGAGATTTTTTTTTATAATACTCGGTTACCCTCCAAATTACACATATATAAACTAAAGAGTTATCAAGTAGGATTTTTCAACTAAAAAACTTTATTTTGAGTAGGGGATTTGTTCTTTTCTACATTCTCTTTCCTTTTTACTGGTGTGTGGCCTCTCTTTTGAGAGGAAGCAGTGACTTTGGCATATTTCACTTAAGAATAAGAGTCATAGTCAATTAGTCATATTTGTTCACATGAGAAAGAAAATCCACTACATGGTAGTGTGAGGGATTTCAGACCCTATTTAGGGGATTGTCCGAACAGTCTCCTATAGTCCTGGGAGTCCATGCTACTCCGTGCATCTCAATGGGCCATTGAGCAGGTCAAAGAACATGGTAGATATTAAAATGTCTATAAATGCTAAGGTCCTTTATTAATATGAATTATTCTTTCATACTGCTAACATTTCAATAGTACTGCAGAGACTGAGTGAAAAGTTGATCCCAAATCGTAGTTTATCAAAACCTGTTTCTTTCTTCCCAGGCACTTCCCACCTACGACGCTCTGGTACAGATGGAGTATCTTGACATGGTGTTGAATGAATCTCTCAGATTATTCCCTATTGCTACTAGACTTTGGAGAGTCTGTAAGAAAGATGTGGAAATCAATGGGGTGTTTATTCCCAAAGGAACAGCGGTGATCGTGCCAACATTTACTCTTCACCGAGCCTCAGAGTTCTGGCCAGAGCCTGAGGAGTTCCATCCTGAAAGGTACAGGGCCCCTGGGAAAGGAGACCCAACCTGATAAGGGCAGGTTAGAGCAGATTTTGACGTCTCAGTATAGATGACAAATGTGTGATTATACAATCATTTATTTATACATCTTTTGATTTTCAGCAGTTTTTTTTCTTATTACAGGAGTGGTCATTGTTGTTGTCAAAATTTTACAAACTGTAGACTAGAAAAAAGAAAATTATAGCTGTCCACATTGCGAATACCTTAAGATAGGCCTCATTAACAATGTGATACATATCTTTATGCAGATTTTTCTATGCATATTTAGATTTTAAAAAGTTAGAATGGTGGGCCGGCCCCATGGTGTAGTGGTTAAATTCAGTGTGCTGTGCTTCAGTGGCCTGGGTTTGCAGGTTCACATCCTGGGTGTGAACCTACACTGCTCACCAGCCATGCTGTGGTGGCGACCCACGTATACAGTGGAGGAAGACTGGCACAGATGATAGCTCAGGGCTAATCTTCCTCAGCAAACAAACAACAAAAATAATTAGAATGGTATTATATTTTATTTGGTTTTGAAGTGCTTACTTTTCTCACCAGTAAACTATAAACAACATCCTATGTTACTATGTATATATGTATGTTATATATATACATGTGTGTGTTATATGTATATGTAAATAATATATATATTTGCGTGTAATTGCATGTATTTGTCATAATTTACTGAACCACTATCTGATTTTGGGAATATAGGCTCATTTTTCCTTTATGTTTTTCTATGCTATTCTCTTCAGATCTTTAAATTACCACCAACATTCCCAAATTCCATGTTTTAAAACATTTCTGCTGTTTCCTCTAGCGTTACTGTGAGAGTGAGGTGATGACCTGAGAGGTTCTCATCCTGATGGTTTGAGCAGCCTCATTGAGGACAGACCTGAGTACAGGTCCCCAGTGCTGTCTGTGGCTGCAGTCCTGTGCCAGCTCCCTTCCACTCTCAGTATTGGGTGACCCTTCCAAAGGGAATTCCTCTGCTGTCTAGACTCTGAGACATCCTCCTGGGAGGGATCTTGAGCATGCTCTTCTGGGAACTCAGAGCCAAGGTCTGACTTTGGGCACAGCTTGAACTCTGTAAAGAGTTGATGCTTTTGCATTTATTGTATTGGTGAGCACAATTTGGAATGAACTTTCTAGGGCACTAGCTGAGATCTAGACTTTTATTAGCTCCTGACTGTAAGCTCCCTGATGGCAAGGAACTTGTCTTGTTGGCATAGCATCATTAATGCTGGCATAGTGTCTACACATAGTACTTGTTGAAAGAATAAGTTAGATGGACCGAGTGCTCTGTTTTCTGGACCAGAGGACCTCTGTGGTTCCTCCAAGCTCAGCAGTTCCCCTCCTGTAGTTTCACAAGCATAAAACCAGAGAGCGCTCACTGTACTTTTCTTTGATTTATTCAGTTATCAAACAGAGAGTAAGTGCCTACTGTGTGTCAGGGACTGGGCCAGGCAATTAGAAATCCAAATGTTAAAAAAATGCCTCTTATGAAGAATTTTTGATATATTCACAAGTATATGTGTTTTGACATATATACAAGCATATCCTGTAGACACAAGTCTATGGAATAGTTTTAATGTATCTATATGGGTCCACCACCTGTCCAATAACCATCAGCCCATGTCAGCTGCATCATCCTCACACCTCTGCTACCCTTCTCCTGATTCCCATATTATTTTATGGCATATCATGTATAAATTATTCCAGAATATTCTCCAAAATATAAGGACTCTTTAAAAGTACATAGCCACAATGCCATTATCGCTTTCCCCAAATCCACAATTTTTCTTCATGTAATCACATATTGAGGAATAAAATGAAATAAAGCATAGCTCTAACCTTCAAGGATTTATAGCTGATGGAACATAAAGAGAAGGAAATCAGTGATTATACTATAGTAGAGTAGCATCATATGCTCTTGTGAATCATCTGATGTAAGCTATTTTATGTGTGTCGGGGAGGGTAGGAAGAGAGGGAGAGGGAGAGGGAGAAGGATTGGGAGAGGGAGAGAGGGAAGGAGGCAGAGAGGGAGAGAGAAGGGTGGGGAGAGGAAGGGAAGAGAAGGGAAAATAACAATTTAAATAATGGGAGGCCTTTCTCAATAATGTCTTATAGTTTTCAGTGTATAAGTATTTCACCTCCTTGGTTAATTTTATTCCTAGACATTTTATTCTTTTTGTGCAATTATATATGGGAATGTGTTCTTGATTTCTCTTTCTGCTAGTTTGTTATTAATGTGTAGAAACACAACTGATTTTTGTATGTTGATTTTGTACTCTGCAACTTTTCTGTATTCATTGATTATTCCTATTAGCTTTGGGTGGATTCTTTAGGGTTTTCTATATGTAGAATCATGTGATCTGCAAATAGTGAGAGTTTTACTTCTTCCTTTCTTATTTGGATCCCTTTTATTTATTTTTCTTGCCTAATTGGTCTGGCTAAAACATCCAGTACTATGTTGAATAAGTGTGATGAGAGCAGGTATCCTTGTCTTGTTCCTATTCTCTGAGGAATAGCCTTCAGGTTTTCACCATTGAGTACGAAGTTGGCTGTAGGTTTGTCATGTATGGTCTTTATTATGTTGAGGTATTTTCCTTCTATACCCATTTTATTGAGAGTTTTTTTTTTTAACCATAAATGGATGTTGGACCTTGTCAAATGCTTTCTCTGCATCTATTGAGATGATCATGTGACTTTTATTCTCCATTTTGTTAATGTGGTGTATCACATCGATTGATTTGTGGATGTTGAACTATCCCTGCATCCTTGGACAAATCCCATTTGATCATGGTTCATGATCCTTTTAATGTATTGTATTCAATTTGCTAATATTTTGTTGAGGATCCTTGCATCTATGTTCATCAGTGATATTGGCCTGTAATTTTTGTTTTTTGTGTTGTCCTTTTCTGGTTTTGATATCAGGGGCCTTGTGAAATGAGTTAGGAAGCATCCTGTCCTCTTCAATTTTTTTGGAAGAGTTTGAGAGGATAGGTATTAAATGTTCCTTGAATGTTGGTAGAATTCTCCAGAGAAGCCGTCTTGTCCTGGAGTTTTGTTTTTTGGGAGGTTTTTGATTACTGTGTCAAGCTCTTTACTTGTGATTGGTCTATTCAGATTCTCTATTTATTCTTGATTCAGTTTTGGAAGGTTGTGTGATGCTAAGAATTTATCCATTTCTTCTAGGTTATCCGATTTACAGGCGTATAGCTTTTCATAGTGTCCTCTATAATCCTTTGTATTTCTGTGGTGTCCATTGTAATTTCTTTTTTTTTTTTGGTGAATTTTTTTTTTTTTGTGAAGAAGATCAGCCCTGAGCTAACATCTATGCCAATCCTTCTCTTTTTGCTGAGGATGACTGGCCCTGAGCTAACATCTGTGCCTATCTTCCTCCAATTTATGTGGGATGCTGCCACAGCATGGCCTGACAAGTGGTATGTCGGTGTGCGCCCAGGATCTGAACCAGGGCCGCCAGCAGTGGAGTGTGTGCACTTAACCGCTATGCCAAGGGGCCGACCTTGTTGTAATTTCTTCTTTTTCACTTCTGATTTTATTTATTTGCCTCTTCTCTCTTTTTTTCTTAGTGAGTCTGGCTAAGGTTTTGTCAATTTTGTTTATCTTTTCAAAGAACCAGTTCTTAGTTTCATTGAACTTTCCTGTTGCTTTTAATCTCTATTTAATTTATTTCTGCTCTGATTTTTATTATGTCCTTCCTTCTACTGACTTTTGGTTTTGTTTGTTCTTTTTCTAGTTCTTTTAGGTATAGTGTAATCTTGTTTATTTGAGAATTTTCTTGTTTCTTCCGGTAGGACTGTATTGCTATGAACTTTCCTCTTTGTACTGCTTTTACTGCATCCTATAATTTTTGGTATGTTGTGTTTTCATTTTCATTTGTCTCTAGGGATTTCTTGATTTCTCCTTTGATTTCTTCATAGATCCAATAGTTGTTCAGTAGCATGTTGTTTATTCTCCATATGCTTGTGGCTTTCCCAGCTTTTTTCTTTTTCTTTTTTTGTGAGGAAGATCAGCCCTGAGCTAACATCTGTCACCAATCCTCCTCTTTTTACTGAGGAAGACTGGCCCTGGGCTAACATCCATGCCCATCTTCCTGCACTTTATATGGGATGCCACCACAGCATGGCTTGACAAGTGGTGCATTGGTGCGGGCTCGGGATCCGAACCCCGGGCCGCTGTAGCGGAGCGCATGCAGTTAACTGCTACGCAACCAGGCCAGCCCCTCAGCTTTTTTCTTACAGTTGATTTCCAGTTTCATAGCAGTGTGGTTGGTAAAGATGCAGGATATGATTTTAGTCTTCTTAAATTATTAAGGCTTGCTTTGTTTCCCACATATGGTCTAAATTTGAGAATGTTCCATGTGTGCATGAGAAGAACATGTCTTCCACTGTTTTTGGATGGAATGTTCTTTATATATCTATTAAGTCCATCTGGTCTAGTGTTTCATTTTAGGCCACTATTTGCTTCTTGACTTTGGATGAACTATCCATTGATGTAAGTGGGGTATCAAATTTCCCTACTAATATTGTGTTGCTGTCAATTTCTCCCATTAGGTCTGTTAAAAATTGCTTTATATACTTCGGTGTTCCTATCTTAGGTGTATATATTTTAAGAAATGTTATATCTTTTTGATGGTTTGTTCCATTTATCATTATATAATGCCCATCTTTGTCTCTTGTTATCTTTTTTGGCTTAAAGTCTATTTTGTCTGATGTAAGTATGGCTACACCCACTTTTTTTGATGGTCATTTTCTTGGAGTATCATATTCCATCCCTTCACTCTGAGCCTATGTTTGTCTTTAGAGCTGAGATGTGTTTCCTGGAAGAAGCATATTGTTGGGTCTTGGTTGTTAATCTATCCAGCCACTCTGTGTCTTTTGATTGGTGAATTCAATCCATTTACATTTAGAGTGATTATTGATGTATGAGGGCTTCATATTGCCATTTTATCTTTTGTTTTCTGCTTGTTCTATATTTCCATTGTTTCTTTTTATTTCTGTCTGCCATTTCAGTTTGGTGGTTTTCTGTGATGTTTTTCTCAGTTTTTTCTTCATATGATTTGTCACTGTGCTCTGATTTTTTGTTTTGTGTTTATCATGAGGTTTGTATAAAAGATCTCATAGATCGGGTAGTCTTTTTTCTGATAGCATCTTATCTCCATTAGCCCATGCCGGTTCTGTCCTTTTCCTCTTTCCCGTCTAGGTTATTGTTGTCACAAATTATTCTCTTTTGTGTTGTGAGTTTGTGACCAAATTGAAGTGGTTATAATTATTTTTGATGCTTTCTTTCCCTTTATCCTTATGTTATAATTAAGTGTTTATCTAATGTATTCTGATGTAGAGTTGCAATTTTCTGATTCTGTCTATTTATCACCTTGCTCAAAGCTTTGTAACCTTTTGCTTTTTTGTTTCAGGTAGGAGGGCTCTTTTCAACATTTCTTGTAAGACAGGTCTAGTGGAGATATACTCCCTCAGCTTTTGTTTGTCTGTGAAAACTTTTATTTCTTCATCATATCTGAAGGATAATTTCACTGCATATAGTATTCTTGGATGATAGATTTTGTCTGTCAGTATGTTGAATATATCATTCCACTCTCTCTTAGCTTGTAGGGTTTCTGCTGAGAAATGCACTGAAAATCTAATGGGAGTTCCTTTGTGGGTTATTTTCTTCTCTCTTGCTGTTCTTAATATATTTTTTTTGTCATTGTCTTTTGACAGTTTTAGTATTATATGCCTTGGAGAAGGTCTTTTTGGATTGATGTAATTAAGAATTCTATTAGTTTATGTACTTGCATGTCCAATTCCTTTCCCAGGTTTGGGAATTTCTGTTATTATTTCTTTGAATAAGCTCTCTTCTCCTTTCTCCCTCTCCTTTGTGGTGCCTATTATCCTTATGTTACTGTTCCTAAGTGAGTCAGATATTTCTTGAAGAATTTATTCATTTTTTAAAAAAATCTTCAGGGTGCTGGCCTGGTGGCATAGCAGTTAAGTGTGTGCGCTCTGCTGTGGTGGCCCGGGGATTGGATCCCGAGCATACATTGATGCACTGCTTGTCAAGCCACACTGTGCTGGCATCCCATTTAAGTGGAGGAAGATGGGCACAGATGTTAGCCCAGGGCCAGTCTTCCTGCAAGCAAGAAGAGGATTGGCGACAAATGTTAGCTCAGGGCTGATCTTCCTCACCAAAAATTAATCTTTGTTCTCTCTCCTTTTCCACCCAAATCATTTCCTGATTTCTATGTTTGAGCTCACTAATTCACTCCTCCATATCGTCTTCTCTATTTTTAGTGATTTCTGCTTTACTTTGCATTTCATTAGTTGTGTGTTTTATCTCCGGAAGTTCTGTTTGTTTTTTTAGTTTCCATCTCTTTGGTGAAGTACTCCTTCTGTTGGTTAATTTTATTTCTGAACTTGTTGACCTGTTTTTCTGAGTTTTCTTGTAACTCAGTTTCTTTAGGACAGCTCTTTTGAATTCTCTGTCAGCTATATGGTAATCTTCTGTGACTTCAAGATTGGTTTCTGGAGAGTTGTCATTCTCTTTCTGATGTGCCATATTACTGTAGTTCTTCATGGTGTTTGATGAATTGATCATCTGCCAGTGCATTTGTGGTAGTAATATCATTTCTTATTTGGATACAGCTTTCGTTACTATGGTTCTGAGCTGCTTCTGGTTGTATTTGAAAACCTGCACTTTCCTCCTTCCACTGCCTCTGCTAGAGGTGTTGTCAGTGCCCTGCTTGTGCCGCTTCTGCCTCTGAGGTTGCTGGTGCCTTGCTGCTTAGGATGTCACTGCTGTCTTAGGTGTCACCACCCATGTCACCAGGCTCCAAGCACTTCTGTTGCTTCCAGGGTCACCTGGATCCTGTGTTCCTTCACTGGCTCTCCATGGGTTCTCTATATGCTCGGATGCTGCTGTCCTGTGTGCCACTTGCATTGCTGCTCCTGGGTTGTCTGGTGGTGCTGGTGGCATCGGTGCCAGGGGTGTCGGGTTCACAGGTATTGCTGTTGCTGCTGCGGGTCTGGTGTCCAGGGGACTTGTATGCAGCTCCTGCAGCTGGTGGAGCTGGTGTTGGGGGTGCCACCAGTGGGGGCTGTTTCACTGGTTCTGCTGTGGTTCCTGATACTTCTGGTCACAGATCCGCCCTGCCACCATGTGTGGGGATCAGGGGCTAAGCCAGGAGAGGTTGTTTTGGCTGTTCATTCATGCAGCCTCTGTTCTCTGGTGCTAGCTGGTGTGTTTTGAAAACTCAGGTCAAGGTACCCCACTCCAGCCAGGAAAATCTGAGTTTTGTATACTATGCCTAATGTTGGAAAGACCTGGCCACTGCCAGAAGAGTTATGGGGACATGCATGCTGGATCCCCTGGGAGAGAGGAAGGGATGCTTATTAGTTTTGCTCCTGTCACATCTGCTTGCAGTGGTATCAGGCACGGTGCTCACTTCCTCTGCTCCCACTATGCCTGCTGTTTCTGCTCTGCTCGCAGTCATGCAACCACGACACTTGCTGTTTCTTCTCCACTCGCAGTGACTGCAGTTGTGTGCACCTGTGTGTGAATCCACATCCTGGATTGCTGCTGCCGGGGGAGGTGCAGGGGGCTGCTCCCCTAGTTCCAATGCCTCTGGGGGTTCCAGTCTGCCACCTTCAGATGTACAAATGTGTGGACCTCTTATGCACCCTGTTGTGCTTTGTAGGGAGTCCTCTGTTCATCAATGGATGTCTGATTGGTTGTAACTTTGAGGGGAGAGATAAAGGGAACAGCTCACTCCACCATGATGCTGACGTCACTCTCCTAGCTCTTGTGGTTTTTATGTTTCATTAACTCATTTTCATTTACTATTGTGGAACCAGGTTCAGTGAGAAGAACAAGGACAGCATAAATCCTTATCTATACCTGCCCTTTGGAACTGGACCTCGCAACTGCATTGGCATGAGGTTCACTATCGTGAACATGAAACTTGCTGTCATCAGAATGGTGCAGAACTTCTCCTTCAAACCTTGTAAAGAAACACAGGTCAGACAGTTAATGTTCTGCATAAATAATGTCTTATTGGGAGCTTTTTTAACTGGGGGGGTCTCTCTCTCTATATATGAAAGAATGTGTTCTATTCAAAGAATAATTTACAAATAATAATTTACAAAGAACCTATTTGGAGCCATCTGTTGACCTTAGGGCCCTTCAGCTCTGTACTGTTAAGTCTGTGGCCTTATATAGACCCAATTATAAAGATCATCTAGAGTCAACTGAATCAGGATGACATGAATATAAAGAGTCCTTTGAACTTAAGCAAAGTTGTAAATGTTTTCTGAGGAACACTGGCCCTGAGCTAACATCCATGCCCATCTTCCTCTACTTTATACGGGACGCCGCCACAGCATAGCTTGACAAGTGGTGTGTCGGTGCGCACCTGGGATCCGCACCTGGGATCCGAACCTGCAAACCCCGGGCCGCTGCAGCGGAGGGCGCGCACTTAACCACTTGCGCCACTGGGCCGGCCTCTATACTACTGTTTCTTTTTTTGTTGTTGTTTATTTATTTATTTTTTAAATTTTTTGTTTATTGCAGTAACATTAGTTTATAACATGGTAAAAATTTCAGGTGTACATCATTATACTTCTATTTCTGCATAGATTACATCATGTTCACCACCCAAATACTAACTACAACCCATCACCACACACTTGTGCCGAATTATCCCTTTCGCCCTCCTCCCTCCCCCCTTCCCCTCTGGTAACCACCAATCCAATCTCTGTCTCTATGTGTTTGTTTATTGTTGTTATTATCTACTACTTAATGAGGGAAATCATACGGTATTTGACCTTCTCCCTCTGACTTATTTCACTTTGCATGATACCCTCAATGTCCATCCATGTTGTCACAAATGGCTGGATTTCATCGTTTCTTATGGCTTAGTAGTATTCCATCGTGTATATATACCACATCTTCTTTATCCATTCGTCCCTTGATGGGCACTTAGGTTGCTTCCAAGTCTTGGCTATTGTGTTGGAGAGGATGTGGAGAGAAGGGAACTCTCACACACTGCTGGGGGGAGTGCAAACTGGTGCAGCCACTATGGAAAACAGTATGAAGATTCTTAAAAAAATTAATGATAGAACTACCATATGATTCAGCTATTCCACTGCTGGGTATTTATCCAAAGAACTTGAAAACACCAATGCGTAAAGATACACGCACCCCTGTGTTCATTGCAGCGTTATTCACTACTGTTTCTTGATTACTCTGGAAGTTGAGAGTTTAGGTTCCTGATATGCCCCTTGGCTTACACTCATTTCCTGCCTTCCCAAAACAGGGATGAGAATGGGACTCCTATTTGGTGTCTGCTTCATTATGACTTAAGTGCCTATTATTCACAGGTGAGCCACACCCACTTTTATGTTTTCATTTCTGTTCTTGACAGTTTTCATTTTTATTGGAATCAATAGTTCCTTTTTATGATTTGATGAGTTTTCTCTGTCCCTAGCATCCATTTTCTGGAAGAAAGGTAACTCTACTCTCCAAGTTGAAGCCCTTGTGAGGCTCTCTCCTTGCTTCAGGCCAAGCTGCTTGCTCCTGTGGCTTCTGCAGAGCCATAGATTCTGGCATTCCCCTTGCCTCTCTGCTGCACTGAATTGCCTGTTCCCCAATCCTGTAGCTGTCTCTTAGTTTTCTCTCTCATTTTCGTAGAGGGAATCTTGTGGTACCTTTCTGAGGATTGATGTGCAGGAGTAAATTTTTTTTTTTTTAACAACTTACATGTCTGAATAATTCTCTGTTCTATCCTAGACTTGATTGATAGTTTGGACGTAGAATTCTAGGTGGGATAGAGTTTTTTTTCTGAATTTGAAGACATAGACTCTTGATTTTAGTATTCTTCAGAAGTTTAATGCCCTTCTGATTTTAATCCTTTGTATGTGATCTGTTTCTTGCTCCCCCCAACCTTTCTGGAAGCTTTTGGGGTCTTCTTTTGTCCCTTGTGTTCTGAAATTTCATGACCATGTGTCTTGGTTGATCTGCGTTCATCCATTATTCTAGGTCAGAGTTGTCCAATCAACCTTTCTTCGAGGATGCAAATGCTCTATGTCTGCGTTGTCCAGTATGGTGGCCACCACCACATGAGGCTGTTGAGCACTTGAATCATGGCTGGTGTGACCGGGACATTGCAGTTCTTATTTTATCTGATTTAATAAATTTATACACAAATTTAACTAGCAACTTTTGTCTAGGGGCTACCATATTGGACAATGCAGTGCATTGGCCTTTGGTTCTGGGAAATTATCCTGAATTATTTCTGTCATTTTTCTGTTCTCTGTTCTGAAACCCCTCTTGGTCAGATGATGGAACTCCTGGAATGATTCTCTAATTCTGTTATTATTTCTTTCCCATTTTCCATCTCTTATTTTTCTTTTGGAGTGAATTACTTAACATCACCTTCCTACCTTTCTACAGAATGTTATACCTTCTGTTATATTATTTTACTCCCAAGAGTTCGTTGTTGCTCTCTGCTCTGAATTCACGTGAACACAGCTCTCAGGCTGTTATGATGTTTTCAAAGCTCCCTTTCTCCTCCCACATTCCTTCTCTTTCTCTGAGCTCCTTAGTCTGTTTGGTCTTTCCTTTGAGTGCCAGCTGGTCCTTGCCCATCTGCTTGTATCTGAGAGTGTGTGGCATTTGTCAATGGTGGGCTTCAGTGCAGAACCATCTTCAGGCCACAGATCTCTTAAATAGTAGGATTGTAGATCCTTTGGACTGAGCAGCTTCCCAAGGAGGAATTCTCTGGTTTTCTGCCCAGGAAGTGAAAGTCTGGCCTGCTGACCAGGTGGCAGAGGGTGGTGGAAATCTCATCATTTTTCCTGCTTTCAGTCCAGCATCTTGTCCTCCTCTCTGCCAGGGCTCCCCAAGCACAAGTCTGTCCAGTTCAACACGTGCATAAAATAGTCCCCCAGTTTTCTGCAGGGTTGGAGAAGTATTTATAACACGGTACCACAAACTGGGTGGCTTAAAACAACAGAAATTTATTCTCTCATTGTTCTGGAGGCCAGAAGTCGAAGATGATTGTTGTCAGCAGGGTGGTCTCCTACTAGGGTTTCTGAGGAGAATGTTCTCCATGCCTCTCCCAAGCTTCTGGTGGTTACCAGCAATCCTTGGTGTCCCTTGGCTTGTGGCAGTGTCACTTCAATCTCTGCCTCCATCTTCAGCCAGCTCCCTTCCCTCTGTGTGTCTCTGTGTCTCTTCCTATAAGGACACCAGCCATTGATTTAGGGGTCCTCGACTCCAGTATGACTTCATCTTAACAAATTACATCTTCAAAAACTCTATTTCCAAATAGAGTTTGGAGGTCACTGGTGCAGATAAATTTTGGAAGAAACACTATTAAACCCAGCACAGGAGGGAATCTGGAAGTCTAACTCTTTCTTATACAGACTTTAAACAATATTCTGTTTTCAGCCTCACTTACAACTTCCGATTTCAAATGAACATGGTCAGTTCAGTTCCTGAGTCTCATTGGCCTTTAGCAGCCTGGTTCTGGTTGTTTCTGGTCTCCTCAGTGCTCAGGCTTCAGCTTCAGTTTGCTCTGTTTTTCCAGGTGAGTGCCCTTTCATGGCAGAAATGCAGTGGTCACAGGTATAGACTCTGGGGCCAGAGTCTGGGTTTACCTCCCGGCTCTGTGGCCGTGTGACCTTGTCCATGTGACTTAACCTCCCTGTTCCTGTAAAAAGAGGGTGATGATAAGAGAACTTCCTGCATACAGTTATTCCGAGGACTAAGGACAGTGCTTAGAAAGGTGTCTGGCATGAAGAGCTTGTGGTGACTCTTGGCTACATCTACTTGCTGGGTTCAAACGTTTGGTGGCTCTTGTCCCTTCTCTGGTTGTCTTTGTCCTTGGGGATTTTTTAAAAGGCCTTTTAAGAAAGCCCTTTAGTGCATTCTTACTGGGAGTTCAGGAGGCTTTCAAAGCAAATGCGCATGTTCACTCACCTTGTTTAAGTCTCTGAAGGAATGTTAAAGTGGAGGGGGCATCCAGGAGAGAATAAGGCAGGCAGAGCACCCTGGGCAAAGGTGTGGAGGTGTGAGCTAGAACAGTGTGTGCAGGGACCCGTAAAGAGTCCAGTCTGAGGCAGCATGAGGTTGAGGATGGAGGCTGGGAACTCAGCTGGGGTGGTCACCTCTCCCAGGATAAGGCACAGGCAGAGCCTGACCATGGGAGGGGTCTCACCTAGGAGGCTGCTGATTAGATGTGCAAAGGTGGCCTTCTGATAGGTGATTAGCAAAAAGGCTGTGGTTACTGCCTAGGTCAGAGATGGTGAGGGTCTGACTAGGGCAGTGGCAGTGGGGAGTGAACTAAAGTCTATTTTGTCTGATATTAGTTTTGCTACCCCTGCTCCCTATTGGTTTTCATTTGCATGGGTAACTTTTTCCATCCTTTCACTTTCAACCAGCGTGTCATTAGATCTGAAACAAATCTCCCGTAGACACAACATAGTTGCATTCTATTTGTTTTACCCAATCTCACAATCTATGTCTTTTGATTGGGTCATTTAATCCATTTATGTTTATATTTAAAGTAGTTAGAGGTAAAGAAGGACTTGCTATTACCATTTTTATGTCTTCTCTATGTCTTACAGTGGTTTGCCCCTCAGTTCCTCCCTTATTGCCTACCTTTGTCTTTTGTGGGTGTTTTGTAGTGACATGTTTTGATTCCCTTCCCACTTACCATTGTCCATACTCTATAGAGATTCTCTTTGTGGTTACCATGGCAATTGCATCAAACGTCCTAAAGTTATAACAATCTAGTTCAAGCTAACTTTTGTTGCATAAAAGAACTCTAGTTTTTTACAGCTCCACACCCCCCACTTTATGTTATTGATGTCATAAATAACATCTTCATATAGTGTGTACCCACTAATAGAGATTTATAGTTGTTTTTATGCTTTTGTATTTTATTTTATTTTATTTTTTTGGTGAGGAAGATCAGCCCTGAGCTAACATCTGCCAATCCTCCTCTTTTTGCTGAGGAAGACTGGCCCAGGGCTAACATCCATGCCCATCTTCCCCCACTTTATATGGGACGTCGCCACAGCATGGCTTGACAAGTGGTGCGTTGGTGCGTGCCGGGATTCGAACCGGCGAACCCCGGGCTGCCGCAGCGGAGGAGCATGCGCACTTAACCTCTTGCACCACCCGGCTGGCCCCTATGCTTTTCTCTTTTAAAACCTATAACAGAATAAAAAGTGGAGTTACAAACTAAAATTATGATAATACAGGTTTTTATATTTGTCTATATATTTACCTTTCCAGAGAACTAAATATTTTTATGTGGTTTTGAGTTATTCAGTAGCATAAACAAAAAAAGAATAAAAGGATAATCCATTTCAACGAGCCTATCAGAGCCCCAAGGGAATGGTACACAGTCCTTGCCTCCTTTCTGAGAGGTATTTGAAATATTCTGGCTTCTGTCATTGCTAAAGTAATTTTCCCAGCATTGGATTTTATTGACAAATTGCCTCAGATAATTTAATGGGTATGAACCTGTTATGTTTCAGTCAGCTTACCTACAGCCTTTTCTTTGGTGGTCATAATGTCTGGGCAGGCAAGTAACTGCCTTTTCAGTTCTACTTCAATGGCTACATTCTGTGAGTATTGAAACTGTCAAAGAAATCTTGACTTTTAGTGGCAGGCACTAGAGTTGTTCCATACTAGTGTGTTCCTGGGGTGAGCTGAGTTCATATTCTCAACCTGCCTGAACTAGTCTGATTATAGGTGAACTTCCTAAAGTTCATGTGCCTAGTTGAGGCCATTGTTTAATATTCAACAAGGATTATGCCAGCGAGGCAGCACTGCAGGAAAACATGAGATATGTGTCATTGTTGGTGACTTGATTTGAGTTGCAACATATTCCATCTGGCTGCTGATCTCAGACACCACCTCTGCCTTCTCCTCTCTCTATTTCTGCAACTTTGGACGTTTTGAACTTAGCTCATGGAATCCTAGTATCTGGGCACTAGAGTACAACCTCCCCTGTGACAGACGGAGAGTTGAGAGTGGAAGGGTCTTGCCCATGGTCAAGTGAGTGAATGACAGATTGGAGCAGGACACTGGGGTTAAAACTCCCAGGATGACATCCTCCCAACAAGACTGTTCCAGTTGTTCCTTCATTTCCTCCATAATCGCATGTCTGGTCTGATCTGGCTGTTTCCTGCTTTCCACTCCCTGCCTTCTCCAATGCCCCCGTCCATAGGTCACTCTGTGACTCAGAGACCCTCTGTGCCCCTTGACCATATTCATAGAAGCAATGCTTAGCCTTAATTTACAAAGCTGTTCTGGGTGAAGCTGGTGGGAGTCCTGGGCTCGTCCACTTGGTAGCATCATCTTCTGACATCTATTTCCACCTCCAGAGGTGGTTCCTGCTTGAAAAGAGCTGATCCAGAAGGTCTGACTTGACCTTCTGGCTGACCTTGAACTGCTCACTCCAGCTGCTGCACCGTTCCTACTTGTTCCATCTTTCATCCCTCTAGACATGTCCTCTGTTCCAACCCAGCAATTCTGTGTGTCATCTCCCTGCATGGACTTTGCCTTACAGGACTGTGCTGGGCTTAGTGGAGAGAGCTGCAGGCCCTCGGCAGTGGCTTGTAGAAGGCTCTGGAACAGGAGGTGAGAACAGCATCAGAAGTTGGCAGGCCAAGTGGGAAGGCTGAGAATAAGAAGACCCACACTGTCATTCAGTTGGACAAGCAAGTCTTCCTAAGCTCTCTTGGCAGGCATGTGCTGGTGGAGAAATGAAAACAATTTTACTTGTATCAAGTTTTTCAGCCTCTTATCTATGAATTTCATTCTTCTGAGAGCTTTGGGGATATATGTTTCAGGCCGAAAGGAGAAAGGGGAAGGAAAACTAACATTCAGTTTTGCATGTATTGGAGTAGATACTTTGGTGCCCTCACATATGCCTGCAGAGTTTCCATGCCGAAGGCTTCCTGTGCTTCAGGGACTGGGGATGCTCTGTGCCCACTGGCATGTGCTTGGCTCACTGAGGGACAGACAGGAAGTGATAGGTGGTTAAGGCCCAAAGGGACATGCTGCTGAGCACATAGTAGGCCTTCAGTACAAATATCTCATGGAGGTTTGTGAAACCTGTATTGGAAACACCATGTGGACTCCCACTGGAACCACTCGTCTTTCTGTCATGTGGGGATTTCCCTATACCTGCTATCACGAGGTTCCTCCAAACCCGAAGTACCCCTGGGAGGTCAGCATGAAGGTTCTTGTCTGGTATTCCATTTTAATCCAAAGACATTTCCTGGACCCCAGTCTGGGTCAGGCATGAGACATCCAGTTTTCTGGGGAAAAGTCAGACCCATGAATAGACCGATTCAGTATGGCAGGAGGTCAGCCCCAGTGCTGTGGGAGCACAGAGACGGAGCACTTGTCCCCAAATTGGGTTGGGAGGAGCTGAACCTGTCTGGGGTTTTAAAAAACTTATTTAAAAAAAATGAAATTTATAGATGTATGTGCTTTATAACATCGAGTAGTCTTAGAAGGTTAATAACAAAATTAGGAGCGCCTTGCCTGACCTGATTCCCACTCTGATTTTTTCCTCCAGAGTCCACTTTCAACCTGCTTAGTAGTTTCTTCTGGTGTTCATTGATGTGTCATTAATGACATGCTTATACTATTGTTTCTTGATTGCTCTGGGAGAGGACAGTTTATGTTTCTGATTCTCCTCCTTGCCTCACAACCACTTCCCGCCTTCACAAAACAGGGATAGGAATTAGATTCCTAGTCAACGTCTGCATCAACATGACTTAAGTACTTATTATTCACAGTTGAGCCAGGCACGCTTGTACACTTCTGCTTTTGTTGTTGACAACTTCTCATTTCTTTTGGAGTCTGTAATCCACTTTGTAATTTAATGAGTTTTCTATTCCCCATCATCCATTTTCCACCAGAAGGGTGACTGCTCTCTGGAAGTTCAAGCCCTCCCCGGCTCTCTCTTTGCTTCAGTCCAGGCCGCTCGCTCTGGTGGCATCTGCAGGTCTTTCCTCCCTGGCATTCCTCTTGCTTCCCTGCATCACTGAATTACATTTTCTGAATCCTGTGGGTTTTTCCTTTTTGGTTTTCTCCTGGTTTTGGGAGAGGGCATCTTCTTGTAGCTTTCAGAAATGTGGCTGATTTGGCTAAAGAATTGCATTTCTGATGTTATCTAATTTTAATTAATTTATATTTAAATTTAACTAGTACCATGTAGCTAGGGTACTGCCATATTGGACGATGCAGTGTATTGACGTTTGGTTGTCGGAAATTTTCTTGAATTACTTCTGTCATTGTCTTCTGTTCTCTGTTCTGAAATCCCTATTGGTCAGATGGTGGAACTCCTGGAATGATTGTCTAATTTTCTTATTTTTCCTTTCCCATTTTCGGTTTCTTAATTTTTCTTTTGGCATGAATTACTTAACATCATCTTCCTACCTTTTTACAGGATATTACATCTTCTGTGATATATATATATATATATTTTATTTCTGAGAGTTCCTTTCTGCTCTCTGCTTTGCTTTCACGTGAGCACAGCTCTCAGGCTGCTGTGACTGTTTTTGAAGCTCCCTTCCTCCTCCCACATTGCTACTGTTCCTTTGACCTCCTATCTCTGTTTGTTTTGATCTTTCCCTTGAATGCAGGCTAGTCCTTGCATTCTGCTTATACTTGAGAGTGTGTTGGATTTGTCAATGGTGGGCTTCAGCATAGAACCACCTGGCTGGAGTCCCCCTAAATATCATGATCTGCAAATCATTTGGACTACTCAGCTTCCCAAGGAGGAATTCTCTGGTTTTCTGCCCAGAAGGTAGAGGTTGATGGACATCTCATGGTTTCTTCTGCTTTCAGTCCAACATCCAGTCCTCCTCTCTCCCAGGGGTCCTCAAGTCCAGAGTATGTCCAGTTCCACAAGTGCAGAGAATTGTCCCCCAGCCTTCTGCTGGGTAGCTGATGTGGCCATAACATAATAAAGTACCACAGACCGAGTGTCTTAAAACCACAGAAATTTATTGCCTCACTGTTCTGGAGGCCAGAAGACAGAGATGAAGGTGTTGGCAGAGTTGGTTCCTATTGGAGTTTCTGGGGAGAATCTGCTCCATGCCTCTTCCAAGCTTCTGGTGGTTACCAGCAATCCTTGGTGTTCCTTGGCTTATGGCAGCATCAGTCCAGTCTCTGCCTCTATCTTTACACAGCTGCCTTCCCTCTGTGTGTCTCTGTGTCTCTTCTTATAAGGACACCAGTTATTGAATTAGGGCCCACACTCCAGTGTGACCACGTCTTAACAAATTACATCTGCAAAGTCCCTATTTCCAAATAGGACCACATTCTGAGATTGCTGGTGGACTTGAATTTTGGAGGGAACACTATTCAATGCAGTGCAGGAGAGAATCTGCAAGTCTAACTCTTTCTTATCCAGGCTTTGAACAATCCTCTCTTTTCAGCCTCACTTACACCTTCTGATTTCAGACGTATGTGGTTGGTTAAGTTCCTGAGTCTTTCTGGGCCTTTGCCACCTGGTTCTGCTGGCTTCTGGTCTCTGCAGTGCTGCAGGCTTCAGCTTCAGTTCTCTCTGCTCTGCCAAGTGAGTGAGCTTTCATGGCAGAGATAAAGTGATCGGTGGCATAGACTTTGTGCCAAAGTCTGCATTGACATCCTGGCTCTGTGACCATGTGGACTTGTCTAAGTGACTTAACCTCTCTCTGCCTCAGTTTGCTCATTTGTAAAATGGGGTGATAATAAGAGCACCTACTGCATACAGTTATTCTGAGGACTAAGGAAAATGCCTAGACAGAAGTCTGTCATGAAGACCTTGTGATGACTCTTGGCTCCATCTACTTCCTAGGTTTAAGCATTTGGTTGCTCTTGTCTCCTCTCTGGTTGGTTTTGTCCCGGTGGATTTAGGAGTTTAAAGAAAGCCTTTTAGTGTATTTTACTGTGTCTTCTGGTGGCTTCAGAGGTAAATGCATGTGTTGAATCCACCATGTTTAGGTTTCTGAAGGGATCTTAAAGTTGAGTAGGGGTTCAGGGGAGATTAAGACAAGCAGAGCAGTCTGAGCAAAGGTGCAGAGCACAGGGTGTGCAGGGCCCTGCATGGACTCCAGTCTGATGCAGTATGAGGTTGAAGAGGGACGCTGGGAACCCTGCTGGGTGTGGTCGCCTCTCTCCTGTAGGAGTCACAGACAGTATGGGACTGAGGGAGGGTTCAAATTATGGAGCACCCTGATCAGATGTGCAAAGGTGGCCCTCGGAAAGGAGATCAGCCAGGAGGCTGTGGTTATTGTCGAGGTCAGAGATGATGAGGGTCTGACTAGGGCAGGGTGAAGGGAGAGTGAAGAGAAGGGGAAAGTTTGAAAGATGTTTAAGCTCTTAAAAGATATTGCTAGTTATTGCTTCCAAAATTTTTTATAATGACAATTTTTTGAATACTGAAAATTTGAACAAAATGGTGGAAGAAATTGTTTAGTTACAACCGTGTACCCACCACCTACATTGGACAATTAGTATTTTGCTTTATGCTTTATCACCTATCTATGCACCCATCTATCCATCCATTGACCCATTTTACTTTTGACGGAGTTTGGTGTATGTTGCAGAATGATAACACTTTGCTCCTAAACATTGCAGCATGTGTGTCATTAGCTGGGTGAATCCTAGTGTGTAAGTGAAAATAACCTACTGATCCTGTGTTTATTTAAAATTTTGATATGTTGTTCCTCCTGATTGTTTTGCATTAATATTGATTTTTAAAACTATTGGTTACAGTATAATTTATCATGATTACTGAGATTTTTGGCAATTTCACACTCAAGTGGAAAGTCTCACTCTCATTGCTCTAGTCCTGGCCCTGTCTGGAAGTTCTGGCCAAATTTTATAAACACACTGTTGTGTAAGGTGGGACTGAGTTCTCTCTATTCCTTTTTATGGTTTCTTTGACATCTGCCTTTTCTCTGCCTGCACTCACTCGACTTTGGGAACTGTGTAGAAACAGATTCTGCCCCTGTCTAAGAGGAGGAGAGTAAGAGGGATTTCAACCAAGGGGGTCTTTTGAGATCCTACAGGGGTGGGTAAAGGAGGGCATGGTGGTCTTACTCTGGGCCTCGTGCTCACGCAGGTGAACATGTGCCACCAGCCCCAATTAGAATCCAGGAAATTAAGTCTCTAAATATTTGTGACCTCAGTGGCTCCTACAAAGTAGGTGGTAAAAAGAGCCATTTAAACACAATCAGTAAGAAAGAGAAAGGTAAACAGTCCACACAGCAAAGTCCCAGCCTTTTAGTTATTTAGTCAACTAAATCTTAAACTCACATCTCCTCTTCTTGCTAAAAAAACATTACACAATTTGTGGTTACTCTATGACTCTTGTCCTCTCTCAGCCACTAGTTGAACAGTTCATGAGTTCATATTGGGCGAACATTTTTGGAGGGCCTACTGAGGGTCAGTTATCTGGCTGCGCAACATCACATGTTCTCTTCAGTCAAAGCCACCAGGAGCCAGACTTGGAGCTCTAGGCCCCAAGCCTCTGAAGATCATGTTGCAGGGTCTGGTCTGACCTAGGCTCCTTTGACAAGGAAAGACGTAATTTATAATGTTCATTTTATGGATTAAGCAACTGAGGCTGAGACTGTTTATAAAACTCACACAGGGCCTGCGTATTAGTCACATTCTATGGATCTGTACCTGCCTGCTGTCTATACAACAGAGAGCACAGATGTCCCTGGAGTCCATAGAGAGCTCAGGGGTCCCCTGGGCCAGGTTCCCAGCCACACCCTTTCCTTGTCTCTCTCTATCTCTGGCATGTTCTTACAGATTCTTACCCATTGTGGTTGCACAAAGTCAAAATCTCAGACATTATACTAATCCACAACCACTAAGATGGTTATTAAAAAGGAGAAGAAGAAGAAAATAGCAAGTGTTGGTGAGAATGTGGAGAAATTGGAACGCTTAGAGATTGCTTGTAGCAATGTAAAATGGGACATCCACGGTGGAAAATCATTGGCAGTTCCCCAAAAAGTTAATCACAGAATTACCATATGACCCAGCAGTTCCACTCCTGAGAATATACCTAAGAGAAGTGAAAACAGTTTCACAAACAAATACATGTATCTTCATGTTCATGGCAACACAGATTGCAATAGTCAAAAGGTGGAAACAACGCAAATCATTGGACGAATGGGTATAGAAATTGTGATATGGCCTGTTAACTAAGAGGAGCAGCTTTACAGGGCAAAGATAAATTTAAAAGAAAGGAGAAGCTTTATTAAAATTTTTGCAAGCAGGCGCAGTACACCTCAACCCACAATTAGGTAGGTGAACCCCCCTCAGTCTTTGGGTGGCTAGTTTTCAACGGTAAAAAGTGGAGGGTTTTCAAGGATCAGGCTGAGTCCAGTTCTGATTGGTTCCCCTTCTCAGCTACACTATTTCTTGTCTCTGGGGCTTTCTAAATGTCCTAACTGCAGGGAGAAACTACTGCATTGTTCTCTGGCCATTGCGTGATAGCCAAGGTTAAATGTAATTTTCTATTTCTGCCCATAGTTCTCCCTTGAGGTGGTCATAGTAACCGTGACGTCGACTCTGGCCTCATTCTTATCTCTTTCTTTTATTGTTTCCCCCTCTTGATTGTAGGTTCAGCAGGTTGAAACCTTTGATTAGTTTGGGGAGTATTTAGGTCTCTCGATGCCCAAGTGCCTCCTCGGCTGTTGGGATTCCATCCAGCCCCACACAGGAGGCATCAGAGGACAGCTTGGGCTGAACATACGTGGAGGCTTGACCCAGCTTCACGTGGGTTGGGGTGGCGTTGAGACAATGCTGCGCACTGTTTAGTCAGGGCGGCAGGCACTGTCAGCAAGCTGCTCTCTTATCAGCGGTCTTCTCATTGTTTTGCAAAACAAGTTCAGAAACTTTGGTTACTTTGTTTCGCATGTCAACCTTCTGAGTATGAGGCACAGTTTTACCCTAATCCAGGGAAAATTTTAATTGCTTCATTATTGGTTTAAATCCTGTTGTCTTATGATCATTTCTCAATCTTGGAGAATGGGGACGAAGACTGCTCTAGCTACTTCCTGCTGTGAAAGGGTGAAGATCAGGGTGAGAGGAATGAAATTGTTCTACCTTTATTTTAAAATGTTTTGGGTACCAGGTGGGGAGAGTGAGGAATGCTTTGTATGACTAATATTTTGGTACCCTGATCAGTGACTTTGGAACAACACTTAAGTCCATATTTCATAATTACATAGATGACCACATATGTTAGCAAAATAGACAGCCCAAATTTTAGAATCCCTGCCATAACGGACCTCTATCCCTGGGGATTCCAGGAGAAGAGACCTGTAAAACAATCAATGTTAGGGGTAGGAGCCTCAAGTGAAATCTGATGAAATAAAAAGAAAAGCAATGTTAATGGTTTGAAGCAAATTATAAATTAATTTTTGAGCCCAGGTAATGGACAATCAAGAAGATTTCTAGATGTCAAGATTGAAGCATCTTTTGTAGTTCAAAATGTCTTTGATAATGTCATTGGGTATTCAGGTAAACTTTTTGAATGGCTTATACAGCAACAGGCATGAAGATTGCCTGAATGAATGAAATGAAATGAAAAGGTTGGAAAAAATTGGAAACATTAGTTTAGAGACACCAGATATCAGATATCTGTACCAGATATTTGAGGAGACTAGAAGAATTCAGGATCAAGTCCAGTTTACAGATGGGAAATAAAACCTCAAAGACAATTAACAGAACTAGAATCTTATATCCACAAATGTATATTATAGTTTTTAGTGAAACATAATTTTTTTCTCTAAAATCACCCTCATTTTTACCAAAGATAGTCAAATTAAGACTCATTGGTTTGTAAAATAAGTCTAGTTTTAATAAACTTGGTCCACTTATTTACATAAGTACAGCAATTGATAGCTGTACTTATCAGCAATTGATAGCTGTACAAGAATAGCAATTGATTATATGGGCTCTTTTAAATATGCTTGCTGGAACTTTTTGTAAGAAATCTTAGATTGGCCTTCAAGAGCCTCTCAAGGCCAGGAAAGCCAAGCCAAGGACTTGTCATCAGACTCTGCCTGCAATACCTACAGATTTGGGTGAATTCCTCTCTTTTTGAGGTTCCAACAATATCCTGAGGTTCTTGCAACCGCTGGGGAGGTAATCTTCTTTACTCATCTGGTAGGCTTGTTGGGGGAACCCTGTAAGAAAGATACCAGGCCAATATTTTTAAATGGTTTTATTTACTTCATAAAGTCAATACTTGTTCCTGAAAGCTGTTGGGTCATATGTGAGTCTGTGTATGTTTTTCTCACATATGACATTCTAGTCAAAGCCTTGGTAATGTAATCAGTGTTTCCAACTGTGTCCTGCTAAAAGAGAACAGATTTTTATTGAACTTATGCAAACACCTATATGGCCATGAAAATAAGACTACTCACTTATCAAGAGTTTCCAAATTTTGGAGAGATCAGGTAGGGAGAAAAAGATAAATGCCACAGTTTTGCTTACAAATTGCTATAAGTCATAGTTGGCTGAAGAGAAAAGATTTCTGTAAATCTGGAAAAACAAAACATTAGAGCATCCTCCTCAGTTCATGTAATCCCATGTAATTTAATATTTTTTTGCTTGAATCCATTTTTTCCATTAGTTTTCTTAACTTTGCCTGATGATTGTGGATGATAGGAACCAAGAAGTTTAGAAGTAGCAGAAGTTTAAAAGGTTTTCATTAAGGTTCATATGATTTGCCCAGTGGTGTGGGTGCCTCAATCACTGGAGACTGTGGAAGGTATACTTCAAGTGGGAAATATGTTTTCTAATAATTTGTTTGACATTGTGAGATTATATCGGCTTTGTGACAAGGGAGGGCTTTAACCCATCTGGAAAACATACATACAATTACAGGAACATAATGAAAACCCATACTAAGTAGCATTTGCATAACATCCAGCTTTAGGTGTTCAAAGGACCCAGAGGGAGGAGTTCTGAGGCCTCTGGGGACAGAAAGAGTTTTTCTTAAAGTACCATGGTGGCTGAAACAATGTAAAAACAAAAAATGGGGTTTACCAGGGAGCCGGGAATAACCAAGCAGCTGTCTTGGGTTTTCCATAGCCCTGACTGTTTGATTAAGTTCCCACAGCCCCAACTGTTTGTTTAATTTACAGCCACTGTTCACCCATATTAATTTCTCTGATTCAGGAGCAGACTGTTGCTGTGTTACAAGGACATCAGGATGGCAAAGTCTGGCAATGAGGGGTCAGTTTATTTATTTTTTTTTTTGCAAGTAAAGTAGAATGGACCTCATCCACATGTGTCATTTCCTTTATAGATTTTTTTGTTGTTGCCTTTGCATGAAAGTGAGCTAAGGGCAATTTCCTGACATTCAGTGTGAGCCTCAATTTTGATGACGGACAACATTTTATACTGGAACATATTAGATTTTTAGGAATTTTACATAATTTCTAGAACCTTTATAACATATAAAGACATAACATAACGTAATTTAACATACCAAATAAGTTTAATTAGTTTAATCTCTCTCTCTTTATAGAGAGAACAAATTCTTTGAGAAGTCCCAGGGCCCATTAGAAACTCTCAAAATTTGTTTTTAAGTCAAAAGAAAGATTTTACCCAGGATTTAAACACAGGGAGTAGTTTGTTAAATTATCAAAATGGTTTTAATTCATTTGATCAAAAAGCATTACAGGGTTTTATGAAACAATACTTAATTATGCACTTAACCAAAGTGACAAGGAAATTTTAAAGGGAAACACAGTAAGTTACATAGTTCAGAGCAAAAGTTAGCTTTTTTAAGTCATCCAAGACTTGATAAAGACAAAACACAGAATCTTTGTTTCCTAGGCAGATTACATTAAAGGTAAAGAAACTTTCTTTACAATTTCTTACTAAGAGCAGACCAATAATCTGAGAAGACTTTGTCCTTTAATGGAGAGAAAAACCAAATTTTAATTTTGTACCCGTGTTCTTTTGCTATTAAAATTTATTTTTAAATAAATTCATTTTAATCTTAGCCAGCTTGACCATGCACAAAACTCTTTCCTCAGGGTTTTATTTCCACAACCCTTTTTTTTCACCTGTTTTTCACACTCTGAATTTGTCCCAGCCTTCTTTTCTTTTCTTTTTCTAATGCTCGAGGACAAATTTATCTTTCTTAATAAAACAAAGAAAAATATTTTTATTCTTCATACCTTCTTACTGAAAACACATATACTATTGTCTACTTTTCATATACAGACACTTTCTCAATTTTAACACGTACAAAGTTTGTCTAGAAAAGAAAGGATGTAAGACAGTTACAGAATAACTACAGATTTTACTCGGAGGATAGCATAAGTGCCTTTGCATTACATTAAATGAATATAAACTCCTTCTACCTGACATAGTTAAAATAAATTATATGCTTTTTGGAAATTACAGTGTGAGATTCACTTGTGTCTGTAGGTTCATCCTAACATTTCTCTGTGAAACCAGGAATGCTAGAACATGCAGAGGCAACTACATCCCCACATTATTGTTAAAGAAGGTTGCTCTGAGTTGAGTAAGCAGAATAAAGATTTGAAAGATGGAACAACAACTTCTAAACTGAAGGCAGAGCTATAAATATCTGGGAAGCCACCACCAGCAAGTTTAGCTCTGCAAGTAGATATAAGAAATGGGGGAAGTTCTCTTAAACAAAGATTGTTTCTTGGCTGTAAATCTGAAAAGACAAGGCAACAGAGTTTGAGCCTGTGAGAGAGTGATTACAGCCTGGCCTTGACGAGCCGTCATTGCGTGTGCAGGACAGAAACGGTGGTCGTCCTTTGTTAGTCTTCCCATCTGGCCACAGAGACCCCTCTGTTGTTCAGTTTACTGTGGTATCAGAGCAGTGGCTTTCCAACATGATGGATTACTCCATAGCAAGAAATATAGTGTAAATTATGGTCCAGCATATACCTATCTATGTAAAATCATGTAAGTAATTGAAATAAAAATTTAATAAACTGACATATATTTCCTATTTTCAGTATATGTCATACATGTGTTTTATTTTGCATTTCATGAAATTATTTTCTTTTATTTAAACATAAATTTTATAATAAATTTATCTAAGTATTGTAGATAAAATAGAAGATATATATTATCCATTTATCTATATTGATAAATGTAGCTGCCAAGTACATTTTCTATTGACATAAATGTAACTCATACCTTATCAATGGTGTGCGACCATAGTTTAAAAACTGAGAAGTTACAGTAAATCCTTCCATAGTAGGAGAAAGCTCTCATGAGAGTTTCACTGTTTCTTATCTTTCAAAGGGGCTGGTGCCGCTTTGTCTACACTCTCTCAGCATCAATGCATCCAGTTTGCATAGAGTTAATTTACATTTATTACTCTAAGTGTTCTGACATTTTCTCTTTGATCCCTTTTGCATTTTCAGCTCTTGTTCCAACTTTAAAAAAAATTATTTGTAATCTTTGCTTTCCAGTGAAAACTAGGAAGCAGGCAATTATGACCTCTCTATCATATATTAGCATCATGTAGTAGGTTAGCAAAGCCACAAACACATTTCATAATTTCTAGAAGCATATTTCTCTTCACAGAAAACTTCAATGTGGCACAAAACATGTATATTGATAGACTGAAATATGGTTTGTAAAACAATATTAGAAAGCCAAAACTAGGCAAAATTATGTTTAGCAATCAGTCTCAGTATACCATCCTATCCAGAAATGATTTAGATATTTAATGAATATCCATTATTTAGTTCAACTTAGTATAAGCTTTTATCTTATTTGGATTTATTTAAACACTTGTTGTTAACAATTATGTTTGGATTAGACATTAAATAGTTAACCATCATCCCAAGTTATTTTCCCTGCTGACAGATTTCACAATAGAAACAGCAGGAGCCCATCTGACCAATAAACTCAGGTAGAAAAAGTTGTATGTTGCATTATATTCAATATTGATAACTCTGAAGACATGCTTTTTAAAATTAAACCAGCAAACTTAAATAAGCTTTTATTTACCAAAGATCATTTTTATATCACGTGAATTTGAAAGACATCTTGGCTAGTTTCTATTACATTTAGAAATAATTTATATAAGCACTTACTTCAAGCCAATTAAATAGAGCTCCTTTAGAAATTTTACCATCCGTAGGCAGAGAAATATAGGTATATATATGTAGAGAGAGGCTGACATAAACATATACATACAGATAGACACATATAGAGATATTTAAAAGTTTAGCCATGTCTCAGGCACAAAACTCAAAAGAATAGTTGGATCCAAATTGTTCCCTGGCACATGGACCTGCCAGATAGCCAAAGACTTCTACTAAAATGTCTTTTGTTTGTGCTGTATGGATCCTTTTTAGAGCTGTTTTGAAGTCATTTTCTCTTTTATAAGCTTCTGCAGATTAATCAAAGAATGCATTCCATTGTTTGTGATAGGTTTTGAATCCTCTCTTTTAAGAGTGACCCTTAAGTGGACTTATCTGAAACAGAGGTTTCCTTGAATGGCCATTAGCATTTTAAATTATCTCAAAAGTTTACTCATCTTCACTCGCTTAATTTTAGATCAGGAATTTGGAGGGACTTGAAGTAGGGGAGCTCAGTGAGAGAGGAGAGGAGCAGCGGATTTTGTTTTGTTTCGGAGGCGTGGTCACTGGTGCAGCTGATACCATCCAATCTGGCAGGTTTCTTATCTAATTATTTTGTTATTTTATTTTTTTTAATTTTTTGTTTATTGCAGTAACATTGGTTTATAACATTGTAAAAATTTCAGGTGTACATCATTGTACTTCTATTTCTGCATAGATTACATCATGTTCTCATGTTCACCACCCAAATACTAACTACAACCCATCACCACACACTTGTGCCGAATTATCCCTTTCGCCCTCCTCCCTCCCCCCTTCCCCTCTGGTAACCACCAATCCAATCTCTGTCTCTATGTGTTTGTTTATTGTTGTTATTATCTACTACTTAATGAAGGAAATCATACGGTATTTGACCTTCTCCCTCTGACTTATTTCACTTTGCATGATACCCTCAATGTCCATCTATGTTGTCACAAATGGCTGGATTTCATTGTTTCTTATGGCTGAGTAGTATTCCATTGTGTATATATACCACATCTTCTTTGTCCATTCGTCCCTTGATGGGCACTTAGGTTGCTTCCAAGTCTTGGCTATTGTGAATAACGCTGCAATGAACACAGGGGTGCATGTATTTTTATGCATTGGTGTTTTCAAGTTCTTTGGATAAATACCCAGCAGTGGAATAGCTGGATCATATGGTAGTTCTATCCTTGATTTTTTGAGGAATCTCCATACTGTTTTCCATAGTGGCTGCACCAGTTTGTACTCCCACCAGCAGTGTATGAGAGTTCCCTTCTCTCCACATCCTCTCCAACATATGTTGTTTCCTGTCTTGTTAATTATAGCCATTCTGACGGGCATGAGGTAATATCTCATTGTAGTTTTGATTTGCATTTCCCTGATAGTTAGTAATTTTGAACATCTTATCACGTGTCTGTTGGCCATCTGTATATCTTTTTTGGAGAAATGTCTGTTCAGGTCTTTTGTCCATTTTTTAATTGGGTTGTTAGTTTTTTTGTTGTTGAGATGCATGAGTTCTTTATATATTTTGGAGATTATGCCCTTATCAGATGTATGATGTGCAAATATCTTCTCCCAATTGTTAGGTTGTCTTTTCGTTTTGTTGATGGTTTCCTTTGCTGTGAAGAAGCTTTTTAGTTTGATGTAGTCCCATTTGTTTATTTTTTCTACTGTTTCTCTTGCCCAGTCAGACGTGGTGTTTGAAAAGATGTTGCTAAGACCGATGTCGAAGAGCGTACTGCCTATGTTTTCTTCTAGAAGTTTCACAGTTTCAGGTCTTACATTCAAGTCTTTAATCCATTTGGAGTTAATTTTTGTGTATGGTGTAAGGTAAGGGTCTACTTTCATTTTTTTGCATGTGGCTATCCAGTTTTCCCAACACCATTTGTTGAAGAGACTTTCTTTTCCCCATTGTATGTTCTTGGCTCCTTTGTCAAAGATTAGCTGTCCATAGATGTGTGGGTTTATTTCTGGTCTTTCAATTCTATTCCATTGATCTGTGTGTCTGTTTTTGTGCCAATACCACGCTGTTTTTGTTACCATAGCTTTGTAGTATATTTTGAAATCAGGGAGTGTGATACCTCCAGCTTTGTTCTTTTTTCTCAGGATTCCTTTAGCTATTCGGGGTCTTTTGTTGTTCCATATACATTTTAGGATTCTTTGTTCTATTTCTGTGAAAAATGTTGTTGGAACTTTGATAGGGATTGCATTGAATCTATAGATGGCTTTAGGAAGTATGGACATCTTAACTATGTTAATTCTTCCAATCCAAGAGCACAGAATGTCTTTCCATTTCTTTGTGTCTTCTTCAATTTCTTTCAGAAATGTTTTATAGTTTTCGGTGTACAGACCTTTCACCTCTTTGGTTAAGTTTATTCCTAGGTAATTTATTCTTTTTGTTGCAATTGTAAATGGGATGGTATTCTTAATTTCTCTTTCTGCTACTTTGTTGTTAGTGTGCAGAAATGCAACTGATTTTTGTATGTTGATTTTGTATGCTGCAACTTTACCATATTCGTTTATTACTTCTAAAAGTTTTCTGGTGGATTCTTTAGGGTTTTCTATATATAAAATCATGTCATCTGCAAATAGTGACAGTTTCACTTCTTCCTTTCCAATCTGGATCCCTTTTATTTCTTTCTCTTGCCTGATTGCTCTGTCTAGGACTTCCAGTACTATGTTAAATAGGAGTGGTGACAGTGGGCATCCTTGTCTGGTTCCTGTTCTTAGAGGGATAGCTTTCAGTTTTTCACCATTGAGGATGATATTAGTTGTGGGTTTGTCATATATAGTCTTTATTATCTTGAGGTACTTTCCTTCTATACCCATTTTATTCAGAGTTTTTATCATAAATGGATGCTGTATCTTGTCAAATGCTCTCTCTGCATCTATTGAGATGATCATGTGATTTTTATTCTTCATTTTATTAATGTGGTGTATCACGTTGATTGATTTGCGAATGTTAAACCATCCCTGCATCCCTGGAATAAATCTCACTTGATCATGGTGTATAATCCTTTTAACGTACTGTTGTATGCGATTTGCTAGTATTTTGTTGAGGATTTTTGCATCGATGTTCATCAGTGATATTGCCCTGTAATTTTCTTTTTTTGTGTTGTCCTTGTCTGGTTTTGGTATCAGGGTATTGTCAGTTTCGTAGAATGAGTTAGGGAGCTTCCCCCCCTCCTCAATTTTTTGGAAGAGTTTGAGAAGGATAGGTATTAAGTCTTCTTTGAATGTTTGGTAGAATTCACCAGGGAAACCGTCTGGTCCTGGACTTTTATTTTTGGGGAGGTTTGTGATTACTGTTTCTATCTCCTTACTGGTGATTGGTCTATTGAAATTCTCTACTTCTTGATTCAGTTTTGAAAGGTTGTATGATTCTAAGAATTTATCCGTTTCTTCCAGATTGTCGAATTGGTTGGCATATAGCTTTTCATAGTATTCTCTTATAATCTTTTGTATTTCTGAGGTGTCTGTTGTAACCTCTCCTCTTTCATTTCTGATTTTACTTATTTGTGCCTTCTCTCTTTTTTTCTTGGTGAGTCTAGCTAAAGGGTTGTCAATTTTGTTGATATTTTCAAAGAACAAACTCTTGGTTTTATTAATTTTTTCTATTTTTTTTGGTCTCTATTTCATTTATTTCTGCTCTGATTTTTATTATTTCCCTTCTTCTACTGATTTTGGGCTTTGTTTCTTCTTTTTCCAGTTCCTTTAGGTGCATTGTTAGATTGTTTATTTGAGATTTTTCTTGTTTGTTGAGATAGGCCTGTATTGCTATAAACTTCCCTCTTAGAACCACTTTTGCTGTATCCCATAAATTCTGGCATGTCGTATTTTCACTTTAATTTGTCTCCAGGTATTTTTTGATTTCTTCTTTCATTTCTTCGTTGACCCAGTTGTTGTTCAGTAGCATTTTGTTTAATCTCCATGTATTTGTGGCTTTTCGGATTTTCTTCCTATAGTTGATTTCTAGTTTCATACCGTTGTGGTCAGAAAAGATGCTTGGTATTATTTCAATCTTCTTAAATTTATGGAGACTTGTTTTGTGGCCTAATATGTGATCAATCCTGGAGAATGTTCCATGTGCATTTGAAAAGAACATGTATTCTTTGGTTTTTGGATGGAATGCTCTGTATATATCTACTAGGTCCATCTGTTCTAGTGTGTCGTTTAAGGCCAATGTTTCCTTATTGATCTTCTGTTTGGATGATCTATCCATTGGTGTAAGTGCAGTGTTCAAGTCCCCTACTATTATTGTGTTACTGTCTATTGCTGTTTTTACGTCTGTTAATAATTGCTTTATATATTTAGGTGCACCTACATTGGGTGCGTAGATATTTACAAGTGTTATATTCTCTTGTTGGATTGTTCCCTTGATCATTATGTAATGCCCTTCTTTGTCTCTTTTTACAGTTTTTGTTTTAAAGTCTATTTTGTCTGATATGAGTACTGCTACCCTAGCTTTCTTTTCATTGCCATTTGCGTGGAGTATCTTTTTCCATCCCTTCACTTTTAGTTTGTGAGTGTCTTTAGGTCTGAAGTGTGTCTCTTGTATGCAGCATATATATAGGTCTTGTTTTTTTATCCAATCAGCCACCCTATGCCTTTTAATTGGAGCATTTAGTCCATTGACGTTTAAAGTAGCTATTGATAAGGATGTACTTACTGCCATTTTTTAACTTTTTTTTTTTCTCAGTGTTTTAGTAGTCCTTCTCTGTTCCTTTCTTCTTCTATACAGAATTGATGGTCACTTTAGTTTGACCTCTGTCTGAAAGCTGTACTCTTTAACTCCCCTCCACCCTCCTTTTATGTTTTTGATATCATATCTAACCTCTTTTTTGTGCATTTGTATCCATTACATTCTTATCATGGAAATAGATAATTTTTCCTATTTGTGTTCTTCTCTTTTCCCCTTAAATCAGTCCCTTTAACGTTTCTTGTAGCACTGGTTTCTTGGTGACAAACTCCTTTAATTTTTGCTTGTCTGGGAAATTTTTGATCTCTCCTTCCATTTTGAATGATAACCTTGCTGGGTAGAGTATTCTTTGCTGTAAGTTTTTTCCTTTTAGCACTTTAAATATATCGTGCCATTCTCTTCTAGCCTGTAAGGTTTCTGCTGAGAAGTCAGCTGATAGCCTTATGGGGTTTCCTTTGTATCTAACTTGACTTTCTCTTGCGGCTTTTAGGATTCTCTCTTTATCTTTAATTCTGGATCTTTTGATTATGATGTGTCTTGGTGTGGGCCTCTTTGGGTTTATCTTGTTTGGGGCTCTCTGTGCTTCCTGTACCTGGATGTCTGTTTCCTTCCTTAGGTTAGGGAAGTTTTCATCTATTATTTCTTGGAATAGATTCTCTGCCCCCTTTTCTCGCTCTGCTCCCTCTGGGACACCTATAACACAGATGTTAGTGCGCTTGATGTTGTCCCAGATGTCCCTTAGACTGTCCTCACTCTTTTTAATTCTTTTCTCCCTTACCTGTTCAGCTTGGGTAATTTCTTCCAGTCTTTCGTCCAGCTCACAGATCCGTTCTTCTGTATCCTCTACTCTGCTTTTGAGTCCCTCTAATGAATTTTTCATTTCCAATATTGTATTCTTCATTTCTCATTGGTTCTTTTTTATATCTTCCATTTCTTTGTTGACATTCTCACTGAGTTCATCTATTCTTCTCCCCAGATCAGTGAGCATCCTTAACACTCTTAGTTTGCACTCTCTGTCGGGTAGTTTGCTCATTTCTGTTTCACTTAGTTTCTTTTCTGGGGTTTTGTCCTGTTCCCTTACTTGGAATGTATTCTTTTGCCTCCTCATTTTGCCTCTTTCCCTGTGCTTGTGTCTATGTATTAGGTAGGTCAGCTACGTCTCCTGCTCTTGGATAGGTGACCCTATGTAAGTGATGCCTTAGGAGGCTTCCAGTGTGCTTCCCTCAGTTCTCAATGTTCCAGGGGTGACCCCTATGTGGGCTACGTGTGTCCTTCTGTTGTGGCCTGTTTGCTCTCCCTGTAGGCACCCAGGGAGGCTGAGTTATGCTCCTGGCCAGCTGTTGTAATGCTCAGCTGCTTGTAGTTGTTGTGGGCCCTTCAGTCTCTTTATCAGGTGTGGGGAGCCCCAGCGCAGTTGGCTGCAAGTTCTAATACAATATTTGTGTTGCAGTATTTCTTTTAAGTGAGTAGGCCCCCAGTGTGGCAGGTTGTTAGGCTCAGGGGCTTACAATTGCTATAAGCCTCCAGCCTTTAGGTCTCTTGTCAGCTCTCTGAGGATTGCAGCTGGGTGGGGCTGGCCTCAGACACAGGAGCACCCAATTGTTTCAGGCTTTGGAAGGTGGGGCAAACCCCCTATGTGGGTCTTTGAGAAGCACAAGTCTTCTGCAGCTGACAAGCCCTGCCACCCACAGGTCCACACAGACAGTCAACACAGTCTTGCCCCTTGTGCCTGCCCCAACCTCCCCAAGCCGACCCTGTCTCTCCACGGCGGGAGCCCCATACACTCCACCACCGCCCCACACTCTCCACCCGCTCCTTGTGCACACCCTGCCCCGCTAAAGTCGGCTCAATTGCCAGGATGCAGAGAATCCAGTCACCAATCTATGCAGGCCCACAAGTTGCCTGAGGGCTTGTTCGGTTGGTCCAGTCTCTAGGGTGGGCTGCCTGCCCTGGCTGAGCTGGATTAAATGGGTGCTCTAGCGGGGTGGGGGGTGGGGGCAGACCCTGGGCTAGCAGGCCTCAGGGAGAACTCCAATGGTTTCTGTGTCAGCTCGCCCACACCAGGCCACAACAATGGCCGCCGCCAATGTCCCAGTCCCTGGAGGGGTTCTCACCCCTCACCGAGATGCACTCAGGGCCTATTAGGTGAGTTTCTTTTCACCACAGCACTGTGCACCTTTCTTTCTGGTGATTTTAGGTTGCTTTCTGAAATGGGTGAGTTTGCGCGCGGGCCCTTTAAGAGCCAGTTTTAGTTTCTTTGTGAACCAGGTTTTCTGGGGGTGCTCCCCAATGTTTTGGTAGCAGGCAAAGTCAGATATTATGCCGCTGGTCTCGATTGTGCTGGGTCCACAAAAAGCCCCCAGCGGGGGCGCTCCCCGGCTCAGGGCCCCGCGCCTCCAGGGAGGGCTGCGTACCTGTGAGCTGCTCTTGGCGGCTGTGAAGCTGGCGGCTTATGAAGGCGGCGTTTTTCCTCTCCAGAACGGAGTCTCTGCCTCTTCCACCTCAGTTAGGATTGTCCGTTGTTGCAGGAGTTCCTCTTATCCAGTTTTCAGTTCTGTCTCAGGGGTAATTTTTCCACGAGTAGTTATAAATTGGCTGTGTCCACGGGAGGAGGTGAGTTCCGAGTCTGCTTACGCCGCCATCTTGACTTCCCCTCTCTCTAATTATTTTATTTTAAAGAGGCAATTAGAGATTCCTGATTTTGTCTGGAAGCCTCAAAAAAATGATAATAGGCTTCTCACTGTCTTTGAGAGGTGTGAAATTCTTTTCCAATTGAGTGTGCAAATAAACCAATTTGGGAATATCACAGGAGCTCTACTGTGGCCAATGTAATTTTAGAGCACCTCTAGTAATTTGGACCCAGGTGATAAGGAACTTGCAAGTATTTGGTTCATAATTTTTGTCCGTAAAGGCTGCAGAAGTGGTGGCAAGTGGCTGGCCATTTGCTGTTTCTCTAGAGTAATCTTTAGAACAATAGGTGCTCATCCTGAATGGAGAAACCTCCCCAGATTGGAGGCACTTCCCCAGAGAAACCTCCCTGTAAACCACCTGCAGCTGAACCTTATGAGGGATTCCCCTCCTTAGAAATGGAGGGATTCCCCTCTTTAAAGAGCCTCTAGACCTCTACCAAAGCATGGGAGGTCAAGGATGTGAGAGGGCCTTACCTGGGTCGTCCTCCTGAGGCCATTGGTGATGCGGAGGAGCAGTCAAAGGGCTCCGAGTTGTGCTGGCATGCAGTGTCCAGTCGACCCCCAGGAAGAGATCAGGCAGCTGTTTCACATTCTATCCTCATCATTGGAAATGTTAACTGAAATGATCAGCTTTATGAAGCAAAGATAAGTTTTAAAGAAAAGAGAGGCTTTATTAAAAGGTTTTCAAACAAGGGAAGTACACCTAACCCTTAAGTTGATAGGTGAGCCTCTCCTCGGTCTTTGGGTGGCTGGCTTTTAAAGGCAAAAAGTGCAGAGTTTGCAAGGCTGAGTCCAGTTCTGATTGATCGCCATTCCCAGCTACAGTGTATCTTGTGTCCAGGGCTTTCTAAATGTCCTAACTGCAGGGAAAGACTACTGCGTTATCTCTGGCCATCTGGTGACAGTCAAGGTTAAAATGTAATTTTTTATTTCTGCCCATAATGCAGCCTTGAGTAACTGTCATGGTGACTCTGGCCTCATTCTTATCTCTTTCTTTTATCAATATATAAAGTAGAATATTATTCAGCTGTAAAAGGAATGAAGAACTGACACGTGCTCCAACAGGAGTGAACCTAGAAAACATTATTATAAATGAAAGAATCCAGACACAAAGGATACTTATTACATGGCTCCATTTATATGAAACGTCTAGAATGTGTAAATCCAAGAAGATAGAATGTAGATTGGGGGTTACCAGGGGCTGGGGAGAGGAGATGGAGGGGAGAAACTGCTTAATGGGCATGGGATTTTATTTGGTGGAATGGAAATATTTTGGAACTAGACAGAGGTGTTGGTCACACAACATTGTGAATGTACTAAATGACACTGAATTGTTCACTTTGGAATGGTTAGTTTTGTTATGTGAATTTTAACTCAATGAATGGTTTAGATCCCAGAAATATACCCTAACAAGTAGAAGACAGGCCACTCTGGCACTTGCCAAGCCGAGTGGCTTGTTCTAGAGGCCCTGCACAACGTCCAGCCCCCTGATGACTGGTTGAGGACTGATCCTTGGCTCTAGAAGCCAAGGATCCCTAGCCTGGCCTGTGATCTGATTAATTCCTATCAGCAGTAATAAAAGTTGGCTTGATTTAGACACTGTTTGCAACCAAGAAATTACAAACATACTCAACAGTGATAATGACGGTAAGCTGGGCCACTCACAGCCTGAAATGCCCTCTTTCCTTGTCTTCTTCTGGCAGAACACTCCTGTGTCCATGGTGTGCAAACAGAGTGTCTCCTTCTCTGGGAAGCTTTCTCACCACCCCCCAGGTGGCTCCAGATCCCACTCGTCTCTGCCTTCCCCAAGCTCCTGATGCCTTTGGAGGTGTCTGCTCACAGTGGAGCACCCCACCTGGGTCCTCTGCATAAGCGCCACTTGTGATGATCTTGTTCACGCTTTGCCTCCATGGTGTATCATAACACTGGGTACAGTGAAGACCCAATTCACACTGATAGAGGGCCCCATGGCACTGAGGATCACCGTGTGGTGGGTCAGAACAGAGCATCTTGTGCTGGAGTTCACAGTGGGCTGAACTTGGCTACCCTGGATCCCTGGAAAGGTCACTGGGCTTAGCAAGCACCATGGTGACATGTGTCCTTGGGAACCCCTTGGAACTGCATGAAGAAATGATGAGGGTTTATTTTCTGGGGAGATGGTTCATTACTCCCATCTGATTATCACAGGAGCCGGTGTTCTAACTAAAGGTCAAGAACTCCAGCCTGTGAACCTAGGTGATCTTGGCTGAATGAATGGCTGTCCTCGCCTTTCCCCTCTGCCTCTTGCTGGTCAGTTCAAGCAGCCTCACAAGGGAGGAAAATATTTAATGTTTTCAGTGATTTTCAAACTGTTCAGCCTGAGATCCACAAGCTGGATTCTTCATAAAAACTAGTAATAACATTCTTTCCATTTATATAAAAGTTAAGTTAACTGATGGGATTTTCTTTATTTAAAAGACGTTATTATTTTTGAAAAAGGTTTATGTGCACATAGTAAAACAATAAAATGGAGGTACAAGGGGATAATGCTTTTATACTATGGAGATTGATGTTTTCCTAAGTGTTCTGGTACTTCGACCGGATTAAGCAAATTACCCACTACTAGTAGTTTAAGATGTTTTTGTATCATAATTGGGAGTTAAATATTATCAAATGCTTTCTCTGAAACTATTGAGATAATATGACTTTTTCTTTTAATCAGTTAATGTGATAACTGATATTTATATTTTTTCTCTGTTAACCACATTTGAGTTCCAGGATCAAATCCACTTTGGCCATGGTGTATCATCACTGTTGCATTTGGTTTGCTACTAATTTGTTTAGTTTTTTGAGTTGAAGCTCATGAGTGAGACACACATGCAATCATCTTTTCTTGTCCTGTTTTCATCTGATCTGGATCAAGTGGCTATGCCCTCATAGAATAAGCTGGGCATGATGTGTTCTTTTGCAATTCTCTGGATTTATTTTATGTGACACTTCAGATTCTCTTGGCTTCACCCCTGTGGTCACAGCCTCTAAGACTGCTGTCAATGGTCCCTGCCTCCTGGTAGCTATGTCCCTGTGTAATCCCCTCTCCTTGGTGTGGGCTGGATTAGGTGCTTTGAAAGAATAGAATATGGCAGAAGAGATGGGATGCCATGTCTGAGATTAGGTTATAAAAAGACTGTGGTTTCGGGGCTGGCCTGGTGGCGTAGTGGTTAAGGTCACACACTCCACTTCAGTGGAGTTCATGGGTTCGGGGTTCATGGGTTAGGATCCTGGACACAGACCTATGCCCTGCTCATCTGGCCACGCTGTGGTGGCATCATGCATAGAGGGTGGAGGAGGATTGGCACAGATGATGGCTCAGGGACAATCTTCTTCAAGCAAAAAGAGGAAGATTGGCAACAGATGTTATCTCAGAGTCAGTCTCCCTCACACACACACACTGTGGCTTCTTTCTTGGGCCTCCTCCCTCCCTCACTCTGATGGAAGCCAGCTGCCATGTGTTAGCTGATGTGGAGAGGCCCATGTGGAGGGAGATCTGGTCAACAGCCAGTGAGGAATTGAGGCCTGCCAATGACCACATAAGTGGATTGAAAGTGGATCCTTCCCCAGTCAAGACTTTGGAGGGGATTGCGGCCCAGCTGGAGCAATAGGACTGTAACCTAATAAGATAGCTTGAGCCAGAGGTATTCAGCTAAGCCGTACCTGGGTTCCTAGCCCAAGAGACTGTGACATAATAAATGTTTGTTGTTTTAAGTTCTTACATTTTGGGATAATTTGCTATCTAGCATTAATAACTAATTTACCTGTCCTTCTCTTTGGCCACTTGTTTGGTTTTACCCACCATGGCAGGGACCACCTTTGCATGGATTCCTACTTAATTTATGTAGGTGTAGCCTGACAGTGCCTCCCAACTCATCTGTAATACAGAAGTTTTGGAAAGTTAATGCTCCAGGGAAAGAACATCTGACCAATGGGAAAATGAAACCAGCGGACACCTCTTTCCCTTTCCTTTCCTTGTATGGACTGTCCTGGAAAGGATTCCTTGCTTTTGATATCAAATGTTGGCCGGGTTGATAAGGAACCTCATATAGGTTCTCCTTCCTTCCATACTTCATTCCCATTTTCCTTCACTCTTGCTCATTTGGGATCATATTTGCAAATAAAATAGTGGCGCTAACACCTGTTTCTTAGGCTCTCTTTTTGGAAACCGGGCTAAGACATATTTGTCCTTGACATTTACTGTAAAACTCTCTGGACATGATGTGTTCTTTGTGGGAAGATTTTGACTTCCGCTTAACTTTTTAAAGGATTTTTTGGACTATTTAGCTTTCAATTTCTTCTTGGGTCGGTTTTGGTCAATTATGCGTTCCTAGGAACTAACCTAGTGATCTAATATTTCAACTAATGTTTTTCACAATTCTTAGCAACAATTAATAGATATGAGTTTTGTTGAGTTTAGACCTTCATCTCACAAATTTAAAAAGATTACCAATATGTGCTAATAGTTAACTGCTAGTAAGTGCTTGCCTTTGACAAAGTGAATGTACAAGCAGCAAGAAAATATTCACTGAACAACTGAGAAATGCCCACTTGTGCCTATTTCCTCACAGACCTGTGTACTTCGGATGTGACTTTATATTTCAAGTCATATGTCACAGTGATGTATTTTGTTTAGTAGTATATCTCATATTAGGTAAGATAAAACTAAAAATATCCATATTTTCACCCACCCCATTGGCCTAGTTGTTAAGTTCAGCACACCCCATTTCAGCAGCCTGGGTTCGGTTCCTGGACACGGACGTACATCACTTGTCTGTTAGTGGCCATGGTGTGATTGCAGCTCACATACAAAGAAGAGGAAGATTGGTAACAGCTGTTAGCTCAGGGTGAATCTTCCTCAGCAAAAAAAAAAAAAACCCATGTATATATATATATATATATATATGTATAAATATCAATATTTCATGAAAATAGACTCATGGCCTCTAGAAGCCTTTGCCTCCTAAGAAGGATTGAGCACAACTGCCTTCTCTCTGATGTGTGGCCAGGATTGGAACCAACCATGCCCTCCATCTTCTCTACAAGTCCCTGCTTTGAGTCTGGTCCACTGGGGAGCAGTGACAACAGACATCTCCAGAGACCCTCAAATCACAGGGATGATAAGTTTATTTTACACGGAAACCTTGTAACCTTGTAAGAATCTTTGTTCTTCCCACCTCTAGAGCAAAAAATCCTGTAAATAAACCGGTTTCCCAAGGTGGCTTTTGCATTAATTTTACCGTAACTTAATTGGCTGCTACATATGATGAGTCAGAACCTTCCTGGTCATTGTTCTCATTCCTTGACTCTTTCTCAAATTTATCTCCTTTGGTTAGTAGCTTACTATCTAGTTACTTGCTTTGGAGAAGTTCACTGTCTGGCTTGCTACTGTTTCTTATTTGGGATTTCCAGGCTGTTCTTTGCTATCTTCTTGTCTCTTATTAAACTTCATATGTTTATTCATTCGGTAAGTTGTCATGAATTTAACAAACGTTTAGTAGGTGTCACTGATATGCCAGGCAGTGTGCTGGGCTGGGGATTCAGAATCAATAAGAGAAATTTCCTACTCTTAACTCTTAAGGAGAAAATCCACACGACGTGTACTTCATCTCCATCAGTACTTGTCATCTACAGGTTAGCATGGCTTGGGGGAGAAAGTTTTAAATTTTATTGTTGTTTTGTTTTTTAATGCCAATTCTTTCCTCCTACTTCAAATTTTCGGGTGAGCCCAGTGTCCATATTTTTTAAAGCTCCCTGTGGACATGGATTGTAAGGAGTATCCTGGGCTGAGAGTCACTACGTGTTTCTCCATAAGAACTGTGAATGTGCAGAAGTGGGACGTTTCCCATCAACTACCTGCTGGAGAGTGGACAAGGCTTTTTGGAGATGATTGATACACTGGCTGACTCCTGCAGGATGCCTAGCAATTCTCCAGTTGGAAAAGGGGTTGGGCCCATTCCAGGCACAAGAACAACCTGTGCAGACACAAGGAGATATAGACATGTCTCATTTGGAGAGCTTAGAAAGTGGTGACTCATACCATTTGCTCAAAACATCATGTACACATGGGGAAATGAACCTAGGTAAGACTGAAGAGCCAGCCGTGGCCAGATGAACAAGGCTCCTGCATTCCTACCCTGAGGTGTTTGGATTTTATTCTGGACATGACGGGAGTGGCTAGAGGGATTTGAACAATGGAGGAATGTTACAATATCCATATTTACCGGATGCTGTCTGGTGGCTGAGTAGGGGATTCTCTAGATGAGGTCGGACCAGGGTCAGGCCAAACATGTTAGGAGGTTACTGCAACAATTAGGAGAGATTGCCAAGGCTTTGCCCCCTTTTGCAACATACCCCATTACACTCATATTTTCCTTCATCTTACATTTCCTGTTTCATCAATTCCTTTCCACGTGGTCTTCTGAAATTTACCTTCCAGTCTCGGAGTCCTCTTCCACTCATCACTTGGTTCAACATCTTTTACTCTATGCTTTCCTGGAAACTCAAATGATTCTGATTGAGACATATCAGAACTGTTTGCAACATCCCCTATCTGCTGTCACCTTGAGTTCAGTCAATATGTAGTTCAGTAGTGGGTAGAAGGATGTGCATGTCGTTTTTGTGGTGGTAACTATCTCTAGCATTTTTGCAACTACAGTGGAATTGTGCTGGGATGTGTGGAAGGAAACATGTATGTGGTGTGAGACTGACACAACCTGCCTAGTTATTTTAGGAGGACCCTTAGAATCCAAGCAAGCATGCCAGTGGCACAATTGGGAATCACAAGATCTGCTCCATGTGTTGGATTTATTTAATTGCTTGGGCAAGACACTTCCTCATTCTGAATTTCGGTTCCACATTTGTAAAGTGGGAATTAAGATAATCCCAACACTGCTTGTCTCACAGAGTTGTCTTGAGGATCAGTTAAGAGAGACACGAAAGATCTTTGTAAACTGCATGGTGTGGTAGAATTGTTAGTGCTTAGTTTATCAGGATTGAGACACTCTGGATGGAGTAGAATGTGAGCACCCATGAGGAAGTCTTCCTCCTCCTCTTCCCTTTGCTGTAAAGTCTACAGAAGTGCTTCTACTTCAGGGCAAGCAGATTTTCTGCCTGGTGCAACGTGTGTGGGTCAGAAAGGAATCCCCTTGTGTCACCCCAGCCCTCATTCACAGGCGTGCTCTGGGGACTCACCTTGTCTCTGTGTTAGGGCAGAGCACTGGTCATTACCCTCTCAGAAGGCCTGGCTCTATTGTAGTTCCCCCATTAATTCTGTGTGGCCTTGGGCAAGGCTGACCTGGTTAAAGTTAAGACCTTGGGCTCTAAAGCTAGACAGTGTAAATTTGAATCCCAGCTCTGCTAGGAATTAGTGATGAGACCTTGGATGTTCACTTCACCTTTTTGTGCCTCCATTTGCTTGTCTCTAATGTAGGAATCATAATAATACATATCACATAGGATTGTTGGGAGGATTGAATCAGCTCTTGTAGGCCAAGTACTCAGCACAGAAAATATTAGCTCTCATTGCCTGAGGTATGTCTTACTCTGTGTGTGTGTGTGAGTGCGCATGTGTGTGTGTTCATGTGTGTGTGTGTGGTGTGCTGTGCCTCTTTCTCTGCAGTCCCAGTTGAGAAGCCACTCTAGAATTTAGAGCCCAGAGCCTAAATGGGTGGTTATCTTGTCCCAGGTCTATCCTATTTCATCTTTGCTCTCCATCTTGCCATCAGGGCACTTGGTTCCAGACTGTGCTGGGGGACCTGGAGGATGGTATATGACAAAAGAAGAATAAAGAAGGAGGAAGGAGGGTTTAGAAAATCCTCAAGAGACACAGAGGTTGAGAGAGTCAGGCAGTGAAGGAGTCCTGTGGTTGGGATAAGGTCCTCTTGGGTTGATTCTGGTCAATTTCCTTCACAGACAGAGGAGGAAACAGCCCAGGCATGCCCAACGTCATGTACTTCCGATGCATCGAGTCCTGTTGATTCTGTTATCTTCATGTCTTTCCAAAGAGGAGAGAGTTTAAGGAAAGAAGAAGGGTCCACTGTGTCCAATACTGCTACTTCATAGCACGTGTCCAGATTTATAACTCAATATTTATTTCTGTGGTTATTTGTTTAGTATTGCTCTCCCTTGTGCCTTCATGAGAGCAAGGATCCTGACTCATTTATATTCAGGCTTGGCCCATAGCTGAGCACAGCAGGCATAGAGCCCAACCAACATACAATGGCACTGGGAGAGGTGCCCCCTCCTCCAATGCCAAGAGAGAATGTAGATGGACCTGTCCCTTTCCTCACCACTCCCTCAAGAAGAATGAGGTCCAGCCATCAATACGAAGATTCCACCAGGTTACCCCGAGTTGGCAAGGTTTGTCGCACTGAGAAGAATGGGGGCTTGAGAGATGTGTTATGGACACTCAATCTTGCTTTCATGTTTTGTACACTCTAGATTGTGACCTATGAAATTTGAATCTAATGCACAAATACTTCCAGAGCAACACTGCCTCCCCATTCTAGGAGCAATTCTGTTGGTTCGTGGAAGTCAGGACAGGCTTCCCAGAAGAGGAGCCACTTGGGCTAAGAATATAAAAGATCAAGAATATCAGACTGATGGTTCTCCTTGTATCACTGAGTCCCTGACAATCTCCAACTGTCTTGATATCTGAGCCTAATGCTTCCCTGAATGTTATTTGAGATTCAATGTTGACCAATTGCTAAGGAGACCAAGAAAGCAGATAACCCATTCTCTGTTGATGAGAACACTGTGTTTCTCATACCTGTATGATTACTTTAACTTGACTCTACTATAATTATCTGTTAATTTGTCTCTATTTTCTTTCTTTTTTTTTTTTTTAAAGATTTTATTTATTTATTTTTTACCCCAAAGCCCCAGCAGATAGTTGTATGTCATAGCTGCACATCCTTCTAGTTGCTGTATGTGGGACACGGCCTCAGCATGGCCGGAGAAGCGGTACGTCGGTGCGCGCCCGGGATCCGAACCCAGGCCGCCAGCACCGGAGCGCACGCACTTAACCACTAAGCCACGGGGCCGGCCCAATTTGTCTCTATTTTCAACCTGAATAATGTCTTGGTCTTATTTATATTTGTACCTTAAGCATTTAGAACAGAGTTTTGAAAGTACATGATGAGCCTATTAGTATGTAAACAAGTAGATGTGAGACAGGGCGTGTTGGGTGTTCTTCCACCACACAGTGTCTTCCTTCACACATGCAGCACAACTGGTAGTATGTGAGTCTCTTCATGTTAGATGTTCCCTTCTGTGGAATGAAGGGTCACAGAGGTAATGCCTTCTATTATTTCCACTTGCAGAGCAAGGCCATTTGTATTGGGTATCACATGGTGCTGGCTACACTTTAGTCCTAAGCAATGACTAGCCTATCACCCTTGGAATAGTTCCCAACCAGCTGGACCAGGCCCTGAGGTGAGTAGGGAAGTTAGATGGTCATACTCAGCTTAGTTACTAAATCACTGTCACTGAGTATGCATTTTGGAGGAATATGAATGTATATTAGTTTCCATCAAGGTTTTGTTTCCCAGAAGAAGAAGAAAACCTTTGTGTTTAGGTGAGAGAATTAAGTTGTCAATAGTTATCAGATGACACTCTAATCTTTTCTTGTTTGGATGTATTCTATGTACCTCTCTTGTTGGGAGCATAGAGGGGAGATCCTACCCAACAATGCCCTTAGCATCTTCCTGATTTGCATCTGGCTTTGTTCCTGCTGAGACAAGCTGGAATCCCTGTTCTGGAAGATCCATGGTATAGCTGTTGTGAGGGTCTCCATGGAAATAGGAACCAGAATTTTAACCAGTTTGCACTTTCAGACTTGGGTCTCAGTAGTTCCCATAGTAGCCCTTACCAGGAAATGGCAAACATTGGATATTGGTATTTCAGGGCAGCAGCAGCCTTTTTCAGTCTCCCTTCCTATTATCTTATCTATACTATGTTGTGATCAATTGCTGTTGGGAAGGCACTTGCTGTCACTGAGTCTCAGTTTCTACATCTGTAAACTGGGGGTAGTAGTATGACCATATTTACCAGTGCCCAGGGAAGGCACAAAAAGGAGACAGAAACATATTGGAATTCCTGGGATTTTCTACCTTACTTTTCCTGGGGATCATTTTCCAGCTTCCCATGTCTGTCCTTTGTTAGTGTTCCAGCTTGAAGCCACTTCTTTCCTTCATTACCTTTCTTTAGGGCTCCATTATCTCACAGAATCCAGAGGTAATCCATGTTGTGTGCACAGTTGTGTGTCTCTCTCCCTCCGGTGTGATACTGCTCACAAAGAAGGGGACTGTATGGCTTCTAGCCCACAGCCTTCAGGATACCTACACATAACGTTCACCCAGTTGCCCTGGGATCAATGCATGAATGAGTAGATGCATTCGTGCAGTACACTTTCCAGTGGCAGCTATGGATTTTACCAGGTGCCTCCTTGAGAAAACCTTAACCCATAGATGACAAACCCTGATGGTGTAAATTTAAGGTTGCACGACAATGTACCAAGAAAATAAAAGGAGGCCGTGAGCTAGTTTACCAATGAGACGTCTACCTTCTCAGGCCAGTGACGGGCAGCCTTCGGGACTTTTGGGTCAGAGGGTTGGAAAGAATTGGTTGGGGGAGAGTATTACTTTCTGCAGACGGGCTGAAGTTGAGAAAGTATAGAGAAGGAAGTGCACAAAAACTGCTTAAATGTCTGTTTCTGTCGAGTTCAGAATTTTGTTTTCCACACAACCCACAGTTTCTCAGGCCAAGCAGACACAGAGCATGGGTCAGAGTGACAATAATGAGCTGGTGTAATTTCCAGATGCTCAGCCCTTGGATCTTTCCCATTGGGTGTTTGGTGGGGGGCTCACAGGTGACAATGCTACTACAGGCTTTCTCTTTACTAGTTCCTCACCACCAATTAGAAATACCCCCATTAGTCAAAAAGCAGGAAGCCATCTGCTCTGACCTCTTTGCCCTGGAGAAAAGGCTCGTGTCATCTTTTTGGAGTCCTGGTTGCTTGTGTGCTGCCTGTGGTGACATCTTTTGTGGCTAAAGCGGCTGGAGTCCACTCGGCCATCCAAGCTGCTTTCTCCTCTTCACTCCCTTCACACCCATTGTTCTCGCACATTGATCTTTCCAGAGATAGGAGGCCTTTCTTTGGTCAAGGATCTGTCTTACTGTCTGTCTACTGCAGGACCCTCTGAGATGCTGGACTGGAGGCAGCATGAATTGATACCACTTGGTGCAGCCATAACCACTTTGTCCATGTCCTGATTCTCCTTCAGGTGCCCCCTTGAAGACAGAATGTGATGGATCAGCCTGAATGTGTAGTGATGGTGGTCCAGGCACAGCCGGGCCCTCCTATTTTATTAACTATCCAGGAAGATGGTGTGGTCACCCATGAGCCACAGGGAAAGGACGTACAGGGGGCCCAGCAATCTCACCTCTACCAACTCAATTCCAATAACCTTTATGGATGCCCCCTCTGCCTAAGGCACTCTGCTAAGGACTAGGGACATAATGGTGACTAACACCCAGCTGCCCTTGAGAAGGTCTCAATCTGATAAGGGAACTTGTCGAGGAAACCAACAGTGGTGGTGGAGGTCAGAGAGGACAATAGCAGACTTAGGAGGAGATAGAAGATGCCCAGAGGAGGCAGTGTTTTATATCTGTTCAGGAGGTTTGTGAGGAAAGACTCTAACAGAGGGGTTTCAGTCTGAGCTGGGTTTTGAAGGATGAGTAGGAGCCTTCAAGGGGGCACAGGTATATTTCTGTGCAGAGGAAAGTGCATGTGTAAAGATCTGTAGGCCTAGCCAGTTTGAAGGATTTCAAATATTTTGGAGTGCATGCAGCCATGGAGTCAAGGACAGGTTAGAGATTGAAGGCCAGTAGCTATATTTGAGTTTCTGTAACCTTTGGGCTTACTGATAACACTGATTGGGTTGTTTATTGATTTCCCACACAATATGAACTCAAAGGAGGTCAAACTGGAGTGTCCATGATGCTGTTCCAAGTATCAGGGGGGAGAGGACACATGGAGGTGGAGCACAGGTGTCTCCTCTACTGGCTGCAGCTGCAGCACCGCCCCCTTTCCCAGCACATAAACCTTCCAGCCTCACTGAATCTCCACCGGGCTGGAAGGGAAGCTCTGTATCCATGGCATAGACACAATAGCACTGACTGCTGAAAGGAAAACTCAGACGAGAGAATATCAGAAGGAAAGTGGCCATGGACCTGATCCCAAACTTTTCCACAGAAACCTGGGTTCTCCTGGCTACCAGCCTGGTGCTCCTCTATCTGTGAGTAACTGTCCAGGCTCGTGTCCTCTGTAACCTTGGACTTGGGGAGGTACTCAGGGTCCCCTTTCCCTTATCTGTTTTGAAGATTTAAAGAGTTAACAAAGTGGAAGTTGCTTAATCGTTGGGTAGTAGAAACATGTGAGAGGTTATTATTGATCTGACCCAAATCCATTGAAGGAGCACCTCCCCACCACCGCCAAAATTTGTGTAGCTGGGAGAGTTTATTGACATTATTTGCTCCTGTGGCTGATCTTCTGATTGACTACCCATGTGGACCTAGACTCTTCAACCAGAATTCAGCAGAGGCTGTTTGAAACCAACAGGCCCCCCGGGCAGTGGAGTCCTCACCCCCTTCCCAAGCTCTGGGGATCCTGGAGGCAGGAGGAAGTGGCTTGGGTTTTTGTCTCATTATCTTCACCTTCCAGGCTCTGTGTTTACTACAAGAGACAAGTAGAAGGACTGGCTCCTGTGTCACTCAGGTGGCTCCTGCTTCCCTCCCTCCTACCACCAGGCATCATCTACACAATTCTCCTGGTGCACCTAGACTTTGCTAAGGCTGGGGACTGCTCTGCCTCTCTCCTCAGACTCAGCTCATCCTTCTTTGCTGTTCCTCTCCCCTGTGTATCCCCTTCTAAGACTCAATTCCCCGACCCTGTAATATGCAGAACTACTTATTCCTAAATGAGAAATCTTTAGAGCAGAGGAGACCTGGCAGAAACCTTGAAATTGTATTCTTTCCTTTCACCTTTTCCTTCCAGTCTCTGGGAGGGTCAGCATCACTATAGAGATTTCTTTTCCCCCTGGTATGAAATCTGCTAACAGCCTTCAAAGGCATGACTGCAAAAGCCAATTTAGATTTTAAATATTTTTCCCTTTTAGTTACAGTACAGGAAGATGAATGAAAACCATCCAGCAGAGGAATTCCTTTCAATGGTGGGATCCTGGTATCATAGTGCAGGTTGGGAGAGGATTTATTTTGACGTGTGGGTAGGGAAGGCCTCTCTGTCACATTTGACCTCTGCTTCCCTCCAACTTTCTGAGAGTAGGAAATCATGAACACAGGTACAAACATAGGAAATAGAAATCCGGTTGTAATTCATTGGACGAAATGTTAGGATATCCGAGTATTTTGGCAACATATTTTCTGACTGATGACATTTTAGAGTTAATCGTTGTGGTTTAATTTCATTGTATTTAATACTAGATTTTTTACTGAGATAAGACTATTTCCAGAATGTACTTTCTGAAGGATAAAAGAGGGCTATTGGTTTAGTATTTGCGGCTAGAAAAGTGCGTAAATAACTACACCTTTGTAGAATAAAGTGAGGAATATGAATCTAGGGTACAAATATATACTTCTATGATGTAGATTGTATACGTGTTTTTAAATATCGCTGCCCAGTACGTTCTTTTAATCTCTCAGTGTAGGTGAGTAAGCGAGACTGTGAGCCAGTGATGATATGAGAGGCATCCAGGTGGGAATTAGGATGAAGAGGAAGAATATTTCTCATCCCTCGGAGCAGAGATCATCCTCAGTCTTGGTCTCACATGGGCAGCAGGCTTAGCATCTCATCTGCTTGAAGCCTGGAGACAAGGACACCATATAAGTCACTCTGTCTGTGGTTTGTCTGGCAGTAAGACTGTCATTAGATAGCGTCACCACTGGACAAAGAACACTAGCCTTAGAGACACTCGTGTAGCCAGGAGTCGGTAGCTGTACAGTAGACAATGGCCTCCTTATGCCAATACAATGTAAACATAATAAAAAAGGTTGGCTTTATTACTTTCACTTTCACTTGTACCAAAAGCCTCATTACTCTACCCAAAAGAGAGAAGCTGGAAAGAAACTGAGGAATTCACCCAGCCCACCGTCTGCCTTGATATGGAACCATGTGAGTTTAGACACTAGACTAGATCTTTCCTTGGGGACCAGGGTTGCTGACACATTCACTCAATTGCTTGGCCTCACCTGAGAGTTCATGTAGCACATTGAAAGTTCAGAAGCAGAAATTGGTTTAATTGATTTGCCATGGTTGTGATGGCAAAGGAAGGAACTGTGTGGGAGTAACCGAGGCTACCACTGTTTCTGGCAGTCAGTGCCCATCCTTCCATCAACTGTTCTGGAGAAAGGATCCCAATGCCCAGCTGGGCCTGCTCAAGGTGCATCTGCTGGGTCCTTCAAACACAGATCCTTTCATGCAATTTTTTGGTTTTATTTTATTACATATTATAAGATTTGCTGTATTAATACAGAATATTTGGAACCTATACTGCCTAAAAGGCTAACCTCCAAAGACAAAGAGACAAGGTCTTAATTCTACTCTCTGGAACATTCAATGGTTACGCATTTTATGTTGTATTATGCATCTTTTGTTATCAACAGGAGGATACCTGAAGTTTGGAAGGCCCTCTATATTTGGCTGAAAGCCCTTGTAGAACATGCTGTACCATTTACACATTGAATACTTTGTAGCCATACTTTCCTAATTTTCCTCTACAGAGTAAGTCTTGTAAGCCTAGCAACTTCATGGTTAAAACAGTTGCTGGCAGCCTCTCCCCTCAGCCACTCATTTTCCTCCATGCTTTCATCTCTCAGTAACACCAGAATGGGGAGAAATGGAAGGATCCAGAACCTCCAGTTGTGGATTTCTACACATGATACATGAAAGATGAGTTGCAGGCAGGCCTGAAATAGGGAACACCAACCTTAGTGGGTTTCTGAGACAGCTAATGCACAGAAGCAGTAAACTAACTGCTTTGTGACTGACCATCTTGAACAATGAGTGTTCCTCGCACCGTGCTTAGCAGATGAGTATCGTAGGTTGGAGAACCAGATGCCACGAAAGGAAGAATGGTCTGGACATGGATTCTTTAGTAATTGGATCCTTTATATAGTATCATTCAGGGAACATATGGATCAATCACCCTTGTCTTTTGCTCAAGTCAACCAAACTGCCTGACAACAGAGTCTTGAGTGAGACTGAAAGATGCTCACATTTCTACGAGGCCAATGGAAGCTTGAACACAGTCTTCACTCTATTGAAATAAGAACCCTGGCTGCTCCGAGGCCTGTATGAAGACAGATTTAAGAAGGACCAAATCCTAAAATCGGGCCAGGGCATAGGGGAAGGAAAATCACAAAAGTCTTCGAGCACAGTGTAAGAAAAATGCTACAGTAGGCTCTCAGTAACTCTATGTTGTTGAGTGGATGTAGTTATGCAAAATCTCATTCGAGCAGAAAAAAATTTTTCCCCTTTCTACCTAGAATGAGAATCTCTAAATCATGGGAGAGTCAAGCTGCTAAATGGACATGAGTGAATTCCCTGGGAGAATTCCAGCCTGAACCTCTCAGGGGCCCTCAAGTTTGGAAACAGTTGTCAAGTATTCACTCTAGGATTGGGACCATGGAGACTTCAGCTGCTTTTAGCCACTCATGGTTACTTTCTGTGGGTCTCGCAGTGGAGGTGCGAAAGGAGATCGTGAGTGAATGTAATTATTGCTGTTGGAGTTGCTGTTATGTATCGCCTCCACGTTACCTCCTTCTCTTCAGTGTTCCAGTTCTGAGTCAGGGACTGGCCAGCCCTAGCACCTATTCCACAATCCCTGTGACCTGGATCTCTCTTTCACTTTATAGGTATGGGACCTATACTCATGGCCTTTTTAAGAAGCTGGGAATTCCTGGGCCGACACCTCTGCCTTTTTTGGGAAACATTCTAAGCTACCATAAAGTAAGTGTTGTTGGAGCTTTGAGTTTTGCTTCTTTTTTTTTTGTTGTTGGTGATGAAGACTGGCCCTGAGCTAATCCTCCTCTTTCTGCTGAGGAAGATTGGCCCTGGGCTAACATCTGTGCCCATCTTCTTCTACTTTATATGAGATGCCACCACAACATGGCTTGGCAAGTGGTCTGTCACTGTGCGCCTGGGATCTGAACCTGTGAACCCTGGGCCGCTAAAGCAGAGTGTGCGCACTTAACTGCTATGCCACCATCCGGCCCTGTGTTTTTTTTTTTTTTCCAAACAAATGCAGACTCACTTATACAACATCACTAGAATGGAGGGGATTGGACAACGTTGGTAAAATTTAATATAACTGAATGGAATATACTAGGTGACAAATGGACTGTGAGTTTTGGTGGAGCCATTGTGGTTAACTCAGCTCTGATGCCTCTCTCAGGGCCTGGCCCCTCGGTGGAAGGTTTCAAGTTCATGTCCAGACGGCAAGCAGGCAGAGCCTTGCATGTAGATTGGTCTCTGCCTAGACTGCCTTTCCCACAGACCTGAGGCTTGTTTCTCAGATCCCAATTCTCCCAACTGAAGCCTTCAGTGCTAACTGTTGCCTAAGAACTTTCATATGTTTTTCCCTCTGAAAAAGCAATTATTTCTTTTCTAACTTTCTCAGATCTTCTCCCTAGTAGATGCACCCCAAGATCCCCATCTCTGAGACCTTTTTTTGCATGGTCAAAACATCACAACTGAAACTTAGTGATGGGGAGATTATTTTTAAGTTATAGAAATGAAAACTCAGAGCAAGTGTTTTAATTTGCTCTGTCCCGTGTGGAGTGGTGGCTTCTCCCCATCTTTTCTCGGTTGAGCTGGAAAACTAGAAGGCAGGTCCACTTTGTCATCCAATCATTCACTCACTCACTTTCTCACTAAACAAATATGCCTTAGACTTATTTAAATCTGCTAGACTAAAAGAGGTCACCAGTGCCTTAAACTTCCTAACTCTGCTAGAATTCTAGAGAGGGCTCATGAGATAAATGAAAAGGATGCTTAACAAGGAGATGAAAGAGTGTGCAGGGCACGCTCACTTTCCCTCGGCTTCAGTTTTGTCGTGTCCCTGGAGCTAATAATTCAGAGAGTTATTTAACTTCAGAGACAACCCGGGCACAAGTGAAAATACTTTAGGAAGAGAAGGAGTTACTTAGTATCCATAGACGTGGGTAAGGGATTTAGTATCTACCATACTTGTAAAATGTTCAAAATTAAATGCTCCATTTCAGATATCTCCTCTATTTTCTCTTCTTTCCTCTAAGACATCTCTGAATAAGAGCTCCCTCTCATTGCTAGTGAAAGATAGTAAGACTGATTTCATGAGATTTGAGTACTTTTTGTGCCATTTGTAGGTAGGGTTCAATACATTTCAATTAGTAATCTAATTTTGTTTCTCCTTGCAGGGTGTTTGGGATTTTGACAATAAATGTTTTAAAAAGTATGGAAAAATGTGGGGGTGAGTATTCTGGAAACTTTCATTGGATAGATTTGTTGTTATGATGATGCCCTCACCATGTGGAAGGCAATCTCAGCCTCTTTTAGAAATTTTAGAAATATGGCAATGAAGTCATTCATAAACTATCACTTTTGAGCATTCCAAATCTTTGTCCATCTGTAGACACATTTTTACATATTTGTGATCAGTATGTCTACAGTTTTCATATAATATTATGTCACACGCATTTGTCATGTTTTTGATATAATTTTTCATTACCCAGGTGGTAGATTTTCCTAATTAATTGTTGTTTTGTTCTTAGACAATTTACTTAACATTCAATTATTTACTAACAAAACTTTCTTTTTATAATGAAATATTTTAAACAAAAAATGATGGAGAATGGTACAGGAAATACCCATGTACACACCACCAGACTTAGCAAATGTTCTAATGTTCTTTCCAACCATCATCTCTAGGAGTATGGATTCTGTAACGTCAGGATGAAAGTCTGGACTTTTAGGTGTGGCTCCAGCTGTTGAATCCAGCTTGTTCAATGTAATCAGCTCTGTTTTCCCAACAGGGTTTATGATGGTAGACGGCCTGTGTTGGCTATCACAGATCCAGACATGATCAAAACAGTACTAGTGAAAGAATGTTATTCTGTTTTCACAAACCGGCCGGTAGGCATCCATTTCTTTTAATGTAAAATTTTATTTATTAAGCTTGTATTTATAAATAATTATAGGTTCACAGGAAGTTGCCTAAAAAAAAAAATGTACAGGGAGGTGCTATGTCATTGCCCCTCAGCAAGCTTCCCCCAGTGGTAATACCTTGCGTAACTATAGTACAGTATCAAAGCAGGACATACTGTCCAGTGAGCTGATTCAGATTGCATCAGTTTTATGTGCACACATTTGTATGTGTGTGAGCGTGTGTGTGTGCTGCTCTGTGAAAATTTATCATGTATGTAGATTTGTGTAACGACCACCACAATCAAGATAGAGAACTATTCCATCACCACAAGGTTGTCTCTTACTATTCTTTTATCATCACGGGGCATAGCTTTTCTTTTCCTCTTATCAGGGTCTTTAGCAGAGCAAACATTTTTTATTCTGATGAGGCCAATTTATCCGTTTTTCCATTTATTTATTTATTTTTAATTTTTTGTTTATTGTGGTAACATTGGTTTATCACATTGTATAAATTTCAGGTGTACATCATTATACTTCTATTTCTGCATGGATTACATCATGTTGTCATGTTTACCACTGAAATACTGATTACAATCCATCACCACACACATATGCCTAATTATCCCTTTCACCCTCCTCCTTCCCCCCTTCCCCTCTGGTAACCACCAATCCAATCTCTGTCTGTGTGTTTTTTTGTTGTTGTTATTATCTACTACTTAATGAGTGAGATCATACGGTATTTGACCTTCTCCCTCTGACTTATTTCACTTTGCATAATACCCTCAATGTCCATCCATGTTGTCACAAATGGCTGGATTTTATCGTTTCTTATGGCTGGTTCCAACAACATTTTTCATAGAAATAGAAGAAAGAATCCTAAAATTTATATGGAACAACAAAAGACCCAGAATTGCTAAAGGAATCCTGAGAAAGAAGAACAAAGCTGGAGATATCACACTCTCTGATTTCAAAATATGCTACAAAGTTATAGTAACCAAAACAGCATGGTACTGGTGCAAAAACAGACACACAGATCAATGGAGTAGAATCGAAAGCCCAGAAATAAACCCACACATCTATGGACAACTAATCTTCGACAAAGGAGGCATTTTTCCTTTTATGGGTTTGTGCCTTTGGTGTCAAGTCTGAAAAGTTTTCATCAAGCCCAGGTCTCAAAGATTTTCTCCTATTTTTTTCCTAAGCATTATATAGTTTTATGTTTTACATTAAATCCGTGTTCCAGTTGATGTTAATTTTTGTATAAGGTGTGAAGTTTAGATCAAGGTTCGTTTCTTTTTTTTTGCATATGAATGTCTAACAGCTCCAACGCCATTTGTGGAAAGGCTGTCTTTCCTCCATTTAATAGTTTTTGCACTATTGTCAAAAAACTGTTGGACCTATGCATGTGGGTGTATTTCTTATTCTCTGTTCATTGATCTGTGGGTCTATCCCTCCACCAGGATCACACAATCTTGATTACTATAGCGACAGAGTAAATCTTAACACCATGTAGAGTGATTCCTCCCACTTTATTTTTTTTTTCAGAAGTGTTTTAGCTATTTTGGGTCCTTTGCCTTTCCATACAAATTTAGATTAAGCTTATCCACGTTTACAAAGAAAGTGCTCAGATTTTCATAATATCTACACATCAATTTGGGGAAAAACTGTATCTTTAGTAGGTCAAGACTTTCAATCCCATGAACACAGAATGTCTCTATTTATTCAGGTTTTCTTTGATTCCTTTCATCAACATTTTGTAGTTCTTAGCATAGAGATTCCATACATGTTTTGTTAGATTTACACATAAAGTGTTTCATTTTCTTTGGAGTGATTGTAAATGGTATTGTGTTTTTAATGTGTTTTCACATATCCATAGCTATTATATAGAAATGTGGTTGATTTTTGTATGTTGATCTTGTATCCTACAACCTTGCTGAGCTCATTTAGTAGTTCTAGAGGTTTTTCTTATATTCCTTGAGATTTTCTACATTGACAATGATGTCACCTGAAAATTGGGACACTTCTATGTTTTCATTTTCAATCTGTATGCCTTTTATTTTTTTTCTTGTCTTACTGCACTAGTTAGGACTTCTAGTATGATGTTGAATAAGAACAGTGAGAGTGGATATTTTCCCCTTCTTCCTTATCTTAGGAGGACGCATTTATTCGTTCACCATTTTAAAATTTTTAAAATTTATTTTGGAAAAATAAAAAATGTATATGTTAAGGTGTACAATGTGATATTTTGATATATGAATACATTGTGAAATGATTACTACCAATGAATTAACATATCCATCACTTCCCATAGTTACATTTTCTTGTGTGTGTGGTAACACTTAAGATTTACTATTCTCACATTTTGAGTATACAGTACAGTATTATTTACTATAGTCACCATGCTGTACATTAGGTCTCCAGAACTTATTTCTCTTATAACTGAAAGTTTGTACCCTTTGAACAACACCTCCCATTCCCCGTTCCCTAGCCTCTGATAACCACCCTTCTACTCTCTGCTACTATCAGCTTGACTTTTCTCTTGTAGATTCCACATACGAGTGAGATCATGTGGTATTTGTCCTTCTGTGTCTGATAATCTTCTTAGTGTGTTGTCCTCCAGGTTCATCTATGTTGTCACAAATGGAAGGATTTCCTTCTTTTTTTTAAGCCTGCATAATAGTCCGTTGTATGTTTGTATATTATATATATATGTGTACATCATATATATATGTATATTTACATATGTATGTGCACACATTTTCTTTATCCATTCATCTATCTATTTACATTTAAAGTAATTATTGATTAAAAGGACTTATTATTGCCATTTTGTTATTCTGGGTGTTTCATAGATCGTTTGTTCCTCCTTCCTCTCTTCTTCCTTTTTTCTTTGTGATTTGATGATTTTCTATAGTGATGTGCTTTGATTCTCTTCTCTTTATCTTTTCTGTATCTACTATAGGTTTTTACTTTGTGCTTACTGTGAGGCTTCTATAAAACAACTTGTAGATGTGATAGTCTATTTCAAACTGACAACAATTGTACTTTGTTCTCACTCAAAAACTCAATGCTTTTACTCCCCACTGGCATTTTTAGTTTTTGACATCACAGTTTACATCTTTTAATATTGTGTATCAATTAACAAATTATTTTAGCTATAGTTATCTTTAATTCTTTTGTCTTTTAACCTTTACACTAGAGTTGTGAGTGATTTGCACACCACCATTACAATATTATTGTAGTCTGAATTTGAATATATATTTACATTTCCCAGTGAGTTTTATACTTTCATATAATTTCATGTTACTAGTTAGTGTCCTTTTGTTTCAGCTTGAAGAACTCCCTTTAGCCTTTCTTGTGAGGCAGGTCTAGTGGTGATGAACTCTTTCTGCTTTTGTTTGTCTGGAAATGTCTTTATCTCTCCCTCATTTCTGAAGGATCACTTTTCCAGGTAAAGTATACTTGTTCGGTAGTTTTTTCTTTCAGCACTCTGAATATATCATTTCAACCTTCCTGGGCTTCAAGGTTTCTGCTGAGATATCCACTGATAGCCTTATTAGGGTTCCCTTCTAGCTCTCTGTTGCATTTTAGTTCAGTGTTTGTATTCTTCACCTTTAGAATTTCTTTTTGGTTCTCTTTTTTTGTTTTATATCTCTTTGTTGAACTTGTTATTTTGTTTTTATAATTTTTTTCTGATTTTGTTAAATTACTTATCTGTGTTCTCTTGTAGCTCTCTGTGCTCCTTTAGAACAATTATTTCAAAATCTTTGTCAGGCAATTTGTGGATCTACATCTCTTCGGGGTCAGTTACTGGAAGTTTGCTGTGTTCCCTTGTTATTCTCATGTTTCCCTGATTCTTTGTGATCCTTGTAGTCTTGCAATGATGTCTGTGCATTTGAAGAAGCAGTCACCTCTTCCAGACTTACAAACTAACTTCAATAAGGAAAGACCTTTGCTTGTGTGTTGGCGCACACTGTACTGTGTTGTGGCCCTCAGTCTAGTGGTTCTGGGGGCCAAGTGTGGGGTTTTTGGTAGCTCTGGATTCAGAGGGGCATGGTTGGCTCAGGCAGCTTGGGTTCACAACATCATCAACTGCATGATCCTTGGCCGCAAGAGCTGTGGAGGGTCCGCAGTGGCCGCAGTGGCTGTAGAGGTCTTCAGCAGCACCTCCAGGTGTAGTAGCAATGGACCTAGGCAGGCGGCAGTGGTGGCCAGAGTTGGTGGTATGCACATGCTCATCTGTGGGTGCTGAGTGCAGGCACATACACTGCAGGGGGGCTGGTGACTGGAGTTGAGACTGGCAGCGTGCAGGTGGGCGACTGCAGGGGTTAGCTGTGGGCACATGCAGTGAAGTCCACTGACAGGAGTCAGGGCTGGCTCCAGGCACCTGAGCAGCTGCAGGGTCCTGGGCTGTTGTTATGCACATGCCCAGACACAGAGGCTGGGGCTGCTGCTGGCATGGATCCCAGGGCTCAGGCAATTGTTGGTGGCACTGGCTAGGACAGTTCTGGCAGGGGAGGAGTAGGGCAGGGTAGGACTCAGGCAGCTGGAGTCTGTGAATATGAAAACACGTGGGGCTATCAGCAGCAAAATCTGCAGAGTGTCTGTAGCATCTATGCTGGCTGTTGGTTTCCTCAACAGCAGAGGTTTAGGAGTCTTCTGCAGAGCAGGCCACAGAGAACCATGGTCACTCCGCCACATGGCTGTTACTCGCAGTCCCTGCCCTTCTTTGCTCCTAGCTGTCTTAAGATGTGTCAGCTATGCCAGTCTCTGGGTGGGGTGAAACCAAAGCAGTTCATTAGCGCAGTGCCCTGAAATGCTGGGGAAACTGGTCACTTGCCCTGCTGTCCTATTCCCAGCAAGTAAAAGTCTTTCTGGCTGGGAGTTCCCTCTTGGTGCTGAGCAGTGCTGGCCTGGAGGATGGGATGATGCAGGCAAAATGAAACTATTCTCCCTACTCATTTTGCAGTTATTCTCAGGTTCTTTGCTCCACTGTGTTACTGAAGTATCTTAAGTAGACTCCTGAGCTCTCCTAGACCTATTTTCCTTTGTGGATAGCTGTCTAATTGTTGTTCTTTGAGGGGTGATGGAGGCTGGAGTCCTACTCAGCCAGCTTAGTGAAGTCACTCCCGTCTTTCATTATTAGTGGGATGTTGGCTGTAGGTTTTCTTGTAGATGCTCCCTACGAAGTTGAGGAAGTTTCCCTCTCTTCCCAGTTTTTGAGTTTTTATCATGAAATGGTGTTGGAGATATCCATTTTAAAACCAAATATAATTTTGAAAGAGAAAGAAAATCTCGAGGAGGTTGGCTTGGTAGGCCAGCCTGAAACTGAGAAATAGAATTATCTCTTTCTTTTCCTCTCTATCCCTGGAGGAAAATGTAATGTAAAGGGATTTCCATGTGATTTACAATTTCTTTAGAATAGGAAATAGATTACTAGTCTTTTAAGTATTAACTACTATTTTTTAAAAGTCACCATATCAGGACATCCCTTTTTCAAGTTGCTTTTGCTGTAGATACATGTAGACAGAATTGGCCTGAGGCAACATACAGTTTTCCAAGGCTATCTGGCTGTCTGTCACCAATCCCTTTCTACTCTGCACAGCCCTGGAGGATGTACTAGGTCTTATGCCTGTCTATTACCCTGGAAGAACAGGTTCCCTACCACAGGGGTCATTTGTATTTAAATGGTGATTGTAATATAAAGGCTGGAAATCACATCAGTTGTCTGGATGTCTCCTCCACCCTCAAAGGAACCCAGGCATTTGGAACAAATATTTATTGAGCATCTATCATAAGGTCTGCTACTAAGTAGACAGTCACTAAATATTTGTTGAATAATTGATGCCAATTTAACAAATTTTCCGCAATTGTTGAGACCTCCAAAACTCATGTAGGGTAAAATGTCTTTTTCTTTTGAGTGTAGCGTATTGGTCTACTGGGATTTATGAAAACTGCCCTCCCATTGTCTCAGGATGAACAATGGAAGAGAATACGAACGTTGCTCTCTCCAACCTTCACGAGTGGAAAGATCAAGGAGGTAAAGAAATTAATAGGACTTTTAATTAGAAACTTAAGGAAAGCACCTGGGGCCAGGTAGAAACTAAGATAGTAGTCTCTTCTCAAGGAGTATTTTGCCGAATTTGAGCTTCCTGGAAATGGTGTTTTATCTTTATGTCCTAAAAGAGACATTATAAGATTCCTTATACAATGTCACTTACTGCTCCATGCTTGCTAAAGCCAAGTCTTTCTAGGACTTGAGTCTCTGCATTTCACTATGGGTGGTGTTGCATTTTGTGTCTAGATGTTCCCCATCATTGGCCAGTATGGAGACATGTTGGTGAGGAATCTGAGGAAGGCAGCAGAGAAAGGCAACCACATCAACTTGAAAGAGTAAGTTGGACTGCATCCGCTGGTTGTCTGAGCTCTGTCTCGAGACCCTCCAGCTGCCTGACGTGGAGCTGGAATTCCCACTGTTGAGTTACTCTAGTGACCAAACAGAAGTAGGCGTGTGGTGTTACAACTCCAATGAGTAACCCAAGAAGAGTTGGCTCACACACGAAGGCAGGGAAGCCAGGAGAGAAAGGGTCTTCTCACCTGTGTACATTAGCCAGGATTGATTTATCTGCTTAATTGTCACTTTGGATATTCTGGAAGGCAAAAACGCATAGTTTAGAAAGAAGAAACATGATTGTACTAAAGTCTTCTGTGTAGAGGTTATGGAATGGTCAGAGAGGAAGGCATTTGGTACATATTGGTGGGCAGCGGGTGGGGCAGGAAAGTTTCATTGTGGAACAACTTAAACCCCTTCATGATTTTGCTGAGGATATCCAAAAAATACTAAATATTAAATCTTACCACCACTTCTCCTTCCTTCAGTCTCAAAGAGAGAAGGCCCTGTACAGGCTATGGGTAGGGTGACAATATCATCTGTTGTCTAAAGTGGGATATTTTTAATTATGCAGGGACAATAGGTGTGAACTTGGATTGTCCTGGGAACACTGGGGACATATGATCACTTAGCTATGGGATCACCTAAATCAATGTTGGAGTGCTCTACTATTATTTTCTAACTAGAAAATAATAGTTTTTACATTTACAAAAATGATTCATCCCTCAGGGCAACCTGAGATCACTGGAGTTGAGGAGGGCTGGGTCTTTCAGGAGCCTTAGCAGGGGTGTAGAGAAGGAGGGATGACATTCCTGGCAACTCAGAACAGGGTGCTGCTGTTCTGTAATGTGCTAAAGAGGAATCAGCTCTGAGTATAGATATTTTGGCGAGGCAAGACCAGATCAATGTCATCTTTCTTGACTCCCCTAGAATGAGTTAGCTATTCCACCCTTTGTCCTGCTGAAACACAGTGCTCATATAGGTACTATTGCCCATACTCAAAACACACTATTTTAATTTTTCTGATTATGGGTCTCTCTTCCTCTATGACTCAGCTCCTTCAGCTCAGAGGAGGGTGTAACATACCTTAGTGTCCCCATCACCCCTAACACAAGGCCAAGTGCATCATTGGAACCTGATGAACACCTCATGAGTGAGTGTGATGGTAGCATAGACTCTTCAGATGATGCAGCAGAAGGTTCTGATGGTGTGTGGCTCTTTACTTGTCTTGCCTGGGCATATGACTTTACGTGCACTTCTTGCTGCATGTGTTGGATAAGGATAGCAAAGAGGTGCTGATTTTAATTTTCCATGTCTTTCTTTTTCAACTTAGCATCTTTGGGGCCTATAGCATGGATGTGATTACTAGCACATCATTTGGAGTGAACATCGATTCCCTCAACAACCCACAAGATCCCTTTGTGGAAAATGCCAAGAAGCTCTTTGGATTTGATTTCTTCAAGCCATTCTTTCTCTTAATAAGTATGTGGACTACTATTTTTCCTTTCCTTCCTTCCTACTGTCTTTCCTTCTCACACCGTCCTTCCCTCCTTTTTGTTCTTCCTTCCATCTTTCCTTCCTTCTTTCTTTCTGTAACAGCTTTATTGATTTATAATTCCCATACCATATATTTCACCCATTTATAATGTATAATTCAATGGTTTTTATATCCTAAGTATCCATCTACAGATGAATGGATAAAGAAAATGTGTTATATATGTACAGTGGAATACTATTCAGCCATAAATTGGATGGAAATCCTGCCATTGCAACAATATGGGTGGACCTTGAGGGTGTTATGCTAAGTGAAATAAGTTAGAGAAAGACAAATACTGGATGATCTCGCTTATATGTGGACTTAAAAAAAAATAAAAGAACCAAACTCATAGAGAAAAGAAATCAGACTTCTGGTTACCAGAGGCATGGGTTGGAGTAGGGGAATTGGAGGAAGGTGGTTAAAAGGTAAAAATTTTTGATTATAAGATAAATAAGTACTGGGAATATAATGAACAACATAATGTCTAGCTAACATTGCTGTATGGTATATTTGTAAGTTGCTAGAGAGTAGATCTTAATACTTCTGTCACAGGGGAAATTTTTTTTTGTGACTATAAGAGTTGAGGGATGTTAATGAAACTTATTGTGCTAATCTTTTCATGATATATGTATGTCAAGTCATTATCCTGTTCTTAAGTTCTTGAATTTATACAGTACTGTATGTCAATTATAATTCAATTAAACTGAAAGAAAGATTTTTGTTACATTCAAATATATGTTCGACTATCATTACAGTCAATCATTAGAACATTTTTGTCAACACAGATACCCTGTACATTTTAACCAACCCTACCACTCCCCTTACTCATAAGGAATCACCAATTTACTTTTTGTCTCCTTGGATTTACCTAACTTGGACACATCATAGACATGGAATCACACAATATGTGGTCTTTTGTGGCTGGCTTTCTTTATTTGGTGTAATATTTTCAAGGTTCATCCATGTTGTACCGTGTATCAGTGCTTCATTTCTCTGTATGGTCGAATCATTCTTCAGGATTTTCTATATATAAGATCATGTTATCTGGTAATAGAGATAGTTTTACTTCTTCATTTCCTATATGCATGCCTTTTATTTCTTTTTCTTGCCTGATTCCCCTGGCTAGAACTTCTAGTACAATGCTGAATAGAAGTGGTGAGAGAGGCATCCTTGTCTTGCTCTTAATAGTAGAGGAGAGCAACCAGTCTTTCACTATTAAGTATGGTGTTAGCTATTTTTTTTTAGATGCCCTATATCAGATTGAGGAAATTCCCTTCTATTCTTAGTTGGCTGAAGGTTTTTAACACAAAGGGGTACCGGATTTTGTGAAATGGTTTTTCTGCATCTACTGAGATGATCATGTGGTTTTTGTTTTATATTCTATTGATATGGTGTATTACACAACCTTGCATTCCTGGAATAAATTCCATTGTTTATGGTGTATACTTCTTTTCATATGTTGCTGGATTCAGTTTGCTAGTACTTTTTGAGGCTTTGTGTAATCATGGTCATAAAATTTGTTGATCTGTACTTTTTTTTTTTCCTGTGATGTTTGAGTCTGGTTTTAGTGTCAGGGTGATACTGTCCTTGTAGAATGAGTTTGGAAGTGTTCCCTCCTCTTCTATTTTATGGAAGAGTTTGTGAAAAATTGGTCTTAATTCTTTTTTAAATATTTGGTAGAATTTCCCATTAAACCATTTGGATCTGAGCTTTCCTTTGTGGGTAGGGTCTTGATTACTAAATCAATCTTTTACTTGGTATAGGTTTATACAGATAGTCCTCTCTTTAATTGAGGTCACATTTGTTTATAACATTTTATAAATTTCAGGTGTACATCCTTATATTTTGACTTCTGTGTAGACTGCATTGTTCTCACCACCAAAAGTCTAGTTGCCATCTGTCAGCATGCACACGTGCCCCCTTTACCCCTTTTGTCTCCCTCCCGCTCCATTCCCATCTGGAAACAACCACAGATTGTACTTCTTTTTGAGTCAGTTCCTGTAGTTTGTGTCTTTCTAGGAAATTGTCTATTTCAGCTAAGTTATCGAAATTCTAGGCGTACAATTGTTCATGGTATTCCATTATAGTTCTTTTTATTTTATTTTATTTATCTATTTTTTCCTGAGGAAGATTAGCCCTGAGTTAACAATCTTCCTCTTTTTTTTTTATGGTTGAGGAAGATTGGCCCTGAGGTAACATCTGTGCTAATCTTCCTCCACTTTATATGTGGTTCACCACCACAGGATGGCTGATAAGTGGTGTAGGTCTGTGTCTGGGATCTGAATGCGTGAACTCAGGCCACTGAAGCAGAGTGTGCTGAACTTAACCACTATCCCACAGGGCCAGTGACCTCTTTTAATTTTTTTAGTGTCAGTAGTATTGTCCCCTATTTCGTTTCTGAAGCTAGTAAGTTGAATCTTCTCTCCTTTTTTGTTGGTCAATCTAGCTAAGGGTATTTTCAAAGAATCAGCTTTTGGTTTCATCGATTTTCTCTATTGTTTTTTATTCTCTATTTCATTAGTTTCTGCTCTTGTCTTTATTATTTCCTTCTGCTTGCTTTAGGTTTGTTTGCCCTTCTTTTTTCAATATGTTAAGATGGAAAGTTAGGTTATTGGTTTGAGATCTTTGTTCTTCATAAATGTGCAAATTTGTAGCCATAATTTTCTCTTTGAGCACTTCTTTTGCTACATCCCATAAGTTTTGGATTATCATGTCTTCATTTTTACTTACCTACAAGTAATTTCTATTGCCCTTTTAATTTGTTCTTTGATCCGTGGGTTATTTAGGAGTGTATTGTTTCATTGCCACATATTTGTGAGTTTCCCAATTTTCTTTCTGTTCTTGATTTCTGATTTCATTTTCCTTGGGATTAAAGACATCATGTATTATTTCTATCTGGAGTTGTATTTCTTGAACTGCACAATTAATTAAAGTAGCGCACTATGGTACAGTTTATCCAAAGAGACTCTAATCTAATGGATAAACGGCTAAGAGGTCAAGAAATGCAATCCTGTTCCTTTGGTCACTCCAAAGATGCAGAGGGCCATTGACCTCACTGTTGTAGTTATGGCCTTTAAGCGTGGACTTACTGTTGCTCAACCATTGGCTTGGAAGTCTGAAGAAAGGTGATAGAGAGAATGGTTCCTAGTTGAGAAGCTTGTGTTATCTTTTACTCTTCTGATTGGTAGAGGCAATTGTAATTCCTACAGGTAAAATTTACTTTTTCATTGTGCTTTCTTTTTTCTTTTTCCCTACAGCTCTCTTTCCAATTGTTAATCCAGTTTTTGAATTATTAAATATCTCTCTATTTCCAAAAAGTGTTACTGATTTTTTCACAAAATCTGTAAAAAGGATGAAAGAAAGCCGCCTCAAAGATAAGGAAAAGGTAAAATCTGGTGGTGGTTACATGTGGGTGTTCACCTTTCATAATTTATTGAGCTGTGTACTTCACTGTGTGTACTTCACTGTGATGTTTTTCAGGTGGAAGAGATCTCTAGGGTTTAGAGCATGAGACTTCTATCATTTTGGGGAAATGAAGAAGGTGGAAGTTGGGGAGGGAGATAAGAAAATGAGTCAGAGGGCCATGTTTAAAATTTAATAGTAGGCATGACATTTACTATGTCACTGCATGAATATTGTTGAGCCAAAACTTTACTACTTCTCTTCAATCAATTGTCAAAGGATAAACATTTCTATTTAAAAATTATTTTACTGGTATTATAATTTCATCAGATCTTAGAGTGGCAAGGAATCATTTCAATTCCAAACCTCTTATTTTACATGTTCCCCAATGGAATCCCCCATTAGGCTACCTGTAGAGTACAGTCTGTGTTAAATTGGTGCCCTCTCATAGTCTGAAGTGGGCATGAGTCTTCTCTGGCATTGAGGCTGCAAGCTGGCTAACCCAGCTTTGCCTTCATTAGGTCTGGAGACCATCACAAGGATGTCTGCAGTCAGGGGGACAGGGCTGAGTATTCCCAGAAAGTTACTGAAGATTGTGTAGAGTTCTGGGAGTGTGGGGCCTTTGAAGAAGTTCAGAGAAAAGCTGCTGATGAACTCTGCAAACATTAGGGGATTAATTTACGTGGCCAGTCATTAAAAATGAATGCTGGGGGCCGGCCCGGTGGCGCAAGCGGTTAAGTGCGCGCGCTCCGCTGCGGCGGCCCGGGGTTCGCTGGTTCGGATCCCGGGCGCGCACCGAAGTACTGCTTGGTAAGCCATGCTGTGGCGGCGTCCCATATAAAGTGGAGGAAGATAGGCACCAATGTTAGCCCAGGGCCATCTTCCTCAGCTAAAAAAGAGGAGGATTGGCGGATGTTAGCTCAGGGCTGATCTCCTCACAAAAAAAAAAAAAAAAAAAAAATGAATGCTGAAGAAAAAAAAAGTGATTGAAGTCAGGGACTTCTTCCTGAGCAAGCAAGCATGACAGGAGAAGGAAGAGGAAACTCTTTGGCCAAGAAGCTGTGTTCAACAGCCAGTGATGCTGAAAATCAGAGAGAGTGTGGACCAAAAAACAGTTGGACACGATGGCTGGATTTCTCTTGGGGAAACATCTTGCTCTTCAACATTTGTAGCTGGATGATTTTGTTCACTAATGACTCGGGAAACACTAGTCAGACCTCTGGACTTAAAGGGGCCATATTCTTAGGAAAGAGGTTAGGTACTGCACTCATTTATTTCTGGCTTCACAAGTAAGTGTTTATCACTGAAATGTATCTCCTTCCAGCACCGAGTGGATTTTCTTCAGCTGATGATTAACTCCCAGAATTCCAAAGAACTGGACACCCATAAAGGTAACCAAGGAGTGTGTCAGAAGGCCAGTGTGGGGAAGCTCGGAGGGAGAGGATGCTTCTGAAAACTTGCAAAAAGTTTTTCCAGACAGATGGGAGTTTAAGCCAAATTGAAGGGAGACACATGTTCCTATATAAATGGTACCCAGAGGCACTTTCTAGAAAGGTACAGGCAAAATATTTTTTCAAATCTTGAAGATCAACTGTAAACAAGTATTTCATGCCCCAAAGTCAGTTAGTGGTCTATGGATCACCTACATCAGAACCTCTGGGGAGCTTGTTTCTATGTCAATTCTCAGGCCTTGTCCAGACCCCGTGAATTAGAACCTCCGCCTGGAAATTTGCATCAAGGCTTCATCACAGAAGGCACATTGCCCCGGTGTTGGTGACCTTAACATGGAGAATTGTTTAAAGTTGTGTTCACTAGCTTAATCTAGTGTCAAGTTTTATTTTTTCCTTTGTATTAACATGTAACCTCTGAGGGAAGCCTTTCAGACTGGGTAAACATTCTGTACCTCTTCAAATTTCATCTACAAATTTGTCATCTATTGATGGTTTTAGATTGAAACCATTATTCCTATGATGGTTGCAAAATGATTACTTTCCAATTCCATCATTTCTTCTACATTTATGAGTTGATGTTCCATTGTAAGGAGAACTCTCCATTCTCTCACTTATATATTTGTTTACATATTTATATCAGTATGATCTCGTATATTACTAATTTCCTCTTTTATATCATTCTCTATTTTGATGCTCAAATTCTCTCAGGTTTGTCCATGGGAAGCCCTTTCAAGTGGGCTCCTTTGTCCTTTTATTTTTCTTCTTTCTCTTTTTATTTTTTCAATAGATTTATTTAGAGCACTTTTAGATTCACAGCAATATTGAGTGCAAGGTACAGAGATTTACCCTATACCCCTTCCCCCCAATGACACACAGTCACCCCCACTATAGAAATCCCTACCAGAGTGGTATATTTGTCACAATCAATGAATGTGTGTTGACACAGTATCACCAATGTCCATAGTTTACTTTAGAGTTCACTCCTGGTGTTGTACTTCCTATGGGTTTTGACAAATGTATAATGATATATGTCCACCCTTGTAGTACGCAGATTATCCTGTATCTTTTCACACGTTATTTTGTGAGCATTTCCTTGCTTTCTGATGGAAGACATTCCAGGTTTCTCTTCTATTTCACTTGATGAGCCCTGGAATCCACCATTTCTCCAAGGACCTCTGGTTTCTTTTAGTGAGAAATGGTATTTAGAAACCCAAATCTGGGATGTAGGAGTGCTCATTGCTAGTAGCATTTCTTTGCTTCTAGATCCTATCAGTGGACAAAGCTAAGAATGTCAAATATATTTACACAGAACTGATAAATATAAATATTTCTATATATGCTCATAACCAATGATGTAAACATGCTCTGTATCCCTCACTCTAAAAGAGGCTCTGATTTATAGTTTATTTCCATGACATGTATTCTCCCATATGGTTAATTTCAAGCTACTGATGGTTTGACACCCATCTCACAGAATTCTCAAATATTTACCAATTGGTCCTAGAGAGTAGAGATGATCTGAATGTAGCACACAACTATAACTATATCTATAGCTATACATACTTCTACCTATCTATCTAACTAACTATCATCTATGTATCTATGTATCTATCTATCTATCAACTGTATGGTCTAGTACAACTTTCTGTGATGCATGTAATAGTCTGTATCTGCCCTGTTCAATACAGTAAGCACTGGACACATGTGGCTATTAAACATTTGACATGTGCGCAGTGCCACTGAAAACTTGAATCTTATATTGGATTTAAATTTAAGTAACATAAATTTAAATAGTCACATGTGACTACCATATTGTACATCACAGCTCTAAACTTTGAGTATCATGAGATTCATACTAACAAGGGGGGAGCATTTGATAGTTGAATTTACCCACAACAGCATCGCAGAAGTCATCATTGGGAAGTGGAAACTCTGTTGACCTTTCTTACACTTGTTTTGTAGTGTTTTAGTTGTGAATTATGTGGTTGGAACAGGTACCAACCATGTTTATTTCAGTGCTCTAAGTATCTAAAGGTCTTAATCTAGTCCCAAGCAAATAGATTAGAGTGTGACTATTCTTAGTTTCTTCCAGGAGAAATTAAAAATGGAGGCCAACTTATATATACACAAGGGCTATTTGCTGACCATAAAGCAGGGCAAAGAAAGGTCGCATATGCTGAGGAAGATGGCATTCAGGCCATGACTGAATAAGCATTGCTGTTACTCTCACTGGACCCTATTTTTCCTCATTTCATGCTGGCCAATGCCATTCTTTCTTCTGCTATTTAATGCCACTGATTAGACTAGGGTCAATCACCGCTCTTTTAGCATTTTGTCTGTCTCTGTAGTTTCTGTACATATCTGGGATTTTCCATTTGAAGACTTTTGCCTCAGGTCTTCCGCTACCTGACGACTCTTAAGGTACAATCCATGCTTCTCAAGCTAAGTCACGCACACCAACCACTACATCTTGTGAAAGTTCATATTCTGATTTGATAGTTCTAGGGTGGGGGTTGAGACTTGCATTTCAAATGAGGTCCCAGATGCTGCTGATGCTGCTGGTACATGGACCACACTTTGAGTAGCAAAAGTTTATCAGTAGCCCAATATTATTCTCTTTAATTCTCCTAAAGATGTTAGTGGACAGATACTTTAATTTTCTCTACATTTGAGCCTTAGTATTACACATTTTCTTAAAAAATTTCAAGCTATATTTTAGCTAGAGTATTGAAGTTTTTCCTGGGGGTATGCTATTCCACATTACTTGTAGCTAAAGTACTTTTGGGATTCTCTATGGGACATACTGAACACTGTACATGTTAGACAGAAATTCTGTCTCTTAAGTTACCCACCTCTGTTGGTGGGGACAGTGGCATAACCAGGAGATGTCCAAGAATAGTATAGACCTCGGGAAAAACTGAATTAAGACAATTTTTGCCTTTTTCTTTTCTCTCAGATTGACATCAGGGTGCAAACCACTCTCAGTTTGACTCTGAACTGCTATTCTATTTTTTCCCTGTGAGTTTTGGGAGTTTCATTTGGATTTCTCATCATCTAATCTCTGATGCTTTATATTGAGGTGCTTACCCCTAAAATGTCTTTCCTTTTCTCTTAGCTCTGTCTGATTTGGAGCTCGTGGCCCAATCTACTATCTTCATTTTTGCTGGCTATGAGACCACGAGCACTTCTCTTTCCTTCCTTATGTATCTTTTGGCCACTCACCCTGATGTGCAGCAGAAGCTGCAGGAGGAGATTGATGTGACTTTCTCCAATAAGGTGAGTGAATGATACCTGGAGTGAGAGGGTGAAGGTGAAGTCTTAGCAAGAATGTCTCCTCACCACTTCTAGAATAATTTTTCAAAATGCATAAACATCAATTCTTTCACCTACTCTATTTAAGATGGATGTAAAGAGACAAAAACAAAGGGAGAAACTTAGGCAATGTATGCTACTCCCGTAAATCTGAGATCTTTGAAAAAAGGGCTGGTCCTGATGTATCTGTTATCCTTTACCACAATATTGCCAGGTAAAAATCACAAAATCTCGGTGGCATCTAGCAATAAGCCTTTATTGCTCAAGTGTCTGGGTAATTATCCCTGTTGATATTGCCTGGACTTGCTTTGGTCTGGCTATTCGCTGACCTAGCTGGGCTTGGCTAAGCTGGCTGAGCTGACTCAGCTCCACACATCTCTTATGCTCCAAAAAACCTGTCTGGGTGTGCCCTTCTCAGGTCAACAGCAGAGGGCAAGGGCAAGAAGCCCAGTCATATGGGTGCCTTTCAAAACTGTGCTTACATCACACTTAACTAACATTCCTTTGGCCCAAAGCAAGCCACATGGCCAAGCCCAGAGTAAGGATGGAAGGACACTACAAAGTTAGATGGCAAAGAGCATGGACACAGGAAAGGGTGAAGAATTGGACCATTAGTGCAGTCTGCTACCCATGGAAAACTTTGCAGACTAGGAGAGGCTGGTGTACAGGGCAGAGCATATGGTAGGAAACAGAAGACATGACTCTGAGTCTTGACTTGGTTTTGGACAAGTCTTATGACCTTTCTGAGTCTTAGGTCTTTCAGATATAAGGCAAGAAAACATTTCAGGGTCTCCACAAATTAGAGATTATCTTTTTCTCTTGTAAAGCCTCTATTGGGATTCTTTTGTTTGTAATATGATGAAAAGGTCACTTAGAGACAGACACTAGCTAAACATTGTGTTCTCCCTTTTTTATAATAATAATTACAAGGACAATAACAACATGAGTAGCTAACATTTGCTTATTACTAAGTGTGTCTCTTCCAAATACTTTCTATTTTTAAATGAATTAATCATCGTAAAATTCCATATTAGTCAGGGTAGGGTAGGTTTAGCCTCAGTAATAGATTATCCCCCAAATTTCAGTGGCTTTACATAGCAAAGGTTTACTTCAAACTGACATTTACATGTCTATGTGGATGTAGTGGAAGATGAGAGTGGGAGTCTCTGCTCCACATAGTTACTAGGGATACAGGCTAGGATGCTCCACATTCTTGTAGCTGATTAACGGGAACAGTAGGCCTTCCTGTGGGCTGGGAAGTAAAGAACTAGAGTGTTGTTCACTAGTTTTCAAATGTTTGGTCCCCAAGGTGACATACATCACCTCAGCTCACAGCCCATCACCAAAGCTGATTTCCCATAAGTTCATGGGCCTGGGAAATGTGTGAGACTACATGGATGTTGGGTAAGCAGTGAATGTCTCTGTACAACAGCCCTATGAAGTGTCTACTCTAATTATCTCTGTGGAACATATCAGAAAACTGAGTTACAGAGAGAGAAAATACTTTCATACACTAGTTATAACTAACGGTGAGGAAGCCAAACTATACCCTAAGGTGTCTGGCTCCAGAGCCAAACTCTTAACCTCCAGAATATTGCCTCTTCAAAATAATACCAGGTGATGGCCACGTATTGTCTAGACAGTTTTCAGATCTCTCCCCAAACTGGATTTCTTTGTGATAAGAAGAAATCTGGCCTCTGTGGCTGGAGTGGCTTGTTTAGATCTTCATAGCTTATGGTCAAATCCTGAAGCTACAACTAGGGGACTTTCAGCAACAGAGATTGTGGCTGAGAGTGGGGTTCTGATCCTCTTTATAACTTTCGCTAGAAATGAAATTGACAGTGCTGTGGTAGCATCCAGTCTTACCTTTCTTTTGTCATATTTGTTTTAGAAAGGAACTAGTTTCTCCCCAAATTATTTATAGAGTTTTTTTTTTGTAATACAGTGTTTCTCCTCAAATTACATATATATATATATAAACTAAAGAGGTAGCAAGTAGGATTTTCCAACTAAAAAATGTTATGTTGAATAGGGCATTTGCTCTTTTATACATTCTCTTTCCTTGTTACTGATGTGTGGCCTCTGTTTTGAGAGGAAGCAGTGACTTTGGAATATTTCACTTAAGAGTAAGAGTCATAGTCTATTAGTCACATTCGTTCACATAAGAAAGAAAATCCACTACGTGGTAGTGTGAGGGATTTCAGACCCTGTTTAGGGGATTGTCCCAACGGTCTCCTATAGTCCTGGGAGTCCATGCTACTCCGTGCATCTCAATGGGCCATTGAGCAGGTCAAAGGACATGGTAGATATTAAAATGTCTATAAATGCTAAGGTCCTTTATCAATATGAATTATTCTTTCATACTCCTAACATTTCAATAGTACTGCAGAGACTGAGGGAAAAGTTGATCCCAAATCGCAGTTTATCAAAATCTGTTTCTTTCTTCCCAGACACCTCCCACATATGATGCTCTGGTACAGATGGAGTACCTTGACATGGTGTTGAACGAATCTCTCAGATTATTCCCAGTTGTTAGTAGACTTCAGAGGGTCTGTAACAAAGATGTGGAAATCAACGAGGTGTTCATTCCCAAAGGGACTCTGGTGACGGTGCCCACCTTTACTCTTCACCGAGCCTCGGATTTCTGGCCAGAGCCTGAGGAGTTCCATCCTGAAAGGTACAGGGCCCCTGGGAAAGAGAACCCACCCTGATATTGGCAGATTAGAGCATATTCTGATGTCTCTTAGTATAAATGACAAATGTGTGATTATACAGTCATTTATTTGTACATCTTTTTATTTTCGGCAGTTTTTTTCCTTATTGCAAGAGTGGTCATTGTTGTTGTCAAAATTTTACCAACTGTAGGCTAGAGAAAAGAAAATTATAGCTGTCCACATTGCTAATACCTTAAGATAGGTCTCACTAACAATGTGATGCATATCTTTATGCAGATTTTTCTATGCATACTTAGATTTCAAAAAATTAGAATGGGGGTCCGGCCCCATGCTGTAGTGGTTAAGTTCTGTGTGCTCTGCTTTGATGGTCTGGTTCGTGGGTTCACATCCCAGGCGTGAACCTACACCACTCACCAGCCATGCTGTGGTGGCGACCCACATATACAGTGGAGGAAGATTGGCACTGATGTTACCTCAGGCCTAATCTTCCTCAGCAATAAAACAACAAAAAAATTAGAATGGTATTCTATTTTCTTTGGTTTTGAACCTCTTACTTTATTTACCAATAAACTATGAACAACATCATATGTTACTATATATATATACATATATACACATATATATGTATATGTATAAAGATAGTATATATATTTGTGTATGATTGCATGCATTTGCCATAATTTACTGAACCACTATCTGATTTTGTGAATATAGGCTATTTTTCCTTTACATTTTTCTATGCAGTTCCCTCCAGCTCTCCTAATTTACCACCCACATTCCCACATTCCATTTTTTCAAACATTGCTGCTGTTTCCTCTAGCGTTACTGTAAGAGTGAGGTGACGACCTGAGAGGTCCTCATCCTGATGGTTTAAGCAGCCTCATTGAGGACGAACGTGAGCATAGGTCCCCCGTGCTGTCTGTGGCTGCAGTCCTGTGCCAGCTCCCTTCCACTCTCAGTATTGGGTGACCCTTCCAAAGGGAATTACTCTGTTGTCTAGACTCCGAGACATCCTCCTGGGAGGGGTCTTGAGCATGCTCTTCTGGGAACTCAGAGCCAAGGTCTGACTTTGGGCACAGCTTGAACTCTGGAAGGAGCTGACGCTTTTGCATTTATTGTATTGGTGAGCACAATTTGGAATGAACTTTTTAGGGCACTAGCTGAGATCTAGACTTTCATTAACTCCTGACTATAACCTCCCTGATGACAGGGTCCTTGTCTTGTTGGCATGGCATCGTTAATGCTGGCATAGCGTCTACACATAGTACTTGTTGAAAGAATAAGTTAGAGTGGACCGAGTGCTCTGTTTTCTGGACCAGAGGACCTCTATGGTTCCTGCAAGCTCTGCTATTCCCCTCCTGTAGTTTCACAAGCATAAAACCAGAGAGCGCTCACTGTACTTCTCTTTGATTAATTCATTCATCAAATAGAGAGTAAGTGCTTACTGTGTGTCAGGGACTGGGACAGGCAGTGAGAAATCCAAATGTTAAAAAATGTCTAATATGAAGAATTTTTGATATATACACGCGTATATGTGTTTTGACATACGTACAAGCACATTCTATAGACACAAGTCTATGGAATAGTTTTAACGTATCTATGTGGGTCCACCAGCTGCCCAACAACCATCAGCCCATGTCAGAAGCATCATCCTGACACGCTGCTACCCTTCTTCTGATTCCCATATTATTTTAAGGCATATCATGTATAACTATTCCAGAATGTTCTCCAAAATATAAGGACTCTTTAAAATTACATAGCCACATTGCCATTATCGCTTTCCCCAATCCACAATTTTTCTTCATATAATCACGTATTGAGGAATCAAATGAAATAAAGCATTGGTCTAACCTTCAAGGAACTTATAGCTGATGGAACAGAAAGAGAAGGAAGTCAGTGATTATAAAATAGTAGAGTAGCATTATATGCCCATGTAAATCCTCTGATGTAAGCTATTCTATGGGGGAGGAGGAAGAAAGAGAGAGAGAGCCGGGAGAGGAAGGGAAGAGAAGGGAAAATAACAATTTAAATAATGGGAAGCATTTCTCTTTCTTCAGCAATGGCTTATAGTTTTCGGTGTATAGGTATTTCACCTCCTTGGTTAAATTTATTCCTAGATGTTTTATTCTTGTTGTTGTGATTATGAATGGGATTGTATTCTTGATTTTTCTTTCTGCTTGTTCATTATTAGTATATAGTAACGCAACTGATTTTTGTACGTTGATTTTGTACTCTGCAACTTTGCTGTATTCATTGATTCTACCTAATAGTTGTTGGGTGGATTCTATAGGGTTTTCTATATGTAGAATCATGTGATATGCAAATAGTGAGAGTTTTACTTCTTCCTTTCCAATTTGGATCCCTGTTATTTCTTTTTCTTGCCTAATAGCTCTGGCTAAAACATCTAGTACTATGTTGAATAAGAGAAGTGAGAGCGGGTATCCTTGCCTTATTCCTGTTCTCTGAGGAATATCTTTCAGGTTTTCACTGTTGAGTATAATGTTGGCTGTGGGTGTGTCATGTATGGCCTTTATTATGTTGAGGTAGTTTCCTTCTATACCCATTTTATTGAGAGTTTTTAAAATCATAAATGGATGTTGGACCTTGTCAAATGCTTTCTCTGCATCTGTTGAGATGATCATGTGACTTTTAGTCTCTATTTTGTTAATGTGGTGTATCACATCGATAGATTTGTGGATGTTGAACCATCCCTGCATCCCTTGAATAAATCCCACTTGATAACGGTGCATGATCCTTTTAATGTATTGTCGTATTCAATTTGCTAATATTTTGTTGAGGATCCTTGCATCTATGTTCATCAGTGATATTGGCCTGTAATTTTTGTTTTTTGTGTTGTCCTTATCTGGTTTTGGTATCAGGGTAATGTTGGCCTTGTAAAATGAGTTAGTAAGCATTCTGTCCTCTTCAATTTTTTGGAAGAATTTGAGAGGATAGGTATTAAATATTCTTTGAGTGTTGGTAGAATTCTCCAGAGAAACCGCCTGGTCCTGGAGTTTTGTTTTTTGGATGTTTTTGATTACTGTGTCAAGCTCTTTACTTGTGATTGGTCTATTCAGATTTTCTATTTCTTCTTGATTCATTTTGGAAGGTTGTGTGATGGTAAGAATTTATCCATTTCTTTTAGGTTATCCGATTTACAGGTGTATAGCTTTTCATAGTGTCCTCTATAATCCTTTGTATTTATGTGACGTCTGTTGTAATTTCTCCTCTTTCATTTCTGATTTTATTTATTTGCAGCTTCTCTTTTTTTTCCTTAGTGAGTCTGGGTAAGATTTGTCAATTTTGTTTATTTTTCATAGAACCAGCTCTTGTTTTCATTGCACCTTTCTATTGTTTTTAATCTCTGTTTCATTTATTTCTGCTCTGATTTTTATTATTTTCTTCCTTCTACTGACTTTGGGCTTTGTTGTTCCTTTTATAGTTCTTTAAGGTATAGTGTAAACTTGCTTATTTGAGATTTTTCTTGTTTCTTCAGGTAGGCCTGTATTGCTATAAACTTGCCTGTTCATACCACTCTTACTGCATCCCATAATTTTTGAAATGTTGTGTTTTCATTTTCATTTGTCACCAGGGATTTCTTGATTTTTCCTTTGATTTTTTCATTGATCCAATAGTTCTTCTGTAGCAAGTTGTTTAGTCTCCATATGTTTGTGGCTTTCCCAGCTTTTTTCTTGTAGTTGATTTCCAGTTTCATATCAGTGTGGTTGGTAAAGACGCTTGTTATGATTTCAATCTTCTTAAATTTATGGAGGCTTGCTTTGTTTCCCAACATATGGTCTATTTTTGAGAATGTTCCACGTGCATTTGAGAAGAATATGTCTTCCACTGTTTTTGGATGGAATGTTCTTTATATATCTGTTAAGTCCATCTCATCTAGTGTTTCATTTAAGGCCACTGTTTCCTTCTTGACTTTGGATGAACTATGCATTGATGCAAGTGAGATATTAAAGTCCCCTACTAATATTGTGTTGTTGTCAATTCCTCTCTTTAGGTCTCTTAAAAATTGCTTTGTGTAATTTGGTGTTCCTATCTTAGGAATATCTATATTAATAAATGTTATATCTTTTTGATGGTTTGTGCCATTTATCCTTATATAATATCCATCCTTGTCTCTTGTTATCTTTTTTGGCCTGAAGTCTATTTTGTCTGATATTAGTATGGCTACACCCACCATTTTTGGTTGTCAATTGCTTGGACTATCATCTTCTGTCTCTTCACTCTGAGCCTATGTTTGTCTTTACAGCTGAGATATCTTTCCTGGAGGAAGCACATTGTTGGATCTTGGTTGTAAATCTATCCAACCACTCTGTGTCTTTTGATTGGTGAATTCAATCCATTTATATTTAGAGTGATTATTGATATATGAGGACTTCATACTGCCATTTTATCTTTTGTTTTCTGCTTGTTTTATATTTCCATTGTTTCTTTTTCCTTGTATTTCTGTCTGCCATCTCAGTTTGGTGGTTTTCTTTGCTGTTATTCTCAGTTTTCTCTTTGTTTATGATTTGTGACTCTGTTCTGATTTTTTGTTTTGTGGTTATCATGAGGTTTGTATAAAAGATCCCATAGATTAGGTAGTCCTTTTTCTGATAGCCTCTTATCTCCATTAGCCTATGCAGGTCTGTCACTTTCCTCTTTCCCGTCTAGGTTATTGTTGTTACAAATCATTCTTTTTGTGCTGTGAGTTTGTGACCAAACTGAAGTAGTTATAATTATTTTTGATGCTTTCTTTCCCTTTAGCCTTATGTTATAATTAAGTGTTTATCTAACCTATTCTGATATAGAGTTGCAATTTTCTGATTCTGTCTATTTATCACCTTCCTCAAAGCCTCGTAACCCTTTGCTTTTTTGTTTCAGGTAGGAGGGCTCCTTTCAACATTTCTTGTAAGGCAGGTCTAGTGGAGATATACTCCCTCAGCTTCTATTTGTCTGGGAAAACTTTTATTTCTTCATCATATCTGAAGGATAATTTCACTGGATATAGTATTCTTGGCTGATAGTTTTTGTCTTTCAGTATGTTGAATATATCATTCCATTCTCTCCTGGCTTGTATGGATTCTGCTGAAAAATGTGCTGAAAATCTAATGAGAGTTCCTTTGTGGGATATTTTCTTCTCTCTTGCTGCCCTTAATATTTTTTGTTGTCATTGACTTTTGATAGTTTTAATATTATATGCCTTGAAGAAGGTCTTTTTGGATTGATGTAATTAAGAGTTCTATTAGCTTCATATACTTGCATGTCCAGTTCCTTTCCCAGGTTTGGGATGCTCTCAACTATTATTTCTTTGAATAAGCTCTCTGCTCCTTTCTCCCTCTCCTTCTGCGATACCTATTATCCTTATGTTATTTTTCCTAAATGAGTCAGAAATTTCTTGAAGAATTTCTTCATTTTTTAAAAGTCTTTGTTCTCTCTCCTCCTCCAACCAAATCATTTCTCAATTTCAATCTTCAAGCTCACTGATTCACTTCTCCATATGTTCTACTCTATTTTTAATGCTTTCTACTTTATTTTTTATTTCATTAATTGTGTTTTTTATCCCCAGAAGTTCTGTTTGTTTGTTCTTTTAGAGTCCATCTCTTTGGTGAAGTACTCATTCTGTTCATTAATTTTATTCTTGAGCTTATTAAGCTGTCTTTCTGAGTTTCTTGTAACTCTTTTAGTTTCTTTATGACAGCTCTTTTGAATTCTCTGCCAGGTAGATGGTAATCTTCTATTTCCAGATTGGTTTCCGAAGAGTTATCATTCTCTTTCTGTTGTGCCGTGTTACTGTAGTTCTTCATGGTTTTTGATGAATTGATAATCTGCCAGTGTATTTCTGGTAGTAACATCATTTCTTATTTGAGTAAGGCTTTGATACTATGGTTCCAAGTTGCTACTGGTTGTATTTGAGAGCCTGTCCTTTCCTCTCTCCATTGCCTCTGCTAGAGGCATTGTCAGTGCCCTCCTTGTGCCACTTCTGCCTCTGAGGTGCTGGTGCCTTGCTGCTTATGATGTAACTGCCATCTCAGGTGTCACCACCCATGTGCCCAGGCTGCAAGAACTTCTGTTGCTTCCAGGGTCACCTGGGTCTTGTGTTCCTTCAGTGGCTCTCCATAGGTTCTCTATATGCTCGGATGCTGCTGTCCTGTGCACCACTTGCACTGGTGCTCCTGTGTTGTCTGGCGGTGTTGGTTGCATCAGTACCAAGGGTGCCAGGTTCACAGGTGTTGCTGTTGCCACTGGAGGTCTGGGGTCCAGGGAACTTGTATGCACTCCTGCAGCTGGTGGAGCTGGTGTTGGGGGTCCACCAGAGGCAGCAGTTTCACTGGTTCTGCTGTGGTTCCTGATGCTTCTTGTTTCAGATCCACCCTGCCACCAGGGTTGGGGAGCAGGGGCTAAGCCAGGAGAGTTTGGTTTTGCTGCTCATTCCTGCAGCCTCTGTTCTCTGGTGCTAGCTGGTGTGTTTTCAAAACTCAGCTCAAGGTACCCCACTCCAGCTAGGATAATCCGAGTTTTGTATACTATCTGTACTGTTGGAAAGACCTGGCCACTGCCGGGAAATGGGGAAAGGACACACATGCTGGATCCCCTGGGAGATAGCAAGTGATGTTTATTGATTTTGCTGCCACCACATCTGCTTCCAGTCATGTGAGGCTTTGTGCAGACTTCTTCTGCTTCCACCGTGCCTGCTGTTTTGCTCTGCTCACAGTTGCATGTTGCATGAGCAGTGGTGCCTGCTGTTTCTGCTCCACTCGCAGTCGTGTAAGCCATGGCACTTCCTATTTCTTCTCCACTCACAGTGACATTTTGCAGACGCACGTGCCAGGATCTGCATCCACACCCTGGATTCATGCTGCCGGGGGAGGGGCAAGTGGCTGCTTCCGTAATCCCACTGCCTCCAGGGGTTCCAGTCCTGCCACCTTCAGATGTACAGATGTATGGATCGCCTATGCACCCTGTTGTGCTGTGTAGAGAACCATCTGTTGCTCAGTGGATGTCTGATTGGTTGTAACTTTGAGAGGAGAGACAAAGGGAACAACTCACTCCACCATGATGCTGATGTCACTCTCTTAGCTCATATGTTCTTTATGTTTCATTAACTTGTTTTCATCTACTATTGTGGAACCAGGTTCAGTAAGAAGAACAAGGACAGCATAAATCCTTATCTATACCTGCCCTTTGGAACTGGACCTCGCAACTGCATTGGCATGAGGTTCGCTACCGTGAACATGAAACTTGCTGTTGTCAGAATACTGCAGAACTTCTCCTTCAAACCTTGTAAAGAAACACAGGTCAGATGGTTAATGTTCCACATAAATAATGTCTTATTGGGAATTTTTTTTTTAACTGGGGGGTCTCTCTCTCTATATATGAAAGAATGTATTCTATTCAAAGAATAATTTACTATTGGCCAGAGAACCTATTTGGAGCCATCTGTGACCCTAGGGTCCTTCAGCTCTGGACTGCTAAGTCTGTGGTGTTGTAAAGACACAACTATGAAGGTCATCTAGAGTCAATTCAATGAGCATGGCATGAATATGAGCAGTGCTTTGAACTTGAGCAAAGATGTAAATTCAATTTCAAGTTCATAGGAAGGAAGGGGAAGTGTTACGCACAGGCTTGAAATGCAGCAATTACCATGTCATGACTTTTGAAGGATGCTCTTCTCCACCAGAACTTACAGAAGCTTTGTGACAGCAGTTCTCAACCACTGTCTATGTAATGAAATCAACGAGGAGCTTTAAAAAATCCTGATGACCAGGTCATCTCAGAAATTCTAAAATAACTCACGAGAGTGGGGCTTAAATGCACCCCTGTTGTATCTCATGTGTAGCCAAAGTTGAGAATCACTGATTTAAAGGTTTTATGCCAGTTGTGAAGGACTCCCACAGCCTAGGGCCATCTGGCTATTTGATCTCACATTTTGAGAGCCATACTCCAGTTAAGCTGGACTCCTCTTCCATCCTAGTAATAAGTTTATCAATGTTCTTTCTGCTCTCCTCCATGTTCTGTTCTTATCCTTCAAGTTCAAGTTCAATCTCCAAGCCCCTCCATGGAACCTTCCTCATGTAGTCCAGAGCCCATTCTCTCCTCTGCTCTGTTATCAGTTACTGCAGGCTGGTATCATGGGTTCGACCACCTTAATTAGTACTTTGTCATTAAACCATCCAGTTTCATGCTCTATGTTTTATTTTTACCTAAGACTATCTTTAACTCTAGCTGGTGCCTTGCAAGTCATACAGTAAATGCTTAAGGAGTGATTTAAGTTGATTTGGAGCTCTTGGATAAAAATTTTGAACAATTTTAGTTATAAAAACTTAAATGACATTTGTATATGTGCTTGTTGTGTGTGTGTGTGTCTGTATGCAGGGGAAATATATTATGCTATTTTAAATTATAAAATAACAAGGTTTTATATTTATAGAAAGACCTGGAATCTCTCCTCTGATGAACATCAAGAATTGTTGCCATTGATTCTTGTCAAATAATGTCCTATAATAAGGATTATTTCTAGGACTCTTGCATTTAATATGTAACTCCTCCCCTTAAATTGGGTCTCTTCAGGGGAGAGGAGGATAGAGAGGGTTTCCATCTTATTTTTCACTTTAGGGCAATTGTGTGGCCGTCCTGTAAGTATGTACAAACAGGGGACTCAGTCCTGAGAGAAAGCAGGTCTCTGGCACACTTGGGATGGGCAGACACTCCCTGCAAGCTCCCAGTCATTCACAGGCTGGTGCTTCTCACCCTCCATGACAGTTTGCTTGTGCTTCAGTCAACTGAGTCCCAAAGATGAATCTGCTGGTGGTCTCCCTATGCTGAAGGAGTGACTGGGTGAGAATGGAGCTAAAACTATCCGTCAAAACACTGTAGGTCAGAAGTTGACCATTTGCAGTACACATGGGATCCAAGAGATGGTAGAAAATGGGCATAATGCTTCAAAAAGCCCTTATCCCATCTTGAATCTGGATGGGTTCCACCGGGGGAGGTGACTGCACTCTTTAGAAGTTGAGGATGATTCATGCAATGAAAATGTGTACCCACTCAGAATTACCTTGCAAGTTCCAACATATGTGAAATTAATTCTATGTTGCTTTTCAAAAGAGTTTGCCACAAACCCTAAGAATCTGGTTTAAATGTAAATGGGTCATTCTTTTTACTTAAAATTGAAGTCAAAAAGGAACACAAGCCAACATGATTTTGTCTCTGGCCTGGTCCAAAAGTGTGCTGCATAGATATTTTGTTGAATGGGTGGATGGATGAAAGCTTTATTGTCCAGTCTGACACAGCTTATAGACTAAGTATACAGAATCAAAGATATATGATGTTACAAGTAGTTTATATGTTTTTAAAGTATTATTGCCCTTAATGTATCTCGTCTACTTTGCTTCTGTTGTTGGGGGGGCTTATCAGTCAGTTCTCATATGCATGTTTAACTGTTGCAGATCCCCCTGAAACTAGGCAGGCGAGGAGTTCTTCAACCACAAAAACCCATTGTTCTAACGGTTGAGTCCAGAGATGGGACCGTGAGTGGAGCCTGACTCTCCCTAAGGACTTCTGTTTTGTTGTTCAAATTAGCTGTATCCCAGAACACCGAAGACCTCAATTTACTTGTGAATAACACAAATGAAGATGGACTTAACCTGCTGCACTGCATGGATGCCTAGGGATTATTACATTCATTACACTTCCTCAGTGTCTGTGTAGAGTATTATGTGTTGTTCAATATAAAGGAGGGGCCTAGTAAGTACCAGATATGTGGACTCAACTTATTTGGTTCTCACAGGATGATCTCCATCCACCTCCGTTAGTACCATCTACTTGTCCTGAGTACTGATCGAGAATAAAAGTTTCTCAATAATTGTATCAACAAACTTCAATGAAAATAAGAATTATTGTGCTGATTGTAGTAGTGACATTTATATCACATGTTCATTTTGAATCTTCTATGAAGTAAAAATTGAGAAAGTCAATAGACACCTCTTTAGAAAAGTATTATCTGCTGTCTTTGTGCACATTAGGGGGACTCTAGGGACCTGAATCAGTGAGAACCAGTGAGTAAATGTTTTTGACCATCACAATCAGTGGTTGGTAGGCCTTTTTGAGAACTCTCATTTGATACATTAAGATAGATGTGATTCAACCCACTGTGACTTTGCCCATTGCTTAGAAAGTATATTCAGAATTTAATTCTCCCTTTTTTGGAGCACATATTTTTTGTAACACTCAACTGAGGTGCTTATTATTACATTTGATTATTATTACATTATTAGTATTGATTTAATCTTTCCATCCATCTCCCCTGACATTTCTGAAAGGTAGGAAAAACATTTTCTTATACCTTTTTGTACTCCATCCTCAACTCCCAACTGTCTTAACACAATGAAGATCAAATGAAAAATGATTCGTTGGTCAATTGATTGGGCAGAAAGGCTACTAGCCTTCATCAGTTTCAGCTGGTATCAGAAGCTGCACACATTCTTCTTTTTCCTTTTCGGCCCTCCCCTTTCCTTCCTTTTCCCTTCCTGGATAATTTAGTCCTAAAGCCAGTAGGTAGGGCACAGCAAGGTGGGCAGCCACGCATTGGGGGTCAGGGGCAGAGATGGGAGTCACACTGGCTCCAAGTCAGAGCAGAGTAGGATGGGGAGGGTGTGTACAAGGAGGGGCAGCCTGACATGGGTGTGGGAGACGAGCAGGGTGAGAAGGGGGTCTCCGCAGAGGGGCAGCCTCGTGAGAGCAGCCAGAGGGTAAATTGAGTGTTGAGAATGCAAGCAGGGTGAGGAGGGCATCCGTGAGTGGAAAGGGATGGTGTGGGGATTGGCCACATAAAGGAGGAGAGATTTGATAAGTTAATGTATTAAGGATGATGGAAGCCAGGTTTCCCATTTTTGGAGAAAGGAGTCACTGATTCAGAAAGGGATAGGACTGGAATGAACCCTGCGGAGTCAGAGCTTGGAACTTAATGTATCAGTGTAAATTGATGCTTTCCATATAGTCGATGATTTATAGATAGTTATATGTGTGTGTGTGTTTGTGTAGATGTAAAAATATATCACTCCTACTTCTCTCCACCGATAATGCTTAGAAACAGTGACACCCTAATAGCAATGACACACCTCGTGCCCAGATCTTGGCTTATACATACTATTTTTTGCTAAAAGGGGTCAGGACTCCTTAGACAAATGGCTGATTTCAGGGCTGGGACTGGGAAAGTACAAGATGAGCCTGAAACATCTTGTGCTATAATGGAAGAGAATGAAAGTAATGGTTACGTGTCAACAGGACACAGAAGCCAGCCTGAGGGGCTTCCACTGACCAAATCAGAGAAGATTTAAGCATCATAATAAAGAAGGATGGTAAGATATTATGACCCACTGTATAAAGGGAAAACATGAGTACTTACAAATATATATATATGTAAACAGATAAATTGCAATTTGATGAAGATATTTACACAGTTTCAAAGTGTTGCTGCTCAAAACCCACATTAATTATAATGGCAAAGGGTAGCTTCACAGTGGATAAACCTGGCAGATACTCCCTTAATCGAATGATGAGAGAGAGCATCACCAGGAACAGGGTGAATTGATCAAGCATCACCTGATGGGATGCATGAGAAGAACTCAGTGTGACCTCTGAGATAGTCCTGCCAAGGAGGGAAACCTGAAAGAAATCCTGCGATAGTCAGACACAACCAATCTGAGGAATACTCTACTCCTCCTCATCTGTGACTGATTTGTAACCTTCAAAAGAGTCAAGGTCATGAAAGTCCAACACTGAGGAAGTGTTCTAGACCAAAAGAGACTAAAGAGACATGTCATCTAAACATAACATGTGGGCTGGGTTCTTCTGCTATAAAGAATATTGTTGGGACAAGTGGGGGGATTCAATGGGGTCAGAGGGCTAGATCACAGTAATGTAGCGGTATTAATTTCCTGACTTTGATGGTCATATTGAGGTAATGTAGGAGAACATCCTTTTCATAGGAAATCCAAGGGTTATGAAGTATCAGGTCTGCAATTTAGTCTGAGAGAGTTCGGGCAAACAGTTGTTTGAACAGACTCTTCTGTAAGTTTGTGATTGTTTGCAGGGGATGAGCCACAAAGGCACCTTTTGGCTTATCCAGCTCTCCCACTCTCTCACCTTAGTCTTACTTGTATTAATATCAGAAGGCAGCACCACACAGTAATTGAGAGATGGGTGTCTCTGAAGCTGGAGCTCCTGAATTTTGAATCCCAGCTCAGTCCAGGGCTGAGTCTGGACCAGTAAGTGCTTTGGACAAATGCTTAAACTCCCAGGTGAAGTGGCTTTAGTTTGGCCAAGGGTGATTCTTCAGAGAATGGGGCAGCCATGAGCTAGTAACAGCCAATACTCCCAGCAACCTGGGATGGGTGTGCGGCCCAGTGAAAGGGATCAGGTACCCTCCTACACTACATACACTTACAAGTGCGACCTTGAACAAATTACTTAATACCTTGGTACCCTAGACTTAGTGCTTCAGAGTCCCCATCTGCAAAATAGGGGAATAACGCAGAACTTAAATCAAGTGATGATGGAATCAGATGATGTGTGTGAAGTATTTAGGACACAGGCCACGGGGAAGGAAGTGAACACTTAATAAATGTCAGCTATTATTTTCATAGATATATTATCCTCAGTCCTCATGAGGCCAATATTGGTTTTGAAGGTTGGGCTGCAGTATTATCAACTCCAGCTTCATCTACCAGTTTAGAAAATAATTGCATACACCTTTCACGGAGGTTTAAGTATGAAACCATTGGTGCCACAGCTGATTCAATAATTTCCCTAGGAACAATATAAACACCCCCATTTCAGGAGTACCTTTATCATAACAACTAAGTGTAGGCAGCTTTGGAGGCAATGCATTGAAGTGACTCAAGAGAAACGCTCCCACTGTATTCATGTGGGCCCTCTCCTGCCATCACTTAGAATTTCTTTTCTGGTCCCAGAGTTCTGACAAGTCTCTCTGGTCATTTCCAGGGTGTGCAGTGTCCAGGATACATGAAAAGATACGATGAGACAGGTTTATCCCTTCAGGGCTCAAAGATAGGCAATACCAGGGAATTGTTGAGTCAATGCTGGTTTATTCAGGGATTCACTTCCTCTCCTCTGACAGACTGGCTGAGAATTCTGCAGAGCGAGTGATATCTCTGGATCTGGTAGGCTCTTATTTGGTTGTCTGAAATTCCATCTTCACTTCTTTAGGGCAAGAATTGTCTTCTTCATGGAATCTGGTTGGAAGATGCAAAACATCCTCATAATTTTCATAGTGTAAGTCTGTATATATCATTCTATCCATCATCTCTCTGTATATCTGTCTATCACTCTCAATAACGTATCTATATTTTCCTATTTACCTATCATTTGTCTATATTGATCTTTCTATCTATCACCCATCTATCTAAATCTATATGCATCTCTGTTTACGTATCTATCACCTACCTACATTTATTTATCTATACCTATCTATCACATATCTATGTATTTGTCTATGTATCTATGTATATTTATATCTATGTATATATCTGTGTATCAATCTGTCTGTCTACCCACCTACTTACCAATCTACCTATCACCACGATCATCATCTTTTTTCTATATAGAGAGACAGAAATGACTGAGGAGACCCAGCCCTTCCAGCCCCAGCTATGTGAGTCTTTCCAACCCAGACATGTGAGGAGAGCTTTTGTGATGACCCAGATCCAGCCTGTCTGCAACCACATGAGAGATCCCAAGCAAGAGCTGCCCAGCTGAGTCCAGTCAACCCAGATTCATGCACAAAATAAAGGATCATTATTGTCCACTCTTTTTGGGTGGTCTGTTATGCCACAACAGATAATTTGAACATCTTTCCTTCAATTCAGGTAGAGTAAGATGTATAGGACCCAGAAGAAAGATGAGAACTGAGGGAAATTGGAGGAAGAAATAAATCTTTAAGTCACTGTGAATCACTGGAAGCAGCAGTGGGGTAGGGTGTCAGCTCAGAAGAAGGAGTGCCAAGGTCTAGGCAGGTTACATTAGGAGTCACATAGACAAAAGGGAAAGGGGGAGTACTGATTTTATCGAGTACTTATCATGTGCTGGGTGTCCTTAACACCAAGCCTTTGTGTTCCCACAATACCTTTCAGTAGGGCAATGTTGTGGCTGTAGGCTGTCAAAAGCACCCCCAATGATTCTCTCCTCCTGGCATTCATAACCTTGTGTGCTCTCCTCCCACATGTTTGAGCTGACCTGTGATCCACTAGGATATTGTGATGGAGTGTGATTTCTGAGGCTGAGTCATAAGAGACGTAGATGCTTCCACCTTGTTTCCTGTTGGATCACTCACTCTGGGGGGAGCCAGCTGCCATGTTGTGAGGACACTCAAGTAGCCACATGATAGGAACTGAGACCTCCTATCATAATTGGTCCTGATGTTTCAGGCCCATGACTGAGCTACTTTTGAAATAGATTATTTAGTACAGTCCAGCTTTCAAATGATGGCAGTCCCTGCCAACAGCATGGCTGCAACCTCATGAGAGACTCTGAGCTGGAACCACTCAGCGAAGTCACTTCTGAATTCCTCACCCACAGAATCTGAGCTAATAAAATTGTTGTTTTAAGTGACTAAGTTTTAGCGTAATTTGTTACAGAGCAAACAGTAACTAAGGCAGAGACAGAGGAGCTGAGACGTCATCTTGGGTGGCTGCGGCAGAGAACTCTGAAGACTGTCCAGGGATGTTACTGTCAGCTGAACTTTCTGGGCAAGGGAAGGAGTAAGTGTTAGTGGTACTGTGTGTGTGTGTGTGTGTGCATGTTTACAGGGGTATGTACGCACATGTGAAGGGGTAGGGTCCCAGCAGTTGTCCTGATGGAAGGATAAAGATTACTGCTGCCAATAGAGTGTCGTGGTTGAGAAGACAGCCTCTCCCTGGATTCATTAACCAGCTCTTCCACTTACAAGCTGGGAGACCTAGTTAGTTAACCTTGGTGAGCCTCAGTTTCCCCTTCTTTGAAGCAGTGATGATAACGGCACCTAGTTGATAGGGTGATTGGGAGGATTAAGAAAGTTAATACAATTGAGACTCTGAGAATGATTCCAGGCATGTGGTGAATCAGAAAGAGTGCTGGCCATTGTTATTAAGATTCATACTCTGGAGCTGCAGAAGTGATGGAAGCAGCTCTATTTGTCACAGATCAATTTCCTGAATGACTCAGTCACTGGACTCCTGAGGATATTTTGTGAGGTTTCAGTTCTTCCCCCACCCCCGACCTGTGATGCTGCACTGTGAAGTGAAGAAGTGTTTTTTCCTGTAAACTCACTTTGCTATTTTTATTCTGGACTTGTGTCCTGCCCTGACATCTTCCCCACCCCCTGCATTGTCCCTTTCTTGGGCTCACCCTGCTGCCCCCATTCTATGGGCACATTGGTGCATTGGTGGGCTTTCCCTCAAAACCACTTTACTGTATTCTCTATTTTTGTGGGCTGATATCTCCATCTCTGGCAGAGAAATGGCAGTGACAGAATATCTAGGTCTTAGTGTCTTACGGTTTTAGGTGAATTGACTTATCTTGAATTGACTTCAGGTGAAGTGCCAGAAGCAGGCACTGGGCTTACAGCCAGCCACTGCAGGTGTCAATGGTCCCATGGTCCTAGCCGAATTCGCCAAATGCTTGACCCTCCCTATCCCAGTGACTTACAAGTGGCTACCTTTGTTGCACCCACACCCCTGTGTTATGCCATGAGAACTGGTACTAACTATTAATTAATTGGTCTATTTACAGAGTTATGTGACTTCTGCACTTCCCATCTTAGCAAAATTTGAAAGTACTTGTGTAAAGTGGAGATGATTCCTTCATTCGTGTATTTATTCAAAATCAGCATCCAACTGTAGAACTCTTAGGCCCCAGGAATATAGAAATGAATAAATCAAAGTTACTACCAGGGAGGATCTCATAATTTAATTAGAGAGACAGACACATAATTATTGCACAGTTAGTGTGCCCCCAGACATCTTGTGCTCTGGCCCATGAGGGAAGCAGAAGGGATCTGTATTAATTTGCTAGGGCTACCATAGCTAAGTATGACAGATTGAGTGACTTAAAGAACATAAATTTATTCTCATAATTCCAGAGGCTGGAATTCCAAGATCTAGGTGTCAGCAGGGTTGATTCCTTCTGAGGCCTCTCTGATTGGCTTGCATATGGCCATCTTCTCCCTGGTCTTCACAGGGTCTTCCCTCTGTGCATGTCTGTGTCCTAGTCTCCTCTTCTTATACGAATTCCAGCCAAATAGGATTAGGACCCACCCAATATGACCCCATTTACTTAATTCCCCTTCAAAGATCCTATTTCCAACTATAGCCATATTATAATGTGCTGAGGGTTAGGACTTCAATGTATAAATTTGGAGGGGACACAATTCAGCCTATCATGGGATCTGAGGAGAGAGCCCGTGGGCCTGCGTGTGTCTGTCACTGGGGGAGTCAGGGGACTAACAGCAGTGAATGTGCACTCTCATCAAGGCTGGTTGAGGGTGGGGCCAGGGCCCAGGTGCCAGTCAGAACAGCCCAGGTCAGCAGGAGTGACTATCAGGCCTGGTAGCTCCAAGAATGAAGCAGCGAACCGTTGACAATTCTCTGCAGAACCACAGCAGGAAGCAGGTGTTCCCTGCAGGCCTAGGGCAGGGGAGGGTCTGAGCCCACTTTCTCATTCCCATAAAGTATTCCCCCAAACATCCCATTTTCATCCTAAGAGGAGCAGGGGAAGAATGGGGTGCATCTGAGAGACCAAACTCAGAAAAGCTCATTACCCAAGTGAGACCAAGCAGTTGTTTTGGTAACAAGAAATTATCACTCCCCAATCCCACCCCAGGTCTCATGGGGATGATGATCTCAATTACAAAAAGATAAAAAGCTACATTTCCTTTGAGCATCTGTGTGCAGTTTCAAAAGCGCTATAACTCCCATTTCTACAGTCGGTATCATAACATAGTTGATTGATGAGCAAAGATGAAATGAAAGAAGCAGAGAGTTGGAAGGAGTCTCAGTGTTTGAGTACAAGGCTTTAATTTTACAGATTTCTCATTTAATCCTCCTAACTGCTGCCTGAGGGAGCTGAGGCAGAGAGAGGTTAATGACTTGCCCAAGGTGAGGGAGCTGGATAAGCTGGAGCCCTCCAGACCTGTGGCCTTAACCATTATGCTGTGCTGTTTCCAAACAAGCTCATTAGTCCCACTGCTGTGATGGAGCCCAGGAGGCCTGAAAAGGACAGGAGGCCTGCAAAGGACAGGGGTGGCCTTGAGGCTAATGTTGGCCCCAATGGTGTCCTCTCAGGGCCTAGAATGCTGCTGAGCACATAATAGGCCTTCAGTAAATTATCTCATGGCTGTTTGTGAACCATGTATTGGAAACTCCTGTGGATTCCCACTGGCACCACTCATCCTCTGGCACTTGGGTATTTCCTGACACCTACTATCAGGAGGTTAATCTGAACATCAAACACCGCGGGGAGGTCAGCGGGAAGGGCCTTGTCCACTCTTTTGTTTATACCCACAGACATTTCCTGAGTGCCACTCTGGGTCAGGTACGAGATGCACACAGTTTGGTGGGAAAACATCACACCCATAAACAGACCAATTTGATATGGCTTGAGGTCAGCCCTGGTGCTTTGGGACACAGAGAAGAAGTACTTGTCCCCAGAGGGGGTTGGGAGGAGGTGACACCTGATCTGGGGCTTTTAAAAATTTATTTTAAAAAATCAAATTTACCGATGTACATGACTAAAAAAAGTTGAACAGTCCTATGATGTTTATAAGAAAACTAGGGGCACCTTCCTCTACCGGATCTCCACTCTGGTTTTTCCCTCCAGAATCTACTTTCAACCTGTTTAGTAGTTTCTTCTGGTGCTGATTACTTTGCCAGTAAATGACATGCTTACACTACTGTTTCTTGATTGCTCTGCAAGATGAGAATTTAGGTTCCTGATATCCCCCTTGGGTCATACCCACTTCCTGTCTTCCCAAAACAGGGATAGGAAGTAGACTCCTATTTCGTGTTTGCATCAACATGCCTTAAGTACTTATTATTCACAGTTGAGCCATGCCCACTTTTATGTTTTCATTTCTGTTCTTGACAACTTTCATTTTTCTTGCAATCAATAGTTCCTTTTTATGATTTGATGAGTTTCTCTGTCCTTATCATCCGTTTTCTGCAACAAGTGTAACTCTGCTCAGCAAATTTAAGCCCTTGTGAGGCTCTCTCCTTGCTTCAGTCCAGGCTCTTGCTCCTGTGGCTTTTGCACGAAGTTTGAGACATTCACCTCGTCTCTCTGCTGCACTGAATTGCTTGTTCCCTGATCTTGTGGCTGTCTCTTTCTTGGTTTTCTCCCTAATTTTGCTAGAGGGCATCTTGTTGTATCTCTCTGAAGAATGATGTTCAGGAGTAAATTTTTTCTTTTTTTTGTGAACTTACACGTCTGAATAATTCTCTTTTCTACCCTAGACTTGATTGATAATTTGGGCGTAGAATTCTAGGTGGGATAGAATTTTTTCTCTGATTTGAAGAATAGACTCTTGATTTTAGTACTCTCCGGAAGTTTAATGCCCTTCTGATTTTAATCCTTTGTATTGTGACCTGTTTCTTGCTCCCCCCAAACTTTCTGAAAGCTTTTGCGATCTTCTTTTTGTCCCTTGTGTTCTGAAGTTTCATGACCCTGTGTCTTGGTGGATCTGCATTCATCCATTATTCTAGGTCAGAGTTGTCCGATCAACCTTTCTTCAAGGATGCAGATGCTCTATGTCTGCGTTGTCCAGTATGGTGGCCACCACCACATGAGGCTGTTGAGCACTTGAATCATGGCTGGTGTGACCGGGACATCACAGTTCTTATTTTATATGATTTAATAAATTTGTACTCAAATGTAACTAGCCACGTGTGTCTAGGGGCTACTGTACTGGACAATGCAGTGTATTGGCCTTCATTTCTGGGAAATTATCCTGAATTATTTCTGTCATTTTTCTGTTCTCTGTTCTGAAACCCCTCTTGGTCAGATGATGGAACTCCTGGAATGATTCTCTAATTCTGTTATTATTTCTTTCCTATTTTCCATCTCTTATTTTTCTTTTGGAGTGAATTACTTAACTTCACCTTTCTACCTTTCCACAGAATGTTACACCCTCTGTTATATTATTTTAGTTTCAAGAGATCTTTCTGCTCTCTGCTCTGAATTCACGTGAGCACAGCTCTCAGGCTGTTGTGATGTTTTCAAAGCTCCCTTTCTCCTCCCATATTCCTTCTGTTTCTCTGAGCTTCTTTCTCTGTTTGGTCTTTCCTTTGAGTGCCAGCTGGTCCTTGCCCGTCTGCTTGTATTTGAGGGTGTGGGGGATTTGTCAATGGTCTCTTTGGTGTAGAGCCATCTGGCTGGAGACCCCCTAAATATCAGGATCTTTAGATCCTTTGGGCTGAGCACTTTCCCAAGGAGGAATTCTCTGGTTTTCTGCCCAGGAAGTGGAAGTCTGGCCTGTTGATCAGGTGACAGAGTGTGGTGGAAATCTTATCATTTTTCCTGGTTTCAGTCCAGCATCTTGTTCTCCTCTCTGCCAGGGCTCCCCAAGCGCAAGTCTGTCCAGTTCAACACGTGCATAAAATAGTCCTCCAGTCTTCTGCAGGGTTTGAGAAGTGTCTATAACAAAGTAGCATGAACTGGGCAGCTTAAAACAATAGAAATTTATTCTCTCACTCTTCTGGAGGCCAGAAGTCAAAGATGACTGTTGTCAGCAGGGTGGGTTCCTACTGGAGGTTCTGAGGGAGAATGTTCTCCATGCCTCTCCCAAGCTTCTGGTGGTTACCAGCAATCCTTGGTGTTCCTTGGCTAGTGGCAGCATCACTTCAATCTCTGCCTCCATCTTCACACAGTTGCCTTCCCTCTATGTATGTCCCTGTGTCTCTTCTTATAAGGACACCAGTCATTGATTTAGGGGTCCTCTACTCCAGTATGACTTCCTCTTAACTTATTACATCTGCAAAAACTCTGTTTCCAAATAGGGCCACATTCTGAGGATGCTAGTGCAGATAAATTTTTGAGGGAACACTATTAAAGCCAGTGAAGAGAGAAATTGGAAGTCTAACTCTTATACAGACTTTAAACAATATTTTGTTTTCAGCATCACTTACAGCTTCCAATTTCAGACGGACCTGGTTAATTCGGTTGCTGAGACTTCCTGGGCTCCAGCGGCCTGGTTCTGCTTGCTTCTGGTGTCTGCAGTGCTGCAGGCCTCAGCTTCAGCTCTCTCTGCTCTGCCAAGTCAGTGCCCTTTCATGGCAGAAATACAGTGGTCATAGGTGTAGACTCTGGGGCCAGAGTCTGGGTTTACATCCTGGCTCTGTGACTATGTGACCTTGTCCAAGTGAATTAACCTCCCTGTTCCTATAAAAAGGGGGTGATGATAAGAGAACTTACTGCATACCGTTATTCTGAGGACTAAGGACAGTGCTTAGAAAGGTGTCTGGCAGGAAGAGCTTGTGATGACTCTTGGCTACATCTACTTGCTGGTTTCAAACATTTGGTGGCTCTTGTCTCCTCTCTGGTTGTCTTTGTCCTTGTGGATTTATGCCTTTTAAGAAAGTCCTTCAATGTATTTCTGCTGGGAGTTCAGGAGGATTTTGTAGTAAACGCATGTGTTCAACCCACCTTCTTTAAGTTTCTGAAGGAATGTTAAAATTGAGGAGGCATTCAGGATAGAATAAGGCAGGCAGAGTACCCTGGGCAAAGTTGTGGAGGTGTGAGCTAGAATGGGGTATGCAGGGAGCTGTAAAGAGTCCAGTCTGAGGCACTATGAGGTTGAGGATTGTGGCTGGGAACTCAGTTGGGGCAGTCACTTCTCCCTGAACAAAGCACGGGCAGCCCCTTACTGTGGGAAGGGTCTCACCTGAGAGGCTCCTGATTAGATGTGCAAACGTGGCCCTCTGATAGGAGATCTGCCAAGAGGGTGTAGTTATTGTCTAGGTCAGAGATGATGAGGGTCTGACCAGGGCAGTGCAAGTGGAGAGTGAACTAATGCCTATTTTGCCTGATATTAGTGTAGCTACCCCTCTCCTTGTTCAGTTTTCATTTGCATGGATCGCTTCATCCATCCTTTCACTTTCAACCAACGCATGTCCTTAGATCTGAAGCAAATCTCCTGTAGACACAACATAGTTGCATTCTATTTGTTTTACCCAATCTCACAATCTGTGTCTTTTTTTTTTTTTTTTTTTTTTACATTTTTATTGATATTTTAATGGTTTCTAACATTGTGAGATTTTGGGTTGTACATTTTTGTTTGTCCTTCACCCCATATATGACTCCCTTCACCCCTTGTACCCACCCCCCACCCCCCACCCCCACTTCCCGGGTAACCACAGTCCAATCTGTGTCTTTTGATTGGGTCATTTAATCCACTTACATTTATATTTAAAGTAGTTAGAGATAGAGAAGGACTTGCTATTGCCATTCGATGTCTTCTGTGTGTCTCTAGCAGTGTGCCCCTCAGTTCCTCCCTTACTGTCTTCCTTTGAGCTTAGTTGACGTTTTGTAGTGACATGTTTTGATTCCCTTCCCACTTACTACTGTCCATATTCTATAGAGATTCTCTTTCTGGTTACCATGGGGATTGCATCAAACATCCTAAAGTTATAACAATCTAGTTTAAGTTAATTTTAGTTGCAATAAAACTCTACTTTTTTACAGCTCCAGAGCCCCTACTTTTAGTTATTGATGTCATAAATTACATCTTTATATAGTGTGTACCAATTAACAGATATTTATAGTTATTTTTAATGCTTTTGTCTTTTAAAATCTATAATAGAATGAAAAGTAGAGTTACAAACTAAAATTACGATAATGTAGGTTTTTATTTTTGTCTATATATTAACCTTTACCAGAGAACTATGTATTTTGGTATGGTTTTGAGTTATTCAGTAGCATAAACAAAAAAAGAAAAAAAGGGTAATCCATTTCAACCAGCTTACCAGAGCCCTAAGGGAATTGTACACAGTCCCTGCCTCCTTTCTGAGAGGTATCTGAAATATTCTGGCTTCCGTCATTGCTAAAGTAACTTCTCCAGCTTTGGGTTTTGTGGATGAAAATCCTACAGATAATTTAATGGGTATGAACCCGTTATGTTTCAGTCAGCTTCCGTGCAGCCTTTTCGTTGGTGATTATAATGTCTGGGCAGGCAAGTAACTGCCTTTTCAGTTCTGCTTCAATGGCTACATTCAGTGAGAATTGAAACTGTCAACGAAATGTTGACTTTTAGTGGCAGGCACTAGAGTTGTTCCATACTAGTGTGTTCCTGGGGTGAGCTGAGTTCATATTCTCAACCTGCCTGAACTAGTCTGATTATAGGTGAACTCCCTGAGTTTCATGTGCCAAGTTGAGGCCATTGTTTAATATTCAACTAGGATTATGCCAGCGAGCCAGCGCTATAGGAAAATATGAGATATGTGTCATCACTGGTGACTTGATTTGAGTTGCAACATATTCCATCTGGCTACTGATCTCAGCCATCACCCCTGCCTCTTCCTCTGTCTATCTCTGCAACCTTGTATGTTTTGAACTTAGCTCATGGAATCCTAGTACCTGGGCACTGAGAGCATAGAGTACAACCTCCCAAGTGACAGACGGAGAGTTGAGAGTGGAAGGGTCTTGCCCATGGTCAAGTGAGTGAATGACATATTGTAGTGGGACCCTGGCGTCTGGACTCCCATGATGACTTCTTCCCAACAAGACTATTCCTTCATTTCCTCTGTGATCTCATGTCTGATCTGATCTGGCTGTTTCCTGCTTTCCACTCTCTGCCTTCTCTAATGTCCCTGTCCATAGGTCACTCTGTGACTCAGAGATCCTCCATGGCCCTTGACCATATTCGTAGAAGCAATGCTTAGACTTAATTTATAAAGCTGTTCTGGGAGGCCTGGCCTTGTCCACTTGGTACCATCATCTTCTGACATCTGTTTTCCACTTCTGGAGGTGGTTCTTGTCTGAAAAGAGCTGATCCAGAAGGTCTGACTTGATCCTCTGTCTGATCTTGGGGTGTTCACTCAAGCTCTTGCCCTGTTCTTACTGTGGCTTCAGAGATAATAGCATGTGTTGAATCCGACATGTTTAAGTCTGAAGGAATTTTACAGTTGGGTACAGGTTCAGGGGAGAATAGAGCAGGCAGAGCAGCCTGAGCAAATGTGCAGATCATGGGGTGTGCAGGGACCTGCAAGCACTCCAGTCTGATGCTGTATGAGGTTGAGGAGGGACGCAGGGAAGCTAGCTAGGTCTGGTCACCTCTCACTTGTAGGAGGCACAGGTAGTACTGGACTGAGGGAGGGGTCAAATTTGGGAGCGCCCCAGTTAGATGTGCAAAGATGGCCCTCGGAAAGGAGATCAGCCAGGAGGCTGTGGTTATTGTCTAGATCAGAGATGATGAGGGTCTGACTAGGGCAGGGTTAAGGGGGAGTGAGGAGAAGGGGAAAGTTTGAAAGATATTTAAGCTCTTAAAAGATGTTGCTAGTTATTGCTTCCAAAAAATTTTATAATGACAATTTTTTGAATACAGAAAATTTGAACAAAAAGGTGGAAAAATTGTTTAGTTACAACTATGTATCCACCACCTAAATTGAACAACTATCATTTTTCTTTATGCTTTATCACCTATCTATCCACTCCTCTATCTATCCATTGACCCATTTTACTTTTGACTAATTTTGGTGTACATTGCAGAATGACAATACTTTACTCCTAAAAATTGCAGTACCTGTGTCATTAACTAGAGGAATCCCAGTGTGTAAGTGAAAATAACCCACTGATCCCATTTTTATTTAATATTTTGTTCCTCCTAGATTTTTTTGCATTAATATTAATGTTGAAAAATATTGGTTAGTGTAGAATTTTTCATGATTGCTGAGATTTTTGATAATTTTTTGCTCACTGAGAATGCCTCACTCTCATTGCTTTAGTCCTGGCCCTGTCTGGAGGTTCTGACTGAACTTTATAAACACACTGTGTCTGTAAGGAAGGAATGAACTCTCCATCCTCCTTTTCATGGTTTCTTTGACATTCGCCTTTTCTCTGCCTGCACTCACTCAACTATGCGAACTATGTAGAAACAGATTCTGCCCCATTCTATGAGGAGGAGAGTGGGAGGGATTTCAATCAAGGAGGTCTTTGAGATCCCACAGGGGTCAGGAAAGGGGGGCATGGTGGTCTTATTGGGCTTTGTGTTCACACAGCTTGACATGCACCACCAGCCCCAATTAGAATTCAGGAAATTAAATATCTGAACATTTGTGACCTCAGTGGCTCCTACAAAGCAGGGGGTAAAAAGAGCCATTTAAGCATAATCAGTAAGAAAGAAAAAGGTAAATGATCCACACAGCAAACTGCCAACGTTTTAGTTAGTTATTCAACTAAAACTTAAACACACATCTCCTCTTTTGCTAACAAATTTTACATAGTTTGGGGTTACTGTATAACCCTTGTCTTCTCTCAGCCACTAGTTGAACTCTTCATGTGTTCATATGGGGTGAACATTTCTCGAGGGCCTGCCGAGGGTCAGGTATCTGGCTGGGCAACATCACATGTTCTTTTCAGTCAGAGACACCAGGCACCAGACTTGCAGATCAAGGCCCCAAGCCCCTGCAGATTGTTGTCCAGGGTCTGGTCTGACCTAGGATCCTTTGAGAAGGAAAGACATAATTATTGACGCTCATGTTATAGATTAGGCAACTGAGGCTGAGAGTGTTTGTACAACTCACACAGGGCCTGCATATCAATCACATTCTGTGGATCCCTACCTGCCTGCTGTCTACACAACAGAGAGCACAGATGTCCCTGGAGTCCATAGAGAGCTCAGGGGCGACCTGGCCCAGGTTCAGAGCCACACCCTTTCCTTGTCCCTCTCTATCTCTGGCATGTTCTCACATATTCTTACCCATTGTGGTTGCTCAAAGTCAAAATCCAAGACATTTTACTACTTCACAACCACTAAGATGGCTATTAAAAAGAAGAGGAAGAAGAAAATAGCAAGTGTTGGTGAGAATGTGGAGAAATTGGAATGCTCAGAGATTGCTGGTGGGGATGTAAAATGGTGCAGCCACTGTGGAAAACTGTTTGGCAGTTCTCTGAAAAATTACTCATAGAATTACCATATGATCCAGCAGTTCCACTCCTGGGGATGTACCTAAGAGAATTGAAAACAGTTTCACAAATAAATACATGTATCTTCATGTTCGTGACAACACTAATCACAATAGTCAAAAGGTGGAAACAACACAAATCAGTGGATGAAAGGGTATAGAAATTGTGGTATGGACTGTTAACCAAAATGAGCAGCTTTATAAGGCAAAGACAAGTTTTAAAGAAAAGAGAGGCTTTATTAAAATGTTTGCAAACTTGGGGAAGTACACCTCAACCCACAAGTTGATAGGTGAGTTCCCCCTTGGTCTTTGGGTTGCTGCCTTTTAAAGGCAAAAAGGTGCAGAGTGTGCAAGGCTAAGGCTGAGTCTGGTTCTGAATGGTCGCCATTTGCCACTACAGTGTATCTCGTGTCCGGGGCTTTCTAAATGTCCTAACCGCAGGGAAAGACTACTGCATTGTTCTCAGGCCATCTGGAGACAGTCAAGGTTAAAATGTAATATTTTATTTCTGCCCATAATGCAGCCTTGGGGTGGTCAAGGTAACCATCACACTGAGTCTTGTCTCATTCTAGTCCCTTTCTTTTATCAACACATAAAGTAGAATATTATTCAGCCATAAAAAGAATGAAGAACTGACATGTGCTCCAACAGGGATGAACCTGGAAAACGTTATCCTAAATGAGAGAATCCAGACACAAAGGTCACTTATTATGTGGTTCCTTTTATATGGAACATCTAGAATGGGTAAATCCAAGGAGATAGAATGTAGATTGCAGGTTCCCAGGGGCTGGGAAGAGACGAGGGAGGGGAGAAACTGCTTAATGGGCATGGGATTTTATTTGGTGGAATGGAAATGTTTTGGAACTAGACAGAGGCGTTGGTCACACAACATTGTGAATGTATTAAATGACACTGAACTGTTCACTTTGAAATGGCTAATTTTATGTTATGTGAATTTTACCTCAATAAATGGTTTAGATCCCAGAAATATACCCTAACAAATACAAGTCAGGCCACTCTGGTGCTTGCCAAGCTGAGTGGTTTGTTCTAGAGGAGCTGCACAGCGTCCAACCCCCTGATGACTGGTTGAAGGCAGAGCCTTGGCCCTAGAAGCAAAGGATTCCCAGCCTGGCCTGTGATCTGATTACTTTCTATTAGCAGGAATAAAAGTTGGCTTGATTTAGACATTGTGTTCGCAACCAAGAAATGACAAACATACTCACCAGTGGTAATGGCAGTTAGCTGGGCCACTCTCACAGCCTGAAATGCCCTCTCTCCTTGTTTCCTTCTGGCCAAGCACTCCTGTGTCCATGGTGTGCAAGCAGAGCGTCTCCTTCTCTGGGAAGCTCAACCAGCCCAGGAAGCTCCAGATCCCACTCATCTCTGCCTTCCCCAAGCTGCTGATGCCTTTGGAGACATCTGCTCACAGTGGAGCACCCCACCTGGGTCCTCTGCATAAGTGCCCTTTGTGACTGTCTTGTTCACACTTTGGCCCCATGGTGTATCATAGCACTGGGCACAGTGAAGACCCAATTCACACTGATAGAGAGGGCCCCATGGCACTGAGGATCACCGTGTGATGGGTCAGAACAGGGCATCTTGTGCTGGAGGTCACAGTGGGCTGAACTTGGCTGCCCTGTATCCCTGGAAAGGTCACTGGGCTTAGCAAGCACCATGGTGACATGTGTCTTTGGGAATCCCTTGGGTCTGCGTGCAGAAATGATGAGGTTTTATTTTCTGGGGAGATGGTTCATTACTCCCACCTGACTATCACAGGAGCTGGTGTTCTAACTAAAGGTCAAGAACTCCAGCCTGTGAACCTAGGTGATCTCGGCTGAATGAATGGTTGTCCTCTCCTTTCCGCCCTGCCTCTTTCTGGTCAGTTGAAGCAGCCTCACAAGGGAGGAAAATATTTAATGTTTTCAGTGATTTTCAAACTGTTCAGCCTGAGATCCACAAGCTGGATTCTTCATAAAAACTAGTAATAACATTCTCTCCATTTATACAAAAGTTAAGTTAACTCATGGGATTTTCTTTATTTGCAATAAATTATTATTTTTGAAAAGGCTATATGTACACATATAGCACGTAGTAAAACATTAAAATGGAGGTATAAGAGGATAACGCTTTTATACTACAGAGAATGATCTTTGCTTAGGTTTTCTGGTAGATACTTTTATCATATTAAGGAAATTACCCTCAACTAGTAGTTTAAGATTTTTTTATTTCATAATTGGGAGTTAGATATTATCAAGTGCTTTTTGTGAAACTATTGAGATGATATGACTTTTTTCTTTTTATCAGTTAATCTGATAACTGATATTTATATATTTTCTCTGTTAACCACCCTTGAGTTCCAGGCTCAAATCCACCTTGGCTGTAGTGTATCATCACTGCTGCATTTGGTTTGCTACTAATTTGTTCAGGTTTTTTACGTTGAAGCTCAGGAGCAAGACACACATGCAATCAACCTTTCTTGTCCTGTTTTCATCTGATTTGGATCAAGTGGCTATGCCTTCATAGAATGAGCCAGGCATGATGTGTTCTTTTGCAATTCTCTGGATTGATTTTACGTGACTCTTCAGGTTCTCTTGGCTTCACCCCTGTGGTCACAGCCTCTAAGACTGCTGTCAATAGTCCCTGCCTCCTGGTAGCTATGTCCCTGTGTAATCCCCTCTCCCTGGTATGGGCTGGATAATGTGCTTTGAATGAATAGAATACGGCAGAAGAGATGGGATGCCATGTCTGAGACTAGATTATTGAAAGACCGTGGCTTTCAGGCCAGCCCAGTGGCATAATGGTTAAGTTGCCCACTCTGCTTCATTGGCCTGGGGTTTATGGTTGTGGGCGCAGACCTACACACCACTCATCAGGCCTTGCTTTGTTGGCATCCCACACAGAAAGCGGAGGAGGATTGGCACAGATGTTGGCTCGGGGACAGTCTTCCTCAAGTAAAAAGAGGAAGACTGACAACAGATGTTAGCTCAGGGCCAATTTCTCTACACACACACACACACACAAAAGATTGTGGCTTCTTTCTTCGGCATCCTCTCTCACTCATTCTAAGGGAAGCCAGCTGCCATGTTGTGAGCTGCCCCATGGAGAGGCCCAGGCGGAGGGATAACTGAGGGAGGCATCTGGCCAACGGCTGGTGAGGAATTGAGTCCTGCCAATGACCACCTAAGTGGAACTGAAGGTGGATCCTTCCCCAGTCAAGACTGGATGAGACTGCAGCCCAGCTGGACAGCAGGACTGTAACCTCATGAGAGCACTTGAGCCAGAGGTACCCAGCTAAGCCATACCTGGGTTCTTAACCCAAGAAACTGTGACATAATAAATGTTTGTTGTTCTAAGTTGCTACATTTTGGGATAATTTGCTATCTAGCATTAATAACTAATTTACCTGTCCTGCTCTTTGGCCACTTGTTCGGTTTCAGCCACCACAGCAGGGACCAACTTTGCATGGATTCCACTTTAATTCTTGTATGTGTAGCCTGACAGTGCCTCCCAACTTACTACATGATTTGTAATACAAAAGTTTTGGAAAGTTAACGCTCCAGGGAAAGAACATCTGACCAATTGGAAAAGGAAGCCAGTGGACACCTTCTTTCCCCTTCCTTTCCTCGTATGGACTGTCCTGGAAAGGATTGCTTGCTTTTGCTATCAAACGTTGGCCAGGTTGATAATGAACCCTCGTATAGGTTCTCTTTCCTTCCACGCTTCTCATTTTCCTTCACTGTTGCTCACTTGGGATCATATTTGCAAATAAATTAGTAGCACTAATGCCTGTCTCTTAGCCTTTGTTTTTGGAAACTGGGCTAAGACATGTTTGTCCTTGACATTTACTGTAATACTCTCTGTACGTGATGTTTTCTTTGTGGGAAGATTGTGACTTCTGCTTAACTTTTTAAAGGAGTTTTAGGACTATTTACCTTTCAATTTCTTTTTGGATCAGTTTTTCCTTTTTGGATTATGTTTTCCTAGGAGCTAACCTAATGATCTAATATTTCAACTAAAGTTTTTCACAATTCTTAGCAACAATCATATTAGTAGATAGGATTTTTGTTGAGTTTAGGTCTTCATCTCACAAATTTAAAAAAATTACCAATATGTGCTACTCGTTAACTGCTAGTAAGTGCTTGCATTTGATAAAGTGAATGTACAAGCAGTAAGTGAATATTAACTGAACAACTGAGAAGTGACTGATTATGCCTTTTTCCTCACAGACATGTGCACTTGTGGATGTGACTTTATAATCCAAGTCATATGTCATAGTGATATATTTTGTTTAGTAGTATATCTCATATTTGGTAAGAGAATTAAAATTATCAATATTTTGGGCTAGCCCCGTTAGCCTAGTCATTGATTTTAGTACTCTCTGCTTTGGTGGCCCGGGTTTGGTTCCAGGGCTTGGACCTACACCACTTATCTGTCAGTGGTCATTCTGTGACGGCAGCTCACATACAAAAAAGAGGAGGATCAGCAGCAGATGTTAGCTCAGGACGAATCTTCCTCAGCAAAAGAGGAAGATTGGCAATAGCTGTTAGATCAGGGTGAATCTTCCTCAGCAAAATAAAAAAAAAAGTATATATATCAATATTTCATTAAAATAGACTCATGGCCTCTAGAAGACTTTGCCTCCTAAGAAGTGTTGAGCACGACTCTGATGTGTGGCCAGGATTGGAACCAGCCATGCCCTCCACCTTCTCTACAAGCCCCTGCTTTGAGTCTGGCCCACTGGGGAGCAGTGACAACAGATGTCTCCACAGACCCTCAAATCACCCAGATGATAAGTTTATTTTACATGGAACCTGTTTTGTTCTTCCCACCTCTAGAGCAAACAACCCCGTAAATAAACCGGCTTCCCTAGGTGGTGTTTGCATTTATTTTACCGTGGTGTAGTTATGAGGGTTCTGCTACATATGATTAGTTAGATCCTTCTTGGTCATTGTTCTCACTACTAGACTGTTTCTCAGATTTATCTTCCTTGGTTAGTAGCTTACTAGCTAGTTACCAACTTTGGAGGTGTTCAACGTCTGGCTTGCTACTGTTTCTTATTTGGGGTTTCCAGGCTGTTCCTTCCTATATTCTTGTCTCTAAAACTTCATATATTTATTCATTCAGGAGATCTTTCATTTATTTTACAAACATTAGTAAGTGTCCGTGATATGCCAGACAGTGTGCTGGGCTGGGGATGCAGAATCAACAAGAGAAACTCCCTACTCTTAACTCTTAAGGAGAAAATCCTCACAATGTGTACCTCATCTCCATCAGTAATTATGATCTGGATGTTAGCACGGCTTGGAGGAGAAAGTTTTTAATTTTGTTATTGTTTTGTGTTTTAATGCTGATTCCTTTCTCTTACTTCAAATTTTGTGGTGGGCCCAGGATCTGTATTTTCTAAAGCTCCCCACGGACATGGATCGTAAGAAGTATCCTGGGCTGAGAGTCACTGTGTGTTCTTCCATAAGAACTGTGAACCTGCGGAAGTGGGATGTTTCCCATCACCTACCTGCTGAGACAGTGGACAAGGCTTTTTGGAGACGATTGATGCTCTGGCTGACTCGTGGAGGATGCCTAGGGATTCTCCAGTTGGAAAGAGGTTGGGCCCATTCCAGGCACAAGAACAGCCTGTGCAGACACAAGGAGATACATACACGTCTCATTTGGAGACCTTAGAAAGTGGTGACTCACACCATTTGCTCAAAACATCATGTACACAGGGGGAAGCGAACCCAGACAAGACTGAAGATCCAGCCGTGGCCAGATGAACAAGGCTCCTGCATTTATACCCTGAGGTGTTTGGATTTTATCGTGGGGCTGATGGGAGTGGTTGGAGGGGTTTGAGCAATGGAGGAATGTTACAAGATCCAAGTTTACCAGGCTCTGTCTGGTGGCTGAGTAGGGGATTCCCTGGATGAGGCCAGCCATGGTCAGGCCAAACATGTTAGGAGGTTACTGCAACAGTTAGGAGAGACTGCCGAGGCTTTGCCCTCTTTTGCAACATACCCCGTGACACTCACCTTTTCCTTCATCTTACGTTTCCTGTTTCATTAACTCCTTTCCACATGGTCTTCTGAAATTTGCCTTCCATTCTCTGATTCCCTTTCTATTCATCACTTGATTCATTATCTTTTACTCTCTGCTTTCCTGGAAACCCAAATGATTCTGACTGCGGCATGTCAGAACTGTTTGCAACATCCCCTATCTGCTGTCACCTCGAGTTCAGTGAATATGTAATTCAGTAATGGGTAGAAGGATGTGCCTGTCATTTTTATAGTGGTAACCATCTCTAGCATTTTTGCAACTACAGTGGAAGTGTGCTGGAAGGTGTGGAAGGAAAGATTTATGTGGTGTGAGGCTGACACAACCTGCTTAGTTATTTGAGGAGGACCCTTGGTATCCAAGGTAGCATGTCACTGGCACACCTGAGAATCACAAGATCTGCTCCATGTCTTGGTTTAACTAATTGCTTCAGCAAGACTCTTCCCCATTTGGAATTTCTGTTTCCGCATTTGTAAAGTGGGAATTAAGATAATCCCAACACTTCTTACCTCACAGAGTTATCTTGAGGATCAGTTAAGAGAGATGTGAAAGAACTTTGTAAACTGCATAGTGCGGTAGATATGTTAGTGCTTAGTTTATCAGGATTGAGATACTCTGGATGGAGTAGAAAGTGAGCACCCATGAGGAAGTCCTCTTCCTCCTCTTTTCTTTGCTGTAAGTCTCTGGAAGTGCTTCTACTTCAGGGCAAGGGGGCTTTCTGCCTGGTACAATGTGTGTGGATAAGAAAGGACATCCACTTGTTTCACCGCAGCCCACGTTGATTGGCTTACTAGGGAGACTCACCTTGTCTCTGTTAGGGCAGAGCGCTGGTCACTACCCTTCAGAAGGCCTGGGCTCTAGTGCTAGTCTCCATACTAATTCTGTGTGGCCTTGGCAAGACTGAGCCTGATTAAAGTTAAGACCTTGGGCTCTAAAGCCAGGCAGTCTGAGATTGAATCCAGCTCTGCTAGGAATTAGTGATGAGACCTTGGATGGTCACTTCACCTTTCTGTGTCTCAGTTTGCTCATCTGTAAAGTAGAAATCAAAGCAATACATATCACGTAGGATTGTTGGGTGGAATGAATAAGCTCATGTAGGCCAAGTACTCAGAACAATAAATATTGGCTCTCATTGCCCGAGGTTGTGTCTTGTTCTGTGTGTGTTTGTGTATGTGTGTATATGTGTGTGTGTGTGTGTGGTGTGCTGTGCCTCTTTCTCTGCAGTGGCAGTTGAGAAGCCACTCTAAAATTTAGAGCTCAGGGTGTAAATGGGTGGTTGTCTTCTCCCTGGCCTATCCTGTTTCATCTTTGCTCTCCATCTTGCCCTCAGGAAACTTGGTTCTGGACTGGGCTGGTGGACCTGGGAGACAGTATATGACAACAAGGAGAATAAAGAAAGAGGAAGGCGGCTTCAGAAAATCCTCAAGAGACACAGAGTTTGAGAGAGTCAGGCAGTGAAGGGGTCCTGTGGTTGGGATAAGGTCCTCTTGGGTTGATTCTGGTGAATTTCCTTCACTGACAGAGGAGGACACAAGCCCAGGCATGCACAGGGTCACGTACTTCCAATGCATCATGTCTTGTTGATTCTGTTATCTTCACATCTTTCAAAAGAGGAGAGACTTTAAGGTAAGAAGAAGGGTCCACTGTGTCCAATACTGCTACTTCATAGCACGTGTCCAGATTTGTAAATCAATATTTATTTGTGTGGTTATTTGTTTAGAGTTGCTCTCCCTTGTGCCTTCATGAGGGCAAGGATCCTGACTGTTTTACAGTCAGGCTTGACCCATAGCCTGAGCACAGCAGGCATAGAGCCCAACCGACATACAATGACACTGCAGAGAGGTGTCCCCTCCTCCAATGTGGAGAGAGAATGTCCATGGACCTGCCACTTTCCTCACCACTCCCCCAACAAGAACAAGGCCCAGCCATCAATACGAAGATTCCACCTGCTTACGCTGAGTTGGCAAGATCAAGGTGTGTCCTGCTGAGAAGAATGGGGGCATGAGAGCTGAGTTACAGACACTCAATCTTGCTTTCATATTTTGCACACTCTAGATTGTGACCCGAGAAATTGGAATCTAATGCACAAATCATTCCAGAGCAACACAGCCTCCCCATGCCAGGAGCAATTCTCTTGGCCAGTGGAAGTCAGGACAGGCTTCCCAGAAGAGGAGCCACTTGGGCTAAGAATATTAAAAAATCAGGAATATCAAACTGATGGTGCTCCTTGTATCACTGAGTCCATGACAACGTCCAATTGTCTTGATGTCTGAGCCTAATGCTTCCCTGAATGTTATTTGAGATTCAAAGTTGACCAATTGCTGAGGAGGCCAAGAATGCAGATAAGCCACTCTCTGTTGATGAGGACACTGTATTTCTCATACTTGTATGATTACTTTAACTTGACTCTACTGTAATTATCTATTAATGTGTCTGTATCTTCAACCTGAATAATGTCTAGGTCTTATTTATGTTTGTACACTAAGCATTTAGAACAGAGTTTTAAAAGTACATGATGAGCAATGAAGGGGCACAGAGATCATGCCTTCTATTATTTCCCCTTGCAGAGAAGGCCATTTGTATTGGGTAGCACACGGTGCTGGCTACATTTTATTTTATTTTATTTTTATTTTATTTTTTATTTTTTGTGAGGAAGATCAACCCTGAGCTAATATCCATGCTATTCCTCCTCTTTTTGCTGAGGAAGACCGGCTCTGAGCTAACATCTACTGCCAATCCTCCTCGTTTTTTCCCCAAAGCACCAGCAGATAGTTGTATGTCGTAGTTGCACATCCTTCCAGTTGCTGTATGTGAGACACGGCCTCAGCATGGCCGAAGAAGCGGTGCGTCGGTACGCGCCCGGGATCCAAACCCGGGCCGCCAGCAGCGGAGCGCGTGCACTTAACTGCTAAGCCATGGGGCCGGCCCGCTGGCTACATTTTAGTCCTAAGCAATGACTAGCCTATCACCCTTGGGATAGATCTCAACCAGCTGGACCAGGCCATGGGGTGACTAGGGCAGGTAGATGGTCATATTAGGCTTAGTTACAAAATCGCTCTAGCTGAGTATGCATTTTGGAGGAAGATGAATACATATTAGTTTCCATCTAGGTTTTTTTCCCAAGAAGAATAAGAAAGGCTTTGTGTTTAAGTGAGAGAATTAAGTTGTCAATAGTTACCAGATAACACTATAATCGTTCCTTATTTGGATGTATTCTGCGGACCTCTCTGGTTGGGAGTACTGAAGGGAGAACCTACCCAACAATGCCTTTAGTATCTTCCTGACTTTCATCTGTCTTTGTTCCTGCTGAAGTCAGGTGGAATCCCTGTTCTGGAAGACCCATGGGATAGCTGTTGTGAGGGTCTCCACGGATATAGGAACCAGAATTTTAACAAGTTTGCTCTTTCAGCTTTGGGTCTGACTAGCTCCCCTATTGGCCCTTACCAGGAAATGGCAAACACTGGATATTGGTGTTTCAGGGCAGCAGAAGCCTTTTCAGTGTGTCTTCCTATTAGCTTATTTATTCTATGTTGTGATCAATTGCTGTTGGGAAGCCACTTGCTGTCACTGAGCCTCAGTTTCTACATCTGTAAATGAGGGATAGTAGTATGACCATATTTACCAGTGCCCAGGGAAGGCACAGAAAGGAGACAGAAACATATTGGAATTCCTGGGACTTTATACCTTACTTTTCCTGGGGATCATCTTCCAGCTTCCCATGTCTGTCCTTTGTTAGTACTGCAGCTGGCAGCCACTTCTTTCCTTAATTATGTCTCTGTAGGGCTCCATTATGCCAGAGATTCCAGTGGTAATCCATATTGTGAGCACAGTTATGTGTCTCTCTCCCTCTGGTGGGATGCTGCTCCTGTAGAAGGGGACTGTATGTCTTCTAGCCCACAGCCTGCAGGATACCTACACATAACATTCACCTACTTCTCCTGGGATCCATGCACGAATGAGTAGATGCATTCGCACAGTACACTTTCCAGTGGCAGCTCTGGATATTACCAGGTGCCTCCTTGAGAAAACCTTAACCCAAAGGTGACAAAGTGTGATGGTATAAATTTAAGGTTGCATGACAAGGCACCAAATAAATAAAAACAGGCAGTGAACTAGTTTACCTATGAGACATCCACCTACTCAGGCCAGTGTTGGCCAGCATTGGGGATTTTTGGGTCAGAGAGTTGGAAAGAGTTGGTGAGGAGAGAGTGTCAGTTTCTGCAGAAGGTGAGAAGGTATAAAGAGAGAAGGAAGTGCACAAACACAGGTTAAATGTCTCTGTTTCTGTTGTGTTCAGAGTTTTATTTTCCACACAGTTTCTCAGACTGAGCCAACAAAGCACACGGGTCAGCGTGATGATAATGAACTGGTGTATTTCCAGATGCTCAGCCCTTTTATCTATCCCAGGTATGTGGTGGGGGGCTCACAGGTGACCATGACTGCTACTATAGGCTTTCTGCTTACCATCTCCTCACCACCAATCAGAAATTCCCCGACTGGTCAAAAAGCAGGAAGCCATCTGCTCTGACCTCTTTGCCCTGGAGAAAAAGCAGATGTCATCTCTTTGGAGTCCTGGGTGCTAGGTGTGCTGCCTGTGGTGACATCTTTGGTGGCTAAAGTGGTTGGGGTCCACCTGGCCATCCAGACTGCTTTCTCTTCTTTGGTCCTTTCACTCCCATTGTTTTTGGACATTGATCTTTCCAGAGAGAGGGCGCCATTCTTTGGTCAAGGATCTGTCTTACTGGCTGTCTACTGGAGGACCTTCTGAGGGGCTGGACTGGAACCAGCATGAATTGATACCACTTGGTGCAGCCATCACCACTTGTCCATGTCTTGCCTCTCCTTCAGGTGCCCTCTTGTCAACAGAGTATGAAGTATTAGCCTGAATGTGCAGCAGTGGTGGTCGAGGCACAGCCGGGCCCTCCTATTTTATTAACTATCCAGGAAGATGGTGTGGTCACCAATGAGCCACAGGGAAAGGACATGCAGGGGGCCCAGTAATCTCACCTCTACCACCTCAACTCCAATAACCTTTCTGGATGCCCCCTTTGCATAAGGCACTCTGCTAGGGACTTGGGACATAATGATGACTAATACTCTGACTATGCCATTGAGAAGTGCTCAATCTGGTAAGGGAAGTAGGTGTGGAAACCAACAATGGTGTTGGAGGGCAGAGAGGAAGATAATAGACTTGGGAGGAGATAGAAGATGTCCAGAGGAGGAAGTGGTTATATCTGTTCAAGGAGGTTGATGAGGAAAGACTGTAACAGAGGGGCTTCTGTCTGAGGTGGGTTGTGAAGGATGAGTAGGAGCCTTCTAGGGGGCACAGGTGTATTTCCGAGCAGAGGAAAGTGCATGGGGAAAGATCTGTAGACCTAGCCAGTTCGAAGGATTTCAAGTGTTTTGGAGTGCATGCAGCCATGTAATCAAGGGCAGGTTAGAGATTGAAGGCCAGTAGCTTTACCTGAGTTTCTGTAACCTTTGGGCTTACTGGTAAGACTGATTGAGTTCTTTATTGATTTACCACTGAATATGAACTCAAAGGAGGTCAAACTGGGAGTGTCCGTGATGCTGTGCCAACTCTCAGGGTGAAGAGGGTGCCTGCAGGTGGAGCACAGGTGGCCCTTCTACTGGCTGCAGCTGCAGCACCAACCCCTTTCCCAGCACATAAACCTTCCAGCCTCACTGAATCAACACTAGGCCGGAAGGGAAGCTCTATATCCACAGGTCTGCAAACAGTAGCAACAACTGCTGAAAGGAAAACTCAAAGAGAGAATCTCGGAAGAAAATTGGCCATGGACCTGATCCCAAGCTTTTCCACAGAATCCTGGGTTCTCCTGGCTACCAGCCTGGTGCTCCTCTATCTGTGAGTAACTGTCCAGGCTCATGTCCTCTGTAACCTTGGACTTGGGGGGCTGATCAGCCCCCATTTCCCTTATCTGTTTTGAAGATGAAAAGAGTTAACGAAGGGGAAGTTGCTTAATCGTTGGGTGCTACAAACACATGCGGGGTTATTATTGATCTGACCCAGAACTGTTGACGGAGCATCTGCCTCCAATTTCTGTAGCTCAGAGGGTTTATTGACTCCTTATTTTTTCCTGGGCTGATCTTCTGATTGACTACCAATATGGACCTAGACTGATCAACCAGAATTCGGCAGAGACTATTTATAACCAACAGGTCCCTGGGCAGTGGGGTCCTGAACCATTTCCCAAGGTCTGGGGATCCTGGAGGCAGAAGGAAGTGTCTTCAGGTTTTTTCTCATTATCTTCACCTTCTAGGCTCTGTGTTTACTACAAGAGACATGTAGGAGGACTGGCCCCTGTGTCTCTCAGGTGGCTCCTACTCCCCTCCCTCCTACCACTGGGCACACATTTCACCTGGTGCACCTAGAATTTCCTAAGGCTGGAGACTGCTCTCCCTGTCTCCCCAGACTCAATTCATCCTTCCTTGCTGTTCCCCTCCCTTGGTTATCCCCCCACAAGAATCAATTCCCCCACCCTGTAATATGCAGAACTACGTATCCTTAAATGAAAAATCTTTAGAGCAGAGGAGACCTGGCAGAAATCTTGAAATTGTATTCTTTTCTTTCACCTTTTCCTTGCAGTGGCTGGGAGGGCTAGCATCAGTATAGAGATTTCTTTCCCCCCTGATATGTAATCTGCTAGCAGCCTGCAAAGACACAAGCCCCAAAAGCCAATTTGGATTTTAAATATGTTTTCCCTTTAAGTTACAGTACAGGAATATGAATCAAAACCATCCAGCAGAGGATTCCTTTCAAAAGTGGGATCCTGGTATCATGGAGCAGGTTGGGAGAGGAGTTATTTTGACATGTGGGTAGGGAAGGCCCCTCCGTGTCACATTTGACCTCTGCTTCCTTCTCACTTTCTGAGAGTAGGAAATCATGAACACAGGTACAAACATAGGAAATATAAATCTAGTTTTAAATTATTGGAAGAAATGTTAGGGTATCTGGGTATTTTGGCAACATATTTTCTGACTGATGACATTTTAGAGTTAATTAATGTGGATTAATTTCATTCTATTTAATACTAGGTTTTTTATTGAGATAAGACTATTTCCAGCATGTACTTTCTGAAGGATAAAAGAGGGCTTTTGGTTCAGTATTTGTGGCTAGAAAAGTGCATAAATAACTACACGTTTGTAGAATAAAGTGAGGAATATGAATCTAGGGTACAAATATATACTTCTATAATGTAGATTGTATACATGTTATTAAATAGCCCTGCCCAACAGGTTCTTTTAATCTCTCAGTGTAGGTGAGTAAGCGAGACTGTGAGCCGGTGATGATATGAGAGTCATCCAGGTATGAGTCAGGATGAAGAGGAAGTATATTCCTCATCCTTTGGAGCAGCGATTGTCCTCAGTCCTGGTCCCACATGGGCAGCAGGGTTAGCGTCTCATCTGCTTGAAGCATGGAGATAAGGATACCATCTAAATAACTCTGTGTGTGGTGTGCCTGGCCATAGGACTGTCACTAGGTACAGTCACAACTGGACAAAGACCACTGTAGCCTTAGAGACACTGGCGCAACCAAGAGTCAGTAGCTGTAGAGTAGACAATGCTCTACTTATGCCAACACAATGTAAACATAAGAAAAAAGATTGGCTTTATTGATAGCCCCTTCATTTGTACCAAAAGCCTCATTACTCTACCAAAAAGAGGGAAACTGGAAAGGAACTGAGTAATTCACCCAGCCCACCGTCTGCCTTGACCTGGAACCATATGAGTTTAGACACTAGACTAGATCTTTCCTTGGGGACCAGTGTTGCTGACACATTCACTCAATTGCTTGGCCTCACCTGAGAGTTCATGTCACACATTGAAAGTTCAGAAGCAGAAATTGGTTTGATTGATTTGCCATGGTTGTGATGGCAAAGGAAGGATCTGGTTGGGACTAAGTGAGACCTCCCCTGTTTCTCACAGTCAGTGATCACATTTCCATCAACTGTTCTGGAGGAAGGATGCAAACGCCCAGCTGGGCCTGGTTGAGGTGCCTCTGATGGGTCCTTCAAACACAGGTCCTTTCATGCTATTTTTTGATTTTATTTTATTACATATTATAAGATTTGCTGGATTAATACAGAATATTTGGAACCTATACTGCCTTAAAGGCTAATCTCCAAAGAAGAAGAGACAAGGTCTTAATTCCACTCTCTGGAACATTTTATGGTTACTCATTTTATGTTGCATTATGCATCTTTTGCTATCAACAGGAGGATACCTGAATTTTGGAAGGCCCCCTACTGTTTTGCTGAAAGCACTTGTAGGGCATGTTGTACCATAAAACATTGCATATTTTTCAGCCATACTTTCCTAATTTGCCTCTACAGAGTAAGTCTTGTAAGGCTAGCAACTTCATGGTTAAAATGGCGCCAGCAGCTTCTTCCCTCACCCCCACTTCTTCTTCCATTCTGCCATCTCTCAGTAACACTAGAGTTGGAAGGCTTGCAAGGATCCAGAACCCTCAGTTATGGGATTCTACACATGACACATGAAAGATGAGTTGCAGGCAGGCCTGAAATAGGGAACACCAACCTTAGTGGGTTTCTGAGACAGTTAATGCACGGAAACAATAAACTACCTGCTTTGTGACTGACTATCTTGAACAATGAGTGTCCCTGGCACCGTGCTTATCAGGTGAGTATTGCAGGTTGGAGAACCAGGTGCCATGAGAGGTAGAACAGTGTGGAAATGGATTCTTTAGTCATTAGTTCCTTTATATAGTATCATTCAGAGAACATATGGGTCAATCACCCTTGTCTTTAGCTCAAGTCATCCAAACTGCCTGACAACAGAGACTTGGGTGAGACTGAAAGATGCTCAAAATTCTACGAGGCCAATGGAAGCCTTGAACACAGTCTTCACTCTATTGAAATAAGAACCCTGGCTGCTCCAAGGCCTGTATGAAGACAGATTGAAGAAGGACCAAATCCTAAAATGGGGCCAGGCATAGGGGAAGGAAAAGCATAAAAGTCTTCGAGCCAAGTGTAAGAACAATGCCACAGTTTACTCTCAGTCAGTCTGTGTTATTGAGTGGATGTAGTTATGCAAAATCTCATGGGAGCAGAAAAAAGTTATTCCTCTTCTGAGAATCTCTAAATCATGGGAGAGTCAAATTACTACATGGAAATGAATAAATTCCCTGTAAGAATTCCAGCCTGAACCTCTCAGGAGCCCTCAAGTTTGGAAACAGTTGTCATGTATTCACTCTAGGATTGGGAACATGGGGATTTCAGCTGCTTTTAGCTACTCATCGTTACTCTTTGTGGGTCTCACAGTGGAGGTGGGAAAGGAGATGATGAGTGAATGTAATTATTGCTGTTGGAGTTGCTGTTATTTATCACCTCCACGTTACCTCCTTCTCTTGACTGTCCCAGTTCTGAGTCAGGGACTGGCCAGCCCCAGCACCTATTCCACAATCCCAGTGATCTGATCTCTCTTTCACTTTATAGGTATGGGACCTATACTCATGGACTTTTTAAGAAGCTGGGAATTCCTGGGCCGACACCTCTGCCTTTTTTGGGAAATATTCTAAGCTACCATAAAGTAAGTGTTGTTGGAGCTTCGAGTTTTGCTTTTTTTTTTTTTTTGGTGAGGAAGACTGGCCCTGAGCTAGCATCTGTTTCCGCTCTTCCTCTTTTTGCTTGAACAGATTGTCGCTGAGCCAACATCTGTGGCAATCCTTCTCCACTTTGTATGTGGGACGCTGCCATAGCATGGCTTGATGAGCAGCGTGTAGGTCTCCACCCGGGATCCGAACCCATGAACCCCAGGGCTGCCAAAGCAGAGTGTGTAATCTTATCCACTACACCACCAGGCCAGCTGCCTCTTTTGCTTTTTATGGTTGAAAATCCCAGCTTAGTTCCATAGTAACAATGCCCCTGCTCAGGAGGAATTTCTGAGCTTTCCCTCTTTCCAGAAATGTTGTCATAGTCCCCACCCAACACATGGCTAAGTTTACCCCAGGGCTCTGTTGTCAACTGTTAGAAGTCTCAGGTTTTGCTTCAGTTGGACAGCCCAGCTCTCTGGCTCATTCAGCGTGGGACTTGATGATCCAACTTGTGAGCATTGTGAAGAGGATTGCCAGATGCAGATTCCCAGGAAGGCACAATCACACTCAGTATTTGGAGAAAATAATGAAAGGGGTTCCCAATAGTCGCTCATTAAGTGTGTACACTAGAGTCAGATTTTCCTGGTTATAGCATAAGTTCTGGGTAGCTGTTTTTTTCTCTCCTTCCTCCTGGGTAGTATTTTGTTTGTTTGTTTGTTTTTTGATAAGGAATATTCTCCATGACCTAACATATATTGCTAATCTTCCTCTTTTTGCTGAGGAATATTCTCCCTGAGCTAAAATCTATTACCAGTCTTCCTCTTTTGTATGTGAGTCACCACCACAGCATGGTGACTGACAGATGAGTGGTGTAGGTCCTCACCTGGAAACCTCTCAGGCCACCGAAGTGGAGCACGCCAAACTTAACCACTAGGACAGTGGGACTGGCTCCCTTCTGGGTAGTTTTTAACTTCAGTTTAAAGGTAGCCCCAGTATTCACTGTCGGGAATTTTGCGCATACTTGAATTCTCTCAGGAACTGCTAAACTCTTGCAGTTCCATTGCTTTATTCCCCGTTTTGCTACCCGTGACATCTTTTGGGATTTGAGAGATGGAACAAGAGCTTTCTGCTTTACTTCTCTTCCTTCAGAGGAGGTGCCCTATGGGTGAGTTTGAACAGGGAGCGCATATGCTGAGACCAGATGGTGGTTGTCAATGGACTTCAGATATTTAACCACTAGTTGAGCTGTGTGTTTTTTATAAAACAAATGCAGAGTCACTTATACAACATCACTAGAAGGGAGGTGATTGGGCAACATTTAAAAAATTTAATATAACTGAATGCTATATACTATGTGACACACGGGCTGTGAGTTTTGGTGGCACCATTGTGGTTAACCCACCTCTCATCCCTCTCCCAGGGCCTGGCCCCTGGGTGGAAGGTTTCAAGTTCACGTCCAGACTGCAAACAGGCAGAGCCTTGCATGTAGGCTGGTCTTTGCCTAGACTTCCTTTCCCACAGACCGGAGGCTTTTTTCTTAAATTCCAGTTCTCCCAACTGAGGCCTTCAGTGCCTAGCTACTGCCTAAGAACTTTCGTATATTTTTCCCTCTGAAAAAGCAATTATTTCCATTCTACCTTTCTCAGATCAGGTCCTTAGTGGATGCACCCCAAGATCCACATTTCTAGGACCTTTTTTTGTATAGTCAAAGTATCACAACTCAAACTTAGTGACGGGAGTTTTTTTCAAGTTATAGAAGTGAAATCTCAGAGCAAGTGTTTTAATTTGCTCTGTCCTGTGTGGAGTGGTGGCTTCTCCCCGTCTTTTCCATGTTGAGCAGGAAAACTGGAAGACAGGTCCACTTTGTTATTCATTCATTCACTCACTAACTCTCTCACTCAACAGATGTGCCTTAGACTTATTTAGATCTGCTATCCTAAAAGAGGTCACTGATGTGTTAAACTTCCTAAGTCTGCCAGAATTCTAGAGAGGGCTCATGAGATAAATGACAAGGATGATTAACTAGGAGATCAAAGAGTGTGTAGGCCCCTGTCACTTTCCCTCAGCTTCAGTTTTCTCACATGTCCATGGAGGTCACAGTTCAGAGGGTTATTTGATTTCAGAGACAACACATGCACAAGGGAAAACACTTTAGAAAGAGGAGTGACTTAGTATCCATAGACATGGGAAAGTCATTCAGTATGTACAATACGTGGAGAATATTCAAAATTAAGTTCTCCATTTCAGATATCTCCTCTATTTTCTCTTCTTTTCCCTAAGACATCTCTGAATAAGAGCTACCTCTCACTGCCAGTGAAAGACAGTTAGACTGATTTCATGGGATTCCAGTAATTTCTGTGCCAATTATAGGTAGGGTTCAATATATTTCGATTAGTAATCTAATTTTGTTTCTCCTTGCAGGGTTCTTGGAATTTTGACAAGAAATGTTTTCAAAAGTATGGAAAAATGTTTGGGTGAGTATTCTGGAAACTTTCATCAGATAGACGTTGTTATGATGATGCCCTCACTGTATGGAAGGCAATCTCAGTCCAGAGCCTCTTTTAGAAATTTTAGAAATAGGGCAGTGAAATTATTCAGAATCCTACTAACACTTTTTGAGCATTCAAATCTCTTTCCATCTGTAGACACATTTTTACGTATTTGTGATCAGTATGTCTACAGTTTTCATCTAATATTATGTCATATGCATTTGTCATGTTTTTGATAGATCTTCAAAATTATAATCTTTCATGACTGAGTGGGTGGACTTTCCTTAATTATTTATTATTTTGTTCCTAGAAAATTTACTTACCTTCAATTATTTACTAACCTAACTTTCTTTTATAATGAAACATTTTAGACATAGAAAAAATGACAGAGAATGGTACAGGAAATACCCATGTACACACCACCTAGACTTAGCAAATGTTCTAATATTATTACCCACCATCATCCCTAGGAGTATAGATTCTGTAACATCAGGATGAAAGTCTGGACTTTTAGGTGTGGCTCCAGCTGTAAAATCCAGCTTGTTCAATGCAATCAGCTCTGCTTTCCTAACAGGTTTTACGATGGTAGACAGCCTGTGTTGGCTATCACAGATCCAGACATGATCAAAACAGTACTAGTGAAAGAATGTTATTCTGTCTTCACAAACCGGCAGGTAGGCATCTATTTCTTTTAATTTAAAATTTAATTTACTTATTAAGTTTGTATTTAGAAATAATTATAGATTCGCAGGAAGTTGCCAACAATAAAATATAGGGAGGTGCCATGTCATGTGCCCTTCGTCCTTCTTCTGCCAGTGGTAATAACTTGCATAACTATAGTACAGTATCAAAGGAGGACTTTGACATTGATAACATCCACTGAGCTTATTCAGATTTCATCAGTTTTATGTGCACTCATTTGTGTGTCTGTGCGTGTGTGTGTGTATGTTGCTCTATGAAAATTTATCACGTACGTAGATTTGTATAATGACCACCACAATCAAGATACAGAACTGTTCCATCAACACAAGGCTCTCTCTTACTATTCTTTTATTGTTATGGGCTGTAGCTTGTCTTTTCTTCTTATCAGGGTCTTTAGCAGAGCAAACATTTTTTATTCTGATGAGGCCAATTTATCCATTTTTCCTTATTTGGGTTGTGCCTTTGGTGTCAAGTCTGAAAACTCTTCATCTAGCACGAAGTCTCAAAGAATTCTACTTATTTTCTAAATATTATATAGTTTTATGTTTTGCATTTAAGTGAATGATCCATTTTGTTTTAATTTTTCTATAATGTGTGAAGTTAGGTCAAGGTTCTTTTTTTTTTTTTATTTTTGGCCTATGGATGTCTAATTGCTCCAGCACTGTTTGTGGAAATACTATCTTTCCCCTGTTGAATAGCTTTTGGACTATTGTCAAAAATCAGTTGGACCTATTCGTGTGAGTCTATTTCTCACTGTTCATTGATCTGTGGGTCTATCCCTCCATCAATACCACACAATTTTGATTACTGTAGCTACAGAGGAAATCTTAACTTCGGGCATGTAGAATGATTCCTTCCATTTTATTTTTTTTTTCCAGAATTGTTTTAGCTATTCTAGGTCTTTGCCTTTCCATACAAATTTAGAATAAGCTTATCCACGTGTACAAAAAAATTGCTGAGACTTTCATAACATCTACAGATCAGTTTTGGGAAAATCTATATCTTTACTAGGTCAAGACTTTCAATCCGTGAACACAGAATGTCTCTATTTATTTAGGTTTTCTTTTATTCCTTTCATCAACATTTTGCAGTTCTCAGCATCGAGATTCCGTACATGTTTTGTTAGATTTGCACGTAACGTGTTTCATTTTCTTTGGAGTGATTTTAAATGGTATTGTGTTTTTAATGGGTTTTCACATTTTCATTGTTATTATGTAGAAGTGTGGCTGATTTTTGTGTGTTGATCTTGTATCAACAACCTTGCTGAGCTCATTTATTAGTTCTAGAGATTTTTCTTTTTATATTCCTTGAGATTTTCTACATTGACAGTGATGTCACCTGAAAATAGAGACACTTCTGTTTTTTCATCTTCAATCTGTATGCCTTTTATTTCCTTTTCTTGTCTTACTGCACTAGCTAGGACTTCCAGTATGATGTTGAATAAGAATGGTGAGAGTGGATATTTTTCCCTTTCTCCTTTTTTAGGAGGAAGCATTTATTCTTTCACAATTTAAAATTTTATATTTATTTTGGACAAATAAAAAATGTATATCTTTAAGGTGTACAATGTGCTGTTTTGATATAGGAATACATTGTGAAATGATTACCACAAATGAATTAACATGGCCATCACCTCCCATAGTTACCTTTTCTTGTGTGTCTATTAACACTTAAGATCTATTCTCAAATGTCAAGTATACAACACAGTATTATAAACTATGGTCACCATGGTGTACATTAGGTCTCCAGAACTTATTTATCTTATAACTGAAAGTTTGTACCTTTTGAGCAACACCTCCCATCCCCCCTTCCCTGGCTCCCATAACCACCCTTCTACTTTCTGCTACTATCAGTTTAACTTTTCTCTTTTAGATTCCACACACGAGTGAGATCATGTGGTATTTATCCTTCTGGGTCTGACAATTTTTTTACCATATTGTCCTCCAGCTTCATTCATGTTTTCACAAATGGAAGGATTTCTTTCTTTTTTGAGGCTGAATAATATTCCACTGTATGTGTGTGTGTGTGTGTGTCTATCTATCTATATATATACACACTGTATTGTATTCTATACTGTATTCTGAATATGACTATATACTTACATTTACCAGTGAGTTTTATACTTTCATATGATTCATGTTACTAGTTAGCATCCTTTCTTTTCAGCTTGAAGAACTCCCTTCAGCCTTTCTTGTAACGCAGGTCTAGTGGTGATGAACTCTTTCTGCTTTTATTTGTCTGGAAATGTCTTTATCTCTCTCTCATTTCTGAAGGATCACTTTTAAAGGTAAAGTATTCTTGTTTAGTAGTTTTTTTCTTCCAGCACCTGAATATATTCTTTCAGCTTATCCTGGGCTTCAAGGTTTCTGCTGAGAAATCCACTGATAGCCATATGTGGGTTCCTTTGTAGCTCTCGCTCTTGGTCACATTTTAGTTCAGTGTTTGTATTCTTCACCTTTATTTTTTTTTATTTTTTTTTTTATTGGTTTATAACATTGTAAAAATTTCAGGTGTACATCATTGTACTTCTGTTTCTGCATGGACTACATCATGTTCACCACCAAAATACTAATTACAACCACACACATGTACCAAATTATCCCTTTCACCCTCCTCCCTCCCCCCTTCCCCTCTGGTAACCACCAATCCAATCTCTGTCCCTATGTGTTTGTTTATTGTTGTTATTATCTACTACTTAATCAAGGAAATCATACGGTATTTGACCTTCTCCCTCTGACTTATTTCACTTTGCATTATACCCTCAATGTCCATCCATGTTGTCACAAATGCCTGGATTTCATCGTTTCTTATGGCTGAGTAGTATTCCATTGTGTATATATACCACATCTTCTTTATCCATTCGTCCCTTGATGGGCACTTAGGTTGCTACCAAGTCTTGGCTATTGTGAATAATGCTGCAATGAACACAGGGGTGCATGTACCTTTGCAAATTGGTGTTTTCAAGTTCTTTGGATAAATACCCAACAGTGGAATAGCTGGATCATATGGTAGTTCTATTCTTGATTTTTTGAGGAATCTCCATACTGTTTTCCATAGTGGCTGCACCAGTTTGCACTCCCACCAGCAGTGTATGAGAGTTCCCTTCTCTCCACATCCTCTCCAACACATATTGTTTCCTGTCTTGTTAATTATAGCCATTCTGACGGGCGTGAGGTGATATCTCATTGTAGTTTTAATTTGCATTTCCCTGATAGTTAGTAATTTTGAACATCTTTTCATGTGTCTGTTGGCCATCTGTATATCTTCTTTGGAGAAATGTCTGTTCAGGTCTTTTGCCCATTTTTTAATTGGGTTGTTAGTTTTTTTGTTGTTGAGATGCATGAGTTCTTTATATATTTTGGAGATTAAGCCCTTATCAGATGTATGGTTTGCAAATATCTTCTCCCAATTGTTAGGTTGTCTTTTCATTTTGTTGATGGTTTCCTTTGCTGTGCAGAAGCTTTTTAGTTTGATGTAGTGCCATTTGTTTATTTTTTCTATTGTTTCTCTTGCCCTGTCAGATGTGGTGTTTGAAAAGATGTTGCTAAGACCGATGTCGAAGAGCGTACTGCCTATGCTTTCTTCTAGAAATTTCATAGTTTCAGGTCTTACATTCAAGTCTTTAATCCATTCGGAGTTAATTTTTGTGCATGGTGTAAGGTAAGGGTCTACTTTCATTTTTTTGCATGTGGCTATCCAGTTTTCCCAACACCATTTGTTGAAGAGACTTTCTTTTCCCCTTTGTATAAAAATCACATGATCATCTCAATAGATGCAGAGAAAGCATTTGACAAGATACAGCATCCATTTATGATAAAAACTGAATAAAATGTGTATAGAAGGAAAGTACCTCAACATAATAAAGACCATATATGAGAAACCCACAGCTAATATCATCCTCAATGGTGAAAAACTGAAAGCTATCCCTCTAAGAACAGGAACCAGACAAGGATGCCCACTGTCACCACTCCTATTTAACATAGTATTGGAAGTCCTAGCCAGAGCAATCAGGCAAGAGAAAGAAATAAAAGGGATCCAAATTGGAAAGGAAGAAGTGAAACTGTCACTATTTGCAGGTGACATGACTTTATATATAGAAAACCCTAAAGAATCCACCAGAAAACTTTTAGAAGTAATAAATGAATATGGTAAAGTTGCAGGATACAAAATCAACATACAAAAATCAGTTGCATTTCTGTACACTAACAACGAAGTAGCAGAAAGAGAAATTAAGAATACCATTCCATTTACAATTGCAACAAAAAGAATAAAATACCTAGGAATAAACTTAACCAAAGAGGTGAAAGATCTGTACACCGAAAACTATAAAACATTTCTGAAAGAAATTGAAGAAGACACAAAGAAATGGAAAGACATTCTGTGCTCTTGGATTGGAAGAATTAACATAGTTAAGATGTCCATACTTCCTAAAGCCATCTATAGATTCAATGCAATCCCTATCAAAGTTCCAACAACATTTTTCACAGAAATAGAACAAAGAATCCTAAAATTTATATGGAACAACAAAAGACCCCGAACAGCTAAAGGAATCCTGAGAAAAAAGAACAAAGCTGGAGGTATCACACTCCCTGATTTCAAAATATACTACAAAGCTATAGTAACTAAAACACCATGGTACTGGCACAAAAACAGACACACAGATCAATGGAATAGAATTGAAAGCCCAGAAATAAACCCACACATCTATGGACAGCTAATCTTTGACAAAGGAGCCAAGAACATACAATGGGGAAAAGAAAGTCTATTCTTCACCTTTAAAATTTCTTTTTGGATCTTTTGTTTTGTTTTGTTTTATATCTCTTTGTTGAACTTACTTTGCTTTTGTAATATTTTTCTGATTTTATTAAATTGTTTATCTGTGTTCTCTTACAGCTCTCTGTGCTCCTTTAGAACAGTTATTTCAAATTTTTTTCTCAGAAAATTTGTGGATCTCCATCTCTTTGGGGTTGGTTACTGGAGGTTTGCTGTGTTCCTTTGGTGTTGTTATGTGTCCCTGATTCTTTGTGATCCCTGTAGTCTTTCAGTGGTGTCTATGCGTTTAAAGAAGCAGTCATCTCTTCCAGACTTTATGAACTACCTTCAGTAAGGAAACAACTTTGTATGTTGGGGCACACTGTAGTGTGCTGTGGCCCTCAGTCTAGTGGTGCTGGGTGCCAAGTGTGGGGCTGTGTTGTGGCTCTATATGCAGGGGGGAATTGTTGGCTTAGGCAGCTTGGGTTCAAGACATCACCAACTGCATGATCCTCGGCAGCAAGCAGTGTGGAGGGTCCACAGTGGCTGCAACGGCTGTTGAGATCTTCAGCTGCACCTCCAGGTCTAGTAGTAAGGGACTGAGGCAGGTGGCAGTGGTGGCCACACACTCATCTGTGGGGGCTGAGTGCAGGCACATGTACTGGAGGGGGCTGGTGACTGGAGTTGAGGCTGGCAGTGTGCAGGTGGGTGGCTGCTGGGGTGAGCTGTGGCCACGTGCAGTGAAGTCCACTGACAGGAGTCAGGACTGGCTCCAGGCACACGAAAAGCTGCAGGGCCCTGGGCTGTTGTTATTCACACGCCCAGACAAAGAAGCTGGGCTGGCTGCTGGCGTGGATCCCAGGGCTCAGGGAGTCATTGATGGCTCTGGCTAGGGCAGCTCTGGCAGGGAGAAGTAGGGCAGGGCAGGAGTCATACAGCTGGAGTCTGTGAATATGAAAACCTGTGGGGCTATCGGCAGCAAATCTGCAGGGAGTCTGTAGCCTCTTTGCTGGCTGTTGGTTTCCTCAGCAGCAGAGTTTTCTGAAATCTTCTTCAGAGCAGGCCACAGAGAACCATGATTACTCCCACCACATGGCTGCTACTGGCAGTTCCTGCCCTTCTTTGCTCCTAGCTGTCTTAAGTTGTGTCCGCTATGCCAGTCTCTGGGTGGGGTGAAACCAAAGCAGGTCATTAGTACAGTCTCCTGTAATGCTGGGGAAACTTGTCACTTGCACTGCTGTCCTATTCCCAGCAAGAAGATGTCTCTCAGGCTGAGTGCCCTCTTGGTGCTGAGCAGTGCTGGCCAGGGGCATGGGATGATGCAGGCAAGATGAAACTATTTTCCCTACACATTTTGCAGTTATTCTCAGGTTCTTTGCTCCACTGTGTTGCTGAAGCATCTTAAGTAGACTCTTGAGCTCTCCTAGACCTATTTTCACTTGTGGATGGCTGTCTAATTGATGTTCTTTGAGAAGTGATGCAGGCTGGAGTCCTACTCAGCCAACTTAGTGAAGTCACTCCAGTCTTTCATCATTAAGTGAGATGTTAGCTGTAGTTTTTTTAGATGGTCCCTACGAAGTTGGGGATGTTTCCCTCTCTTCCTAGTTTCTGAACTTTTATCGTGAATAGGTGTGGAGATATCCATTTTAAAACAAATATAGTTTTGGAAGATGAAAGAAGTCTCAAGGATGTTGGCTTGGTAGGCCAGTCTTAAGCTGAGAAATAGGATTATCTCTTTTCCTTTCTACCCTGGAGGAAAAATATAATACCAAGAGAGTTGCACGTGATTGTACAATTTCTGCAGAATAGCAAATAGATTACTAGTCTTTTAAGTATTAACTACTATTTTTTAAATTTTATTTATTTATTTTTTCCCCCAAAGCCCCAGTAGATAGTCGTATGTCATAGATGCACGTCCTTCTAGTTGCTCTACGTGGGACACGGCCTCAGCATGGCGGGAGAAGTGGTGCGTCGGTGTGCGCCCGGGATCCGAACCCAGGCTGCCAGCAGCGGAGAGCATGCGCTTAACTGCTAAGCCATGGGGCCGGCCCAAACTACTATTTTTTAAAAGTTGCCATTCAGGACATCCTTTTTTCAAGTTGCTTTTGCCATAGATATATATAAAGACAGAACCGGCCTGAGCAACATACAGTTTTCCAAGGCTATCTGGCTATCTGTCATCAATCCCTTTCTACTCTGAGCAGCCCTGGAGGATGTACTAGGTCTTATTCTTGTCTATTCCCCTGGAAGAACAGTTTCCCTACCACAGGGGTTATTTGAATTTAAAAGGAGATTGGAATATAAAGGCTGGAAACAACATCAGTTGGCTAGATGTCTCCTCCACCCTCAATGGAAACTAGGCATTTGGAATAAATATTTATTGAGCATCCATCATAGGGTCCGCTACTAAGTAGACAGTCACTAAATATTTGTTGAATAATTGATGCCAATTTGTCAAATTTTCCACAATTGCTGAGACCTCCAAAACTCAAGTAGGGCAACATGTCTTTTGCTTTTGAGTCCAGCCTTTTGGTCCAGTGGGATTTATGAAAAATGCCATCGCTCTGGCTATGGATGAACAATGGAAGAGAATACGTATGTTGCTGTCTCCAACTTTCACCAGTGGAAAGCTCAAGGAGGTAAAGAAATTAACAGCACTTTTAATTAGAAACTTAAGGAAAGCACCTGGGGCCAGGTAGAAAATAAGATCGTAGTCTCTTCTCAAGGAGTATTTTGCCGAATTTGAACTTCCTGGAAATGGTGTTTTATCTTTATGTCCTAGAAGAGACATTATAAGATGCAGTATGAAATGTCACGTACTGTTCCATGCTTGCTAAAGCCAGGCCCTTGTAGGACTCGGGTCTCTGCATTTCACTGTGGGTGGTGTTATGTATTGTGTCTAGATGTTCCCCATCATTGGCCAGTATGCAGACGTGTTGGTGAGTAACCTGAGGAAGGCAGCAGAGAAAGGCAAGCTCATCACCTTGAATGAGTAAGTAGGAGTGCGCCTACTGGGATTCTGAGCTCTGTCACGAGATCCTCTAGCTGCCTGACATGGAGCTAAAACTCCCACTGTTGAGTTACTCTAGTGACCAAACAGAAGTAGGCGTGTGGTGTTACAACTTCAGTGGACCACCCAAGAAGAGATGGCTCACCCAAGAAGGCAGGACAACCAGGAGAGAAAGGGTCTTCTTACCTGTGTACATGAGCCGGGATTAATTTATCTGCTTAATTTTCCCCTTGGATATTTTGGAAGACAAAAATACATAGTTTAGAAAGAAGAAACATAACCGCACTAAAGTTTTCCATGTAGAGGGTATGTAATGGTGGGAGGGGAAGGCATTTGGTACATACTGGCGGGAAGTAGGAGGGGCAGGAAAGTCACAGTGTGGAACTTGGAACAACTTAAACCCCTTCATGATTTTGCTAAGGATATCAGCAAAATATTAACATTAAATCTTACCGCCACTTCTCCTTCCTTCTGTCTCTAAGAGAGAAGGCCCTGTACAGGCTACTGGTAGAGTGACCATATCATCTGTTGTCTAAAGTGGGATATTTTTAATTATGCAGGAACAACAGGTGTAAACTGGGATCGTCCTGGGAAAACAGGGGACATATGATCACTTAGCTATGGGATCACCTAAATCAATGTTGGAGTGCTCTATTATTATTTTCTAACTAGGAGCATTCTTAGTTTTTATATTTACAGAAATGAGTCAGCCCTCAGGGCAACCTGAGATCACTGGAGTTGAGGAGGACTGGGTCTTTCAAGAGCCTTAGCAGGGGTGTAGAGAAGGAGGGCTGACATTCCTGGCAACTCAGAACAGGGTGCTGCTGTTCTGTAATGTGCTAAAGAGGAATCTGCTCTCAGCATAGATACTGTGGTGAGGCAAAACCCAGATCAATGTCATCTTTCTTGACTCCCCTAGAATGAATTAGCTATTCCACCCTCTGTCCTGCTGAAATACAGTGCTCATATAGGTACTATTGCCCATACTCAAAACACACTATTTTAATTTTTCTGATTATGGGTCTCTCTCCCTCTATGACTCAGCTCCTTCAGCTCAGAGGAGGGTGTAACATGACTTAGTGTCCCCATCACCACTAATACAGGGCCTCTGCATCAATGGAACCTGATAAACACCTCAAGTGTGAGTGTGACTGTAGCATAGACTCTTCAGATGATGCAGCAGAAGGTTCTGATGGTGTGTGGCTCTTTACTTGTCTTGCCTGGGCATATGACTTTACGTGCACTTCTTGCTGCATGTGTTGGAAAAGGAGAGTAAAGAGGTGATGATGTTAATTTTCCATGTCTTTCTTTTTCTACTCAGCATCTTTGGGGCCTACAGCATGGATGTGATTACTAGCACATCATTTGGAGTGAACATCGATTCCCTCAACAACCCACAAGATCCCTTTGTGGAAAATGCCAAGACGCTCTTAAGATCTGATTTCTTCAATCCATTCTTTCTCTTAATAAGTATGTGGACTACCATTTTTCTTTTCCTTCATTCCTTCCTTCCTTTGTTCCCTCCTTCCTTCCTTCCTCTTTCCTTCTCCCACCCTCCTTCTCTTTTTTTTCCTTCCTTCCTTCTTTCTTTCTGTAACAGCATTCCTGATTTATAATTCACATTGATATATAATTCACGTATATTTCACCAATTTAAAATGTACAGTCCAATTGTTTTTACATCCTACGTATCCACCCACAGATGAATGGGTAAAGAAAATGCATTATAAACGTACAATGGAATGCTTTTCAGCCATAAAAATGATAGAAATACTGCCATTGCAACAACATGGATGGACCTTAAGGGCATTATGCTAAGTGAAATAAGTTATACAGAGAAAGACAAATACTGGATGATCTCACTTATGTGTTGACTGTAAAACAAAAACAAAAACCAAAACAAAACAAGGGACCAAACTCATAGAGAAAAGAAATCAGATTTGTGATTACCAGAGGCATGTGTTGGAGTGGACGAATCGGAAGAAGGTAGTCAAATGGTAGAATCTTTTGGTTATAAGATAAACAAGTACTGGGAATGTAATGTACAACAAAATGTCTGTAGCTAACACTGCTGTATGGTATATTTGTAAGTTGCTAGAGAGTAGATCCTAAAGTTCTCATCACAAGGGAAAATTTTTTGTGTGTGACTATAAGAGGTGATGGATGTTAATGACACTTATTGTGCTAATCTTTTCATAATATGTGTATATGAAGTCATTATCTTGTACTTCTTAAACTTATACAGTACTGCATGTCAATTATAGTTCAATTAAACTGAGAAAAAAGATTTTTATTACTCTCAAATATGTGTTCAACTATCACTACAGTCAATCATTAGAACATTTTTGTCAACAAGATACCCTGTACATTTTAACCAACCCCTCTCTCCCCTTAGTCCTAAGGAACCACCAATTTACTTTCTGTCTCTATAGATTTACCTAGCTTGGATATTTCATACAGATGGAATCAGACAATATGTGGTCTTTTGTGGCTGACTTTCTTTTTCTGGCGTAATATTTTCAAGGTTCATCCATGTTGTAGCACATATCAGTGCTTCATTTCTTTTTATGTTCTAATGATTACTTAGGATTTTCTATACACAAGATCGTGTTATCTGGTAATAGAGATGGTTTTATTTCTTTATTTCCTATATAGATATCTTTTATTTCTTTTTTTCGCCCCATTCCTCTGGCTAGAACCTCTAGTACAATGGTGAAGAGAAGTGGTGAGAGGCATCCTTGTCTTGCTCTTAAGCTTAGGGGAAAGCATCCAGTCTTTCACTGTTAAGTGTGGTGTTAGCTATGTTTTTTTTTCTTAGATTCTCTTTATCAAGTTAAGGAAATTTCCTTCTATTCCTAGTTGGTTGAGTGTTTTTAACACCAAAGCATTTTATGAAATGCTTTTTCTGCATCTATTGAGATGATCATGTGGTTGTTGTTTTTTATTCTATCTATATGGTGTATTACACAACCTTGCATTCCTGAAATAAACCCCATTGGTTAAGGTGTATACTTCTTTTTATTTGTTGCTGGATTCAGTTTGCTAGTATTTTGTTGAGGATTTGTGCAATCATGTTCATAAAATATGTTGGTCTGTAGTTTTTTTTTTTTTTCCTGTGATGTCTGTTTCTGATTTTAGTATCAAGGTGATACTGTCCCTGTAGAATGAGTTTGGAAATGTTCCCTCCTCTCCTATTTTATGGAAGAGTTTGTGAAAAATTGATGTTAATTCTTTTTTAAATAATTGGTAGAATTCCCCATTAAACCATTTGGATCTGAGCTTTTCTTTGTGGGTAGGTTCTTGATTACTAACTCAACCTTTTTACTTGTTATAGGTTTATTTAGATTGTCTTTTTTCAAGTGAGGTCACATTGCTTTATAACATTATATAAATTTCAGGTGTACGTCCTTATATTTTGACTTCTGTATAGACTGCATCACTCTCATCACCAAAAGTCTAGTTGCCATCTGTCAGCATACACATGTGCCCCCTTACACCTTTTGCCTTCCCCCCGCCCTGTTCCCCTCGGGTGACCATCACAGATTGTATTTCTTTTTGAGTCAGTTACTGTAGTTTGTGTCTCTCATGGAAACTGTCTATTTCATCTAAATTATTGCATTTTTTGGTGTACAATTGTTTATAGTATTCCTTTATTGTTCTTTTTATTTTATTTTACATTTTTGAGGAAGATTGGCCCTGAGCTAACATCTGTGCTAATCTTACTCCACTTTATATGTGGTTCACTGCCACAGTGTGGGTGATGAGTGGTGCAGGTCCACGCATGGGATCCGAACACATGAACCTGGGCTGCTGAAGCGGAGTTGCTGAAATTAACCACCATGCCATGGGGCCGGACCCCTGTTTTTGGTTTTTTAATGTCAATACTAATGTCCCCTCTTTCATTTCTGATGCTTATAAGTTGAATCTCTCCTTTTTTCTTGGTCAGTCTAGCTAAAGGTGTTTTCAAAGAATCAGCTTTCAGTTTCAATGACTTTCTCTATTGTTTTTTATTTTCTGTTTCATTAGTTTCTGCTCTTGTTTTTATTATTTACTTCTGCTTGCTTTAAGTTTCATTTGCTCTTCCTTTTTCATTATGTTAACGTGGAAAGTTAAGTTATTGGTGTGAGATCTTTGTTCTTTTTAAATATGGACATTTATAGCCATAAATTTCTCTCTGAGAACTGCTTTTGCTACATCCCGTAAGTTTTGCTATATCGTGTCTTCATTTTTATATATCTCCAAGTAATTTCTACTACTGTTTTAATTTCTTCTTTGATTCATTGGTTATTTAGGAGTATATTGTTTCATTGCCACATATTTGTGAATTTCCCAATTTTCTTTCTGTTATTGATTTCTGATTTTATTTCATTGCAGTTAAAAGACATCATGTATTATTTCTATCTGGTGTTGTATTTCCTGAACTGCACAATTAATTAAAGTAGCAGACGTGGGTCTGGGTTATCCAAAGAAACTCTAGTCCAGTGTATAAACGTCTAAGAGGTCAAGAAATGCAATCTGTTCCTTTGGTCACCCCAAAGATGCTGAAGGCCACCAACCTCACTGCTGTAGTGATGGCCTTTAAGTGTGGACTTACCCTTGCTCAACCATTGGCTTGGAATTCTGAGCAAAGATGATAGAGCGAATGGCTCCTGGTTGAGAAGCCTGTTGTCTTTTACTCTTCTGATTGGTAGAGGAAATTATAATTTCTCCAGGTAAAATTTACATTTTAATTGTGCTTTCTTTTTGTCTTTTTCCCTACAGTATTCTTTCCATTTCTTACACCAGTTCTTGAAGTATTAAATATCTCTATGTTTCCAAGAAGTGTTATGGATTTTTTCATAAAATCTGTAAAAAGGATGAAAGAAAGTCGCCTCAAAGATAAGGAAAAGGTAAAATCTGGTGGTTGTTACATGTGGGTGTTCAGCTTTCATATTTATTGAGCTGTATACATATGATTTGTGCACTTCACTTTAATTTTTTTCAGGTGGAAGAGATCTCTAGGATTTAGAGCAGGAGACTTCTGCCATCGTGGGGGAAATGAAGAAGGTGGAGGTTTGGGAGGGAGATAAGAAAATGAGTCAGAGGACAATGTTTAAAATTTAATAATAGGCATGACAATTACTATGTCACTGCATAAATATTGTTGAGGCAAATCTTCACTACTTCCCTCCAATCAATTGTCAAAGGATAAACATTTCTATTTAAAAATTATTTTACTGGTATTATAATTTGCCCAGATCTTAGAGTGGAAGGAATCATTTCAATTCCAAGCCTCTTATTTTACATGTTCCTCAGTGGAAGCTCCCATTAGGCTACCTGTAGAGTGTAGTCTGTGTTAAATTGGTGTCCTCTCATAGTCTGGAGTGGGCAGGAGTCTTATCTGGCATTGAGGCTGCAAGCTGGCTAACCCAGCTTTGCCTTCATGAGGTCTGGCGACCAGCACAAGAATGTCTGCAGTCAAGGGGACAGGGCTGAGTACTCCCAGAATGTGAGTGAAGACTGTGTAGTGTTCTGGGAAGGTGGAGCATTTGAAGACGTTCAGAGAAATACTGCTGGTGAACTCTACAAATGTCAGGGATTTGATATGGGGCCATTAATTAAAAATTAATGTTGAAGAAAAAAAGGAATTGAAGTTAGGGACTTCTTTCTGAGCAAGAAGGTATGACAGGAGAGTGGGCAGGCAACTCTTTGGCCAAGAAGCTGTGTTCAAAATCCAGAGAAACTGAAAGTCAGAGAGAGTGAGAACCAAAAATCAGTTGGAATTTGTGGCTGGATTTTTCTTAGGGAAACATCTTGCTCTTCAAGATTTGTAGCTGGGGGTTTCTGTTCATTGATGACTCAGGCAACAATAGTCAAACTTCTGGACTTAAATGGGCCATATTCTCAGGAAAGAGGTTAAGTACTGCATTCCTGATTTATGTATCACTTCACTAGTAAGTGTCTATCATTGAAATGTGTCTGTCTCCTTTCAACAGCGAGTGGATTTTCTTCAGCTGATGATTAACTCCCAGAATTCCAAAGAACTGGACACCCATAAAGGTAACCTAGGAGTGTGTCAGAGGGCCACTGTGGGAAAGCTCAGAGGGAGAGGATGCTTCTGAAAACTTGCAGAAAGTTTTTTCAGACGGATGAGAGTTTAAGCCAAATTGAAGAAAGACACATGTTCCTATATAAATGGTAACCAGAGGCACTTTCTAGAAAGGTACAGGCAAAATTTTTTTCAAATCTTGAAGAGCAACCATAAACAGGTATTTCATGCCCCAAAGTCAGTCAGTGGTCTGTGGATCACCTACATCAGAACCTCTGGGGAGCTTGTTTCCATGTCAATTCGCAGGCCTCATCCAGACCCGGTGATTAGAACCTCCACCTGGACATTTGCATCAAGGCATCGTCACAGAAGACACATTGCCCCAGTGTTGGTGACCTTAACTTGGAGAATTGTTTAAAGTTGTGTTCACTAGCTTAATCTAGCATCAAGTTTTATTTTTCCCTTTCTATTAATATGTAATCTCTGAGGGAAGCCTTTGAGACTGTGTAAATATTTTGTACCTCTTCAAATTTCGCCCTACTAGTTTTGTCATCCATTGATGGTTTTAGATTGAAGCTATTATTCCTATGATGGTTGCAAAATGATGACTTTCCAATTTCATCATTTATTCTACATTTATGAGTTGATGTTCCATTGTATGGAGAGCTTTCCATTCTCTCTCATTTATTTATTTGTTTACATATTTATATCAATATGATCTCACACATTACTAATTTACTCTTTTATATCATTCTTTATTTTGATGCTCAAATTCTCTCAGATTTGTCCATTGGCAGCCCTTTCAAATGGGCTCCTGTGTCCTATTATTTTTCTTCTTCCTTTTTTAATTTTAGTTTTTCAATAGACTTATTTAGAGCAGTTTTAGATTCACAGCAATATTGAGTGCAAGGTACAGATATTTACCCTATACCCCTTTCCCCCAATTATACACTGTCTCCCCCACTATAGAAATCCCTACCAGAGTGGTACATTTGTCACAATCAATGAACCTACCTTGACACATTATCACCCAAAGTCCATAGTTTACTTTAGTGTTCAATCCTGGTATTGTACTTTCTATGGGTTGTGACAAATGTATAAAGATATATATTCATCATTACAGTATGCAGATTATCCTGCATCTTTTCACATATTTTTCCTGACCACTAGCTTGCTTTCTGATTGAAGACATTCCTGGTTTCTCTTCTATTTCTCTTGATGAGCCCTGGAATCCACCATTTCTCCAAGGAGCTCTGGTTGCTTTTAGTGAGAAATGGTATTCAGAAACCCAACTCTGGAATGTAGGAGTGCTCATTGCTAGTAGGGTTTCTTTGTTTCTAGATCCTCTCAGAGGACAAAGTTAAAACCATCAAATATATTTACACAGAAGTGATAAACATAAATAATTCTATATCTACCCACAACAAGTGATGTAAACATGATCTGTATCTCTCTCTGTAAAAAAGGCTCTGATTTATAGTTTATTTCCATGAGATGAATCCTTCCATATGGTTAATTTAAAGCTATCAAGAGTTTGACAACCATCTCACCGAATTCCAGAATATTTAACAAGTCGTCCTAGAAAGCAGGGATGATCTGAGTCTAACACACTGATATAAATATATCTATATCTATGTCTACTATCTATCTGTCTATCTTTCTATCTATCTATCTATCTATCTATCTATCTATCTATCTATCTATTATCTATCTATCAATTATCTATCTATCTCTCTCTCTCTCTCTCTCTCTATCTATCTATCTATCTATCTATCTATCTATCTATCTATCTTACTATATGGTCCAATACAACTTTCTGTGTTGAAGTTAATATTCTGTATCTGCCCTGTTCAATACAGTAAGCACTAGACACATGTGGCTATTGAACACTTTACATGTGGACAGTGCCACTAAAATCCTGAATCTTATATCGTATTTAAACTTAAGTAATTAAAATTTAAACGTAAATAGACACATGTGGCTACCATTTTGTACACCATCACAACTCAAAATGTTGAGTATCATGAGACTCATGCTAACCGGGGGGGACCATTTGATACTTGAATTTACACACAGCAGCATCACAGAAGTCATCATTGGGATATCAGTACTCTGTAGACCTTTCTTACACTCATTTTTTAGTGTTTTAGTTGTGAATTATGTGGCTGGAGCAGGTACCAACCATGTTTATTTCAGTGCTCTAAGTATCTAAAGGTCCTAATCTAGTCCCAAGCAAATAGTTTAGAGTGTGACTATGCTTAGTTTCTTCCAGGAGAAATTAAAAATGGAGGCCAACTTAGAAACACAAGGGTATTTGCTGACCATAAAGCTGGGCAAGGTCAGGATGCATATGTTGAGGAAGATTCAGGCCATGATGGAATAAGCATTGGTGTTGCTCTCACTGGACCCTATTTTTTACATTTCATGCAGGTCAATGCCATTCTTTATTCTGCTATTTAATGCTACTGATCAGACTAGGGTCAATCACCACTCTTCTAGCATTTGTCTGTCTCTGTAAATATCTGGGATCTTCCATTTGAAGACTTGTGCCTCAGGTCCTCCATTACCTGATGACTCTCATGGTACAATCCAAGCTGCTCAAGATACGTTGTGCACACCAACCACCACATCTTGTGAAAGTACAGATTTTGATTGGATAGTTCTAGAGTGGGCATTGAGATTTGCATTTCAAATGAGCTCCCAGATACTGCTGATGCTGCTGGTCCATGGACCACACTTTGAGTAGCAAGAGTTTATCTATAGGCCAATATTATTCTCTTAAATTCCCTTAAAGATGTTAAGGGAAAGTTCCTTTAATTTTCTCTACAATTAAGCCTTAGTATTGCACAATCTCTTAAAATATTTCAAGCTACATTTTAGCTAGAGTAATTGAAGTTGTTCCTGGGGGTAATGCTATTCCACAGTACTTGTAGCTAAAGTACTTTTAGGATTCTCCATGGGACATGCTGAACACTGTATATGTTAGACAGAAATTCTGTCTCTTACATTACACAGCTGTGTTCATGGAGATGGTGGCATAACCAGGAGGAGATGTCCAAGAATAGTACGAACCTCGGGAAAAATGGAATTAAGACAATTTTTGCCTTCTTCTGTTCTCTCAGATAAACATCAGAGTGTAAACCACTCTCAGTTTGACTCTGAACTGCTATTCTATATTTTTTTCCCTCGGGTTTTGGGAGTTTTATTTGGATTTATCTTCATCTAAACTGTGATGTTTTACATTGACCTGCTTTACCTAAAATGTCTTTCCTCTCCTTTTAGCTCTGTCTGATCTGGAGCTTGTGGCCCAATCTATTATCTTTATTATTGCTGGCTATGAGACCACTAGCAGTTCTCTTTCCTTCCTTATGTATCTTTTGGCCACTCACCCTGATGTCCAGCAGAAGCTGCAGGAGGAGATTGATGCGACTTTTCCCAATAAGGTGAGTGGATGATACCTGGAGTGAGAAGGAGAAGGTGAATTATTAGCAAGAATGTCTCCTTAATACTACCTATGAGAATTTTTCAAAAAACATAAACATCAATTCTTTCGCCCACTCTATTTAACATGATGTAAAGAGACAAAAACAAAGGGAGAAACCTAGGCAATGCGTGATACTCACATAAATGAGATCTTTGAAAATATTGCAGGTCCTGACATATCTGTTATCTTTTACCACGACATTGTCACGTAAAAATCACAAAATCTCAGTGACATCTACCAATCAGCATTTATTGCTCAAGTGTCCAGGTAGTTATCTCTGTTGATATTGGCTGGACTTGCTTTGGTCTGGCTATTGGCTGGTCCAGGCTGGCCTTGGCTAAGCTGGCTGGGTTTACTCAGATCCACATGTCTCTCATGTTCCAGAAAACCAGCCTGGGTGTGCCCTTCTCAGGTCAACAGCAGAGGGCAAGAGCAAGAAGCCCAGTCATATGGGTGTCTTTCAAAACTGTGCTTGCATCACACTTACCCAACATTCCATTGGTCCAAGGCAAGCCACCTGGCCAAGTCCAGAGTCAGAATGGAAGGACACTACAAAGTTAGATGGCAAAGGGCATGGACACAGGAAAGGGTGAAGAATTGGACCATTAGTGAAGTCTACTACCCATGGAAAACTTTGCAGACTAGGAGAGACTGGTGTACAGGGAGTGCATGGGGTAGGAAATGGAAGACATGACTCTGAGTCTTGACTGTGGTTTTCGACAAGTCTGAGGACCTTTCTGAGTCTTAGGTCCTTCAGATATAAGGCAAGAAAACATTTTAGGGCCTACCCAAATTATATATTATCTTTTTTCTCTGGTAAAGCCCCTATTGGGATTCTTTTGTTTGCAATATGATGAAAAGGTCACTTAGAGACAGAGACTAGCTAAACGTTGTGTTCTCCCTTTTTAATAATAATAAGAATTACAAGGACAATAACAACATGAGTAGCTAACATTTGGTTATTACTAAATGTGTCTCTTCTAAATGCTTTCTATTTATAAAGGAATTAATCTTCCTAAAATTCTATGTTAGTCAGGATAGGGTAGGTTTAGCCTCAGTAACAGATTATCCCTAAAATCTCAGTAGCTTTGCATAGCGAAGTTTTACTTCTAACTGACATTTACATGTGCAAGTGGATGTAGTGGAGGGTGGGAGTGGGACTCTCTGCTCCACAGAGTTACTAAGGGTACAGGCTATGAGGCTCCACCTCCTTGTACCTGATTATCTGGACCATGAGGACTTTCTGTTGGCTGGGGAATAAAGTATTAGAGTGTTGCACATAGCTTTTTAAAGTTCGGTCCCCGAGGTGACATACATCACCTCGGCTCACAGCTTGTTCCCAAAGCTGATTTCCCCTAGGTTCATTGGGCTGAGAAATGTGTGAGAGGACATGGATGTTAGGTAATCAGTGAATGTCTCTGTCAAACAGTCCTATGAAGTGTCTACTCTAATTATCTCCGTGGAACATATCAGAAAACTGAGCTACAGTGAGACGAAATAACATCCACACACTAGTCATATAACTAGTGGTGAAGAAGCCAAGCTATGATCCAGGGTGTCTGGCTCCAGTGTGAAACTCTTAACCTCTACAATATTGCCTCTTTAATATAATACCAGGTGATAGCCACATATTGTCTACACAGTTTTCAGATCTCTTCCCAAACTGGATTTCTTTGTAATGAGAAGAGACATGGCCTCTGTGGCTGGAGTGGCTTGTTTCGATCCTCAGAGCTTACAGTCCGATCCTGAAGCAGCAACTAGGAGACTTCCAGCATCAGAGGATAGGGCTGAGAGTGGGGTTCTGACCCTCTTTATAACTTTCCCTAGAAATTAAATTGAAAGTGCTGAGGTAGCATCCAGTCTTACCTTTCTTTTTTCATATTTTGTTTAGAAAGGAACTAGTTTCTCCCCAAGTTATTCAGAGTTCTTTTTTTTTTTTTTTATAATACAGTGTTTCTCTCCAAATTACATATATACAAAGTAAAAAGTTAGCAAGTAGGATTTTTCAACTAAAAAACTTTTTGTTGAATAGGCAATTTGCTCTTCTGTACATTCTCTTTCCTTGTTACTGATGTGTGGCCTCTGTTTTGAAAGAAAAAAGTGACTTTGGCATATTTAACTTAAGACTAAGAGTCATAGTCTATTAGTCACATTTGTTCACATGAGAAAGAGAAGCCACTACATGTAATGTGAGGGATTTCAGACCCTATTTAGGGGATTGTCCCAATGGTCTCCTATATTCCTGGGAGTCCATGCTACTCCATGTATCTCAATGGGCCATTGAGCAGGTCATAGGACATGATAGATATTAAAATGTCTGTAAATGCTAAGGTCCTTTATTAATATGATTTATTCTTTTGTACTCCTAACATTTCAATAGTACTGCAGAGACTGAGGGAAAAGTTGATCCCAAATCTCAATTTATCAAAACCTGTTTCTTTCTTCCCAGGCACCTCCCACATACGATGCTCTGGTACAGATGGAGTATCTTGACATGGTGTTCAACGAATCTCTCAGATTATTTCCAATTGTTAGTAGACTACAGAGGGTCTGTAAGAAAGATGTGGAAATCAATGGGGTGTTCATTCCCAAAGGGACACTGGTGATGGTGCCCACATTTGCTCTTCACCGAGCCTCGGAGTTCTGGCCAGAGCCTGAGGAGTTCCGTCCTGAAAGGTACAGGGCCCTTGGGAAAGAGAACCCACCCTGATAAGGACAAGGTAGAGCATCTTTTGACATTTCTTAGTATAGATGACAAATGCATGATTATACAATCATTTATTTGTACATCTTTTTATTTCTGGCATTTTTTTTTAGTAGAAGAGTGGTCATTGTTGTCAAAATTTTACATACTGTAGACTAGAAAATATAAAATTATAGCTATCCACCTTGTCAATAGATTAGGATAGGTCTCATTAACAATGTGATATATCCTTATGCACTTTTTTCTATTCATAATTGGAAGTTAAGAAATTAAAATGGGAGACCAGCCCCATGGTGTAGTGGTTAAGTTCAGCATGCTCTGATTTGGTGGCCTGGGTTCGTAGGTTCTCATCCTGGGCGTGAACCTACACCACTCACCAGCCATGCTGTGTGGCGACCCACATATAAAGTGGAGGAAGATTGGCCCCAATGATAGCTGAGGGCTAATCTTCCTCAGAAAAAAAAATTGCATTGATATATTTTTTTGCCTTTGAACTCCTTACTTTACTTACCAATAAACTATAGAAAACATCCTATATTACTGTATATATATACAAAGTATATATATTTGTGTGTGATTGCATGCATTTGTCATCATTTACTGAAGCACTCTCTGATTTTGGGAATATAGGCTCATTTTTCCTTTACATTTTTCTATGCTGTTCCCTTCAGCTCTCCTAATTTACCACCCACATTCCCACATTCTGTTTTTTCAAACATTTCTGCTGTTGCCTCTAGCATTACTGTGAGGGTGAGGTAATGACCTGAGAGGTCCTCATCCTGATGGTTTAAGCAGCCTCATTGAGGACGAATGTGAGCACAGGTCCCCCGTGCTGTCTGTGGCTGCAGTCCTGTGCCAGGTACCTTCCACTCTCAGTATTTGGTGACCCTTCCAATGGGATTCCTCTGCTGTCTAGACTCTGAGACATCCTCCTGTGAGGGATCTTGAGCATGCTTTTCTGGGAACTCAGAGCCAAGGCCTGATTTTGGGCACAGCTTGAACTCTGGAAAGAGCTGACACTTTCACATTTACTGTATTGGTGAGCACAATTTAGAATGAAGTTTTTAGGACACTAGCTGGTATCTAGACTTTTATTAACTCCTGAATATAAGCTCCCTGATGGCAGGGACCTTGTCTTGCTGGTGTTGTTAATGCTGGCATAACATCTACACATAGTATTTGTTGAAAGAATAAGTTACAGTTGACCAAGTGCTCTGTTTTCTGGACCAGAGGACCTCTGTGGTTCTTCCAAGCTCTGCAATTCCCCTCCTGTAGTTTCGCAAGCATAAAGCCAGAGAACACTCACTGTATTTCGCTTTTATTCATTCAGTCATCAAACAGAGAGTGAGTGCTTACTGTGTGTCAGGGACTGGGACAGGCAGTGAGAAATCCAAATGTTAAAAAATGCCTATTATGAAGGAAGCAACCTAAGTGCCCATCAAGGGACGAATGGATAAAAAAGATGTGGGATATATACACAATGGAATACTACTCAGCCATAAGAAACAATGAAATCCAGCCATTTGTGACAACATGGATGGACATTGAGGGTATTATGCAAAGCGAAATAAGTCAGAGGGAGAAGGTCAAATACCATATGATTTCCTTCATTAAGTAGTGGATAATAACACCAATAAACACACACATAGAGACAGAGATTGGATTGGTGGTTATCAGAGGGGAAGGTGGGAGGGGGAAGGGCAAAAGGGATAATTCGGCACGTGTGTGGTGATGGGTTGTAATTAGTATTTGGGCGGTGAACATGATGTAATCTGTGCAGAAATAGAAGTGTAATGATGTACACCTGAAACTTATACAATGTTATAAACCAATGTTACTGCAATAAATAAAAAATTTAAAAAAAATAATAAAAAATAAAGATAAAGTTTACATGAAAAAAAAAGAGTTTTGATATATACACAAGTATATGTGTTTTACGTATACACAAGCATGTCCTATAGACACAAGTCTATGGAATAGTTTTAATGTATCTATATGCGTCCACCAGCTGCCCAACAACCATTAGCCCATGTCAGTTGCATCATCCTCACACACTGCTACCCTTTTCCTGATTCCCATATTATTTTAAGGCATACCATGTATAACTATTCCAGAATGTTCTCCAAAATATAAGTACGCTTTAAAAAGTACATAGCCACAATGCCATTGTCATTTTCCCTAAATCCACAATTTTTCTTCATGTAATCACATATTGAGGAATCAAATTGAATAAAGCATAGGTCTAACCTTCCAGGATTTATAGCTGGTGGAGCTGATAGAGAAGGAAATCAGTGATTATACTATAGTAGAGTAGTATCATATGCTTATGTAAATCATCTGATGTAAGCTATTCTTTGGGTTTGGGAGGGAGAGATAGAGAGAGACACCAGAGAGAAAGAAGGGAGAGGAAGGGAAGAGAAGGGAACATAATTTAAATAATGGGAGGTGTTTTTCTTTTTTCAATAATGGCTTATAGTTTTCAATGTATAGATGTTTCACCTCCTTGGTTAAATTTATTCCTATGTATTTTATTATTTTTCTTGCAATTATAAATGAGATTGTATTCTTGATTTCTCTCTCTGCTAGTTCGTTATTAGTGTATAGAAACACAACTGATTTTTGTATGCTGATTTTGTACTCTACAACTTTGCTGTATTCATTGATTATTCCTAATAGTTTTCTGGTGGATTCTTTAGGGTTTTCTATATATAGAATCACATGATCTGCAAATAGTGAGAGTTTTACTTCTTCCTTTCCAATTTGGATCCCTGTTATTTCTTTTTCTTGCCTAATTGCTCTGGCTAAACTTCCAGTACTATGTTGAATGAGTATGGTAAGAGTGGGTATCCTTGTGTTGTTCCTGTTCTCTGAGAAATATATTTCGAGTTTTCACCATTGAGTGTGATGTTGGCTGTGGGTTTGTCATGTGTGACTTTTATTATGTTGAGATAATTTCCTTCTGTACCCATTTTATTATTATTATTTTTAATCGTAAATGGATGTTGGACCTTGTGAAATGATTTTTCTGCATCTATTGAGATGATCATGTGACTCTTATTCTTCATTTTGTTAATGTGGTGTATCATATCAACTGATTTGTGGATGTTGGACCATCTCTGCGTCTCTGGAATAAATCCCAGTTGATCATGATGTATGATCCTTGTAATGTAGTGTTCTATTCAATTTCCTAATATTTTGTTGAGGACTTTTGCATATATGTTCATCAATGATATTGGTCTATAATTTTTGTTTTTTGTGTTGTCTTTGTCTGGTTTTGGTATCAGGGTAATGTTGGCCTTGTAAAATGAGTTGGGAAGCATCCTGACCTCTTCCATTTTTTGGGGCTTTTGAGAGGATAGGTATTAAATGTTCTTGGAATGTTGGTAGAATTCACTAGAGACTCCATCTCCTCCTGGAGTTTTGTTTTTTGGGAGGTCTTTCATTACTGTTTCAATCTCTTTACTTGTGATTGGTCTATTCAGATTCTCTATTTATTCTTGATTCAATTTTGGAGGGTTGTATGATGCTCAGAATTCATCCATTTCTTCTTGTTTATCTGATTTATAGGTGTATGACTTTTCATAGTGTCCTCTTATAATTCTTTGTATTTATGTGAAGTCTGTTGTAATTTCTCCTCTTTCATTTCTGATTTTATTTATTTTCATCCTCTTTCTTTCTTCTTAATGAGTCTGGGTAAGGGTTTGTCAATTTTATTTATCTTTTCAATGAACCAGCTCTTATGTTCATTGCACCTTTCTATTATTTTTAATCTTTATTTAATTTACTTCTGCTCTAATTTTTATTATTTCCTTCATTCTACTGACTTGGGGCTTTGTTTCTTCTTTTTCTACTTCTTTTAGGTATAGTGTAAGCTTATTTATTGGAGATTTTTCTCGTTTCTTCAGGTAGGCCTGTATTGCTATAAACTTCACTCTTTGTACCTCTCTTACTGCATCCTATAATAATTGGTATGTTGAATTTTCATTTTCATTTGTCTCCATGGGTTTCTTGATTTCTCCTTTGATTTCTTCATAGATCCAATTATTGTTCAGCAGCATGTTATTTAGTCTCTATATGTTTGTGGCTTTCCCAGCTTTTTTCTTATAGTTGATTTCCAGTTTCATAGCATTGTGGTTGGTAAAGATGCTTGATATGATTTCAATCTTCTCAAATTTATGGAGGCTTGCTTTGTTTCCCAACATATGGTCTATCTTTGCGACTATTCCACATGCAATTGAGAATATGTCTTCCACTGTTTTTGGGTGGAATGTTCTTTATATATCTATCAAGTTCATCTTGTCTAGTGTTTCATTTAAGACCACCGTTTCCTTCTTGACTTTGGATGAACTATCCATTGATGTAAGTGGGGTATTAAAATCCCATACTGATATTGTGTTGCTGTCAGTTTCTCACTTTAGGTCTTTAAAAATTACTTTATGTACTTTGGTGTTCCTATATTAGGTGTATATTTACTAATAAATACTAGATCTTTTTGGTGGTTTGTTCCATTTATCATTATATAATGCCCATCCTTGTCTCTTGTTATCTTTTTGGTTTGAAGTCTATTTTGTTTGATATTAGTATGGCTACATCCACGTTTTTTCGTTATCATTTGCTTGGACTATCATCTTCCATCCCTTCACTCTGAGCCTATGTTTGTCTTTAGAGCTGAGATGTGTTTCCTGGAGGAAGCATATTGTTGGGTCTTGGTTTTTAATCCAGCCAGCCACTCTGCAACTTTTAATTGGTGAATTCAATCCATTTACATTTAGAGTGATTATTGATATATGAGGGCTTCATACTGCCATTTTATCTTTTGTTTTCTGCTTGTTCTACATTTCCATTGTTTCTTTCAACTTATATTTCTGTCTTACATTTCAGTTTGGTGGTTTTCTGTGATGTTTTTTTCAGTTTTCTCTTTGTTTATGATTTGTGACTCTGTTCTAATTTTTTGTTTTGTGGTTATCATGAGATTTGTATAAAAGATCCCATAGATTAGGTTGTCCTTTTTCTGATAGCCTCTTATCTCCATTAGCCTATGCAGATTCCCTACAGAAACTCTGTCCTTTTCCTTTTTCCTGACTAGGTTATTGTTGTCACAAATTATTTTTTTTTGTGTTGTGAGTTTGTGACCAAATTGAAGTTGTTATAATTACTTTTGATGTTTTCTTTCCCTTTAGCCTTATGTTATAATTAAGTGTTTACTAACCCATTCTGATATAGAATTCAATTTTATGATTCTGTCTATTTATCTCCTTGCTCAAAGCTTTGTAAACCTCTACTGTTTTGTTTCAGGTAGGAGGGCTCCTTTCAACATTTCTTGTACAGCAGGTCTAGTGGCAATATACTCCCTCAGCTTTTTTTTTTTTTTTTTTTTGTCTGGGAAAACTTTTATTTCTGCATCATATCTGAAGGATAATTTCACTGGATATAGTATCCTTGGCTGATAGTTTTTGTCTTTCATTATGTTGAATTTATAATTCCACTCTCTTCTAGCCTGTAGGGTTTCTGCTGAGGAATGCACTGAAAATCTAATGGGAGTTCCCTTGTTAGTTATTTTCTTCTCTCTTTCTGCCCTTTATATTTTTTCTTTGTCATTGAATTTTCACAGTTTTAGTATTATATGCCTTGGAGAAGGTCTTTTTGGATTGATGTGATTAAGAGTTCTATCAGCTTCATGTACTTGCATGTCCAGTTCCTTTCCCAGGTTTGGGAAGTTCTCAGCTATTATTTCTTTGAGTAAGCTCTTTGCTCCTTTCCACCTTCTCTTCTGGGATACCGATTATCCTTATGTTATTGTTCCTAAATGAGTCAGATATTTCTTGAAGAATTTCTACATTTTTTAAAAAAATATTTGTTCTCTCTCCTTCTCCACCCAAATAATTTCTCAATTACTGTCTTCGAGCTCACTAATTCACTGTTCCATGTGCTCTGCTCTATTTTTAATGTTTTCTACCTTATTTTTCACTCCATTAATTGTGTTTTTTAATCTCCAGAAGTTCTGTTTGTTTTTTTAGTTTCTATCTCTTTGGTGAAGTACTCCTTCTGTTCATTAATTTTATTCTTGAGCTTATTGAACCGTCTTTCTGAATTTTCTTGTAAGTCCTTTAGTTTCGTTATGACAGCTCTTTTGAATTCTCTGTCAGTTAGATGGTAATCTTCTGTGACTTCAAAATTGGTTTCTGGAGAGTTGTCATTCTCTTTCTGTTGTGCCATGTTACTGTAGTTCTTCATGGTGTTTGATGAATTGATCATCTGTCAATGCATTTGTGGTTGTAACATCATTTCTTATTTGGGTAATGCTTTGGTTACTTTGGTTCTGAGCTTCTTGTGGTTGTATTTGAGAGCCTGCAATTTCCTCCCTCCACTGCCTCTGCTAGAGGCATTGTCAGTGCCCTCCTTGTGCCACTTCTGCCTCTGAGGTTGCTGGTGCCTTGCTGCTTATAATGTCACTGCCATCTCAGATGTCACCACCAAGGTAACCAGGCTGCTAGCACTTGTGTTGTTTCCAAGGTCATCTGGGTCTTGTGTTCCTTCACTGGCTCTCCATGGGTTATCCACAGGCTCGGAGGCTGCTGCCCTTTGCACCACTTGCACTGCTGCTCCTGGGTTGTCTGCTGGTGCTGGTTGCATCGGTGCCAAGAGTATCATGTTCACAGGTGTTACTTTTGCTGCTGGGGTTCTGGGGTCCAGTGAACTTGTGTGCAGCTCCTGCCACTGGTGGAGCTGTTGTTTGGGGTGCCACCAGTGGGGGCTGTTTCACCGGTTCGCCTGTGGTTCCTGATACTTCTGGTGACAGATTCACCCTGCCACTATATGTGAGGTGTAGGGGCTCAGCCAGGATAGGATGTTTTTGATGCTCGTTCATGCAGCCTCTGTTCTCTCCCACTAGCTGGTGTGTTTTAAAACTGAGATTAACGTACCCCACTCCAGACAGGAATATCCGAGTTGTGTTACTATCCCTAATGTTGGAAAGACCAGGCTATGACCAGGAGATGGGAGGGGCATGCATCCCGGACGCCCTGGGAGACAGGAAGGGATGCTCATTGGTTTTGCTCTCACACATCTGCTTGCAGGTGTGTGATGTGTAGTGTGTACTTCTTCTGCTCCCCCTGTGCCTGCTGTTTCTGCTCTGCTCATAGTTGCACAAGCTGTGGCACCTGCTATTTCTTCTCCACTCACTGTCCTTGTTCGAAGCTGTGTGCACCGGCATGTGGATACACACCCTGGATTGCTGCTGCCAGCAAGGGCCAGGTGGCTTCTCCCCTAGTTCCACTGCCTCCAGTGGTTCCAGTCCACCCACCTTCAGATATACAAATGTATGGATCTCTTATGCACCCTGTTGTGCTGTGGGGGGAATACTCTGTTGCTCAATGGATGTCTGATTGGTTGTAACTTTGTGGGGAGAGACAAAGGGAACAACTCACTCCACTGTGATGCTGACGACACTCTCCTAGCACTTGTGTTCTTTATGTTTCATTAACTTGTTTTCATCTACTAATGTGGATCCAGGTTCAGTAAGAAGAACAAGGATAGCATAAATCCTTACCTATACCTGCCCTTTGGAACTGGACCTCGCAACTGCATTGGCATGAGGTTCGCTGTTGTGAACGTGAAACTTGCTGTCGTCAGAATGCTGCAGAGCTTCTCCTTTAAACCTTGTAAAGAAACACAGGTCAGACAGTTAACTCTCTGCATTAATAATGTGTTATTATGAGCTTTTTTAACTGGGGGGGAGTCTCTCTCTACATAAATGAAAGAATGTATTCTATTGAAAGAATAATTTACTATTGGTCAGAGAACATATTTGGAACCATCTGTGACCTTAGACCCTTCAGCTCTGGACTGCTAAGTCTGTGGTGTTGTAAAGACACAACTATGAAGGTCATCTAGAGTCAATTCAATGAGCATGGCATGAATATGAGCAGTCCTTTGAACTTGAGCAAAGTTGTAAATTCGACTTCACAGGAAGGATGGGAAATGTTATTCACAAACTTGAAATGCAGCGATTGCCATGTCATGACTTGCGAAGGATGCTCTTCTCCACCAGAACTTACAGAAGCTTTCTGAGAGCAATTTTCAACTACTGTCTATATAATGAAAGCAATGCAGAGGTTTAAAAAATCCTGATGACTAGGTCATCCTAGAAATTCTAAAATAATTCACAAGAGTGGGGCTTAAAGGCACACTTATTGTATCTCCTGTGTAGCCAAAGTTGAGAATCACTGATTTAAAAGGTTTCTGCCAGATGTGCAGGGCTCTTGCAGACTTGGGCCATCCTGGCTATTTGACCTTACAATCCAAGAGTGCTCCTACAGTCAAGTGTGCTCTTTTTATATCCTAGAATTAACTATATGAATGTTCTTCCTGCTCTCCTCCATATTCTATTCTCATCCTTTAAGTCTAAGTTCAGTCTCCAAGCACTTCCATGGAACCTTCCCCATCTAGTCCAGAGCCCATGCTCTCCTCTGCTCAGTTATTGGTTTCTGCATGCTGGTATCATCAGTCGGACCACCTAAATTAATAGATTGTCGTTAAACCATCCAGTTTCATGCTCTGTGTTTTCTTGGTGCCTAAGAATGTCTTTAACTCTAGCTGGTGCCTTACAGTCATCCAGTAAATTCTTAAGGAGTGACTTGAGTTTATTTAGAGCTCTTGGATACAAATTTTGAACAATTTTAACTATAAAAACTTGAATGACATTTGTGTATGTGCATGTTGTACATGTGTGTGTCTGTCTGTAGTGAAAATATATGTATACTATTTTAAATTATAAAATAACAAGGTTTTATGTTTATAGAAAAATCTAGAATCTCTCCTCTGATGAACAAAAAGAACGGTTGCCATTGATTCATATCAAGCAAGGTCTTATATAATAAGGATTATTTCTAGGACTATTACATTTAATATGCAGCTCCTCCGCTTAAATAGGCTCTCTTCATGGGAGAGGAGGATAGAGATCATTTCTGTCTTATTTTTCACTTTAGGGCAATTGTGTGGTAGTCCTGTAAGTGTGTACAAACAGGGGACTCAGTCCTGAGAGAAAGCAGGTCTCTCGCACTCCTGGGGTGGACAGACACATCCTCTAGCTCCCAGTCATCCATAGGCTGGCGCTTCTTACCCTCCATGACAGTTTGCTTGCCTTTCAGTCAACTGAGTCCCAAAGATGAATCTGCTGCTAGTCTCCCTACACTAAAGGAGTGACTGGGTGAGAATAAAGCTAAAATTATCAGCCAAAGACTGTAGGTCAGAAGTTCACCATTTGCAGTACACATGGGATCCAAGAGATAGTAGAAAACAGGCATAATGCTTCCCAAAGACCTTTTCCCATCTTGAATTGGATGGGTTCCACTGGGAGAAGTGACTGGACTCTTTAGAAATCGAGGATGGTCTATACAATTAAAATGTGTAATACCCACTCAGGATTACCTTGCAAGTTCCAACATATGGGAAATTAATTCTATGTGTATTTTAAAAATAGTTTGCTATAATCCCTATGAACCTGGCTTAAATTTTAATAGTTCATTCTTTTTACTTAAAATGATGTCAAAAAGGAACACAAGCCAACATGATTTTGTCTCTGGCCTGGTACAAAGTGGTGCTGCATAGATATTTTTTTGAATGAATGGATGGATGAAAGCTTTATTGTCCAGTATGACACAGCTTATAGATTAAGTATACAGAATCAAAGATATATGATGTTAAACGTAGTTTATATGTTTTTAAAGTATTATTGCCCTAACACGTCACGTCTACTTTGCTTCTGTTATTGGGGAGCTTATCAGTCAGTTCTCATACGCATGTTTACCTGTTGCAGATCCCCCTGAAACTAGGCAGGCGAGAAATTCTTCAACCACAAAAACCCATTGTTCTGAAGGTTGAGTCCAGAGATGGGACAGTGAGTGGAGCCTGACTTTCCCTAAGAACTTCCATTTTGTTGTTGAAGGAAGCGGTATCCCAGAACACCAGAGACCTCAATTTACTTTGTGAGTAAACGCATAATGAAGATAGACTTAACCTGCTGCACTGGATGGATGCCCAGAGATTCTTACATTCATTGCATGTTCTCAGTGTCTGTGTAGAGTATTATATGTTGTTCAATATAAAGGAGGGGCCCAGGAAGTGCCAGATATGTGGACTCAGCTTATCTGGGTCTCACGGGACAAACTCCATCCACCTCCAGAGAGTACCATCTACTCTTCCTAAGCACTGATCAAGAATAAAAGTTTCTTAGCAACTGTATCAACAAACTTTAATGAAAACAAGAATTATTGTGCTGATTGTAGTAGTGACATTTATAATCACATGTTCATTTTGAATCTTCTATGAAATATTATGCTGAGCAAGCCAATAAACATCTCTTTACAAAAGTATTATCTATTGCCTTTGCACACGTTAGGGGGAAACTAGAGACCTGAATCAGTGAGAGCCAGTGGGTAACTATTTTTGACCATCACAATCTCTGGTTGGGTGGTCATTTTGAGAACTCTCATTTGATACTTTAAGATAGATAAGAGTCAAGCCATTGTGACTTTGCCTGTTGCTTAGAAAGTATATTCATAGCTTAATTATCCCTGTTTTGGAGCACATATTTTTTGTAACAGTCAACTGAGGCACTTATTATTACATTATTAGTTTTGATTTAATCTTTTCATCTCATCTCCCCTGACATTTCTGAAAGGCAGGAAACATGTTTTCCTATACCTCTTTGTACTCATCATCAATTCCCAACTGTCTTAACACAATGAAGATCAAATAAAAAATGATTGGTTGGTCTATTTATTGGGCAGAAGGGCTACTAGGTTTCATCAGTGTCAGCTGGTATCAGAAGCTGCACAGGTTCTTCCTTTTCATTTTCTGCCCTTCTTCTCCCTTTCCCTCCTTTTCCCTTCCTGGATAATTTAGTCCTAAAGCCAGTAGATAGGGCACAGCAAGATGGGCAGCCACACATTGGGGATCAGGGGCAGAGACGGGGGTCACAGTGGCTCCAAGTCAGAGCAGAGTATTATGGGGAAGGTATGTATAGGGAGGCACAGCCTGGAATGGGTGTGGGAGACAAGCAGAGAGAGAAGGAGTTCATGCAGATGGGCGGCCTGAGGAGAGCAGCCAGAGCCTAAATAGTGTGTGGAGAACCCAAGTAGGGTGAAGAGGGCATTTGTGAATGCAAAGGGATGGAGTTGGGGTTGGCCACGTGAAGGGGGAGAGATCAAATAAGTTCATATATTAAGGATTATGGAAGCCATATTTCCCAGTTTTGGAGAAGGCAGTCACTGATCCACAAAGAGAGGAGACTGGAATGAACACTGTGAGTCAGAGATTGAATCTTAATGTATCAATGTAAATTCATGCTGTCTACGTAGTTGATGATTTATAGATCGATAGATGTGTGTGTGTGTGTATGTGTGTGTGTGTGTGATTGTGTAGATATAAAAACATATGCCCGTACTTCTCTTCACTGATAATGCCTAGAAAAAGTGACACCCTAATAGCAATGACACACCTCGTGCCCACATCTTGGCTTATAGATACTATGTTTTGCTAAAAGAAACCAAGGATCCTTAGAGAAATCACTGATTTCAAGGCTGGGACATGGAAACTACAAGATGATCCTGAAACATCTTGTTGTGCTGGAATGTAAGAGAATGCTAAAAAGTGATGGTGACATGTCAACAGGATCCGAAGCCAGCCTGGGTGGCTTCCACTGACAAAATCAGAGACAATTTGAGCAACATAATAAAGGATAGTAAGAGATTATGACCCACTGTATAAAGGGAAAACATGAGCACATACAAGTATATCTATATATAAATAAATGGATAAATTGCAATTTGATGAAGATATTTGCACAGTTTCAAAGTGCTACTGCTCAAAATACCCTTTAATTTTAATGGCAAAGGGTAGCTTCACAGTGAAGAAACCTGGCAGATACCCCCTTAATCAAATGATGAGTGAGAGCATCACCAGCAACAGGGTGAATTGATTAAGTGTCACCTGATGCAATGCAGTGAGAACTCAGTGTGACCTCCGAGATAGTCCTGCCAAGGAGGGAAACCTGAAAAAAATCCTGCAATAGTCAGACAAATCCAGACTGAGGAATAGTCTACTCCTCTCCATCCGTGACTGGTTTCTTGTCTTCAAAAGAGTTAAGGCTATGAAAGTCAAAGATTGTGGAAGTGTTCCGTCTGGAACACTAGGAGACTAAAGAGATTTGACATCTAAACATAACACGTGGGGGGCCGGCCCGGTGGCGCAAGCGGTTAGGAGAGTGTGCTCCACTGCGGTGGGCCGGGGTTTGCTGGTTTGGATTCCGGGTGCGCACCGACGCACCGCTTGGCGGCCATGCTGTGGCGGCATCCCATATAAAGTGGAGGACTATGGGCACGGATGTTAGCCCAGGGCCAGTCTTCCTCGGCAAAAAAAGAGGAGGATTGGCAGATGTTAGCATAGGGCTGATCTTCCTCACACACACACACAAAATGTAAACATAACACGTGGGCTGTGTTCTTCTGCTATAAAGGACATTTTTGGGACAACTCGGGGGATTCAATGGGGTGTGAGGGTTAGATGGCAGTAATATAGCAGTGTTAACTTCCCAATTTTAATGGTCGTATTGAGGTAACATAGGAGAACATCTTTTTCATAGGGAATACAGGGGTTATGAAGTATCTGGTCTACAATTTATTCTGAGGTGGTTCAGGAAAACAGTTGTTTGAACAGACTCTTCTGTAAGTTTGTGATTGTTTGCGGGGGACGAGCCACAATGGCACCTTTTGGCTTATCCAGCTCTCCCACTCTCTCAGCTTAGTCTTACTGTATTATTTTAATATCAGGAGGCATCACCACACAGTGATTGAGAAATGGGGGTCTCTGAAGCTGGAGGTCCTGAGTTTTAAATCCCAACTCAGTCCAGGGCTGAGTCTGGACCGGTCAGTGGCTTTGGGCAAATGCTTAAACTCCCAGGTGAAGTGGCTTTAGTTTGGCCAGAGATTGGGGCAGCTGTCAGTTAATAACAGCCAATACTCCCAGCAACTGGGGATGGGTGTGCAGCCCAGTGAAAGGGATCTGGTACCCTCCCACACTACAGACACTTACAAGCACAACCTTGAACAAATTACTTAATACCTTTATACCTTAGTACTTAGAGCCTCAGTGTCCCCATCTGCAAAATAGGGGAATAACACAACACCTAACTCAAGTGTCCATGGAATCAGATGAAGAGTGTGAAGTATTTACGACATAGGCCACTGAGCACACAGTAAGCACTTAATAAATGTCAGCTATTATTTGCATGGATACATTATCTTCAATCCTCAGGGAGCCAATATTGATTTTGAAGTTTGGGCTCTAGCATCATCACCTCCAGCTTCATCTACTATTTTAGAAAATAATTACACCCATCTTTCATGGAGGTTTAAGTGTGAAATAATTGACATCACAGCTGATGCTATTCAATAACTTCCCTAAGAACAAGAAAAACATCCCCATTTTAGGACTGCCTTTGCCATAACAACTAAATAACAACTAAGTGTAGGCAACTTTGGGGGGATGCGTTGAAGTGACTCAAGGGAAATACTCCCACTGCTTTCATATGGGCCCTCACCTGCCCTCCCTTAAAATTGCTTTTCTGGTCCCAGAGTTCTGACAAGTCTCTCTGGTCATGTCCAGGCTGCGCAGAGTCCAGGATACATGTAAAGATAGGATGACACAGGTTGATCCCTTCTTGGCTCAAAGATAGGCACGACCAGGGAATCATTGAGTCAGTGTTGGTTTATTCAGGGATTCACTTCCTCTCCTCGGACAGACTGGCTGAGAACTTCTGCAGAGTGAGGGATGATCTGTGGAACTGATGGGCCCTTATTTGGATGTCTGTTCTTCCATCTTCACTTCTTTAGGCCAAGAATTGTCCTCTTCATGGAATATGGCTTGAAGATGCCAAACGTCCTTATAAGTGTCCTAGTGTAAGTTTGTATATATCCTTGTATCTATTGTTGATGTATCTATGTATCGGTCTATAACTCTCAATCATGTATCTATATTTTCCTATATACCTATCATTTATCAATATTGATCTTTCAATCTATCTTCTGTCTATCTATTCATCTATCCATCTATCTATCCATCCATCGTTCCACCCATCCATCCATCCATCCATCCATCCATCTATCATCTATCTATCTATCTATCTATCTATCTATCTATCTATCTATCTATCATCATCTTTGTATCTATCTAGAATGACAGAAATGACTGAGGAGACTCAGCCCTTCCAGCCCCCAGCTGTCTGAGTCCCTCCAACCCAGACATGTGGGGATAACCTTTGTGATGACCCAGATCCAGACTGTCTGCAACCACTTGAGAGACCCCAAGCAAGAGTTGCCCAACTGAGTCCAGTCAACCCAGATTCATGTGCAAAATAAAGGATCATTACTGTCCCCTCTTTTTGGGTGGTCTCTTATGCCACAATAGGTAATTTGACCATCCTTCCTTCACTTCAGGTAGAGTAAGATGTATAGGACCCAGAGGAGAGATGAGAACTGAGGGAAATGGGAGGAAGAAATGAACCTTTAAGTTACTGTGAATCACTAGAAGCAGCAGTGGCATAGAGTGTCAGCTCAGAGGAAGGAATGCCAAGGTCTAATAGGTGACACTAGGAGTCACATGAACAAAACTGAAGGGAGAGTACTGACTTTATGGGGTACTTATCATGTGCTGGGTGTCCTTGAAACCAAGCCTTTGTGTTCCCACAATACCTTTCAGTAAGGCAATGTTGTGGCTGTAGGCTGTCAAAAGCACCCCCAATGATTCTCTCCTCCTGGCATTCACACACTTGTGTGCTCTCCTCCCACATGAATTGGGCTGACCTGTGAAGCCACTAGGATATTGTGGATTTGATGGTGTGTGACTTCTGGGGCTGAGTCATAAGAGACATAGATGCTTTCACACTGTTTCCTCTTGGATCACTCACTCTGGGGGAAGCTAGCTGCCATGTTATGAGGGCACTACAGTAGCCACATGGCAAAGAACTGAGACCTCCTACCATAATTTGTCCTGATGTTCTAGGCCCATCACTGAGCTACATTTGAAATAGATTACTTAGCCCAGTCCAACTTTCAAATGATGGCAGTCCCTGCCAACAGCGTGGCTGCAATCTCGTGAGAGACTCTGAGTTGTGTCGGGGGAAGAGAGAGAGTCTCCCTTTCCCTTAAGGTTCTTATGGCTGGCCAAATCCAGAGAAGGCAACTTGCCAGCCAGAGTGGCTCCCGGCGACTACGCCAAAACTGTCGGGGGAAGAGGGAGAATCTCCCTCTGCCCTTTTCCTTAAGGTTCTTATGGCTGGCCAAATAATTAACAAGACAGGTTAGCAGGAGAAAATAATACCAAGTTTAATAACATGTATACATGGGAGAAAGCAGGGACGCTGCGTTTCTCAACACAATAGCAGAAATTCTCATCTTAAATACCATGTTCAGCCAATGACAAAGGAGGATGTTGGGGGTGGGGGGAGTCAGTTACAGGAGATTACCACTAAAGCACAGTAAACAAGAGTAAGGTTATTATGCAGATTTAAGGCCTCACCTTCCACACTGATAAATCTCTAGAAATGAGGCCATCCTCCCTCTTCCCAAAACAGAGAGGGAGATACCTTTACAATTGGAGACTTCCCTTATAAATGTAAATGATTGTCTGGCAACTCCTCGCAGGGCCATCCAAAGAATGTGGCCACAGAGACAGAACTTCCGATAAGATGGGCTTGTTGGTGCCTTTTCTATTGTAACCTCTATCCTACATTATCTTTACAGCCATCATGATAGATCTGTTCCAGGAAGGAGCCACCATGTCAAATTCTTTAGGCAGTTAGTAGGGGAGGTCAAATGTCCCTCAGAGAAAACAATCAAGGTAAAGAGATATATTTTAGGATGGCCAAATCTTGATCTCCCACAGTTGGACCCACTCAGCAAAGTCACTTCTGAATTCCTTACCCACAGAATCTGAGATAATAAAATTGTGGTTTTAAGTCACTAAGTTTTAGGGTAATTTGTTACAGAACAAACAGTAACTAACACAGAGACAGAGGAGCTGAGACATCATCTTGGGTGGCTGCAGCAGAGAACTCTGAAGACTGTCCAGGGACGTGACTGTCAGCTGAACTTGCTGGGCCAGGGAGGGAGTTAGTGTTAGTGATGGTGTGTGTGTGTGTGTGTGTGTGTGTGTGTGTGTGTGTGTTTACAGGGGTATGTACACACACGTGATGGGGTAGGGTGCCAGCAGTTGTCCTGAAGGGAGGAATAAAGATTACTGCTGTCAATAGAGTGTAGTGGTTGAGAAGGCAGGCTTTCCCTGGATTCATTAACTAGCTCTGCCACTTATAAGCTGGGGGACCTAGTTATTTAACCTTGGTGAGCCTCAGTTTCCTCTTCTTTGAGCAGTGATGATAATAGCACCTAGTTCCTGGGGTGATTCGGAGGGTTAAGAAAGTTAATACATTTGAGACTCTGAGAATGATTCTAGGTGTGTGGTGACCCAGAAAGAGTGCTGGCCATTGTTATTAAGATTCATACTCTGGAGCTGCAGAAGTGATGGAAACAGCTCTATTTGTCACAGATCAATTTGCTGGAGAGTCAATTTGCTGAATGACTCAGTCACTGGATTCCTGAGGATACTGAGTGAGGTTTCAGTTCTTCCCCCACCCCCGACCTGTGACACTGCGCTGTGAGGTGAAGAAGTGGTTTTTCCTGTAAACACACTTTGCTATTTTTATTCTGGACTTGTGTCCTGCCTTGACATGTGCCCCACCTCCTGCATTGTCCCTTTCTTGGGCCCAGCCTGCTACCCCCATTCTATGGGCATCTTGGTGCATTGGTTGGCTTTCCCTCAAAACCACTTTACTGTATTCTCTATTTTTGTGGGCTTACGTCTCTGTCTCTGACAGAGAAATGGCAGTGACAGAATATCTAGGTCTTAGTGTCTTATGGTTTAGATGAATTGACTTATCTTGAATTGACTTCAGGTGAACTGTCAGAAGCAGGCACTGGGCTTACAACCAGCCACTGCAAGTGTCATTGGTCCCATGGTCCTGACCACATTTGCCCAAATCTTGACCCTCCCTATCCCAGTGACTTACAAGTGGCTTGCATCGTTGCACCCATGACTCTTGTGTTATGCCATGAGAACTGGTACTAATGATTAATTAATTGGTCTATTTACAGAGGGATGTGACCTCTGTACTCCTCATCTCACTAAAATTTAAAGTATTTGTGTAAAGTGGTGATGATTCCTTCATTCATGTATTCATTCAAAATCGCCATCCAACTATTGCACTCTTAGGCCCCAGGAATAAAGAAATGAATAAATTGAAGTTTGTACACAGGAGGATCACACAATTTAATTAGAGAGACAAACACATAATTATTGAATAGTCAGTGTGCCCCCAGACACCCTGTTCTCTGGCCCATGAGGGAAGGAGAAGGGATCTGTATTAATTTGCTAGGGCTGCCATAGCTAAGTATGACATACTGGGTGGCTTAAAGAACATAAATTTATTCTAGAGGCTGTTACTCCAAGATATACGTGTCAGCAGGGTTGATTCCTTCTGAGGCCTCTCTGATTGGCTTGCACATGGCCATCTTCTCCCTGGTCTTCACATTGTCTTCCCTCTGTGCATGTCTGTGTCCTAATCTTCTCTACTTGTAAGAATCCAGTGAAATAGGATTAGGACCCACCCATATGACCTCATTTAATCTTTTATACCTTTTTAGAGATCCTATTTCCAACTACAGTCACATTCTGAGGTGCTGGAGGTTAGGACTTCAATGTGTAAGTGTGAAGGGGACACAATTCAGCCTATAGTAGGAACTGAGGAGAGTCTGTGGGCCTGCAGGTGGCTGTCACAGGAAGGGTCAGGGGACCCACAGCATGAATGTGCACTCTCATCAAGGCTGGTGGAGAGTGGGGCTGGGACCTGGATGTCAGTGAGAACGACCCAGGTCAGCAAGAGTGACTCTCAGGGCTGATAGAATCAGGAATGCAGCAGTGAATACTAGAGGAGAATATTCACTCTGCAGAACAAGTACAGGGAGCATGTGCGACTTTCAAGGCCAAGGGGGAGGATCTGAGCCCACTTTCCCATTCCCATAAGTTATACCCCGGAGCATCTTGATCTCATCCTAAGAGGAGCAGAAGAAGAAGGAAGTGGATCAGAGAGACTAAACTCAGAAATCTCGTTACCTAAGTGAGTTCAAGAAGTTGTTTTCTGGTAACAAGAAATTCTCCCTCCCCAGTCCCACCCCTGGTCTCATGGGGATGATGATCTCAATTATGAAAAGGTAAAAAGCCACATTTCCTTAGAGCTTATGTGTGCAGTTTCAAAAGCACTATACCTCTCATTTCTGCAGTTGGTATCATAACAGAGTTGACTGATGAACAAAGATGAAATGAAAGAAGCAGAGAGTTGGAAGGAGTCTCAGTGTTTGAGCACAAGGCTTTAATTTTACAGATTTCTCATTTAATCCTCCTAACAGCCCTCTGAGGGAACTGAGGCAGAGAGAAGTTAATGACTTGCCTAAGGTGAGGGAACTGGATAAGCTGGAGCCCTCCAGACCTGTGGCCTTAACCATTATGCTGTGCTGTTTCCAAACAACCTCATTAGTGCCATTGCTGGGATGGAGCCCAGGAGGACTACAAAGGACAGGGGTGGCCTTGAGGCTAATGTTGGCCCCACTGGTGTCCTCTCAAGGCCTAGAATGCTGCCAATCACGTAATAGGCCTTCAGTAAATTATCCCGTGGCTGTTTGTGAACCATGTATTGCAAACACCTGTAGATTCCCACTGGCACCACTCGTCCTCTGGCTCTTGGGGATTTCCCAACCTCTGCTATCAGGAGGTTGATCTGAACCTCAAACACCCTGGGAGGTCAGCAGAGAATCCTTGTCCAGTCTTCTGTTTATACCCACAGACATTTCCTGAGCACCACTCTGGGTCAGGTACGAGATGCACACAGTTTGGTGGGAAATCATCAGACCTGTGAACAGATGGATTTGATATGGCCGGAGGTCGCCCTGGTGCTTTGGGACACAGAGAAGAAGTACTTGTCTCCAGAAGGGGTGGGAGGAGGTGACACCTGATCTGGGGCTTTAAAAATTTATTAAAAAAAATCAAATTTATAGATGTACATGATTGGAAAAGCCGAAGAGTCCTATGAGGTTTATAAGAAAACTAGGGGCACCTTCTCTACCTGGTCTCCCCTCTGATTTTTCCCTCCAGAATCTACTTTCAACCTATTTAGCAATATCTTCTGGTGTTTACAGCTTTGTCAGTAAATGACATGCTTATACTACTGTTTCTTGATTGCTCTGGAAGTTGAGAGTTTAGGTTTCTGATATCCCCCTTGGCTCACACCCACTTCCTGCCTTCCCAAAACAGGGATAGGATTTGGATTCCTATTGGGTGTCTGCATCAATATGACTTAAGTACCTATTATTCACAGGTGAGCCACACTCACTTTTATGTTTTCATTTCTTTTCTTGACAACTTTCATCTTTCTTGGAATAGATAGTTCCTTTTTATGATTTGCTGAGTTTTCTCTGTTCCTAGCATCCATTTTCTGGAAGAAAGGTAACTCCACTCTCCAAGCTGAAGCCCTTGTGAGGCTCTCTCCTTGCTTCAGTCCAGGCTGCTTGCTCCTGTGGCTTCTGCAGAGCCATAGATTCGGGCATTCCCTTCACCTCTCTGCTGCACTGAACTGCCTGTTCCCCAATCCTGTAGCTGTCTCTTTCTTGGTTTTCTCTCTTGTTTTGGTAGAGGAGATCTTCTTGTACCTTTCTGAGGAATCATGTGCAGGAGTAAAGTTTTTTTTTTTTTTTTTTTTAAGAAATTAAATGTCTGAATAATACTCTGTTCAACCATTGACTTGATTGATAGTTTGGGCATAGAATTTTAGGTAGGATAGAATTTTTTCTCTGAATTTGAAGACATCTACTCTTGATTTTAGTATTTTTCAGAAGTTTAACGCCCTTCTGATTTCTGATCCTTTATATGTGACCTGTTTCTTGCTCCTCCCAACCTTCCTGGAAGCTTTTGGGATCTTCGTTTGTCCCTTGTGTCCTGAAATTTCGTGACCATATGTCTTGGTGGATCTGCATTCATCCATTATTCTAGGTCAGAGTTGTCCAATCAAGCTTTCTTCAAGGATGCAGATACTCTGTGTCTGCATTGTCCAGTATAGTGGCCACCACCACATGAGGCTGTTGAGCACTTGAATCATGGCTGGTGTGACCGGGACATTGAAGTTCTTATTTTATACGATTTAATAAATTTTGTACTCAAATGTAACTAGCCACGTGTGTCTAGGGACTACTGTACTGGACAATGCAGTGTATTGGCCTTCAGTTCTGGGAAATTATCCTGAACTATTTCTGTCATTTTTCTGTTCTCTGTTCTGAAACCCCTCTTGGTCAGATGATGGAACTCCTGGAATGATTCTCTAATTCTGGTATTATTTCTTTCCCATTTTCCATGTCTTATTTTTCTTTTGGAGTGAATTACTTAACTTCACCTTCCTACCTTTCTATAGAATGTTACATCTTCTGTTATATTATTTTCGTCTCAAGAGTTCTTTCTGCTTTCTGCTCTGAATTCATGTGAGCACAGCTCTCAGGCTGTTGTGATGTTTTCAAAGCTCCCTTTCTCCTCCTACATTCCTTCTCTTTCTCTGAGCTCCTTAGTCTGTTTGGTCTTTCCTCTGAGTGCCAGCTGGTCCTTGCCCGTCTGCTTGTATTTGAGGGTGTGGGGGATTTGTCAATGGTCTCTTTGGTGCAGAGCCATTAGGCTAGAGACCCCCTAAATATCAGGATCTGTATATCCTTTGATCTGATCAGCTTCCCAAGGAGGAATTCTCTGGTTTTCTGCCCAGGAAGTGGAAATCTGGCCTGCTGACAATGTCGCAGAGGATCGTGGAAGTCTGATCATTCTTCCCTCTTTCAGTCCAGCATCTTGTCCTCCTCTCTGCCAGGGCTCCCCAAGCGCAAGTCTGTCCAGTTCAACACGTGCATAAAATAGTCCTCCAGTCTTCTGCAGGGTTGGAGAAGTATTTATAACACGGGACCACAAACTGGGTGGTTTAAAACAACAGAAATTTATTCTCTCACTGTTCTGGAGGCCAGAAGTCGAAGATGAATGTTGTCAGCAGGGTGGGTTCCTACTAGGGTTTCTGAGGAGAATGTTCTCCATGCCTCTCCCAAGCTTCTAGTGGTTACCAGCAATCCTTGTGTCCCTTGGCTTGTGGCAGTGTCACTTCAAGCTATGCCTCCATCTTCACACAGCTGCCTTCCCTCTGTGTGTCTATGTCTCTTCCTATTAGGACACCAGCCATTGATTTAGGGGTCTTCTTCTCCAGCATGACTTCATCTTCACTAATTACTTCTGCAAAAAGTATATTTCCAAATAGAGTTTGGAGGTTACTGGTGCAGACAAATTTTGGAAGGAACACTATTAAACCTAGGACAGGAGGGAATCTGGAAGTCTAACTCTTTCTTATACAGACTTTAAATAATATTCTGTTTTCAGCCTCACTTACAACTTCCGATTTCAGACTAACCTGGTTAATTCAGCTCCTGAGTCTTGTTGGGCTATGACAGCATTGTTCTGCTTGTCACTGGTTTCCTCAGTGCTGCAGGCTCCAGCTGCAGCATTCTCTGCTCTGCCAAGTCAGTGCCCATTCATGGCAGAAATACAGTTGTCACAGATATAGACTGTGGGGCCGGAGTCTGAGTTTACATCATAGCTCTGTGGCTGTGTGACCTTCTCCAAGTGACCTAACCTCCATGTACCTGTAGAAAAGGGTGACGAGAAGAGGAATTCCTGGATACAGTTATTCTGAGGACTAAGGACAATACTTAGAAAGGTGTCTGGCATGATGAGGTGTGATGACTCTTGGCTATATCTACTTGCTGGGTTCAAACATTTGGTGGCTCTTGTCTCCTCTCTGGTTGTCTTTATCCTTGTGGATTGATGCCTTTTGAGAAAGCCCTTTAATGTATTTCTACTGGGAGTTCATGAGGATTTCAAAGTAAATGCATGTGTTCAACCCACCTTGTTTAAGTTTCTGAAGGAATGTTAAAATTGAGGAGGCATTCAGGATAGAATAAGGCAAGGAGAGTACTCTGGGCAAAGGTGTGGAGGTGTGAGCTAGAACGGGGTGTGCAAGAACCTGTAAAGAGTCCAGTCTGAGGCAGCATGAGGTTGAGGATGGGGGCTGGGAACTCAGCTGGGGTGGTCATCTCTCTCTGCATAAAGCACAGGCAGTGCCTGACCTTGGGATGGTCTCGCCTGGGAGGTTCCTGATTAGATGTGCAAACGTGGTCCTCTGATAGGAGATCAGCCAGGAGGCTGTGGGTATTGTCTAGGTCAAAGACCATAAGTGCGTGCCTAGGGCAGTGGCAGTGTGGAGTGAAGTAAAGTCTATTTTGTCTGATATGAGTGTAGCCACCCCTGTTCCCTGTTGGTTTTCATTTGCATGGATAACTTTTTCCATCTTTTCACTTTCAACCAAGTCATGTCCTTAGATATGAAGCAAATCTCCTGTAGACACAACATAGTTGCATTCTGTTTGTTTTCCCCAATCTCACAATCTACGTCTTTTGATTGGGTCATTTAATCCATTTATATTTATATTTAAGGTAGTAAGAGATAGAGAAGGACTTGCTATTACCATTTGATGTCTTCTGTGTGTCTTACAGCTGTTTGCCCCTCAGTTCCTCCCTTACAGCATTCTTTTGAATTTAGTGGACATTTTGTAGTGACATGTTTTGATTCCCTTCTCATTTCCTATTGTCCATATTCTATAGAGATTTCTTTCTGGTTACCATGGGGATTGCATCAAACATCCTAAAGTTTTAACAATCTAGTTTAAGCTAACTTTAGTTGCAAAAAAATCTCTACTTTTTTACAGCTCTAAAACCCCTACTTTTAGTTATTGATGTCATAAATTACATCTTTGTATAGTGTGTACCCATTAACAGAGATTTAGTTACCTTTAATACTTTTGTCTTTTAAAACCTATAACAGAATGAAAAGGGGAGTTCCAAACTAAAATTAAGATAACGCAGGTTTTTATATTTGTCTATATATTTACCTTTACTGGAGATCTATGTATTTTTATATGGTTTTGAGTTATTTGGTAGCGTACACAATAAAAGAAAAAAAGGATAATCCATTTCAACGAGACTGTCAGAGCCCTAAGGGAATGGTACACAGTCCCTGCCTCCTTTCCAAGAGGTATTTGAAATATTTTGGCTCCTGTCATTGCTAAAGTAACTTCCCCAGCTTTGCGTTTTGTGGATGAAAATCCTACAGATAATTGAATGGGTATGAACCTGTTATGTTTCAGTCAGCTTCTGTACAGACTTTTCTTTGGTGATTATAATGTCTGGGCAGGCAAGTAACTGCCTTTTCAGTTCTAAATCAATGGCTACATTCTGTGAGAACTGAAACTGTCAACAAAATCTTGACTTTTAGTGGCAGGCACTAGAGTTGTCCCATACTAGTGTGTTCCTGGGGTAAGCTGAGTTCATATTCTCAACCTGCCTGAACTAGTCTGATTATAGGTGAACTTCTTAAGGTTTCTGTGCCATGTTGAGGCCATTGTTTGGTATTCAACAAGGATTATGCCAGTGAGGCAGCGCTGCAGGAAAACATGAGATGTGTGCCATCACTGGTGACTTGATCTGAGTGCACCTATTCCATCTGGCTGCTGATCTCAGCCACCACCCCTGCCTCCTCCTCTGTCTGCCTCTGCAAACCTTGGACGTTTTGAACTTAGCTCATGGAATCCTAGTACCTGGGCACTGAGAGCATAAAGTACAACCTCCTATGTGACAGACGGAGAGCTGAGAGTGGAAGGATCTTACCTATGGTCAAGTGAGTGAATGACACGTTGTAGTGGGACCCTGGGGTCAAAACTCCCGGGATGGCTTCTTCCCAACAAGACTGTTCCAGTTGTCCCTTCGTTTCCTCCATAATCGCATATCTGGTCTTATCTGGCTGTTTCCTGCTTTCCACTCCCTGCCTTCTCCAATGCCCCCGTCCATAGGTCACTCTGTGACTCAGAGACCCTCTGTGCCCCTTGACCATATTCATAGAAGCAATGCTTAGCCTTAATTTACAAAGCTGTTCTGGGTGAAGCTGGTGGGAGTCCTGGGCTCGTCCACTTGGTAGCATCATCTTCTGACATCTATTTCCACCTCCAGAGGTGGTTCCTGCTTGAAAAGAGCTGATCCAGAAGGTCTGACTTGACCTTCTGGCTGACCTTGAACTGCTCACTCCAGCTGCTGCACCGTTCCTACTTGTTCCATCTTTCATCCCTCTAGACATGTCCTCTGTTCCAACCCAGCAATTCTGTGTGTCATCTCCCTGCATGGACTTTGCCTTACAGGACTGTGCTGGGCTTAGTGGAGAGAGCTGCAGGCCCTCGGCAGTGGCTTGTAGAAGGCTCTGGAACAGGAGGTGAGAACAGCATCAGAAGTTGGCAGGCCAAGTGGGAAGGCTGAGAATAAGAAGACCCACACTGTCATTCAGTTGGACAAGCAAGTCTTCCTAAGCTCTCTTGGCAGGCATGGTGCTGGTGGAGAAATGGAAACAACTTTACTTGTATCAAGTTTTCCAACCTGTTATCTATGAATTTCATTCTCCTGAAAACTTTGAGGATATATGCTTCAGGCAAAAAGGAGAAAGGGGAAGGAAAACTAACATTCAGTTTTGCATGTATTGGAGTAGATACTTTGGTGCCCTCGCATATGCCTGCAGAGTTTCCATGCTGAGTGCTTCCTGTGCTTCAGGGACTGGGGATGCTCTGTGCCCACCGGCATGTGCTTGGCTCACTGAGGGAGATGCAGGAAGTACTGGGTGGTTAATGCTGAAAGGAGCGTGCTGCTGAGCACACAGTAGGCCTTCAGTAAAAATATCTCATGGCCTTCAGTAAAAACATCACGTGGAATCCCACTGGCACCACTCATCTTCCTGTCATGTGGGGATTTCCCAGCACCTGCTGTCACGAGGTTCCTCCAAAACTGAAGTACCCCTGGGAGGTCAGCAGGAAGGTTCTTGTCTGGTCTTCTGTTTTTATCCACTGACATTTCCTGAGCCCCAGTCTGGGTCAGACAAGAGACATCCTAGTTTGCTGGGGGAAAAGTCAGACCTGCCATTCAATATGGCAGGAGGTCAGCCCCAGTGCTGTGGGAGCATGGAGAAGGAGCACTTGTCCCCAAAGTGGGTTGGGAGGAGCTGACACCTGTCTGGGGCTTTTAAAAATTTATTTAAAAACATCAAATTTATTGATGGATATGCTTTATAACATCGAATGGTCCTAGAAGGTTTATAACAAAACTAGGAGTGCCTTGCCTGACCTGATCCCCACTCTGATTTTTTTCTCCGGAATCCACTTTCAACCTGCTTAGCAGTTTCTTCTGGTGTACATTGATGTGTCTTTAAATGACATGCTTATGCTATTGTTTCTTGATTGCTCTGGAAAAGGACAGTTTAGGTTTCTGATTGTCCTCCTTGCGTGTATCCGCTTCCCACCTTCACAAAACCAGGATAGGAGTTAGATTCCTATTCAATGTCTGCAGCAATATGACTGAAGTACTTGTTATTTACAGTTGAGCCAGGCACATTTGTCTGCTTCTGCTTTTGTTGTTGACAACTTCTCATTTCTTTTGGAGTCTGTAATCCAGTTTGTAATTTGATGAATTTTCTATTCGCCATCATACATTTTCCACCAGAAGTGTAACTCTACTCTCTGCAAGGTCAAACCCTCCCTGGCTCTCTCTTTGCTTCAGTCCAGGCTGCTCGCTCTGGTGGCATCTCCAGGGCCATCCTCCCTGGCATTCCTCTTGCTTCTCTGCTTTGTTGAATTACATTTTCTGAATCCTGTGGGTTTTTCCTTTTTGGTTTTCTCCTGGTTTTAGGAGAGGGCATCTTCTTGTAGCTTTCAGAAACGAGGCAGATTTGACTGAAGAACTGCATTTCTGATTTTATCTAATTTTAATTAATTTGTATTTAAATTTAACTAGTCACATGTATCTAGGGTGCTGCCATATTGGACGATGCAGTGTATTGACCTTTGGTTCTCAGAAATTTTCTTGAATTACATCTTTCATTTTTTTCTGTTCTGTGTTCTGAAACCCTATTGGTCAGATGATGGAACTCCTGGGATGATTGTCTAATTTTCTTATTTTTTCTTTCCCATTTTACATTTCTTAATTTTTCTTTTGGCTTGAATTACTTAACTTCACCTTCCTACTACAGAATAATGTATGTCTTCTGTGATATATATTTTTTTATTTCCAAGAGTTCCTTTCTGCTCTCTGTTCTGTTTTCACATGAGCACAGCTCTCTGGCTGTTGTGACTGTTTTCAAAGATTCCTTCCTCCTCCCACATTGCTACTGTTCCTTTGAGCTCCTTTCTCTGTTTGTTTTGATCTTTCCCTTGAATGCAGGCTGGTCCTTGCATTCTGCTTATATTTGAGAGTGTGTTGGATTTGTCAATGGTGGGCTTCAGCATAGAGCCACCTGGCTGGAGTCCCCCTACATATCACAATCTGCAAATCATTTGGACTACTCAGCTTCCCAAGGAGGAATTCTCTGGTTTTCTGCCCAGAAGGTGGAGGTTGATGGACATCTCATGGTTTCTGCTGCTTTCAGTCCAACATCCAGTCCTGCTCTCTGCCAGGAGTCCCCAAGTCCAGAGTTTGTCCAGTTCAACAAGTGCAGAGAATTGTCCCCCAGCCTTCTGTCGGGTACATGATGTGGCCATGATATAATAGTGTACCACAGACTGAGTGGCTTAAAACCACAGAAATTTATTGCCTCACTGTTCTGGAGGACAGAAGACAGAGATGAAGGCGTTGGCAGAGTTGGTTCCTATTGGAGTTTCTGGGGAGAATCTGCTCCATGCCTCTCCCAAGCTTCTAGTGGTTACCAGCAATCGTTGGTGTTCCTTGGCTTATGACAGCATCAGTCCAGTCTCTGTCTCTATCTTTACACAGCTGCCTTCCTTCTGTGTGTCTCTGTGTGTCTTCTTATAAGGACACCAGTCATTGATTTAGGGCTGACTACTACAGTGTGACGACAACTTAACTACTTAGATCTGCAAAGACCGTATTTCCAAATAGGGCCACACTCTGAGATTGCTGGTGGACATGAATTTTAGAGGGAACACTATTCAATGCAGTGCAAGAGAGAATCTGGAAGTCTAACTCTTTCTTATACAGACTTAGAACAGCCCCCTGTTTTCAGCCTCACTTACGCCTTCTGATTTCAGACATACGTGGTTGATTAAGTTCCTGAGTCTTTCTGGGCCTTTGCCACTTGGTTCTGCTGGCTTCTGGTCTCTGCAGTGCTGCAGGCTTCAGCTTCAGCTCTCTCTGCTCTGCCAAGTGAGTGAGCTTTCACAGCAGAGATAAAGTTATTGGTGGCATAGACTTTGTGCGAAAGTCTGCATTGACATCCTGGCTCTGTGACCATGTGGACTTGTCTAAGTGACTTAACCTCTCTCTACCTCACTTTGCTCATTTGTAAAATGGGGTGATAATAAGAGCACCTACTGCATACAGTTATTCTGAGGACTAAGGAAAATGCCTAGACAGAAGTCTGTCATGAAGAGCTTGTGATGACTCTTGGCTCCTTCTACTTCCTAGGTTTAAACTTTTGGTTGCTCTTGTCTCCTCTCTGGTTGCTTTTGTCCCGGTTGATTTATGAGTTTAAAGAAAGTCTTTTAGTGCATTTTACTGTGACTTCTGGTCGCTTCAGAGGTAAAAGCATGTGTTGAATCCACCATGTTTAAGTTTCTGAAGGAATCTTAAAGTTGAGTAGGCGTTCAGGGGAGATTAAGACAAGCGGAGCAGTCTGAGCAAAGGTGCAGAGCACTGGGTGTGCAGGGCCCTGCATGGACTCCAGTCTGATGCAGTATGAGGTTGAAGAGGGGCACTGGGAACCCTACTGGGTGTGGCCGCCTCTCTCCTGTAGGAGTCACAGACAGTATGGGGCTGAGGGAGGGTTCAAATTCGGGAGCACCCTGATCAGATGTGCAAAGGTGGCCCTTGGAAAGGAGATCAGCCAGGAGGCTGTGGTTATTGTTTAGGTCAGAGAAGATGAGGGTCTGACTAGGGCAGGGTGAAGGGGAGTGAGGAGAAGGGGAAAGTTTGAAAGAGGTTTAAGCTCTTAAAAGATACTGCTAGTTATCGCTTCCAAAATTTTTTATAATGGCTATTCTTTGAATACACAAAATTTGAACAAAAAGATGCAAATAATTGTTTTGTTACAACCACGTGCCCACCACCTAGATTGAACCATTATTATTTTTCTTTATGTTTTATCACCTATCTATCCACCCCTCTATCCAACCATTGACCCATTTTACTTTTGATTGATTTTGGTGTACGTTGCAGAATGATAACACTTTGCTCCTAAACATTGCAGCTCGTGTGTCATTAACTGAGTGAATCCCAGTGTGTAAGTGAAAATAACCTACTGATCCCATATTTATTTAAAATTTTGAGGGCCGGCCCCGTGGCTTAGCGGTTAAGTGTGCACGATCCACTACTGGCGTCCCAGGTTCTGATGTCAGGCGTGCACTGATGCACCGCTTTTCCGGCTACATTGAGGCCGTGTCCCACATACAGCAACTAGAAGGATGTGCAACTATGACATACAACTATCTACTGGGGCTTTAGGGAAAAAAAGGAGGAGGATTGGCAATAGATGTTAGCTCAGAGCCAGTCTTCCTCAGCAAAAAGAGAAGGATTAGCATGGATGTTAGCTCAGGGCTGATCTTCCTCACCAAAAAAAAAAAAAAATTGATATTTAGTTCCTCATGATTGTTTTGCCTTAATATTGATTTTTAAAACTATTGGTTAGAGTATAATTTATCCTGATTACTGAGATTTTTGTCAATTTCACCCTCAAGTGGTATGCCTCACTGTCCTTGCTCAAGTCCTGGCCCTGTCTGGAGGTTCTGACTGAGTTTTATAATCACACTGTGTCTGTAAGGTGGGAATGAGTTCTCCCTATTCCTTTTTATGGTTTCTTTGAAATTTGCCTTTTTTCTGCCTGCAACTCACTCAACTTTGGGAACTGTGTAGAAACAGATTCTGCTCCAGTCTACGAGAAGGAGAGTGGGAGGGATTTCAATCAAGGGGGTCTTTGAGATCCTATAGGGGTGAGTAAAGGTGTTCTTACTCTGAGCCTTGTGCTCACACAGCTGGACATGCACCACCAGCCCCGACTAGAATCTAGGAAATTAAGTTTCTGGACATTTGTGACCTCAGTGCTCCTAAACAGCAAGGGGTAAAAAGAGCCATTTAAACACAATCAGTAAGAAAGAAAAAGGTAAATGTTCCACACAGCAAATTCCCAACCTTTTAGTTAGTTATTCAACTAAAACTTAAACTCACATTTCCTCTTCTTGCTAAAAAATCATTACACAATTTGTGGTTACTCTATGACTCTTGTCCTCTCTCAGCCACTAGTTGAACAGTTCATGAGTTCATATTGGGTGAACATTTTTGGAGGGCCTACTGAGGGTCAGTTATTTGGCTGAGCAACATCACATGTTCTCTTCAAAGCCACCAGGTGCCATACTTGGATATCTAGGCCTCAAGCTCCTGCAGATCATGTTCCAGGTTCTGGTCTGACCTAGGCTCCTTTGAGAAGGAAAGACATAATTAGTAACACTCAGTTTATAGATTAGGCAACTGAGGCTGAGAGTGTTTATAAAACTCACACAAGGCCTACATATCAGTCACATTCTGTGGATCCCTACCTGCCTGCTGTCTATACAACAGAGAGCACAGATATCCCTGGAGTCCATAGAGAGCTCAGGGGACACCTGGGCCAGGTTCTCAGCCACACCCTTTCTTTGTCCTTCTCTATCTCTGGCATGTTCTTACAGATTCTTACTCATTGTGGTTGCACAAAGTCAAATTCTCAGGCATTTTACTAATTCACAACCACTAAGATGGCTATTAAAAAGAAGCAGAAGAAGAAAATAGCAAGTGTTGGTGAGAATGTGGAGAAATTGGAGTACTCAAGAGATTGCTACTGGGAATGCAAAATGGTACACCCACTGTAGAAAACCGTTTGGCACTTCCTCAAAAAGTTAATCATAGAATTACCATATGACTGAGCAGTTCCACTGTTGGGAATATGCCTAAGAGAAGTGAACACAGTTTCACACACAAAAAAATACATCTATCTTCATGTTCACGACAACACTAATGGCAATAGTCAAAAAGCGGAAACAACACAAATCATTGGATGAATGGCTGTAGAAATTGTGGTATGGACTGTTAACCAAGAGCAGCGGCTTTACAAGGCAGAGATAAATTTTAAAGAAAGGAGAGGCTTTATTAAAATGTTTGCAAGCAGGGGCAGTACACCTCAATGCACGAGTAGGTAGGTGAACACCCCTCAGTGTTTTGGTGGCTAGTTTTCAACGGCAAAAAGTGGAGGGTTTGCAAGGCTAAGGCTAAGTCCAGTTCTGGTTGGTTCCCCTTCTCGGCTACAGTATATCTTGTCTCCGGGGCTTTCTAAATGTCCTAACTCTAGGGAAAGACTATTGCCAGACTCTCTGGCCGTTGGGTGACACTCAAGTTTAAAACGTAATTTTCTATTTCTGCCCATAGTTCAGATTTGTGATGTTCATAGTAACCATGACGTCAATTCTGGCCTCATTCTTATCTCTTTCTTTAATCATTTCCCCCTCTTGATCATAGGTTCATCAGGTTGGCGTCTTTGATAATTTGGGGAGTACTTAGGTCCCTCAATGCCCAAGTGCCTCCCTGGCTGTTAGGTTTCCATCCAGCCCCACATAGGAGGCATCAGAGCACAGCTTGGGCTGAACATAGGTGGAGGCTTGACCCAGCGTCATGTGGGTTGCCAGTGGTGGGGTGGCGTCCAGACAGCACTGTGCAATGTTTATTCAGGGTGGCAGGTGCTGTCAGCAAGTTGCTGTCTTGTCAAGGGTCCTCCTGTTGCTCTACAAAACAAGTTCAGAAACTTTGGTTACTTTGTTTCCCATGTCAACCTTCTGAATATGAGGCACAGTTTTACCCTAATCCAGGGAAAATTTTAATTGCTTCATTATCAGTTTAAATCCCATTGTCTTATGATCATTCCTCATTCTTGGAGAATGGGAACAAAGACTGTTCGAGCTACTTCCTGCTGTGAAAGGGTAAAGATCAGGGTGAGAGGAATGAAACTGTTCTGCCTTTATTTTAAAATATTTTGGGTACCAGGTGGGGAGAATGAGGAATGCTTTGTATGACTAATATTTTGGTACTGTGATCAATGATTTTGGAACAACACTTAAGTCCCTATTTCATAATGACATAGACAACCACATATATTAGCAAAATAGACAGCCCAAATTTTAGAATCCCCTCCATAATGGACCTCCATCCTTGGGGAATCCAGCAGAAGAGACCTGTAAAACAATCAATGTTAGGGCCTAGAGACTCAATGAAATCTGATGAAACAAAAAGAAAAGCAAGGTTAATGGTTGGAGCAAATTATAAAATAATTTTTGAGCCCAGATAATGGCCAATCAGGAAGATTTCTAGATGTTAGGATTGAAGCATCCTTTGCAGTTCAAAATGTCTTATGATGATGTCGTAGGGTGTTCAGGTAAATTTTCAAATGGCTTATACAGCAACAGGCATGAAGAGTGTCTAAACATGGGCCATCATGGTGATGTCTCTTAAGTTTACACCAAGCTATCCAGTTTCAGTTTGCAGGGCCTCAGGTACAAAGGGTGGCCTCAGTTCTCAATGATTCCAAATGAAAAGGATGGAAAATATTGAAAACATTAGTTTAGAGATCTGTACCAGATATTTGATGAAACCAGAAGAATTCAGGATCCAGTCTAGTTTACAGATGAGAAATAAAACCTCAAAGACAATTAACAGAACTCAAATTTTATATCAACAAATGTATATTTTCCTTTTTACTGAAACATAATTTTTTTGTCTAAAATCATCCTTTTTTTTTTGCGACGTGTATTTTTAATATTATTTTTACAAAGCATATTGCTATTTATACTCTATCCTAAAAATTAGCTCAAGTTGTCCTGGGGCAGATAGTGGCAGACAATTGGGCATAAATATTAACCATTCCAGTATTATATAAATGACAGTCTCTTCGCTCAAGTGGTAGAAATGTCTCTGGCAAAGAGAAAAAATTGCTTGGGTGGCACATTTTCTTCCGGTGTGTGTCTTCAACAGATTAAAAGGTGAAGGAAAAACAAACTCTCAATGATAGTCCTGTTCTTCATGTTATTTAGTGGATTTCTCGGATACCCAAGTCTAAAGACCCTCAGCTGTTTCTAATCTAGATGCAAAGCCAGTTGATTAAAATCCAATCTTCCTTACCAGGGCAATATTTCGGGCCTGTGGGAAATCAAACAGCTTCACACCTATTGCTGGGGTGTGGGTTCCCTACTGGAAAAGCATATGATTTGACATCAGAAAATCTTATTTCAAGTCCCAATTCTGCCACTTGCCAGTTGTGTGAATTTTGGAAATTCATTTAACTTTTCTGCACCTCAGTTTTCTCATCTGTAAATTGGGATAATAATGTCTATGCAGACCATAAAGCATGATGTTAATGTAAAGTTAGGTAAAGTGTAAGCTGGTCTCATTCCTATGTTCATGTGGTTGTCATTCTTGGCCGTATTTTTGTTCTTCTCCTCACACTTTCCTCAAACCTGTTTGAGGGAAGTCTCTGACTGTCATGTGCTCTTGCTGGGGGTTATCCTGGATATTTTTCAGTTGTCCCTTCTAAATCTTTTCAGTCTTCACCCTTCTCCACCCTGCACTGCCCCATCACAGTCTAACCTTCACTGGCTGCATTGAGGGATGCTGTTGCCCTCTGGCTTCTGATTGGGCTCGGCCAATGGGAGGCGTTGGTAGAGTTGGGAGCAGGAGAGTGAGGTCAGAGGATTCTTTTATGCCAGGAACAGGAGGACAAGCACCTGGGCCCCTGGCCACAGCTCTCTCTCAGGGGTCCAGTGATATACTTAGTATTTTAATATATGTCTGCTGCTTAATAAGAATTGGGTATCTATGTTGCTCCTTCATGACTATAGTAAGACTTAATAGAATCAAACCACAATTTAAGATTGAGTAATGACCAACAAGATATTTAACACGTGTAATCCCCAGGCAAATGACATGTATGTCCTGGAATTTCAATAGGTGACCTTCCTCATAGGTTGGAGAAGAAAGAAGTTTCCACAATGATGCTTCCATCAAAAGTACTACAAAATACCAATTATATTCATTTTCCTTCAAAAGAGCTTCTAATTAAGATTATATGGACTGATCACAAAGTGATAAACAAGTTCATTTCATATGAGTGTTTTCCTTATGACAAGGAACATGAGGGCTCCCTCCATTACTGTCAGGACTTTTCCTGGTGGCAGATGCCTGCTTCTTGTTTTCTGGGTCTCCCTAGTTCATGAGTACTCCTTTTGTGGAACTCTCCTGCGTTACCTGTGATCATGTCCCATCTTTCTAGACAGACGCTGATCCATTGAGAGAAAGGGCAGGGTGACCCTGCAGCTGTCTCCTTAGACTCCACAGGCATTGTACCTACAGAAAATCTGTTCTGATAGCTGTTCCAAATTCTCAAATTTAGTACAGAGTTGAACAGCCTAGAACTGTGGAGGAATCTGTTTTCTGAGATCTCAGTGAAGTTGCATAGATTTATTTATTTCTGGAAAGTTTGTCTAGAAATTTAATGAGAACATTTAATCTAACATTTAATTAAAAATTTAATCTATAACATTTTGTTACCAAGAAGTCAGTTATTAAAGGCAAAAACAACACAGAACCAGAACTGGTAGAAAAATGGAAGTGCCCTGATAAATTTTTGTATGTGACTGCCAAGATGGACAGCGATATATCTAATTCATTTATTTCAGTTGTCTTCTTGGAATATAGTAATTTTTATAGTAAAATGGATCACTTAGTAACCTTTACTTATCAACAAATATTCCTCCAGGTATTCCATTTATTATTCTGTACTTGGGCAATTTTGGTCACATGTATTAAATTCAATAATGAAGAAAATACACCCAAATTAATGAAATCTAAGAAACAAAGAGTTTTTTTACTGTTCAGTCCAAAACTCGCCTCTATCTACAACTGATTTAAAATTTAAATATTAACTGAGAGAAGTTACAAGTTCAATCCAAATATTTTGTCTCATCACACATCTGTTAGGTATTTTCAGAATATTTCATATTAAGATTAAAGTTAGTATATAGTTCCTGATAATACACCAACTAATGCTTATGGAATTGAGCAGCTAGTATGATACTAAAAACTTATCACTATTAATCCACCAAACACAAAGTCTTCACTGAACTGATTTTAATTATAGCAGAGTAAAAACTGATCCCCACTGAGTGTCGTGGCAGGGTGAAATTCTCTTCTCTTGAACCAACACTGGTTGTGCTTCTTACTAGCCCTCTGACCTTGGGCAAGTGACTCAAATTTTTAGGCCTCAGTTTCCTCATCTGCAAAATAGTGAAATGATAACCGGTTATGCTGTTCAGTTATATTGTACAGGGTTACTTTAAGATTTAACTGAGCTAGTGCTTTGAAAAGTATAGAATGTTAACCTTGAGGGCCTACATTTTTTTTTTAATTTTTTGTTTATTACAGTAACATTGGTTTACAACATTGTATAAATTTCAAGTGTACATCATTATACTTCTATTTCTGCATGGATTACATCATGTTCTCATGTTCACCATCCAAATCATCCTCATTTTTACCAAAGATAGCCAAATTAAGACTCATTGGTTTGTAAAATAAGTCTAGTTTTAATAAACTCGGCCCAGTTATTTACATAAGTACAGCAAGAATAGGAATTGATTATATGGGCTATTTTAAATCTGCTTGCTGGAACTTTTTATAAGGAATCTTAGATTGAACTATAAAAGCCTCTTGAGGCCAGGAAAGCCAAGCCAAGGACTTGTCATCAGACTCTGCCTGCAATACCTACAGATTTGGGTGAATTCCTCTCTTTTCAAGGTCCCCAAAATATCCTGAGGTTCTTGCACCTGCCAGGGAAGTGATCTTCTTTACTCACCTAGTAGAGTTGCTGGGGAACCCTGTAAGAAAAATACCAGGCCAATATTTTTAAATGGCTTTATTTGCTTCATAAAGTCAACCCTTGTTCCTCAAAGCTGTTTGGTCATATTGAGTGTATGTATGTTTTTCTCACACATGACATTCCTCACATACGACATTCAAAGCCTTGGTAACATAACCAGTGTTTCCAACTGTGTCCTGCTAAAAAGAGAACAGATTTTTATTGAACTTATGCAAACATCTATATGGTCATGAAAATTAGACTACTCATATATAAAGACTTTCTAAATTTTGGAGGGATCAGGTAGGGAGAAAAAGATAAATGCCCCAGTTTGGTTACAAATTGCTATAAGTCATAGTTGGCTGAAGAGAAAAGATTTCTTTAAATCTTGAAAGACAAAACATTAGAGCATCTTCCTCAGTTCATGAGTCCCATGTAATTTAATACTTTTTTGCTTGAATCCAGTTTTTCCATTAGTTTTCTTAACTTTGCCTGATGATTGTGGATGATAGGAACCAAGAAGTTTAAAAGTCTAAGAAGTTTAAGAGGTGTTCATTAAGGTTCATATGATTTGCCCAGTGATGTGGGTACCTCGATCACTGGAGACTGTGGAAGGTATACCCCAAGTGGAAAATACATTTTTTAATAATTTCTCTGCCATTATGAGATTATCAGCTTTGTGACAAGGGAGGGCTTTAACCCATCTGGAAAACACAAAATATAGTAACAGGAACATGATGACAACCCATACTAAGTAGCATTTGAATGACATCCACCTTCAGGAGTTCAAAGGACCCAGAGGGAGGAGTTCTGAGGTCTCTGGGAACAGAAAGAGTTTTTTTTTAAAGTACCATGGTGGCTGAAACAATGTAAAAACAAAAAATGGGGTTTACCAGGGAGCCAGGAATAACCAATCAGCTGTCTTGGGTTTTCCATAGCCCTGACTGTTTGTTTAAGTTCCCATAGCCCCAACTGTTTGTTTAATTTACAGCCACTGTTCACCCATCTTAATTTCTCCGATTTAGGAGCAGACTGTTGCTGTGTTACAAGGACATCAGGATGGCAAAATCTGGCAATGAGGGGTCAATTTATTTTTTGTTTTTTTGCAAGGAAAGCAGAATAGACTTCATCCACATGTGTCATAACCTTTATAGATATTTTTGTTGCTGCCTTTGCATGAAAGCAGCTATGGGCACTTGCCTGATGTTTAGTGTGAGCCTCAATTTTGATGACAGATAACATTTGTGGGAGATCAGGATTTGGCAACCCTGAAATCTATCTCTTTACCTTGGTTGTTTTCTCTGAGGGACATTTGACCTCCCTCACTACCTGCCTAAAGAATTTGACATAGTAACTCCTTCCTGGAACAGATCACCTTTCTGATGGCTGTAATATAGTGTAAAATAGATGTTACCATAGAAAAGGCATCAACAAGCCCATCTTATGTCTCTCTGGCCACATTCTCCAGATGGCCCTGCAAGGAGTTGCCAGACAGACATTTACATTTATAAGGGAAATCTCCATTTGTAAATGTATCTCCTTCTCTGTTTTGGGAAGAGGGGGGATGGCCTCACTTCTAGAGGCTTATCAATGTGGAAGGTGAGGCCTTAAATCTGCATAATAACCTTACTCTTGTTTACTGTGCTTTAGTGGTAATCTCCTGTAACTGACTCCCCCCACCCCCAACATCCTCCTTTGTCATTGGCTGAACATGGTATTTAAGATGAGAATTTCTGCTATTGTGTTGAGAAACGCAGTGTCCCTGCTTTCTCCCATGTATACATGTTATTAAACTTGGTATTATTTTCTCCTGCTAACCTGTCCTGTTAATTATTTGGCCAGCCATAAGAACCTTAAGGAAAAGGGCAGAGGGAGATTCTCCCCCTCTCCTGACAATGTCATACATGTGTTTTATTTTGCATTTTATGAAATTATTTTCTTTTATTTATATATATAAATTTTATAATAAATTTATCTATGTATTATAGATAAAATTGAAGATATATATTATTCATTTATCTATATTGATAAATGTAGCTGCCATGTACATTTTCTATTGACATAAATGTAACTCATACCTTATCAATGGTCTGTGACCATAATTTAAAAACTGAGAAGTTACAGTAAATCCTTCCATAGTAGGAGAAAGCTCCCATGAGGGTTCCATTGTTTCTTAACTTTCAAAGGCTCTCATGTTGCTTTGTCTACACTCTCACAGCATCAATACATTCAATTTGCATACAGTTAATTTACATTTATTACTCTAAGTGTTCTGACATTTTCTCTTTGATTCCTTTTGTATTTTCAGTTCTTTTTCCAACTTTTAAAAAAAATTATTTGTAATCTTTGCTTTCCAGTGAAAACTAGGACGCAGGCAATTGTGAACTGTCTATCATATATTAGCATCCTATAGTAGATTAGCAAAGCCATAAACACATTTCATAATTTCCAGAAGCATATTTCTCTTCACAGAAAACTTTTCAATGTGGCACAAAACATGTCTATTGATAGACTGAAATATTGTTTGTAAAAAAATATTAGAAAACCCAAACTAGGCAAAATTATGTTTAGCAATCAATGTCTCAGTATACCATCGTATCCAGAAATGATTTAGATATTTAATGAATATTCATTATTCAGTTCAACTTAGTATAAGCTTTTATCTTATTTATATTTATTTAAACATTTGTTTTCTAACAATTATGTTTGGATTAGACGTTAAATAGTTACCCATCATCCCAAGTCATTTTCCCTGCTGACAGATTCCACAATAGAAACAGCAGGAGCCCATCTGACCAGTAAACCCAGGGAGAAAAAGTTGTATGTTGCATTATATTCAATATTGATAACTCTGAAGACATGCCTGTTTCTATTAAACCAGCAAACTTAAATAAGCTCTTATTTACCAAAGATCATTTTTATATCATGTGAATTTGAAAGACATCTCGGCTAGTTTCTATTACTTTTAGAAATAATTTATATGAGCACTTACTTCGAGCCGATTAAATAGAGCTCCTTTAGAAATTTTACCATCCGTAGGCAGAGAAATATAGGTATATATATGTAGAGAGAGACTTGCATAAACATACACATACAGAGAGACACATATAGAGGTCTTTAAAAGTTTAGCCATGTCTCAGGCACAAAACTCAAAAGAATAGTTGGATCCAAATTGTTCCCTGGCACATGGACCTGCCAGATAGCCAAAGACTTCTACTAAAATGTCTTTTGTTTGTGCTGTAAGGATCCTTTTTAGAGCTGTTTTGAAGTCATTTTCTCTTTTATAAGCTTCTGCAGATTAGTCAAAGAATGTATTCCATTGTTTCTGATAGGTTTTGAATCCTCTCTTTTAAGAGTGACCCTTAAGTGGACTTATCTGAAACAGAGGTTTCCTTGAATGGCCATTAGCATTTTAAATTATCTCAAAAGTTTACCCATTTTCACCGCTTAATTTTAGAGCAGAGATTTCGAGGGACTTGAAGTAGGGGAGCTCAGTGAGAGAGGAGAGGAGCAGCGGATTCTGTTTTGTTTCGGAGGCGTGGTCACTGGTACAGCTGATACCATCCAATCTGGCAGGTTTCTTACCTAATTATTTTATTTTAAAGAGGCAATGAGAGATTCCTGATTTTGTTTAGAAGCCTCAAAAAAATGAAAATAGGCTTCCCATTGTCTTTGAGAGGTGCGATATCCTCTCTTTTCCAATTGAGTGTGCAAATAAACCAATTTGGGAAGATCACAGGAGCTCCACTGTGGCCAATGTAATTTTAGATCACCTCTAGTAATGTGGACCCAGGTGATAAGGAACTTGCAAGTATTTGGTTCATAATTTTTGTCCATAAAAGCTGCAGAAGTGGTGGCAAGTGGCTGGCCATTTGCTGTTTCTCTAGAGCAATCTTTAGAACAATAAGCGCTCATCCTGAATGGAGAAACCTCCCTGGATTGGAGAAGCTTCCCCATAGAAACCTCCCTGTAAACCAGCTGCAGCTGAACCTTATGAAGGATTGCCCTCCTTAGAAATGGAGGGATTCTCCTCCTTAAAGAGCCTTTAGATCTCTTCCAAAGCATGGGAGGTCAAGGATGTGAGAGGGCCTTACCTTGATCGTCCTCCTGAGGCCATTGGTGATGCGGAGGAGCAGTCAAGGGGCTCCAGGTTGTGCTGGCATGCAGTGTCCAGTCGACCCCCAGGAAGAGATCAGGCAGCTGCTTCACATTCCATCCTCATCACCGGAAATGTTAACTGAAATGATCAGCTTTATGAAGCAAAGATAAGTTTTAAAGAAAAGAGAGGCTTTATTAAAAGGTTTTCAATCAAGGGAAGTACACCTAACCCACAAGTTGATAGGTGAGCCTCCTCTCAGTCTTTGGGTGGCTGGCTTTTGTGCAGAGTGTGCAAGGCTAAGGCTGAGTCCAGTTCTGATTGATCGCCATTCCCAGCTACAGTGTATCTTGTGTCCGGGGCTTTCTAAATGTCCTAACTGCAGGGCAAGACTACTGCATTGTTCTCAGGCCATCTGGTGACAGTCGAGGTTAAAATGTAGTTTTTTATTTCTGCCCATAATGTGGCCTTGAGTAGCTGTCATGGTGACTCTGGCCTCATTCTTATCTCTTTCTTTTTATCAGTATATAAAGTAGAATTTTATTCAGCCATAAAAGGAATGAAGAACTGACACGTGCTCCAACATTGGCAAACCTATAAAGCATTAGCCTAAATGAAAGAACCCAGACACAAAGGCCATTTATTCCATGGTTCCATTTATATGAAACATCTAGAATGGGTAAATCCAAGAAGATAGAATGTAGACTGGGGGTTCCCAGAGGCTGGGGCGAGGAAAGGGAGGGGAGAAACTGCTTAATGCAGACGGGATTTTATTTGGTGGAATGGAAATGCTTTGGAACTAGACAGAGGTGTTGGTCGCACAGCATTGTGAATGTACTAAATGACACTGAATTGTTCACTTTGAAATGGTTAATTTTATGTTATGTGAATTTTACCTCAATAAATAGTTTACATCCCAGAAATGTACCCTAACAAGTACAAGACAGGCCACTCTGGTGCTTGCTAAGCCCAGTGTCTTGTTCTAGAGGCCCTGCACAGCATCCAGCCCAATTATGACTGGTTGAGGGCAGAGCCTTGGCTCTAGAAGCAGAGGACCCCAGCCTTGCCTGTGATCTGGTTACTTTTCATTAGCAGTTAAAAGTTGGCTCGATTTAGACATTGTGTTTGCAACCAAAAAATGACAAACCTACTCAGCAGTGATAATGATGGTAAGCTGGGCCACTCTCACAGCCTGAAACGCCCTCTCTCCTTGTCTTCTTCTGGCAGAACACTCCTGTTTCCATGGTGTGCAAGCAGAGTGTCTCTTCCTCTGAGAAGCTCACTCCCCACATGGTTCCAGATCCAACTCATCTCTGCCTTCCCCAAGCTCCTGATGCCTTTGGAGGTGTCTTCTCATAGTGGAGCACTCCACCTGGGTCCTCTGCATAAGCACCGTTTGTGATGATCTTGGTCACACTTTGCCCCCATTGGTGCGTCATAGCAGTGGGCACATTGAAGACTCAATTCACACTGACAGAGAGGGCCCCATGCCCCTGGGGATCACCGTGTGATGGGTCAGAACAGGGCATTCTGTGCTGGCGTTCAGAGTGGGCTGAACTTGGCTGCACTGGATCCCTGGAAAAGTCACTGGGCTTGGCAGTCACCAATGTGATATGTTGTCTTAGGAGCCGCTTGGGTCTGCATGCAGATGATGAGGGTTTATTTTCTGGGGAGATGGTTCATTACCTCCATCTGACTATCACAGGAGCTGGTGTTCTAACTAAAGGTCAAGAACTCCAGCCTCTGAACCTAGGCGATCTCGGCTGAGTGAATGGCTGTCCTCGCCTTTCCCCCTTGCCTCTTGCTGGTCAGTTCAAGCAGCCTCACAAGGGATGAAAATATTTAATGTTTTCAGTGAATTGTTCACCCTGAGATCCACAAGATGGATTCTTGATAATAACTAGTAATAACATTCTTTCCATTTATAAAAATGTTAAGTTAACTGATGGGATTTTCTTTATTTAAAAGAAGTTATTATTTTTGCAAAGGGTATATGTGCACATAGTAAAACATTAAAATGGAAGTATAAGAGGGTAATGCTTTTGTACCTTGGAGATTGATGTTTTCTTAAGTTTTCTGGTAGATACTTCGACCAGATTAAGCAACTTACCCACTACTGGTAGTTTAAGGTGATTTTGTATCATAATTTGGAGTTAAATATTATCAAATGCTTTCGCTGAAACTATTGAGATGATGTGACTTTTATTATTTTAATCAGTTAATGTGATAACTGATATTTATATTTTTTCTCTGTTAACCACACTTGAGTTCCAGGATCAAATCCACCTTGGACATGGTGTATCATCACTGCTGCATTTGGTTTGCTACTCATTTGTTTAGTTTTTTTTGTGTTGATGCTCATGAGTGAGACACACACACAATCGTCTCCTCTTGTCTTGTTTTCATCTGATTTGGAGCAAGTGGCTATGCCCTCATAGAATGAGCTTTGCATGGTGTGTTCTTTTGCAATTCTCTGGATTGATTTTACATGACACTTCAGGTTCTCTTGGCTTCACCTCTGTGGTCACAGCCTCTAAGACTGCTGTCAATGGTCCCTACTTCCTGGTAGCTATGTCCCTGTGTAAACCCGTCTCCTTGTGTGGGCTGGATCATGTGCTTTGAGTGAATAGAATATGGCAGAATAGATGGGATGCCATGTCTGAGATTAGGTTATAAAAATACTATGGCTTCGGGGCTGGTCCCGTGGCACAGTGGTTAAGTGCACACACTCTGCTTCGGCGGCCCGGGATTCACGTGTTTGGATTCTGGGCACAGACCTACGCCCTGCTCATCTGGCCACACTGTGGTGGCATCCCACGTGGAAAGCAGAGGATGAGTGGACTGATGTTAGCTCAGGACCAATCTCCCTCACACACACACACAAAAAAACACTGTGGCTTCTTTCTTGGGCGTCCCTCCTTACTCACTCTGAGGGAAGCCAGCTGCCATGTTGTGAGCTGCCCCATGGAGAAGCCCAGGTGGAGGGATAACTGAGGGAGGCACCTGGCCAACAGCCAGTGAGGAATTGAGTCCTGCCAATGACCACCTAAGTGGAATTGAAAGTAGATCCTTCTCCAGTCAAGACTTTGGATGGGACTGCAGCCCAGCTGGACACCAGGACTGTAACCTCACGAGAGCACTTGAGCCAGAGGTACCCAGCTAAGCCATACCTGGGTTCTTAGCCCAAGAAACTGTGACATAATAAATGTTTGTTGTTTTAAGTTGTTACATTTTGGGATAATTTGGTATCTAGCATTAATAACTAATTTACCTATCCTACTCTTTGGCCACTTATTTGGTTTCAGCCACCACAGTAGAGACTACCTTTGCATGGATCCAACTTAATGTATGTAGGTGTAGCCTGGAAGTGCCCAGCAACTTACTAAATCATCTGTAATACAAAAGTTTAGGAAAATTAATGCTCCAGGGAAATAACATGTGACCAAAGGGAAAATGAAACCAGTAGAACCTTCTTTCCCCTTCCTTTCCTTGTATGGACTGTCCTGGAAAGGAATGCTTGCTTTGGATATCAAATATTGGCTGGGTTGATAACGAATGCTCATATAGGTTCTCCTTCCTTCCATGCTTTCTTCCCATTTTCCTTCACTCTGGTCACGTGGGATCATATTTGAAAATAAATTAGTAGCACTAATGCCTGTCTCTTAGGCTCTGTTTTTGGAAACTGGGCTAAGACATGTTTGTCCTTGACATTTACTGTAAAACTCTCTGGACATGATGTTTTCTTTTTGGGAAGATTTTGACTTCTGCTTAATTTTTTAAGGAGTTTTTGGACTATTTAGCTTTCAATTTCTTCTTGGGTTGGTTTTGGCCAATTATGTTTTCCTAGGAACTAGCCTATTGATCTAATAATTCAACTAATGTTTTTCACAATTCTTAGCAACAATCAAATTAATAGATACGAGTTTTGTTGAGTTTAGGTCTTCATCCCACAAATTTAAAAAAATTACCAATATGTGCTACTAGTTAACTGCTAGTAAGTTCTTGCCTTTGAGAAAGTGAATGTGCAAGCAGCAAATGAATATTAACTGAACAACTGAGAAGTGGCTGATTATGCCTATTTCCTCATAGACATGTGCACTTGTGAATGTGACTTTATAATCCAAGTCATATGTCACAGTGATATAATTTGTTTAGTAGTATATCTCATATTCAGTAAGATAAAATTAAAAATATCAACATTTTGGGCCAGGCCCATTGGTCTAGTCATTAAGTTCGGCATGCCCCACTTTGGCAGCCTGTGTTTGGTTCCTGGGCATGGACCTACATCACTCTTCTGTCAGTGGCCATGCTGTGATGGCAGCTCACATACAAAAAAGAGGGAGATTGGCAACAGGTATTAGCTCAGGGCGAATCTTCCTCAGAAAAGAGGAAGATTTGCAATATCTGTTAGCTCAGGGTGAATCTTAGCCAAAAAAAAAAAAATATATATATATATATATATGTATGTGTGTGTATATATATATGTGTATGTATGTATGTATCTATATATATCAATATTTCATGAAAATAGACTCATGGCCTCTAGAAGCCTTTGCCTCCTAAGAAGGATCAAGCACTACTGCCTTTGCTCTGATAGTGGCCAGGATTGGAACTAGCCATGTCTTCCACCTTCTTTACAAGTCCCTGCTTTGAATCTGGTACACTGGGGAGCAGTGACAACAGACACCTCCAGAGACTCTCAAATGACAAGGATGATAAGTTTATTTCACATGGGAAACTGTTTGGTTTTTCCCACCTCTAAAGCAAACATCCCCTTAAATAAACCGTCTTCCCTAAGTGGTGTTTGCATTTATTTTACTGTAACTTAGTTGGCTGCTACATATGATCAGTCAGATCCTTCTTGGTCATTGTTCTCATTACTGGACTGTTTCTCAAATTTATCTCCCTTGGTTAGTAGCTTACTAGCTAGTGACCAGCTTTGGAGAGGTTCACTGTCTGGCTTGCTACTATTTCTTATTTGGGATTTCCAGGCTGTTCTTTGCTATCTCCTTGTTTCTTATTAACTTCATATGTTTATTCATTCAATAAATCATTCATTTATTTAGCAAACATTTGGAAAGTGTCCCTGATGTGCAGACAGTGTGCTGGGCTGGAGATTCAGAATCAATAAGACAAACTTCCTACCTTTAAATCTTAAGAAGAAAACCCACACGATGTGCACTTCATCTCCATCAGCGATTATCATCTGCATGTTAGCATGGCTTGGGAGAGAATGTCTGTAATTTTGTTGTTGTTTTGTTTTTTAATGCCGATTCTTTCCTCCTACTTCAAATTTTTGGGTGGGCTCAGGGTCCACATTTTTTAAAGCTCCCCATGGACACGGATTTTAAGGAGTATCCTGGGCTGAGAGTCACTATGTGTTCCTCCATAAGAATTGTGAACATGTTGTTTCCCATCATCTACCTGCTGGGGAGTGGACAAGGCTTGTTGGAGGTAATTGATGCTCTAGCTGTCTCTTGGAGGATGCCTAGGAATTCTCCAGTTGGAAAATAATTTGGGCCCATTCCAGGCACAAGAACAGCCTGTGCAGACATGAGGAGATAGAGATATATCTGACTTGGAGAGCTTGGAAAGTGGTGACTCATACCATTTGCTTAAAATATCTTGTACACATGGGGAAGTGAACCCAGACAAGACTGAAGATCAAGCCTTGGCCAGATGAACAAGACTCCTGCATTCCTACCCTGAGGTGTTTGGATTTTGTCCCGGGGATGATGGGAGTCGTTAGAGGAATTTGAGCAATGGAGGAATGTTACAAGATCTGTGTTTCCTAGACTCTGTCTGGTGGCTGAGTAGGGGATTCTCTGGATGTGGCAAGCCGAGGGTCAGGCCAAACATGTTAGGAGGTTACTGCAACAATTAGGAGAGACTGCCACGGCTTTGCTCCCTTTTGCAACATACCCTGTGACACTCATATTTCCTTCATCTTATGTTTCCTGTTTTGTTAATTCCCTTCCACATGGTCTTCGGAAATTTGCCTTGCATTCTCTGATTCCCCTTCTGCTCATCACTTGGTTCGTTGTCTTTTACTCTTTGCTTTCCTGGAAACCCAAATGATTCTGATTGTGACACATCAGAACTGTTTGCAACATCACCTATCTGCTGTCACCTCGAGATCAGTGAATATGTAATTCAGTAATGGGCAGAAGGGTGTGCAGTCATTTTTGTGGTCAGGTCCATCTCTAGCATTTTTGCAACTACAGTGGAAGTGTGCTGGGAGGTGTGGAAGGAAACGTTTATGTGGAGTGAGGCTGACACAACCTGACAAGTTATTTCAGGAGGACCCTTGTAATCCAAGCAAACATGCCACTGGCACAACCATGCATTGGATTTATTTAATTGCTTGGGCAAGACTCTTCCCCACCCTGACTTTCTGTTCCACATTTGTAAAGTAGGAATTAAGGTAATCCCAGCACTGCTTATCTCACACAGTTGTCTTGAGGATCAATTAAGTGAGACACGAAAGATCTTCATAAGCTGCGTAGTGCAGTAGATGTTAGTGGTTAGTTTATCAGGATTGAGACACTCTGGGTGGAGTAGAATGTGAGTACCCATGAGGAAGTCCTCCTCCTCCTCTTCCCTTTGATGTAAAGTCTACAGAAGTGCTTCTACTTCAGAGCAGGGGGGCTTTCTGCCTGGTGCAATGTGTGTGGATAAGAAAGGACATCCCCTTGTGTCACCTCATGCCTCATCGATAGGCTTGCTAGGGTGTCTCACCTTGTCTCTGTGTACGGGCAGAGCACTGGTCACTACCCTCTCTGAAGGCCTGGGCTCTAGTGCTAGTCGTCCCACTAATTCTCTGTGGTCTTGGGCAAGCCTGAACCTGGTTAAAGTTAAGACCTTGGGCTCTAAAGCTAGACGTTCTAAATTTGAATCCAAGCTCTGCTATGAATTAGTGGTGAGAACTTGGATTCTCACTTCACCTTTCTGTGCCTCCGTTTGATTGTCAATAAAGTAGGGATCATAACAATACCTATCTCATGGGGTTGTTGGCTGGATTGAATCAGCGCATGGAAGCCAAGTACTCAGAACAGTAAATATTAGCTCTCACTGCCTTAGTTTATGTCTTGCTCTGTGTGTGTGTATGCATGTGTGTGTATGTGTGTGTGGTGTGCTGTGCCTCTTTCTCTGCAGTCTCAGTTGAGAAGTCACTCTAGAATTTAGAGCTCAGAGCTTAAATGGGTGGTTGTCTTCTCCCAGGTCTATCCTATTTCATCTTTGCTCTTCATCTTGCCCTCAGGGCACTTGGTTCTGGACTGGGCTGGGGGATCTGGGGGACCTTAAATGACAATAAGGAGAATAAAGAAGGAGGAAGGAGGCTTTAGAAAATGCTCAAGAGACAGAGATGTTGAGAGAGTCAAGCAGTGAAGGGATCCTGTGGTTGGGTTAAGGTCCTCTTAGGTTGATTCTGGTCAATTTCCTTCACAGACAGAGGAGGAAACAAGCCCAGGCATGTCCAAGTTCCCATATGTACAATGCCTCAAGTCCTGTTGATTCCGTTTTCTTCATATCTTTCAAAGGAGGAGAGGGTTTAAGGAAAGATGAAAGGTCCACTGTGTCCAATACTGCTACTTCATAGCACGTGTCCAGATTTATAACTCAATATTTATTTGTGTGGTTATTTGTGTAGTATGTCTCTCCATTGTGCCTTCATGAAGGCAAAGATCCTGACTCTTTCATATACAGGTTTGACCCATAGCTGAGAACAGCAGGCATAGAACCCAACCAACATACAATGACACTTGGGATAGGTGCCCCCTCCTCCAATGCCAAGAGGCAATGTCCATGGACCTGCCACTTTGCTCACCACTCCTCCAACAAGAACGAGGCCCACCTATCAATACAAAGATTCCACCTGCTTACCTCAAGCTGGCAAGGTCAATGTTTGTCCTACTGAGAAGTGTCAGGGCTTGAGAGCTGAGTTACAGACATTCAATCTTGCTTTCATGTTTTCCACACTCTAGATTGTGACCTGAGAAATTGGAATCTAATGCACAAATACTTCCAGAGCAACACTGCCTCCCCATACCAGGAACAATTCTCTTGGCCAGTGGAAATCAGGACAGGCTTCCCAGAAGAGGAGCCACTTGGGCTAAGAGTATAAAAGATGAGGAATATCAGACTGATGGTTCTCCTTGTATCACTGAGTCCCTGACAACCTCCAACTGTCTTGATATCTGAGCCTAATGCTTCCCTGAATGTTATTTGAGATTCACCATTGACTGATTGCCAATGAGAACAGGAAAGCAGAAAAGCCACTCTCTGTTGATGAGAACACTATATTTCTCATACCTGTATGATTACTTTAACTTGACTCTTCTATACTTATCTATTAATTTTTCTCTATCTTCAACCTGAATAATGTCTGGGTCTTATTTATATTTGTACCCTAAGCATTTAGAACTGAGTTTTGAAAGTACATGATGAGCCCATTAGTACACAAACAAGTAGATGTGAGACAGGGTATGTGGGGTGTTCTTCCACCACACAGTGTCTTCCTTCACACATGAAGCACAACTGTTATCTGAGTCTCTTCATGTTACGTGTTCCCTTCTGTTGAATAAAGGGGCACAAAGATCATGCCTATTATTACCCCTTGCAGAGCAAGGTCATTTGCATGAGTTAGAACATGGTGCTGGCTACATTTTAGTCCCAAACAACGACTAGCCTATCACCCTTGGGATAGATCCCAACCAGCTGGACCAGGCCCTGAGGTGACTAGGGCAGGTAGATGGTCATATTATTCTTAGTTACTAAATCACTGTCTCTGAGTATGCATTTTGGAGGAAGATGAACACGTATTAGTTTCCACGAGGTTTTGTTTCCAAGAAAGATAAGACAGACTTTGCTTTTAGGTGAGAGAATTAAGTTGTCAATAGTTATCAGATGACACTCTAGTCTTTCCTTGTTTGGATGTATTCTGTGTCCCTCTCTGGTTGCAAGCATAGAGGAGAGATCCTACCCAACAATGCCCTTAATATCTTCCTGACTTGCATCTGTGTTTGTTCCTGCTGAGATGAGGTGGAATCTCTGTTCTGGAAGATCCATGGGATAGCTATTGTGAGGGTCTCCATGGAGATAGGCACCGGAATTTTAAACAGTTTGCTCTTTAAGCCTTGGGTCTGACTAGTTCCTGAAGTGGCCCTTACCTGGAAATGGCAAACACCGGATATTGGTGTTTCAGGGCAGCAGCAGCCTTTTCAGTCTCCCTTCCTTTTAGCTTATTTATTCTATGTTGTGATCAATTGCTGTTGGGAAGCCACTTGCTGTCACTGAGCCTCAGTTTCTACATCTGTAAACTGGGATGGTAGCATGACCCTATGTACCTGTGCCCAGAGAAGGCACAAAAAGGGGGCAGAAGCATATTGGAATTCCTGAGACTTTCTTTCTTTCTTTTTAATTTTTTTAAATTGATGTAATAATAGTTTATAACATTGTGAGATTCCAGTTGTACATTATTAATTGTCAGTCCCTATATAAACATATCCCTTCACCCCTCATGCCCACCCTCCATCTCCCTTGTCCCTGGTAACTACCAAATTATTATCTCTGTCTATGTGTTAGTGTATAGTCCACATAAGAGTGAAGTCATACAGTGTTTGCCTTTCTCTGTCTTGCTCATTTCACTTAACATAATACCCTCCTGGGCCATCCATGTTGTTGCAAATGGGACAATTTTGTCTTTTATTTTTTACGGCTGAGTAGTATTCCATTGTACATATATACCACATCTTCTTTATCCAATCATCTGTCGATGGACATTTGGGTTGCTCCACTTCTTGGCTATAGTGAATAATGCTGCAATAAACATAGGGATGCATAAGCCTCTTTGGCTTGTTGATTTCAAATTCCTTGGATAAATACCCAGAAGTGGGTTAGCTGATCATAAGGTATTTCTATTTTTAATTTTTTGTGGAATCTCCACACTGTTTTCCATAGAGGCTGCACCAGTTTGCATTCCAACTAGCAGTGAATGAGCGTTCCCTTTTCTCCACAACATCTCCAACATTTGTTATTTTTTGTCTTGTTGATTATAGCCATTCTCACTGTTGTAAGTTGATATCTTAGTGTTGTTTTGATTTGCATTTTCCTGATGGTTAGTGATGAACATCTCTTCATATCCCTATTGGCCATCTGTATATCTTCCTTGGAGAAATGTCTGTTCAAATCCTCTGCCCATTTTTTTGATCGGGTTGATTGTTTTTTTGTTGTTCAGTTGTGTGATTTATTTATATATTAAGGAGATTAACCCCTTGTCGGATATATGATTAGCAAATATTTTCTCCCAACTGGTGGGTTGTATTTTCAGTTTGATCTTGGTTTCCTTTGCTTTGCAGAAGCTCTTTAGTTTGATGAGGTCCCACTTGTTTATTTTTTCTTTTGTTTACCTTATCCAGGTAGACGTGGAATTCGAAAAGATCCCTCTAAGACCGATGTCAAAGAGCATTCTGCCTATATTTTCTTTTAGGAGTTTTATAGTTTCAGGTCTTACCTTCAAGTCTTTGATCTATTTTAAGTTCTGTGTATGGCAAAAGATAACGGTCTACTTCCATTTTTTGCATGTGGCTGTCCAGTTTCTCCAGCACCATTTATTGAAGAGACTTTTCTTTCTCCATTGTATGTTATTAGCTCTTTTGTTGAAGATTAGGCTGTCCATATATACGTGGTTTTATTCCTGGACTTTCAGTTCTGTTCCATTGATCTGTATGTCTTTTTTTGTACCAGTACCATGCTGTTTTGATTATTACAGCTTTGTAGTATATTTTGAAGTCAGGGATTGTGATGCCTCCAGCTTTGTTCTTTTGTTTCAGGATTGCTTTACCTATTTGGGGTCTTTTGTTGCCCCATATGAATTTTAGTATTCTTTGTTCTATTTCTGTGAAGAATGTCATTGGGATTCGGATTGGGATTGCATTGAATCTGTAGATTGCATTAGGTAGTATGGACATTTTAACTATGTTTATTCTTCCAATCCATGTGCATGGGATATCTTTCCGTTTCTCTATGTCATCATTGATTTCTTTCAATAATGTCCTACAGTTTTCATTGTATAGGTCTTACACTCCTTGGTTAAATTTATTCCTAGATATTTTATTCTTTTTGGTTCAATTGTAAATGGGATTGTATTGTTGAGTTCTCTTTCTGTTAGTTCGTTGTTAGAGTATAGACATGCAACTGATTTTTGTAAGTTGCTTTTGTACCCTGCAACTTTGCTGTAGCTGTTGATTGTTTCTAACTATTTCCCAATGACTTCTTTAGGGTTTTCTATATATAAATTCGCATCACTTGCAAACAGCAAGAGTTTCACTTGATTGCCTATTTGGATTACTTTTATTCCTTTTTCTTGCCTAATTTCTCTGGCCAGAACCTCCAGTAATATGATGAATAAGAGTAGCAAGAGTGGGCACCCTTGTCTTGTTCCTGTTCTCAGAGGGATGGTTTTCAGTTTTGCCTTGTTGAGTATGATGTTGGCTATGGGTTTGTCACATATGGCCTTTATTATGTTGAGGTACTTTCCTTCTATATCTATTTTGTTGAGAGTTTTTATCATAAATGGATGTTGGATCTTGTCAAATGCTTTCTCTGCATCTATTGAGACAATCATGTGGTTTTTATTCCTCATTTGGTTAATGTGGTGTATCACATTGATTGATTTGTGGATGTTGAACCATTCCTGTGTCCCTGGTATAAATCCTACTTGATCATGGTGTATGATCTTTTTAATGTATTGCTGTATTCAGTTTGCCTATATTTTGCTGAGGATTTTTGCATCTATGTTCATCAGCGATATTGTCCTGTAATATTCCTTCCTTGTATTGTCCTTGTCTTGTTTTGGTATCAGAGTGATGTTGGCCTCGTAGAATGTGTTAGGAAGAGTTACATCTTCCTCTATTTTTTGGAATAGTTTAAGAAGGATAGGTTTTAAATCTTCTTTGAATGTTTAATAAAATTCTCCAGAGAAGCCATCTGGTCCTGGGCTTTTATTTTTGGGGAGGCTTTTGATTACTGTTTCAGTCTCTTTACTTGTGATTGGTCTGTTCAGATTCTTTATTTTGTCTTTTTTTTTTTTTTGGTGCGGAAGATTAGCCCTGAGCTAACATTCGTGCTAATCCTCCTCTTTTTGCTGAGGAAGACCGGCTCTAAGCTAACATCTATTGCCAATCCTCCTCCTTTTTTTCCCCAAAGCCCCAGTAGATAGTTGTATGTCATAGTTGCACATTCTTCTAGTTGCTGTATGTGGGGCACGGCCTCAGTGTGGCCGGAGCAGCAGTGCGTCGGTGTGTGCCCAGAATCTGAACCCAGGCTGCCAGTAGTGGAGTGCACGCACTTAACCACTAAGCCACAGGGCCAGCCCCTCTCTATTTCTTCTTGATTCAGTTTTGTGAGGTTGTATGAGTCTAAGAACTTATCCTTGTATTTTAGATTGTCCAATTTGTTGGCATATAGTGTTTCATAGTATTCTCTTATAATCCTTTGTATTTCTGTGGTATCTGTTGTGATTTCTCCTTTTTCATGTCTTATTATTTGTTTGAGCCTTCTCTCTTTTTTCCTTGGTGAGTCTGGCTAAGTGTTTGTCAATTTTGTTTATCTTCTTGAAGAACCAGCTTTTTGTTTCATTGATCCTTTCTACTGTTTTTTTAGTTTCAATTTTGTTTATTTCTGCTCTAATTTTTATTATTTCCCTCCTTCTGCTGACTTTGGGTTTTGTTTTTTCTTCTTTTTCTAATTCTGTTAGGAGTAGTATGATGACTTATTTGCGATTTTTCTTGTTTGTTAAAGTAGGCCTGTGTTGCTATGAATTTCTCTCTCAGGACCACTTTTGCTGCATCCCATATGATTTGGTATGATGCATTTTCATTTGTCACCAGATATTCTTTGATTTCTTCTTTAATTTCTTCAATGATCTATTGGTTGTTCAGTAGCATGTTGTTTAATCTCCACATCTTTCTCACTTTCCCAGATTTTTTCTTATAGTTGATTTCTAGTTATATGGCATTATGGTCAGCAAAGTTGCTTGTTATGATTTCAATCTTCTTAAGTTTATAAAGGTTTGCCTTGTTTCCCAAAATATGGTCTATCCTTGAGAATGTTCCTTGTATGTTTGAGAAGAATGTGTAATCCGCTGTGTTTGGATGGAGTGCTCTATATATATCTATTAAGTCCATCTGGTCTAGTTTTTCATTTAAGTCCACTATTTCCTTATTGACTTTCTCTCTGGATGATCTATCTATTGATGTAAGTGGAGTGTTAAGGTCTCCTACTATTTTTGTGTTGTTGTTGATATCTCCTCTTAGGTTTGTTAATAGTTGCTATATGTACTTTGGTGTTCCTGTGTCGGGTGCATATATGTTTATAGATGACATGACTTTTGGTGGAGTGTCCCTTTCATCATTATATACTGCCCCTCTTTGTCTCTCATTACCATTTTTATCTTGAAGTCTACGTTGTCTGACACAAGTATGGCAACACCTGCTTTATTTTGTTTGCCATTAGCTTGCAGTATCATCTTCCATCCCTTCACTCTAAGCCTGTGTTTGTGTTTATATCTGAGATGTGTTTCCTGGAGGCAGTAAATTGTTAGGTCTTGTTTTTTAATCCATACAGCTACTCTGTGTCTTTTGATTGGGGAATTCAATCCATTTACATTTAGAGTGTTTATTCATATATAAGGGCTTAATGCTGCCATTTTATAGCTTGTTTTTCAGTTGTAATGTATTTGCCTTGTTTCTTGTCTTGTGTATTTTTGACTTGTAATTCAGTTTGGTGGCTCTCTAGGATGGTTTTCTCAGTTTTCTATTTTTTTATCATTTGTGTCTTTCTTCTGATTTTTTTTCTACTGGTTACTGTATGGTTTGTATAAAAGATCTTGTAGATGAGATAGTTCACTCCCTGATAGCCTCTTGTTCTCTTAGTCTAAGTACATTTCATCCCTTTCCTCTTCCCTTTCTAAGTTGTTGTTATCACAACTTACTCCATTATGTGTTGTGAATTTGTTGTTAAAATGAAGTGATGATATTTATTTTTGATGTTTTCCTTCCCTTTATGTTTAGAGTTATAATTGAGTGTTTGCTAATCTGTTCTGATAGAGAGTTGTAATTTTCTGATTTTCTCAGCCTATTTATCCCTGTGCTTTGTAAACCCTTTCTTTCTTTCTTTTTTTTTTTTTTCCAGGTATGAGGTTCTTCTTGATCAAATCTTGTAGGAGGGTCTTGTGCCAATGAACTCCCTCAGCTTTTGTTTATCTTGGAATGTTTTTATTTCTCCACCATATCTGAAGGATATTTTTGCTGGATATAGTATTCTTGGCTGAAAGTTTTTTCTTTCAAAATTTTGAATATATCATTCCATTCTCTCCTAGCCTGTAAGGCTTCTGTTGAAAAATCTGCTGAAAGCTGGATAGGGCTTCCTTTGTAGCTTATTTTCTTTTGTCTTGCTGCTCTTAATATTTTTTCTTTGTCATTGACTTTTGCCATCTTTATTACCGTATGTCCTGGAGAAAGTATTTTTACATTGATTTAATTAGGAGTTCTGTTGGCTTCTTTTACATGTAATTCTAGTTCCTTCTCCAGGGTTGGGACGTTCTCGGTTATCATTTCTTTCAACAAGCTCTCTGATTCTTTTCCCCTCACTTCTCCCTCTATAATCCTTACGTTGTATTTCCTAATTGAATTGGATATTTCTTGGAGAATTTCTTCACTTCTTTTTAGCCTAAGTTCTCTCTCCTCCTCGATGTGAAGCATTTCTGTGTTTCTATCCTCCAGATTGCTAATACTATCCTCCATATTGTCAGCTCTGTTGTTTAAGGACTCCAGATTTTTCTTCATCTCATCCATTGTGGTTTTCATCTCAACAATTCTGTTTGGTCTTTCTTTATAGTTTTGATCTCTTTTGTGAAGAATTCCCTCTGTTCAGTAATTTGATTCCTGATTTCATTGAACTATCTTTCAGAATTCTCTTGTAGCTCGTTGAGTTTTCTTATGATGGCTGTCTTGAATTCTTTGTCATTAAGATTGTAGATTACCGTGCCTTCAGGATTGATTTATGGGTGTTTGTCTTTTTCTTCTTCTCTGGAGTATTAATATATTTCTTTATACCATTTGACAGAGTGGATTTGTACTGGTGTGTTGTGATAGTTCCCAGATGCAGGTTCAACCTGCCACCACTTGGGGGGTGTGGTCAGGGGCTGTGTAATCTGAGTCTGCAGCCATGATCTCTGTCAGCTGTGCCTGTCCGAGCCAGGGTCACTCCTTGGCATCGCAGCAGTCCTGTGGGGTCTCCCACAGAATAAGGAAGTAGTCACACTGGGGGTTTAAGGCTGCTGTCACCTGCTGCCACAGTTCCAGGGACTTTCTACATTACTTTTCCAGGGGATCATCTTCCAGCTTCCCGTGTCTGTCCTTTGTTAGTATTCCAGCTTGCAGCCATTTCTTTCCTTAATTACCTCTCTGTAGGGCTCCATTATCCCACAGAATCCAGAGGTAATCCATATTCTGAGCACCGTCTTGTGTCTCTCTCCCTCCAGTGGGATGCTGCTCATGAAGAAGTGGACTGTATGTCATCTAGCCCACAGCCTGCAGGATACCTACACATAATATTAACCCACCTACCCTGGGGTCAATGCATGAATGAGTAGATGCATTCATGCAGTACACTTTCCAGTGGCAGCTATGGATCTTACCAGGTGCCTCCTTGAGAAAGCCTTAAGCCAAAGGTGACAAAGTGTGATGGTATAAATTTAAGGTTGCATGACAAGGTACCAAGTAAATAAAAGGAGGCCATGAGCTAGTTTAACAATGAGATGTCCACCTACTCAGGCCAGTGACAGGCAGCCCTGGGGACTTTCGGGTCAGAGAGTTGGAAAGAGTTGGTGAGGGGAGAGTATCACTTTCTGCAGAAGGGCTGAAGGTGAGAAAGAATAAAGAGAGAAGGAACTACACACACACGGGTTAAATGTGTCTGTTTCTGTCAAGTTTAGAATTTTGTTTTCCACACAACCCAAAGTTTTTTAGGCCAAGTAGACACAGAACATGGGTCAGAGTGATGATAATGAGCTCATGTAACTTCCAGATACTCAGCCCTTAGATCGTTCCCATCAGGTATATGGGGAGAGGGGCTCACAGGTGACAATGACTGCTACTACAGGCTTTCTCCTTACCAGCTCCTCACCACCAATTAGAAATTCCCCCACTGGTCAAAAAGCAGGAAGCCATCTTCTCTGACTCCTTTGCCCTGGAGAAAAACTCGTGTCATCTTTTTGGAGTCCTGGGTGCTATGTGTGCTGCCCCTGGTGTCATGTTTGGTGCCTAAAGTTGTTGGGGTCCACTTGGCCACCCAAGCTGCTTTCTCCTCTTCACTCCTGTCACACCCATTGTTCTTGGACATTGATCTTGGCAGACATAGGGGGCCATTCTTTGGTCAAGGATCTGTCTAACTGGCTGTCTACTACAGGACCCTTTGAGGGGCTGGACTGGAAGCAGCTTGAATTGCTACTGCTTTGTGCAGCCATAACCATCTTGTCCCTATCCTGATTCTCCTTCAGGTGCCCCCTTGAAGACAGAATGTGATGGATCAGCCTGAATGTGTAGTGATGGTGGTCCAGGCACAGCTAGGCCCTCCTATTGTATTAACTATCCAGGAAGATGGTGTGGTCACCCATGAGCCACAGGGAAAGGACGTGCAGGGGGCCCAGAAATTCTCACCTCTACCAATTCAACTCCAATAACCTTTCTGGATGTCCTCTCTGCATAAGGCACTCTGCTAGGAACTAGGGACATAACGGTGACTAATACCCAGACTGCCTTTGAGAAGGTCTCATTCTGATAAGGGAACTAGGTGTGGAAACCAACAATGGTTCTGGAGGGCAGAGAGGACAATAATCAAATTGGAGGGTGATAGAAGATGCCCAGAGGAAGAAGTGCTTATATCTTTTCAGGACGTTGGTGAGGAAAGACTCTAACAGAGGGAGTTCTGTCTGAGTTTGGTTTTGAAGGATGAGTACGAGCTTTCTAGGGGGCACAGGTATATTTCTGGGCAGAGGAAAGTGCATGGGTAAAGATCTGTAGACCTAGCCAGTTTGAAGGATCTCAAGTATTTTGGAGTGCATGCAGTCATGGAGTCAAGGGCAGGTTAGAGATTGAAGGTCAGTAGCTTTATTTGAGTTTCAGTTAGCTTTAGGCTTACTTGTAACACTGATTGAGTTGTTTATTGATTTACCACAGAATATGAACTCAAAGGAGGTCAAACTGGATTGTCCATGATGCTGTGCCAACTGTCAGAGGGGAGAGGGCACCCGCAGGTGGAGCACAGGTGTCCCTTCTACTGGCTGCAGCTGCTGCACCACCCCATTTCCCAGCACATAAACCATCCAGCATCACTGAATCTCTCCTGGCTGGAAGAGTCACTCTGCATCCACAGGTCTGCAAACAGTAGCACTGATTGCTGAAAGGAAAACTCAGAGTAGAGGGTCTCATAAGGAAAGTGGGCATGGACCTGATCCCAAGCTTTTCCACAGAAACCTGGGTTCTCCTGGCTGCCAGCCTGGTGCTCCTCTATCTGTGAGATCCAGGCTTATGTCCTCTGTAACCCTGGACTTGGGGTGCTAATCAGCCCCCATTTCCCTTATCTGTCCTGGGATTACAAGAATTAACAAAGGGGAAGTTGCTTAATCGTTGGGTAGTAGAAACATGTGAGAGGTTATTATGGATCTGACCCAGATGTGTTGAAGGAGCACCTCCCTCCTCCAAAAATTTCTATAGCTGGGAGAGTTTAGTGAATTTATTTGCTCCTGGGGTTGATCTTCTGATTGACTACCAGTGTGGACCTAGACTAACCAACCAGAGTTCATCAGAGGCTCTTTATTACTGACAGGACCCTTGGCAGTGGGGTTCTCACCCCCTTCCCAAACTTTGGGGATCCTGGAGGCAGGACGAAGTGGCCTGGGTTTTTGTCTCATTATCTTCACCTTCCAGGCTCTGTGTTTACTAGAAGAGACACGTGGAAGGACTGGCCCCTGTGTCACTCAGGTGGCTCCTGCTTCCCTCCCTCCTACCACCGGGCATCATTTACACAATTCTCCTTGTGCGCTTAGAATTTGCTAAGGCTAGAGACTGCTGTGCCCTTCTCCTCAGACTCAACTCATCTTCTTTGCTATTCCCCTCCTCTGTGTATCCCCTCCTAAGAATCAATTCCCCCATCATGTAACATGCAGAACTACTTATCCTTAAATGAGAAATCTTTAGAGCAGAGGAGACCTGGCAGAAATCTTGAAAATGTGTTATTTTCGTTCATATTTTCCTTCTTGTCTCTGGGAGGGTTAGCATCAGTATAGAGATTTCTTTTTCCCCTGATGAAATCTGCTAACAGCTTGCAAAGACACGAGCCCAAAAAGTGAATTTGGATTTTAAATATGTTTTCCCTTTAAGTTGAAGTACGGGAATATGAATCAAAACCATCCAGCAAAGGAATTCTTCAATGGTGGGATCCTGGTGTCATAGTGCAGGTTGCAAGAGGAGTGACTTAGACATGTGGGTAGTGAAGGCCCCTCCATGTCACAGTTGACCTCTGCTTCCATCTCACTTTTCTGAGAGTAGGAAATCATGAACACAGCTACAAACACAGGAAATAGAAATCTGGTTTTAATTCACTGGAAGACATGTTAGGATATCCGGGTATTTTGGCAACGTATTTCCTGACTGATGACATTTTAAAGTTAATTGTGTGGTTTAATTTCATTGTATTTAATACTACATTTTTTACTGAGATAAGACTCTTTTCAGCATGTACTTTCTGAAGGATAAGAGGGCTGTCGTTTCAGTATTTGTGGTTAGAAAAGTGCATAAATAACCTCACCTTTGTAGAATAAAGTGAGGAATATGAATCTAGGCTACACATATATGATGTAGATTGTATACGTGTTTTTAAATATCGCTGTCCAGCAGGTTCTTTTAATCTCTCAGTGCAGGTGAGTAAGGGAGACTGTGAGCCAGTGACGATATGAGAGGCATCCCGGTAGGAGTCAGGATGAAGAGGAAGAATATTCCTCATCCCTCGGAGCAGAGATCATCCTCAGTCCTGGTCCCAGGACTAGGGAAGCAGGGTTAGCATCTCATCTGCTTGAAGCCTGTAGATCAGGACACTATCTAAGTCATTCTGTGTGTGGTCTGTCTGGTAGAAGGATTGTCACTAGATAGTGTCACCACTGGGCAAGCAAACTGTAGCCTTACAGACACTCTTGGAGCCAAGAGTCAGTAGCTGTAGAGTAGAAAATGTCCTCCTTATGCCAAAACGATGTAAACATAATAAAAAAGATTGGCTTTATTGTTAGCACCCTCACTTGTACCTAAAGCCTCATTACTCTACCCAAAAGAGGGAAGCTGGAAAGAAACTGAGGAATTCACCCAGCCCACCGTCTGCCTTAATATGGAACCATGTAACTTTAGATACTAGACCAGATTTTTCCTTGTGGATCAGTGTTGCTGACACATTTACTCAATTGCTTGCCCTCACTTGAGAGTTCATGTAGCACATTGAAAATTCAGAAGCAGAAATTGGTTTAATTGATTTTCCGTGGTTGTGGTGGCAAAGGAAGGATCTGGGTGGGATTAACTGAGGCCAACTGTGTTTCTGGCAGTCAGTGCTCGTGCTTCCATCAACTGTTCTGGAGGAAGGATCCAAATGCCCAGCTGGGCCTGGTCAAGGGTCCTCTGCTGGGTCCTTCAAACACAGGTCCTTTCATGCAATTTTTTGGTTTTATTTTATCACATAAGATTTGCTGGATTTATACAGAATGTTTGTAACTAGTACAGCCTTAAAGGGTAACCTCCAAAGAGGAAGAGACAAGGTCTTAATTCCACTCTCTGGAACATTTAATGGTTACTAATTTTATTTTGCATTATGCATCAGTTGTCAAGTATGCACTCTAGGATTGGGACCATGGGGACTTCAGCTGCTTTTAACTACTCATCATTACTGTTTGTGGGTCTTACAGCGAAGCTGGGAAAGGAGATGATGAGTGAATGTAATTATTGCTGTTGGAGTTGCTGTTATTTATTGCCTCCACGTTACCTCCTTCTCTTGAGTGTTTCAGTTCTGAGTCAGGGACTGGCCAGCCCCAGCACCTATTCCACAATCCCTGTGACCTGATCTCTCTTTCACTTTATAGATATGGGAGCTACACTCAAGGACATTTTAAGAAGCTGGGAATTCCAGGGCCGACACCTCTGCATTTTTTTGGAAATGTTTTGAGCTACCATAAAGTGAGTGTCATTTGTGCTTCTTCTTTTTCATCTTCTTCTTTTTTTTATTTTTGGTGAAGAAGACTGGTCCTGAGCTAACATCTGTTTCCAATCTTCCTCTTTTTGCTTGAGGAAGATTGTCACTGAGTTAACATCTGTGGCAATCCTTCTCAATTTTGTATGTGGGACACTGCCACAGCATGGCTTGATGAGCAGTGAGTAGGTCCATGCCCGGGATCTGAACACGTGAACCCTAGGGCTGCCGAAGCAGGGTGTGCGAACTTAACTACTACAACACTGGTCAGCCCCCTCTTTTGTTTCTTATGGTTTCAAATCCCAGCTTATTTCCACAGTAACAATGCCACTGCTCAGGAAGAATTTTTGAGCTTTCCCTCTTTCCAGAAATGGTGTCATAGACCCCACCCAGCACATGGCCAGATTTATCACAGGGCTCTATTGTCAGCTGTTAGGAGTCTCAGGTTTTGCCTCAGTTGGACAGCCCAGCTCTCTGGCTTATTAAGCACAGGACTTGATGGTCCAACTTGTGAGCCTTGTGAAGAGGATTTTCTTTCTGCCAGGTGCAGACTCCCAGGAAGGCACAGTCGAACTTAGTATTAGGAGAAAATAATGAATGGAGTTCTCAGTAGTAGCTCATTAAGTGCGTACACTAGAGTCAGACTTCTCTGTTTGTAACATAAGGTAGCTTTTTTTTCTCCTTCCTCCTGGTTATTTATTTATTTATTTTTCTGAAGAGTATTCTCCCTGAGCTAACATCTATTACCAATCTTCCTCTTTTTGTATGTGAGTCACCACCACAGCATGGCCACTGACAGACGAGGGGTGTAGGTCCGCTCCTGGGAACTGATTCCGGGCCGCTGAAGTGGAGTGGACTGAATTTAACCACTAGGCCACCGGGACTCCCTGCTGGGTAGTTTTTAAACTTCAGTTCAAAGGTAGCCCAAGTATTCACTGTCAGGTATTTCACAAAAACTTGAATTCTCTCAGGAACTGCTAAAGCCCTGCAGTTATACCCATTGCTTTATTCCCCATTTTGCTACCCGTGACGTCTTTTGGGATTTGAGAGATGGAACAAGAGCTTTCTGCTTTACTTCTCTTCCTTCAGAGGAGGCGCCCTATGGGTGAGTCTGAGCAGTGAGTGCGTATGCTGAGACAAGATGGTGGCTGTCAATGGACTTCAGATATTTAACCACTAGTTGAGTTGTGTGTGTTTTTTTAAATAAATGCAGACTCACTTATACAACATCACTAGAAGGGAGGTGATTGGACAATATTATTAAAAATTAAATATAACTGAGCGGAATATACTAGGTGACACATGGACTGTGAGTTTCAGTGGAGACATTGTGGTTAACTCAGCTCTGATGTCTCTCAGCACCTGGTCCCTGAGTGGAAGGTTTCAAGTTCATGTCCAGACTCTTAACAGGCAGCACCTTGCATGCCAGCTGGTCTCTGTCTAGATTTCCTCTCCCACAGACCTGAGGCTTGTTTCTTAGAACCCAATTCTCCCAACTGAGGCCTTCAGTGCCTAACTACTGCCTCAGAACTTTTGTACATCTTTCCCTCTGAAAAAGCAATAATTTCCTTTCTAACTTTCTCAGATCAGTGCATTAGTGGATACACCACAAGATCCTCCTTTTGGGACCTTTTTTTCATAGTCAAATCATCACAACTCTTAGTGATGGGGAGATTTCTTTTTAAGTTATAGAAATGAAAACTCAGAGCAAGTGTTTTAAATTGCTCTGTCCTGTGTTGAGTGGTAGCTTCTCCCCTTCTTTTCCAGGTGGAGCTGGAAAATTGGAAGGCAGGTCCACTTTGTTATTCAATCATTCACTCACTCACTTTATCACTCAACAAACATGGCTTAGACTTACTTAAATCTGCTGGACTAAAAGAGGCCCCTGGTGTCTTAACTTCCTAATTCTGCTAGAATTCTAGAGAGGGCTCATGAGATAAATGAAAACATGCTTAACAAGTAGATGTAAGACTGTCCAGGGCACTCTCACTTTCCTTCAGCTTCAGTTTTATCATGTGTTTTTGGAGGTCATAATTTAGAGAATTATTTAATTTCAGAGACAAGCATGTACAAGGGAAAACACTTTAGAAAGAGAAGGAGTTACTTAGTTTTCATGACATGGGTAAGTCATTTAGCTTCTACGATACTTGGAGAACATTCAAACTTTAATTCTCCATTTCAGATATCTGCTCTATTTTCTCTTCTTTTCTCTAAGATGTCTCTGAATAAGAGCTCCCTCTCATTACCAGTGAAAGATAGTAAGACTGATTCATGGGATTCGAGTAATTTTTGTGCCAATTATAGGTAGGGTTCAATACATTTAGATTACTAATATAATTTTGATTCTCCTTACAGGGAGTTTGGGATTTTGACAAGAAATGTTTTAAAAAGTATAGAAAAATGTGGGGGTGAGTATTCTGGAAACTATCATCAGATAGACTTGTTGTTATGATGGTGCCCTCGCCGTATGGAAGGTAATCTCAGTCCAGAGCCTCTTTTAGAAATTTTAGAAATAGGGCAGTGAAATCATTCATAATCCTACTATCACTTTTTGAGAATTCCAAATCTTTCTCCATCTGTAGACACATTTTTACATATTTGTGATCAGTATTTCTACAGTTTTTATCTAATATTATGTCATATGCATTTGTCATGTTTTTGATATAATTTTTCATGACTGAGTGGGTGGGCTTTCCTAATTAATTATTGTTTTGGTTCTTAGACAATTTACTTACCTTCGGTTATTTACTAACCTAACTTTCTTTTTATAATGAAATACTTGAAACAGAAAAAAATTATAGAGAATGGTACAGGAAATACTCATGTACATACCACCTAGACTTCTCCAATGTTCTATTGTTATTTCCACCATCATCTCTAGGAGTATGGATTCTGTAACGTCAGGATGAAAGTCTGGACTTTCAGGTTTGGCTCCAGCTGTAGAATCCAGCTTATTCAATGTAATCAGCTCTGTTTTCCCAACAGGTTTTATGATGGCGGATGGCCTGTGTTTTCTATCACAGATCCAGACATGATCAAAACAGTACTAGTGAAAGAATGTTATTTTGTTTTCACAAACCAGCAGGTAGGCATCCATTTTTTTAATGTAAAATTTTATTTATTTATTAAATTTTTATTTAGAAATAATTATAGATTCACAGGGAGTTTCCAAAAAAAAAAAAAAAGTACGGGTAGGTGCCACATCAGGTGCCCTTTACCCTGTTTCCCCCGGTGGTAATAACTTGCATAACTATAGTACAGTATCAAAGCAGGACATTTCATTGGTACTGTCCAGTGAACTGATTCAGATTGCATTAGTTTTATGTGCACTCATTTGTGTGCGCGCGTGTGTGTGTATGTTGCTCCATGAAAATTTGTCACATAAGTAGATTTGTATAACGACCACCACAATCAAGATACAAAACTGTTCCATCACCACAAAGCTCTCTCTTACTATTCTTTTATTATCATGGGCTGTAGCTTGTCTTTTCCTCTCATCAGGGTCTTTAGCAGAGCAAATATTTTTTATTCTGATGAGGCCAATTGATCCATTTTTCCCTTTATGGGTTGTACCTTTGGTGTCAAGTCTGAAAACTCTTCATCAAGCCCTAGGTCTCAAAAATTTTCTCCTATTTTTTTCCCAAACATTACATAATTTTATGTGTTATGTTAAATCCGTGATACATTTTTTGTTAATTTTTGTATAAGGTGTGAAGTTTAGATCAAGGTTCATTTTTTTTTTTTTTTTTTTTTGCCTATGAATGTCTAATTGCTCTAGCACCATTTGTGGAAAGGCTGTGTTTCCTCAGTTGAATAGGTTTTTCCCTATTGTCAAAAAACGGTTGGACCTATTCGTGTGGGTCTATTTCTCATTCTCTATTGATTGATGTGTGGGTCTTTCCCTCCACTAGTACCACACAATCTTGATTTCTATAGCTACAGAGTAAACCTTAACATCATGTAGAATGATTCCTCTCACTTTATTTTGTTTTTCAGATTGGTTTTAGCTATTCTATGTCCTTTGCCTTTCCATACAAATTTAGAATAAGCTTATCCACGTTTACAAGAAAATCGCTGAGATTCTCATAATATCTACAGATCAATTTGAGGAAGATCTATATCATTACTAGGTCAAGACTTTCAATCTATGAACACAGAATGTCTATTTATTTAGGTTTTCTTTGATTCCTTTCATCAACATTTTGTAGTTCTCAGCATAGAGATTCTATACATGTTTTGTTAGATTTACTCGTACAGTGTTTCATTTTTTTTGGAGTGATTGTAAATGTTATTGTGTTTTTAATGTGTTTTCACATATCCATTGTTATTATATAGAAATGTGGTTGATTCTTGTGTGTTGATCTTGTATCCTAGAACCTTGCTGAGCTCATTTATTACTTCTAGAGTGTTTCTTTTTATATTCCTTGAGATTTTCTTCATTGACAATGATGTCATCTGAAAATTGGGACACTTCTATTTTTTCATTTTCAATCTGTATGCTTTTTATTTTTTTTTCTTGTTTTACTGCACTAGCTAGGACTTCCAGTATGATGTTGAATAAGAATGGTGAGAGTGGATATTTTTCCATTGCTCCTTATCTTAGCAGGAAGCATCTATTCTTTCATCATTTTAAAATTTTTAAAATTTATTTTGGACAAATAAAAAATGTATATGTTTAAGGTGTACACTGTGATATTTTGATATATGAATACACTGTGAAATGATTACCACTAATGAATTAACATATCCTTCACTTCCCATGGTTACATTTCCTTGTGTGTGTGGTAAGAACACTTAAGATCCACTCTTCTCAAATTTCAAGTATACAGTACAGTGTTATTTACGATAGTCACCATGCTGTACATTAGGTCTTCAGAACTTATTTATCTTATAAAGGAAAGTTCGTACCCTTTGAACCATACCTCCTATTCTCCCTTCTCTAGCCTCTGATAACCACCCTTCTACTCTCTGCTACTATCAGTTTGACTTTTCTCTTTTAGATTCCACACACAAGTGAGATCATGTGGTATTTGTCCTTCTGTGTCTGACAATTTTCTTAGCATGTTGTCCTCCAAGTTCATCCATGTTGTCACAAATGGAAGAATTTCTTTCTTTTTTAAGGCTGCATAATATTCCACTGTATGTTTGTGTATATATATACTTATATATATATTTATATATATTTAATATAAATATATATTTATATATATACTTAATATAAATATATATTTTATATATGTTTTAAACATACATATATTTAAATATGTATGTATACACACATTTTCTTTATCCATTCATCTATCCATTTACATTTAAAGTAATTATTGATTGAAAGGACTTATTATTGCCATTTTTTAAATCTGTGTGTTTCATAGATTGTTCCTTCTTCATCACTTCTTGCTGTTTTCTTTGTGATTTGATGATTTTCTGTAGTGCTGTGCTTTGATTTCCTTCTCTTTATCTTTCCTGTATCTACTATAGGTTTTTGCTTTGTGGTTACCATCAGGCTTCCATAAAAAAGCTTGTAGATATAACAGTCTATTTTAAACTGACAAAAATTTAACTTTGTTTTCCCTCAAAAACTCAATGCTTTTACTCCCCACTGACATTTTATGTTTTCAATGTCACAATTTACATCTTTTTATATTGTGTATCCATTAAAAATTATTTTAGCTATAGTTATCTTTTTTTTTTAATTTTTTGTTTATTGCAGTAACCTTGGTTTATAATATTGTATAAATTTCAGGTGTACATCATTATACTTCTATTTCTGCATAGATTACATCATGTTCACCACTCAAATACTAATTACAACCCATCACCACACATATGTGCCAAATTATCCCTTTCGCCCTCCTCCCTCCCCCCTTCCCGTCTGATAACCACCAATCCAATCTCTGTCTCTATGTGTTTGTTTATTGTTGTTGTTATCTACTACTTAATATCTTTAATTCTTTTGTCTTTTAACCTTTACTCCAGAGTTGTAAGTGATTTGCATCCCACCATTACAATATTAGTGTATTCTGAATTTGAGTGTATATTTACTTTTACCAGTGAGTTTTGTGCCTTCATATGATTTCATGTTACAAGTTAGTGTCTTTTCTTTTCACCTTGAAGTTTTCCCCTTTAGCCTTTCTTGTGGAGCAGGTCTAGTGGTGAGGAACTCTTTCAGGTTTTGTTTGTCTGGAAATGTCTTTATCTCTCCCTCATTTCTGCAGGATCGCTTTTCCAGGTAAAGTATTCTTGTTTGGTAATTGTTTTCTTTCAGCACTCTGAATATACCATTTTAGCCTCTCCTGGGCTTCTTGGTTTCTGCTGAGAAATCCACTGATAGCCTTATGGGGGTTCCCTAGTAACTCTCTGTTGCATTTTATTTCAGTCTTTGTATTCTTCAACTTCAAAAAATTTTTTTGGTTCTTTTTTATGTTTTATATCTCTCTGTTGAACTTGTCATTTGCTTTTGCAATTTTTTTCTAATTTTGTTAAATTGCTTATCTGTGTTCCCTTGTAGCTCTCTGTGCTCCTTTAGAACAATTATTTCAGGTTCTTTGTCAGGAAATTTGTGGATCTCCATTTCTTTTGGGTCAGTTAGGGGAAGTTTGCTGTGTTCCTTTGTTGTTGTCATATTTCCCTGATTCTTTGTGATCCCTGTAGTCTTTCATTGGTGTCTGTGCATTTGAAGAAGCAGTCACCTCTTCCAGACTTTATGAACTAACTTCAGTAAGGAACGACCTTTGCTTGTGTGTTGGGACACACTGTAGTGTGTTGTGACCCTCAGTCTAGTGGTTCTGAGAGCCAAGTGTGGGGCTGTGTGCTGGCTCCATATGCAGGGAGGCGTGGTTAGATCGGGAAGCTTGGGTTCAGAACATCACCAACTGTATGATCCTTGGCAGCAAGAGCTGTGGAGGGTCCACAGTGGGTGCAATGGCTGTTGAGGTGTTTAGCTGCGCCTCCAGGTCTAGTAGCAATGGACAGAGGCAGGTGGCAGTGGTGGCCAGAGTTGGTGGTATGCACATACTCGTCTGTGGGGGCTGAGTGCAGGTGCGTGCACTGCAGTGGGGGCGGTGACTGGGGTTGAGACTGGCAGTGTGCAGGTGGGTGGCTGCAGGGGTTAGCTGTGGGCACATGCAGTGAAGTCCAGTGACAGGGATCAGGGATGGCTCCAGGCACCTGAGCAGCTGCAGGGCACTGGGCTGTTGTCATACACACGCTCAGACACAGATGCTGGGACTGCTGCTGGTGTGGATCTCAGGGCTCAGGGAGTCATTGATGGCACTGGCTAGGGCAGCTCTGGCAGGGGAGGAGTGGGACAGGGCAGGACTCAGGAAGTTGGAGTCTGTGAATGTAAAAACCTGTGGGGCTATCAGCAGCAAAATCTGCAGAGTATCTGCAGCATCTATGCTGGCTGTTGGTTTCCTCAGCAGCAACAGCTTCTGGAGTCTTCTGCAGAGCAGGCCATAGAGAACCATGGTCACTCCCACCACATGGCTGTTACCGGCAGTCCCTGCCCTTCTTTGTTTCTAGCTGTCTTAAGATGTGTCAGCTATGCCAGTCTCTGGGTGGGGTGAAACCAAAGCAGTTCATTAGTGCAGTGCCCTGAAATGCTGGGGAATCTGATCACTTGCCCTCCTGTCCTTTCCCAGCAGGTAGAAATCTCTCAGGCTGGGAGTTCCCTCTTTGCCCTGAGCAGTGCTGGCCTGGGGGATGGGATGATGCAGGCAAAATTAAACTATTCTCCCTACTCATTTTGCACAGTTATGCTCAGGTTTTTTCCTCCACTGTGTTGCCAAACCATTTTAAGTAGACTCCTGAGCGCCCCTAGATCTGTTTTCATCTGTGGATAGCTGCCTAACTGATGTTGTTTGAGGGGTGATGGAGGCTGGAGTCCTACTCAGCTAGCTTAGTGAAGTCACTCCAGTGACTTAGTGAAGTCACTTTCATCATTAAGTGTGATGTTAGCTGTGGGTTTTTTTTTTAGGTGGTCCCTATGAAGTTGAGGAAGCTTCCCTCTCTTCCTGGTTTTTGAGTTGTTATCATGAAACAGTGTTGGGAGATAGTCATTTTAAAACAAAATTTAGTTTTGAAAGAAGAATGAAAGTCTCGATGAGGTTGACTTTGTAGGCCAGTCTCAAGCTGAGAAATAGGATGATCTTCTTTTCCTTTCTATCCCTGGAGGAAAAATGTAATGCCAAAAGATTTCCAAGTGATTGTACAATTTCTTCAGAATAGCAAATAGACTACTAGTCTTTTAACTACTATTTGTTTAAGAAGTTTCCATATCAGGACATCCTTTTTTCAAGTTGCTTTTGCCATAGATATATGTAAAGATAGAACTGGCCTGAGGCAACATACAGTTTTCCAAGGCTATCTGGCTGTCTGGCTATCTGTTGCCAACCCCTTTCTAGTCTGAGAAGCCCTGGAAGATGCATTAGGTCTTATTCCTGTCTATTTCCCCTGAAAGACCAGTTTCCCTACCACATGGGTCATTTGCATTGAAAAGAAGTTTGGAATATAAAGGCTGGAAACCACATCAATTGGCTGGATGTCTCCTCCACCCTCAATGGAACCTAGGCATTTGGAATAAATATTTATCGAGCATCTATCATAAGGTCTGCTACTAAGTAGACAGTCATTAAATATTTGTTGAATATTTGAAGACAATTTCACAAATTTTCCACAATTGTTGAGACCTCCAAAACTCATGTAGGGTAAATTGTCTTTGCTTTTGAGTGTAGCGTGTTGGTCCAGTGGGATTTATGAAAACTGCCATCCCTCTGTCTGAGGATGAACAATAGAAGAGAATACGTACGTTGCTGTCTCCAACCTTCACCAGTGGAAAGCTTAAGGAGGTAAGAAATTAATAGGACTTTTAATTAGAAACTTAAGGAAAGCATCTGGGGTCAGGTAGAAAATAAGGTCATAGTCTCTTTTCAAGGATTATTTTGCTGGATTTGAGGATCTTAGAAATGGTGTTTTATCTTGATGTACTAGAAAAGACCCTACAAGATTCATTATAAAATGTCACTTACTGCTCCATGCTTGCTAAAGCCAAGTCTTTATAGGACTCGAGTCTCTGCATTTCACTTTGGGTGGTGGTGTATTTTGTGTCTCGATGTTCCCTATCATTGGCCAGTATGGAGACGTGTTGGTGAGTAACCTGAGGAAGGCAGCAGAGAAAGGCAATCCCATCACCTTGAAAGAGTAAGTAGGAGTGCACCTGCTGGGATTCTGAGCTCTGTCATGAGATCCTCCAGCTGCCTGACATGGAGCTGAAATTCCCACTGTTGAGTTACTCTAGTGACCAAACAGAAGTAGGCCTGTGGTGTTACAACTCCCATAGTCACCCAAGAAGAGATGGCCTACCCAAAAAGGCAGGGCAGCCAGGAGAAAAAGGGTCTTCTCACCTTTGTACATGGGCCAGGATTGATTTATCTGCTTAATCGTCACCTTGGATATTCTGGAAGACAAAAATACATAGTTTAGAAAGAAGAAACATTATTGTACTGAAGATTTCAATTTAGAGTGTATGGAAATGTGGGAGGGGAAGGCATTTGGTACATATTGGTTGGCAGCGGGTGGGGCAGGAAAGTTTACACGGTAGAACTTGGAATAACTTAAACCCCTTCATGATTTTGCTGAGGACATCAACAAAATTACCACTACTTCTCCTCCCTTCAGTCTCAAAGAGAGAAGGCCCTGTGCAGGCTATGGGTAGGGTGACCATATCATCTGTTGTCTAAAGTGGGATATTTTTATTTATGCAGGAACAACAAGTGTGAACTGGGATTATCCTGGGAAAACTGGGAACATATGATCACTTAGCTATAGGATCACCTAAGTCAACGTTGGAGTGCTCTATTATTATTTTCTAACTAGGGAAGATTCTTAGTTTTTACATTTACAGAAATGAGTCAGCCCTCAGGGCAACCTGAGATCACTGGAGTTGAGGAGGACTGGGTCTTTCAGGAGCCTTAGCAGGGGTGTAGAGAAGGAGGGATGACATTCCTGGCAACCCAGAACAGGGTGCTGATGTTCTGTAATGTGCTAAAGAGGAATCAGCTCTGAGCATAGATACTGTGGTGAGGCAAGACCCAGATCAATGTCACCTTTCTTGACTTCCCTAGAATGAGTTAGCTATTCCACCCTCTGTCCTGCTGAAACACAGTGCTCATATAGGTACTATTGCCCATACTCAAAACACACTATTTTAATTTTTCTGATTATGGGTCTGTCTTCCTCTATGACTCACCTTCTTCAGCTCAGAGGAGGGTCTAACACACCTTAGTGTCCCCATCTCCCCTAATACAGTGCCGAGTGCCTCATTGGAACACGAAAAACACCTCATGAGTGATAGTGATGGTAGTATAGACTCTTCAGATGATGTGGCAGAAGGTTCTGATGGTGTTGGCTCTTTACATGTGTTGCCTGGGCATATGAATTACATGCACTTCTTGCTGCATGTGTTGGATAAGGAGAGTAGAGAGGTGCGGATGTTAATTTTCCTTGTCTTTCTTTTTCTACTCAGCATCTTTGGGGCCTACAGCATGGATGTGATTACTAGCACATCATTTGGAGGGAGCATTGATTCCCTACCAACCCACAAGATCCCTTTGTGGAAAATGCCAAGAAGCTCTTTAGATTTGATTTCTTCAAGCCATTCATTCTCTTAATAAGTATGTGGACTAGTATTTACTGTTCCTTCCTTCCTTCCTTCTTTCCTTCTCTCACCCTCCTTCCCTCATTTTTTTTCTTTCTTCTTTCTTTCCTTCCTTCTTTATTTGTGTAACAGCTTTTTTGATTTATAATTCACATACCATATATTTCACCCATTTACAATGTACAATTCAATTGTCTTTACATCCTAAGTCTCCATCTACAGATGAATGGATAAAGAAAATGTGTTATAAATGTATAATGGAATGCAATTCAGCCATAAAAGGGGTGGAAATCCTGCCATTGCAACAATATGGATGGACCTTGATGGCATTATGCTACGTGAAATAAGTTATATAGAGAAAGAAAAATACTGCATGATCTCACTAATATGTGGACTGTAAAAAAAAAATAAGAACCAGACTCATAGAGAAAATAAATCAGATTTGTGGTTACCAGAGGCATGGATTGGAAGGGGGAAAATGGAGGAAGGTGGTTAAAAGGTAGAAATTTTTGATTATAAGATAAATAAGTACTGGAAATGTAATGTACAACATAATGTCTGTAGGTAACACTGATGTATGGTATGTTTGTAAGATGCTAGAGACTAGATCCCAATAGTTCCGTCGCAGGGGAAATTTTTTTGTGACTATAAGAGGTGATCGATGTTAAGGAAATATATTGTGCTAATCTTTTTGCAATATATGTCTGTCAAGTCATTATCCTGTACTTTTGAAACTTATACAGTACTGTATGTCAATTATAATTCAATTAAACTCAAAAAAAGATTTTTATTACACTCATATGTTCAATTATCACTACCGTCAATCGTTAGAACATTTTTGTCAACACAGATACCCTGTACATTTTAACCAACTCCTCTACTCCCCTTAGTCCTAAGGGACTACCAATTTACTTTCTGTCTCTATAGATTTATCTACCTTGGACACTTTATACAGATGGAATCATACAATATGTGGTCTTTTGTGGCTGGCTTTCTTTATTTGGCATAATATTTTCAAGGTTCATCCACGTTGTAGCATGTATCAGTGCTTCATTTCTTTTTACGTCTGAATAGTTCTTTAGGATTTTTTATATACAAGATCATGTTATCTAGTAATAAAGATTGTTTTACTTCTTCATTTCCTATATGGATACCTTTTATTTCTTTTTCTTGCCTAATTCCCCTGGCTAGAACCTCTAGTACAATGCCAAATAGAAGTGGTGAGAGAGGCATCCTTCTTTTGCTCTTGATAGTAGAGGAGAGCACCCAGTATTTCGCTATTTAGTACGGTGTTAGCTATGTTTGTTTTAGATGCCCTATATCAGGTTGAGGAAATTCCCTTCTACTCTTAGTTGGGTGCTGGATTTTGTGAAATGCTTTTTCTGCATCCATTGAGATGATCATGTGGTTGTTGTTTTTTATTTTATTGATATGGTGTATTACACAACCTTGCATTCCTGGAATAAACCCCGTTGTTTATGGTGTATACTTCATTTTATATGTTGCTGGATTCATTTTGCTAGTATTTTGTTGAGGATTTGTGCAGTCATGTTCATAAAATATGTTGGTCTGTAGCATTTTTTTTTCCCGTGATGTCTTTGTCTGGTTTTAGTGTCAGGGTGATACTGTCCTTGTAGAATGAGTTTGGAAGTGTTCACTCCTATTTTATGGAAGAGTTTGTGAAAAATTGGTGTTAATTCTTTTTTAAATATTTTGTAGAATTCCCCATTAATGCATTTGGATCTGAGCTTTTCTTTGCAGGTAGGATCTTGATTACTAACTCAATCTTTTTACTTATTATAGGCTTATTCAGATTGTCTTTTCTTTAACTGAAGTCACATTGGTTTATAACATTATATAAATTTCAGGTGGACCTCCTTATATTTTGACTTCTGTGTAGACTGCATTGTTCTCACCACCAAAAGTCTAGTTGCCATCCGTCAGCATGCACATGTGCCCTTTTACCCCTTTTGCCTTCCCCCTGCCCCATTACCATCTGGAAACGACCACAGATTGTACTTCTTTTTGAGTCAATTCCTGTAGTTTGTGTCCTTCTAGGAAATTGTCTATTTCATCTAAGTTATTGAAATTCTAGGCTTACAGTTGTTCATAGCATTCCATTATAGTTCCTGCTATTTTATTTTATTTATTTATTATTTTGCTGAGGAAGATTAGCCCTGAGCTAACATCTGTTGCCAATCTTGCAGTTTTTTTATGGTTAAGGAAGATTATCCCTGAGCTAACATTTGTGCTAATCTTCCTCCACTTTATATGTGGTTCACCACCACAGCATGGCTGATGAGTGGTGTAGGTCTGGGCCCAGGATCTGAACTCACAAACCCGGGCCACCATAGTGGAGTGTACAGAACTTAATCACCATGCTACAGGGCCAACTCCCTCTTTTTATTTTTTTAATGTCAGTAGTAATGTCCCCTATTTTCTTCCTGAAACTAGTAAGTTGAATCTTCTCTGATTTTTCCTTGTCAATCTAGCTAAAGGTCTTTTGAAAGAACCAGCTTTTGGTTTCATTAATTTTCTCTATTGTTTTTTTATTCTCTATTTCGTTAGTTTGTGCTCTTGTCTTTATTATTTCCCTCTGTTTGCTTTCGGTTTGTTTGCTCTTCTTTTTTCTGTATACTAAGGTGGAAAGTTAGGTTATTGGTTTGAGACCTTTGTTTTTTTAAATGTGAAAATTTATAGCCATAATTTTCTCTTCGAGCACTCCTTTTGCTACATCCTGTAAGTTTTGGGTTATTGTGTCTTCATTTTTATTTACCTCCAAGTAATTTCTATTGCCATTTTAATTTCTTCTTTGACCCATTGGTTATTTAGGAGTGTATTGTTTCATTGCCACATATTTGTGACTTTCCCAATTTTCTTTCTGTTATTGATTTCTGATTGCAGTTTATTGTGGTGAAAAGACATCATGTATTATTTCTATCCAGAGTTGTATTTCTTGAACTGCACAATTAATTAAAGTAGCATACTATGGTCTGGTTTATCCAAAGAGATTCTAGTCCAGTGCATAAAAGGCTAAGAGGTCAAGAAATTCAATCCTTTTCTTTGGTCACTCCAAAGATGCAGAGGGCCAGTGACCTCATTGCTGTAGTGATGGCCCGTATTATGGACTTACTGTTGCTCAACCACTGGCTTGGAAGTCTGAGCAAAGGTGATAGAGGGAATGGCTCCTGGTTGAGAAGCCTGTTGTCTTTCATTCTTCTGCCTGGTAGTGGAAATTATAATTTCTCCAGGTAAAATTTACATTTTCATTGTGCTTTCGTTTTTCTTTTTCCCTACAGTGCTCTTTCCATTTCTTAAGCCATTTTTTTTTACTAAGACTTTAATTCCTGTATTCACTCTCATTCTCTCACAAGTACATAGTGGAGTTTTCCAGAAGCTGCATAAAGTGTGATATCACAACAGGTTAAAGTAGAAGCAGTTGTGACGAGCTAGGTATCTTCTATAAGACAAGAATTAAAGACATCTTCAAAATGAAAACAATGCCATTCTTCTTGCTGGTACTTTTTATTTTGGAAAACATAGTCGTTTTCTAAAAAAAAAATATTTATCTTATATAATGGATTTATTATCATTATATTTAAATAAATTACATAATTAATGATTTTGATATTTTTCTCAGTATTATTAAGCCAGTTTTTGAAGTATTAAATATCTCTCTATTTCCAAAAAGTGTTACTGATTTTTTCACAAATATATGTAAAGATGATGAAAGAGAGTAACCTCAAAGATAAGGAAAAGGTAAAATCTGGTAGTGGTTACATGATGGTGTTGACCTTTCATAATTCATTGAGCTGTATACATATGATTTGTATATTTCACTGTAATGATTTTTGGGTGGTAGAGATCTCTAGGGTTTAGAGCAGGAGACTTCTAACATTTTGGGGAAAGGAAGAAGGTAGAAATTGGAGAGGGAGATAAAAAAATGAGTCAGAGGACCATGTTTAAAATTTAATAATAGGCACGACAAATACTATGTAACTGTATAAATATTGTTGAGGCAAAACTTTAACATTTCCCTTCAATCAATTGTCAAAGGATAAACATTTATATTTAAAAATTATGTTACTGGTATTATAATTTCATCATATCTTACAGTGTCAAGGAGTCATTTCAATTCCAAGCCTCTTATTTTTCATGTTTCCCAATGGAAGCCCCAATTAGGCTACCTGTAGAGTATAGTCTGTGTTAAATTGGTGCCCTCTCATAGTCTGGAGTAGGCAGGAGCCTTCTCTGGCATTGAGACTGCAAGTTGGCTAACCCAGCTTTGCCTTCATGAAGTCTGGAGACGAGCACAAGGATGTCTGCAGTTAAGGAGACAGGGATGAGTACTCCCAGAAAGTTACTGAAGATAGTGTAGAGTTCTGCGAGTTTGGGGCCTTTGAGGATGTTCAGAGAAAAGCTGCTGATGAACTCTGCAAATGTCAGGGTATTAATCTATGTGGCCATTCATTAAAAATTAAGGCTGAAGGAAAAAAGGGATTGAAGTCAGGGACTTCTTCCTGAGCAAGAAGGCATAACAGGAGAGGGAACAGGCAACTCTTTGGCCAAGAAGCTGCGTTCAAAAGCCAGAGAAGTGGAAGATC